>NC_138772.1:340995669-341720669 GCF_965119305.1 Pelophylax lessonae | reverse complement strand
CACTCCAGTCCACACATTAAAACGCGTGTAAGCTGGTGGCTTTGTGTATTTTTTTGACTTGTCACAAAATGACACTTCATTCAAGTCTACGCACTACAACATATTGCGATGAAATGCTGTGACATGCAGTGCACTGTGTGTGTGCAACCCACCACAACACAGCACTCGATAGAGATAGTGTGAGTGAGCCTTTAGTGTAGGAGTGAACTTAACTGATGCATGATTTATTTTTTTAGCCTATGTCTTTATTTGGAAGCCACTAAACCTAAGAGTGACCATACACTTTATCCGCTTGCTGACCAGCTGCTGTAGTTTTACTGCGGCAGGTCGGCTCTGCCCCCGCGAAACGATGTACCTGTATGTCGCTTTGCGGGACTGTTAGCGGGGGGGGGGTCACGCACACGCCCATTGGCCACAGGGGGAGCCAGTCAGCAGGACCAGCGGGCACCCGAGATCGCTTCCCGTGGGGACAGAACGGTGGTCTGCCGTTGTAAACACAGCAGACCGCTCTTCTATCGGTTATGAACATAAGGATCCTGTGTTCCTCTTATTTAGAAACACAGGTCTCTGTGTTCATGCAACAAGCCTACCCTCCTTTACAGTTAAAAAGCACCCCCTAGGGACACATTTAACCCTTTGATTGCCCATGGTGTTAACCCCTTCCCTGCCAGTGTCATTAGTACAGTAACCGTGCATATTTTTAGCACTGGTTACTGTAGTAATGTCACTGGTCTCCCCAAAAGTGTCAAAAATGTCAGTTAGGGGTCCGATTTATCCGCGGCAATGTCGCAGTCCCGCTAAAAATCGCAGATCGCTGCCGTTACTAGTAAAAATAAATAAATAAATAAAAATATGAATTACTAATACTAAAACTTTCTCCTAGTTTGTAGACGCGATAACTTTTGCACAAACCAATCAATATACACTTATTGGGATTTTTTTTTATTTTTTACCAGAAATATGTAGCAGAATACAAATTGGCCTAAAATGATGAAAAATGTTTTTGAAGAGTCACAAAATGACACTTCATTCAAGTCTACGCACCACAACCCATTGCGATGAAATGCTGTGACATGCAGTGCAGTGTGTGTGCAACCTACCACAACACAGACTCAATAGAGATAGTGCGAGTGAGCCACTATCTAATCAATATTCACTTATTGGGATTTTTTTTTTTACCAAAAATATGTAGCAGAATACAAATTGGCCTAAAATGGTGAAATTTTTTTTTTGAAGTCACAAAATGACACTTCATTCAAGTCTACGCACCACAACACATTGCGATGAAATGCTGTGACACGCAGTGCAGTGTGTGTGCAACCCACCACAACACAGCACTTAATAGGTATAGTGTGAGTGAGCCACTATCTAATCAATATACACTTATTGGGATTTTTTTTTACCAAAAATATGTAGCAGAGTGCAAATTGGCCTAAAATTATGAAAAAAAAATTTGAAGTGCCACAAGATGACACTTCCTTCAAGTAGTCTAGCAGAATTCGATTTTTTAATCTTTTTATTGGGAATGGTATATAGCAGAAAGTAAAAAAAAGTATTGTTTCTTTTTCAGAATTTTCACACTTTTTTGTGTATAGCGCAAAAAATAAAAATTGCAGAGGGGATTAAATACCACCTTAAGAAAGCTATAATTGTGGGAAAAAAAGGACATAAATTTTATTAGGGTACAGCTTCGCACGCCCACGCAATTGTTAGTTAAATAACGCAGAGCCATATCGCAAAAACTGGTCTGGTCATTAAGGGGGTAAATTCTTCCGGTCCAGAATTGGTTAAATATGATTGCACAATTTTATATACAATCTCCTTCAAAGTGGTACTAAAGCTTGCTTTGTGATTTTTACCTATAGGTAAGCCTACAATAAGGCTTACCTGTAGGTGAAATGAATATCTCCTAAATGGTATTCACCCTGGATGCAGCCAGTGACTTTACCAGCGCATGCGCTCTGTAGGGCCGGTGTAACGTTAAAAAACCATACCCCGTGGAGAAACCATACCCTCGTCACTTCCGGTCTGAAACAGCTGAGCAGCGCAGTAGTGCGCATGCTCAGAGCCCCGGATACGTGATTGAAGAAGAGAGAATTTGAGAAGTGCGCATGCTCGGTGGGCATGAAATTATCACGGCACTGTCTGTAATATAATACTTGCGGCGGGTACATTAAAACACTTCGGGTGCAACATAAATCATGTCCTCTCCTATCGCTGTAACTTCCCTCATCTCCGGTAATAAATATAAAAGCGGCGGCGGGTGTATAAGATGTAAATGTGACGGCGATTGCGGCTCCGTGATCCGCTTTTATATTTATTACCGGAGATGAGGGATGTTACAGCGATAGGAGAGGACATGATTTATGTTGCACCCGAAGTGTTTTAATATACCCGCCGCAAGTTTAACTACCGTGAGAAATCCATACCCTCCGTAGCGGAACCGGAAGTGACGAGGGTATGGTTTTCTCACGGGTATGGATTTTTCACGGAACACCGGCATACCTTGCCGGAACTTCAGAGCTTCATGCTAGAACCGAGGGATCTTGCGCACATGCACGGGAGTGACATCATCATGGCTCTGGCCAATCACACAACCGGAGCGCACGAACCTGGAAGAAAGACCGGGTTACGATGTCATCCCTCTCAGTGGTGACAGCGTGCCCCGGGAGGGTTTTGTTCTAAGGTAAGTATTTTATATTGTGCATACTAGCACATTATGCCATTTTTTTTTTTTTTTACAACCGCATTAAAGTTACCAAAAATGTGTAATTGGAGGGTGAATCTAAATCATTTATTCAGTTTATATTTAATTTGCATGCCCCTACATTACATAGTTGGTGGTAGATCTAAAGGACATTTTACAATTAAATTGTATAGTGTGTGTTCAGCTTCATTCATGTCCTCCATATTTACATTAGAAAAATCAGGCACTAATACCTATTTTTATGAATCAGTGTGGCCCCTGTCTTTTTACAGTGCTTGGCAGGACGTGTATGGTGAAAAATGAACTTTGATGTGGCTGTGGATAGGCCAGATTTATGGGCCTCTAAATGCTACTATAACTGGATAATAAAGGAAAATGTCTATGGAATTTAATTTCAGGCTGATATATTCTTGCTTGTAATCCATGTCTAACCTTGTGACATTGGCCTATTATCGAATTGCTCCAAAACCCCCATATAGAAAAAAAAGCAAGCCAGAAAACTGAAGAGGACTAGTGTGTTCTCATTTGAAGTCTTACCACATTTTGAAAGCACAAATAAAATTGATCTATAAATATGTACTATGCACGACATGCAGTCTAAAGTTCTGTTCTCACTGACACTATGTGAACTATTGTGAGCCTAAGAGGAAAGATTTTTTTTTTTTATTCCTGGCAATATAAACACCCTGGAAGGCAGTTACATAATCTAAACTCTGGAGCACAAGAAATGGGAGTCATCTCTATTTTTGTTAACATTCCCTGCATGTGCTCAACACAATTAAAGCTTGATTGCATTTTATATTTGTACTAGCTTTAAATGGTGGCGGGTGGCCTGTAGCTCTCCAGCTGTTGTAGAACTGAAATTCCCAGCATTCCCAGGCCACTGACATGCTGGCACTTCCTGTCATTGGCGCTTGAGCTAATGGTTTATGGTTGTTTCGCAGGCTTTTTTTTTTTTTTAATGTTTATGCAGGCATTTTTGCATGTTTTTGCGGGTGTCTGAGGCTTAAGCCTTTTTTTATTTGAATTTTTTTTAGCCAATGGAAAGCTATTTACTGGAGGGAAAAAGTGTGATATCTGCAGTTTTGCCTTTGCGCGTTTTTCAGGTGCTCCCAAAACACTTAAAGGTTGTAACTCAGTCGTAGCTAAAGTATTTTTTGTCAAGCTGCAAGTGACACTACACTTACATATATGTGTATATATATATAGTATGTGTATGTATATATGTATATATATATATATATATATATATATATATATATATATATATATGTGTGTGTGTGTATATATAATAGACATGCTGGTAGATTAACTGGGTCCTGTCTAAATTAGCCCAATATGTGTATGAATATGAGTTGGGAACCTTAGATTTTAGATTGTAAGCTCCTTGAGGGCAGGGACTGATGGTACCCCTGGATGGTACCTGTAAATAGGTACCTGTGATAGTATTAGTAAAAAAAAAAAAAAATATATATATATATATATATATATATATATAAAGATAGATCGCTCTCTTTCTCCATATATATCTATATATATAGATATGTATATTAAATCTCACAGTATATCTACTCTACTGTATTCTACACTGCAAAACCAATACTGACAGATTTATGTTTTCATGACAGCTATTTCGATTTTTTTACTGTAATTAAAATATCACATGGCCAATAATTTAACTTTTTTAAATTAGTAGGCAACTGGAAATTTTCAACAAATCGTGTCTTGTATGTAACTTTTTAAAAAATTTATTTAGGGTTTTTCTATATGGTCACACTGCCTTACTGAGATCCTAGACACCCATGTGGTTGACATGAATATACACTGCTTAATACAAATGTGCAGACTTAGCCTAATACTTAAAGTAAAACTGTGGCCTCCAATTAAAATATAATATGTTGCAGCACACCTAATTATAGTTGTTTCTGCACTTACAGTTTTCCCTTAGTCCCCTTGCAAAGCCACACATTTTTCTTTAAACCAAGGATACACACTTTCACACTTGTATTTGTTACACTGTTAACATTTTAACCACATGACCCCTGAAAAATGTATCCCCCTTCATGACCAGGTCATTATTTGCAATATGGCACTGTTAGCGCCGGTTCACACTGCAGCGACGCTACTACTACCTCGGAGGTCGCGGTGCGAGCAGCGCGCCGCGACCTCGGAGCGGCCGCCACAGACTTCATAACATTGGAGTCTATGGCGGTCGCCACCGGGTCGCCCCAAAGAAGCTCCGGACCCTTTTTCTAGGTCGGAGCGACTTGTGTCGCTCCTATTAGAACGGGTCCGCAGCTTCCCTATGGGAGGCGACCTGCGGCGACCTGTGAAGCGACCAGGTCACCTCACAGGTCGCCCTAGTGTGAACCGGCACTTACTTTAACTGACAATTGCGCGGTTGTGCGACGCTTTACCCAAATAAAATGAATGTCCTTTTTTTCCCCAACAAATAGAGCTTTCTTTTGGTGGTATTTGATTACCTCAGCGTTTTTTATTTTTTGTACTATAAACCAAAAATTCTGAAAAAAAAAATAAAAATTTCTTTCTGCTATGAAACATATCCAATAAAAACATTTAAAAATGTCATCATAAATTGAGGCGAATATGTATTCTGCTACATAGTTTTGGTAAAAAAAATAAAAATAAAAAAATAAGTATTGGTTTGGTTTGCGCAAAAGTTAAGGTGTCTACAAACTATGGGCTATTTATATATATTTATTTATTTTTTTACTAGTAATCGTGGCGATCAGCAGCTTATAGTGGGACTGCAATATTTCTGTGTACAATTTGGACCCTAAAGCCCCGTACACACGTACCGATCATCGGCCGAACGATCGGCCGTCTTTTGTCAGAGGACTGTCTTGTCTGTTGAAAAGTGCAAAAGACTGCACACGAATTTTGTCGGCCAACAACAGCCGACTGCAGAAGTGATGTCATGTGATGGTTAACTTTCCTTGTCTTTTTTCTTTTCTGAGCATGCTCAGTCTTGCAAATCTGCTGTCTGTCGGCCGAAATCTGTACTGACTGGCGAACAATCGGCCGTTCTGGTGTCGGCATACAAAAATTTGCTTGCACGACAGATTCTGTTCGGCCGAAAGTGCGCTGTCGGCTGTCGGAAGCATCATACTAACAAGCCGAAAATCGGCCGATCGTTCGGCGGCCGAACATTTTCGGCCGACAATCGGTACGTGTGTACGGGGCTTTAAGCCCCTGTCACACTTGTGCGACTTGTCCTGCGATTTGGGACTGCAAAGTCGCATGACAAGTCCTTCTACATGATTTGCAATGAGTACCGTTCATATCTGTATGACTTCAAGTCGCAACGACTTCAAAGTAGTCCCTGCACTACTTTTGGCCGATTTTAATGCGTTTTGAGGTCCAAAGACAATAGGAATTGCTTGAAGTCGTGTCAGAAAATTGCAGTAAAATCGCGCAACTTTTAAGTCGCACAAGTGTGAAAGGGGCCTAACTGACACTTTTTGGGAACCAGTGACATTATTACAGTGCTCACTATACTAATGACACTGGCTGGGAAGGGGTTAACATCAGGTGAGATCAAAGGGTTAAAGGTGTGCCTAGCCTGTGTTTCTCTAAACTGTGGGAGGCGCTTTTACTGGGGGAAGGCAGGGGTCCATGTCCCTGCTTTGCAGGAACACAGGATCTATGCCTTCCCTCCTGACAGAACGGCGATCTGCCTTGTTCACATAGGCAGGCAACTGTTCTTCCTCTCTGCTGAATCATCGGCAAGAGCCCGTGGATATCCAGTCCGTGGCACCCGCCGCTGGGCTCCTGCCACGTGGGATCACAATGGGAGCGAGCCGCAGGTGGCCCCACCTGGAAGAGCCAGATCACGGATATATATGTGGTCCGGCATACAGGTGCTGCCCTGTAGCGATAAAACTGCTAATATACACTGCCGATCTATAAGGCCTCATGCACACAGGAGGCTTTGCTCACTCTCCTTACCTCCTGGCAGCAACATTTTTGGCAGAACATGTTTAGGCGCATTTGTAACGCCTTTAGGCCCCTTTCACACATACGGTCAGTTCAGTCACGTTTTTTGTCTTCAGTCAACGTCCGTTTTCATCTCAGTTCATATCCATTTTTCATCCTTTTTTCGTCAGTTGTCATCCGTTTTTCGTCAGTTGTCATCCGTTTTTCATCCTTTATTCGTCAGTTGTCATCTGTTTTTCGTCAGTTGTCATCCGTTTTTCATCCGTTTTTCGTCAGTTGTTATCCGTTTTCATCGGTTGTCATCTGTTTTTCATCCGTTGTCATCCGTTTTTCATCCGTTTTCATCCGTTTTCATCCGGTGTCATCCGTTTTTCATCCGATCCGTTTTTTTTTGACGGATAAAACATAGGGCATTCATCAGTTCAAAACAACGGACATTGACGGAAGCGGATGAAAACGTATATTAACGGATGATCATCCGTTGTCATACATTTTTACATAGAGATACATTGATGTCCGTTTTTCATCTATCAACGGATGGATGAAAAACGGACAGCATGTGTGAAAGGGGCCTTAGGCGCATTTAGGCATAATTTATTCTGCCCATTGAAATAAAATAACGCTCCAGCCCGAAGCGTTAATGTGCGTTTAGGCAGGTATACACACAACAATTGTTTTTTTTCTGCTAAAATGCCGCTCTGCTCCTGGAGGTAATGGCTGTGGAGGGTTTTCTGCCTCTAAACTCCTCTAAACCCCTATGTGTGCATGGACATTTAGGCTACCTTGCAGGGGTGTTTACAGGCAGAAAATAAAATGGCAGACGCCCCTGGGACCAGCAGAATAAATGTCCAGTGTTCATGAGGCCTAACCCATTTTACTGACCCAAGTTTTTTGTTGATCTATTCTAGTCTATGCCACGTTTTATTAAAAAGAAAAAAAATCTCTAGCGCTCAAATAGGGAAAAGGCTTTTGCATTGAGATTTACACCTAGGCCACAGGCTGTAACCAGGGTTAATCCAATACACTTTGTTCAGTATCTGTGAATAGAATGAAATATATTTACATACTTTACTGTTTACCTTTCTTACCAGCAGTTATCTGTACCACTAAGTGCAGCCAGTGTCACATGATACAAATTCTTTAGAACTCTGGAAATGCTCCTCATTTGATAATAGGCTCCTAGTTTACACTGATTGTGTAATACCGCCTTGATATCTGGAAAAGCAAAGATGCCATATTATGGCTAATTATAGCAGCAGTTTTAATGTTGAATTTCAGGTTTATACTAAAACACCAATTAATGCCATTATGTGTTCATTAAAAAGAACATTAAATTTGTTTTAAATGCAACGGATGTATTACCTAGCATAAGTCTTCTGTAATTCCCTGTATAGCAGACTGGAGAAGAAAAAGTCAAATCTAGGAACCAGTCAGGCTCTGTTTCAGTGCACATGTGCTGGCATTAAGCACACTGATAGCAAAAGTATAAACAGCGAGCAGCGAGATTATCTTATCATTGTACTGCTTCTCCTTTATTGTCCAATCAGCCGGAGTGTGTCTGGGCCCGGTGTCCTGCCGAAAACTCCAACCTGCCGAAATCTCCAACCACGTTATTTCCGGTGAGTGTACACTGGGAATAATTGGAGATTTCGAGCACTTGGTGTTTTCACACAACACCGGTAGCCTATACACCCGAGTACATGGTATAATTAGTGCAGATTCTTACACCGCCCGCTAGTAACCAAAAATATGGCCGCCTCCAAGGTGGCGACAACTACCGGGCGGAGTGAGAATCTGCACTAATTATACCATGTACTCGGGTGTAAAGGCTGCCGGTGTTGTGCGAAAACACCAAGTGCTCGAAATCTCCAATTATTCCCAGTGTACACTCACCGGAAATAACGTGGTTGGAGATTTCAGCAGGTTGGAATTTTCGGCAGGACACCGGCTCTAGTGCTTGAGCTGCAATGGAGGTAGCAGGTCTAGCAGTTCTATCTTAAAATGGGACCTGGTTTGTAAACCTGGCTACAAAAGGCTTACAAATCCTTTGAAACGAAAGCAACAGAGGGTGCACCAACCTAACTCATTGAGGTCTGAAGAAGAGGGGACGCCCCTCGAAATGTGTTAGCTTTGTCTGGACTTTTCATTCCACAACTGATACTGGTTAGCAGATCATGCTGAGTGGAGCATCTGGTGGACCGCTATTTTGCTTGACACAATCATTCCATTTGTGAGTATAATCTTTAACTTTTTTTGAATAATAAATTGTGGCAAAGGTAATGTGCTAGGCTGGTACGCCCTCTGTTCCTTTTGTTTTAAAGTTCGACTTGGGTTTCCCTGACCTGTTGTGAGTGCCAGCACAGTGGATGTGGTGGCTGAACCAGTGGAGACACACGTTTATCAGCCGCACAGCAACTTCTCAATCACAGGGGTATTTGCTTATTTATTACAAATCCATTGGCATGCCAAGCTGTTACCATGTATGTATCTGGCTATTCCAGTGATGGCAAACCTTGGCACCTCAGATGTTTTAGAGCTACATTTCCCATGATGCTCATGCACTCTGCAGTGCAGTTGAGCATCATGGGAAATGTAGTTCCAAAACATCTGGGGTGCCAAGGTTCACCACGTTCTATACAGTGGGGGGTATTTTACTAAAACTGCCTGGTACAACTCTGCATAGAAACCAATCAAATTCCAGGTTTTATTGTCAAAGCTTATTTGAACAAGCTGAAGTTAGAATGAAATTAGAATGTACCATGTACAGCTGCACCAGATTCTGAGTGTGCCAGTTTTAGTAAATATCCCCCACAGTGTGTAGTTGTTTGGCAGGACTCCAGCTTTTAAGCTGAACTCTAGGCAGGTATAAGGGCTCTTTCACACGGGCGATCCGATGAGATCCGCCTGTCAGTTTTTTAGGCGGATCTGATCGGATCCTCCATGCAGCTCTATGGGGCAGCAGATGTCAGCGGAGACACCTCCGCTGACACCCGCTGCCATCCGCATCCGATCCTGTCCGTGAAATCTGGACGGATGGAAACTCTATTTTTCCATCCTTTCAGGGATCGGATCGGAGCGGATGAGAGCGGACAGACGGTCCGCTCTCATCCGATCCCCCATAGGGAGCAGCGGGAGCTGTGACACCTCCCTCTCCGCACTGCAAGCGGAGACAGAGCTGTCATCCGCCGGCTCAGCGGGGATTGGCGGATCGATCCTCGCTGAGCAGCACGGATCCGCCTATGGAGGCGGACCGTGTGAAAGAGCCCTAAAAGACACACATGATGCAGCCCTGTAATCATTAGGTTCAATCAAGTTGTAGTAAACTCTGTTTGACCACTTATACCTACAGGTAAGCCTATTAGGTACTGTAAATGTCTCCTAAACTTGCACGGTTTAGGAGATCTTCAGAGTGCATGCAGCCGGCGACGTCCCCAGTGCATGCGCTCCCAAGGTCTGGCATACCGTGCTGAACCTTCAGAGCCCGTGCCGCAAACGTTGGCTCCCATGCGCACGCGCGGGAGTGACATCATCGCAACCCTGGCCACTCATGTACCCAGAGACTGCGTACCCAGAAGGAAGACCAGGTGAAGTTTGAAACCCTTTCAGCGGTGACCGCACGCCCCTGGAGGGCTTTGTTTTAAGAAACTAGCACATTATGACATTGCCTTGCAGGGGACTTTTTATTTTTTTTCTTCAACTGCTGTTTTCTACTGCTTTAATACATGACAAAAAAATAATTTTTTGATGCAAACCATGCAAGTACCTGACCTGATATTAGCCACTTTCAGTACCTGCATAGCAGTGCTGGGTATAAGAATTATTCACACAAGGAACCTATGTGTTCTTGTGCTGACAAGCAGCATTCTGTGAGGAGATGAGAGTAAAATGACGGCAAGATGAGCTCATCACTGTGTTGCTGCTGCTTCTTCACTGTCCAGTCACAGGCAGCAGGCTGGGCTCAGAGAAAGTGGGTAGAATTGATGCTTGCCATCAGACTGAGGACATCTAGCATCAGAAAAAAATTACTGCAGGGAAATGATTTGCATTGAAGCCGCATTTTGCAGCAAGAGCAGACTTTGTTGTTTTTTTAATGAGCTAATCATTTTTATCTTGTTATTTTTGGCGTGAGGTCTGCTTTAATCCAAGGTCAGCGCAGTAAAAATGATCTGATCGCAGAAAAAAAAATGGCAAATTTGGACAATTTGAAAATAAAGTGATCCAGTTTTGAAGAATGCAGGTTTTCATGCGATCACTCATGATGAATGACTCCTTTTTTCCCAAAGCCTATTTATTTTTTCTATGTTGGTGGGCGGGCAGCTTGAGCCAATGAGTAATGCTTGAGCTTAGGAGAAGAAATACACCACACAAAAGAAATAAATCACTTTACCAGTGGAGTAGGACTTTTATAGCTTTAGAACATCTCATACTGCTGGAATGGAGGCTGGGCGCAAAGCTTTGGGTAACCAAGTTGTATGTATGTATGTGTGTGTGTGTGTCTGTGTGTGTGTGTGTACATACTGCGTGTGTGTATGTATACAGTATCTCACAAAAGTGAGTACACCCCTCACATTCTTGTAAATATTTTATTATATCTTTTCATGTGACAACACTGAAGAAATGACACTTTGTTACAATGTAAAGTAGTGAGTGTACAGCTTGTAGAACAGTGTAAATTTTCTGTCCCCTCAAAAATAAATCAACACACAGCCATTAATGTCTAAACCGCTGGCAACAAAAGTGAGTAAACCCCTAAGTAAAAATGTCTAAATTGGGCACAAAGTGTAAAAATGTTGTGTGGCCACTACTATTTTCCAGCACTGCCTTAACTCTCTTTGGCATGGAGTTCACCAGAGCTTCACAGGTTGCCACTGGATTGCCCGTCCTCTTCCATTCCTCCATAACGACATCACAGAGCTGGTGGATGTTAGAGACCTTGCGCTCCCACCACCATGCTTGACTGTGGGTAAGACACACTTGTCTTTGTACTCACCTGATGCCGCCACACATGCTTGACACCATCTGAACCAAATAAGTTTGTTGGTCTCATCAGACCACAGGACATGGTTACAGTAATCCATGTCCTTAGTTTGCTTGTCTTCAGCAAACTGTTTGCGGGCTTTCTTGTGCATGATCTTTAGAAGAGGCTTCCTTCTGGGACGACAGCCATGCAGACCAATTGGATACAGTGTGCGACGTATGGTCTGAGCACTGACAGGCTAACCCCCCCACCCCTTCTACATCTGCAGCAATGCTGGTAGCACTATGCTGAGCACTTACACCCAACTTCTTTGGTCGACCGTGGCGAGGCATATTCTGAGTAGAACCTGTCCTGTTAAACCGCTGTATGGTCTTGGCCACTGTGCTGCAGCTCAGTTTCAGGGTCTTGGCAAGCTTCTTATAGCCTAGGCCATCTTTATGTAGAGCAACAATTCTTTTTTCAGATCCTCAGAGAGTTATTTGCCATGAGGTGCCATGTTGAACTTCCAGTGACCAGAATGAGAGCGATAACACTAAATTTAACACACCTGCTCCCCATTCACACCTGAGACCTTGTAACACTAACGTGTCACATGACACTGGGGAGGGAAATGGCTAATTGGGCCCAATTTGCACATTTTTACTTAGGGGTGTACTCACTTTTGTTGCCAGCAGTTTAGACATGAATGGCTGTGTGTTGAGTTATTTTGAGGCGACAGCAAATTTACACTGTTATACAAGGTGTACACTAGCTACTTTACATTGTAGCAAAGTATCATTTCTTCAGTGTTGTCACATGAAAAGATATAATAAAATATTTACAAAAATGTAAGGGGTGTACTCACTTTTGTGAGATACTGTGTGCCTCACAGGTATGCAGGAACTTGGACGCAGACAGGTCCATGCACCTGTCCTTGCATACCTGTCCACACAGCCAGTGTGTATCCATTTACTTTGAGCTGCATGCAAATCAGCACTGGAAAAAAAAAACGCTCAGGCTACTGCATGGGGCTGAGCGCCAGTATGAATTAGCCCTAATTGGAACTCGGAACTCACTGGCCTTGTTTAGACTTGTTGTTTTTAGCACTCCTCAGCTGGCTCCCTCTGTTGTTGCAAAGGCAGGGGTGTACACATGCCGCGGTTGCGATGCTTTGCTTTATGGCTGCGACAAGAATTATACACCCTGACATGCTTAGCAGGTGGTACCACCTGTTGAGCGCAAAACACATTCAAGTGAATAATGCTATGCTGAAACTGCCCCACGCAAAACGTGCGGTTACGGTGCAGTTGTCTGGTTTGGGGGTTAAAACAAGCGGGGAGGAGGTGATACAACCCCTTCTCGCCTCCTGTCTATTTTCTGTCTGAAGCACACTCTGAACGCAGATCGCGCTTCAGACAGCAACACAAGTGTAACACAAGTGCTACACTCTGTTTATTCCCACTTTGCCATATTCTCTTTGAATCAAAACAAGCCCATCGTATATATAGATCTTCATTATTAAAGTATTTTGCAATGCTGGAAAATTCTGATGACAGAGGTTGTTGTGTTCCTGTCTGCCTAGAATAGTGATGGCGAACCTTGGCACCCCAGATGTTTTGGAACTACACTTCCCATAATGCTCATACACTCTGCATTGTAGTGGAGCATCATGGGAAATGTAGTTCCAAAACATCTGGGGTGCCAAGGTTCCCCATCTCTGAAATGGGCACAGGTTGGGCCTCGTATATAAAGCATTTCAAAGGAAAGCTTTCCTGTCACCTGCAGTAGCCTTTCAATATCCAACTCTTATTTTTCAAACACATCTAAAAATGACCTGAAAACTCTGGTTGCTATGAGCAACACTTTTTTGTTAAAAATACAATTTCAGGTTTACTTTCACTTTTATTCGTTAATTTGAGCCAAGCTAACCCAAATAAACTGTTTTTCAATGCCAGAATGGTTTTTCATGAAAATATTTTATTCGGACCAGGCTGGCCCAAACAAACTATTTAAAGTGAAAGCAAACCTGGAATTCTCTTTTTATATGACTTTTTATCATGAGATGCCATGATGAGTTAGTACAAAAAGCTGCTGACTGTGGTGAAACAAACCATAGCAATATATATATTTCTGCAAATTTCAGGAGCCTGCAATTATGTTTGTGTTCTCAGTTCAAGTCATACAGCACATATGTTTCCAGCTCCATTTTAAGCATAGGAAAAATATGTGAGTACATTGCATCAGCCTGATAGGTATCTCCATTCGGCTTGTACAGAAAGGCAGTTGTTAAGGGCACACCAAGTAAAGATTCAGCACTGGAGGTTATTCGAATTGCCAGTGGTGTCTTATATAGGGTAGAGCTTGGATTGCCGTGTCCTGTGGGTTTAAGAAGCACTTCTACCTGGCCGGCAGCCACAGACAATGTTTGCCGTTTCATTCCACAGGACCCTAGTGCATCTTGTGTTTGGTATGTCTGTGTGTGTGCTGTAAAAATATTCAGAAAAGGGCAAACAAGCATTCTGAATACCAGAAAGTCAAATACAGCCCACATCCACTTACTGAATGAACAACTGCAATGCATATGTGATGTCTGAAAAAGAGTCAATCTCTACAAACACAAATACCATCTTCACGTGTGATTTAGAAAGAGGCATGTGAATATTCAAAACTGAGTTATGTAGTCAGTCCGTACAGCTGAAAAAGGACTCTAAGGCCCTGTTCACATCTTTGTGTTTTAGCATGCGCGATGGAATGCAAAACAACAAGCGCTGCGTTTTAAAAAGTTATATATGTCTCTTTTTCTGTCCTTTCAAGTGCTGTAATAACCATATAAGTATAGCCACCTTGTCCTAAAGAGGGGCTACTAGTCAAACTTAGCTCTGCTGGGTGGTAGACAACCTAGCTGATTTAAAGTCTACTTGTTCATTTAGGTTATTCCTAAACTCAGTGAAACTGCCAGTCGGTGTCACTGGTAACTCTGGGAATTAATAGTAACTCTGGGAATTAGTATAAGAAACTACAGTAAAACTAACTTTTGAATAATCAAAGTAAAGTAAAAGATATGGCAGCATGTCACATCAAACGGGTAAGTAAGTACACAATCACTCCTCCTCTCCTTAATTAGCATAAAAATGAACCTCCATTCCTCAGAGAAACCGCGTTATGTCCAAAGTAGGCGGGACTTCTTCAGCAGGGGTCCCGCCTACTTTTGGACGTAACGCGTACGGGGGACGTCACGTGACCCGCGGCCATCTTTGAACTCCTCCCAGTCTGGCTGTTGTGATGCATGCTCGCTTGCAAGCTCTGCATTAATGTGTGAATTTCATCCTTTAAATCTGTACTCTACTTTATTGCACAAAAATTACACTCACGTTTAAACAGAGAGCATTAGATCGTCTTTTCTTTTTTGCATACACCATGGATATACTGGTCAGAAGATCTGTGTGAGGAATACAGTTTTCTCTGAGGAATGGAGGTTCATGTTTATGCTAATTAAGGAGAGGAGGAGTGATGGTGTACTTACTTACCTGTTTGATGTGACATGCTGTTTGACCCTGTAGGGTCTCAAAGATAAGGTGAGCGGCAGTGGATGCTAGGTGGTGGGATGGCAGGAGCACCCGTATGTACACTGAATTGCATGAAATCGTTCTAGGACCACTAACCACTGGGGACAGTCCATCTGTTTGATTATACTGACACCTGAATTCTTAGGGACTTTTTGATTGCTTTACCATCAGGATTGCGCTGCACTGTATATTATTATGTTCCAGGAGGTGTGTTTGTTAGATTGCCCTTGAGTGCATAGCTGCTAGTCTACGTGTATGGTGATATTTAGTCCAGCGCTGAATATTTTTTTATTTTATAAATTCGTTATTCCAGCCCCGCAACAGAAGGTCCATACCGCCATACGAAGCTGGGGGTAAAATCAATACTTGGAGTCTCTGCGTTTCATCAATGTCACACTGATGGCAAGAGCAATGCTCTACAGGCCTGAAAGAAAACATTTGATAAATACCCTTTTTAAAGATTTATGATACATTACTAAATCTTTTCAAAATGTTTCCAATACAAATTTACACATAGCACACAATTAAATGACAAATATAGCTTTATGCTTTTATCATGTCACATTCAGATAGTATACTCAAAAAACAAAATGAAAGCGCTCCAGGACCTATACCACTAAATTTATATGAACCTTCCCCTTACTAAGCAAAAAGCACATTTTAGTCCTAAGACTAAAACTAAATTGAAATTTGCTGCCAAAATTAACACTGTTATACTCCCAAGTTCACAATACCTCCTCAACGTGTTTGTGCTCAAGAAATCATAAACTTAATATACAAAATGCCTCCTGTGCACATACGCCCAATAAAAAAGAAAAAGTGTTCACAAAATGCCATTAGAATTTATGGTGCGTATAATCAGTTCACAGTTTATGTGCAAAGTGCTCCAATCTACGGTGTAAAGACAATATAAGTGTGTTTTGATCCACCTTCAGTGTACCAAATGCAAACTCCAATATTGGTGACCAATCACATGCCAATCTCCCCTAATGAAATTGCCACCAACCCCAATGTCACCAAAAAGCAGAACCAGGGAAGATCCATACATAGTGTAATGGCACTTTATTAAAAATTGGACAACAAACTAATGGTGCACACTTTTATTGACTGAGTAGAAATACAATGGCTTTGTACACATTCTCTGTGCCATCAACTGTTTCCAAGATGGTGGTGCGTTCCAATTGGCAGAAGTGAAATCACGGGTGTAGCCCTTCTCAACACATTTCGTCTGCTGGACGTCTTCAGGGATCGTTTTTTAAACATGGTATAATAGCTCATATACGACTGTAGTTTGGTGTTCAGCAACAGGGTTTAATAGTTTATATTTAACACACATACATTTTTTACCATACACACAGAGTATCTCCCATTTTCTGCATTCAGATAATATACTTACGATACAACCAGCAGAACCATGCTTCTGTTATGTATTTACAGCTACTCACATATATGTATATTTTCAATAAATGCCATATATAAAGAACAGCTGCAGCCAATAACAACCACATAAAAACAGTAGCATAAGTTAACACCAAATGAAAAATACATTTTTCTAACTGTGAATTTGTCACTTATTTGGCATTAATGTAGGATAAATGTATCATTTAAAGTGTTAGTCGACCCCAAGTGATATTTCAAGTTATGGTAGGTGTTGGAGAGTTAAATCCCTTGACAGTTTCTTATATCTCTTCAGGACTATGTTGGTGAGATCTCTGCACTTGAGTTTATGAGTCCGCACACCTGCCATTATGTAGGGCTGCCAGCCGGAGTTTATATTTTGAAGCATGTAACAGGAGGAGCTGGAATTCCAGAAGTGGGCAGGTATATTAAAAGCTCCCAAGTGGACAGAAACAGAGGCAGGAACTATGTCAGGGAGATTTTGCTGTTGGAGTATCCAAGACAAGAGGACTGTGTCAGCCTACCATACTCTAACTATACTAAAGTATTAAAAATCCATAAACCAAAATATATCACAAAAAAAAAAAAAATACAAACTTGTAAGCCATAAAGTGAATGAAAAGCTCATACATAAGTAAAAAGTCCAACACCCATATAGTGAATCTGGACTACAACATATAAAGGCTCCGTGTGTTTCAGCTCAGCTTGTTGAAGAAAAGCACCACATGTCCTTTCACCCAATATAGATGTGTGCTTACCAGAACATGTGTGACTCTCTAAAGCAGTGATCCTCAAACTACGGCCCTCCAGATGTTGCAGAACTACACATTCCATGAGGCATTGTAAAACCCCGATATTCACAGACATGATTAGGCATGATGGGAATTGTAGTTCTTGAACAACTGGAGGGCTATCATTTGAAGACCCCTGCTCTAAAGAGAGGTCAGAAAATGCTTGTGTAAAGAAAATATCGCTGCTGTAATCCAAAGTCTTTCCTCAGGCCTCTGTACACAGGCTCTCCAACGCTCAAGGTCCCCAGGAATGAAGAAATAACCGAGCACCAGACTCGCGTAATGTAAGATCCTTGAAAAGGTTCTTTATTGTAGTTAGAAAATGCTAAAAACCAAGTATAACAAGGGGCATCAGCAAGAAGTACGAATCCCACAATGCAATTCGGGAGGGCACTTGCGTGATGACGTCGCGACTTCCGTTACCGCCCTTGGGTTACATCATCATGCATGCACGATCCCGAATTGCATTCTGGGATTCATAGTTCTTGCCGATGCTGATTATTATACATTGTTTGTTTTTAGCATTTTTTAGCATACATAATTCTTGCGGCAACTCACTCATATTGATTCATCATACTTTACTATTTGCGTGGTATCACTTTCTGGTTTTGTTATACTAAAATATTACTTTTGAGCCCTTTACATTGCAGTTTAAACATTACAAAATGTGGTTGACAAAAGTCTGTAATTAGCTTTCTAGATTTCAATCGTTCTGTGGGAATCCTGTATAGCTTGTTATAATTTAACTGTCCTTTTTTGTAAACATGTTAAACAGTTGCACATACAAAAGCCTTACTGGTCATATCTCCTTGCATTCATGTTTTTTCTGTCATTGTAATGGTAACCCTAATCACATGGAGTGTGTTGCTGTGGGTGGTGCACCACCTTTTCCTGTGTCTATCAGACCTACGATGGATCCATACAGTACTTGCGTTAGAAATGATCTGTCTAACTTTCAGTATTGCTCATTCTTTACTTAGAATAGGTACAATAGTGTAGGCACCTGCCCATGTTTACTTTTAGCTTTATCATCTCATATCTGTGTTACAACTGCAGTATCTTTTTACATATTACAAGACTAAGGCAATAGACATAAGATCAGCTTTGTCCAATTGAGGCAGTGTAAATCTGACTGGTGAATGATCACATGAATATTAGGCCAATGTCACACACTGCTGGCTACACTTTGCTGGAGAGCATTTCACCTAACTCTATGGAAGTGCTCCCTCACTGGCCAAGAATGCTGTCTAACCCAGAGAGGTAGCGTCATCTTACTGGTTTTACTAGCCAGGGAGCGACTCCTTAAAAACAGAAAAACTGCCTCTTAGTGATCCTGTAACTGGCAAATTTCCACCAGCGATGGAGGAAATATGTTGCCTGCACACCGACTAGCTTCTTTCAAAGTGCAGAGCTCTTTATTCTTGTATGATCATATAGAAAAGCAATGTTTCTGGACCATGCAGGCACCCTTCCTCAGGCATGTGATCACATACTCGAGGAAGGGTTCCTGCATGGTCTGAAAGCATTGCTTTTCTATGTAATCATACAAGAATAAAGAATTTTGCACTTTGAAACAAGCTTGTTGGTGTGCTGGCAACATATTTAATGCATGCTGTAGACTGTGATCAGTCGCAAGTCGTTGCATCACCTTTTTAATCACATTTGATTCTAGTAAAGTGTACAAGAGGAACATACTACTTGTCACCAGTGATGGCTTGTTTGGCATAGCCCTAAAAATTACCAAAATTTGCCAGGCTGGCTGGCATGACTGAGCCTTCATAAGACAAGGAATCAAGCAGTCTGGATGGGTTTACTCAGCCCCTTGTTTTCCCTCAAGATCCATCCCTCCTTTTAAAACTAGCAACCTGGGGTCTTAATAAGGCCGTCAGCGTTTTTTTTTTTTTTTTTTAAATGTAAAATAATGGAATAATAGTTCAGGATTTGCACTCAAAAGTAAGTACGATGCTAGTGTATCGTTTTTTTTTTTAAAGTGTTACTAAACCCACAACAGTAAAATCAATCTGTATATACAGAGAAGCATGCTTGTTATACTCGCTGTGGAACTGAAGGGGTTAATCCTCTTCTACATTGTGTAAAAAGGCTGCATGATCACGTCTCCTCTGATCATTTCCTTCTTCCACTGACTCCATAGGCGCTTTTCCACTGCATGGAACCGAACGGTTTGGCTCGCTTTTGTGCTTTTCCACTGCTGGTACCGCATGGTACGGTGTAGGAACGGTTCAGTACGGTACGGCGTCGCTTTTCCACTAAATGGAACCGAACGGTACGGCTCGCTTAAACAGTACCACCTCAGTTGTGGTTCCAACAGGGCTGTACCGGTACCATATCCCACAATCCTTTGCATGCAGCCTTGACTTTTTGTCACTACTAGCCACTGATTGGTCAGAGAATCATTGTTATCCCACCCACTTACTTTAGTACTACTTTAGTGTAAAAGCAAACCATACCAAACTGTACCAAACCGTTCCAACACCGTACCATGCGGTACCTTGCAGTGGAAAACCAAACCGGGCCAAGCAGGGCCGAGTAGAGCCGAGCCGATACTTGCAGTGGAAAAGTGCCACAATATATTTCCTGATGTTTACAGAGCAAGGGGACAGGCTGCACATGCTCAGTTTGGTGTGTATTGCTAGAGAGTTTTTTTTTCTTGGGAGAGTGCATGTGATCAGCACAGGGCCAATCAGCACTGACTGAGGGTCAGGGGTCCTTCAGCCTTATAGGATAATTGTGGGAGAATGAAAACCCCTTCTACAAGCTTTAACCAGACACTCATTGAAATCACAAGACTGTTCTAACTGCAAGGCATTTAGAAGTTTATATTTACTAAAGTAATTGCATTTCCGTGTTCTGTTTATTGTGGGAGACCAGATATAGTGAATGCAGGGTCTTGGGTTTAAAATTTTTTGGGAATTTCCATACTAAAAACCAAGGTAGGGAAATAAAGAGTATTATCAATACCCAGGTGTCACACTTCTACAGCTTTATTCACTTATTTTTTTCTATAAAACAAAGGGAGTGTGACACCAGTACTTGGCTTTGCAGTAGCTGTAGCAGTTGGATGCAACTCACAAGTGTCTCAGAGTGATACAAGAAGTTAGATGATAATTCTCTTTGTCAGCAACCATAGTGATTTTGGGTTTGACTTAAGCCTCCTATCATGTGGCTATATGTTCTACAGTTCTACATACCTCCCAACTTTCTCAGATGGGAACAAGCGACACCTATTAGCAAATGTATGTAGGCATAGGACACACCTCTTGCTATGCTCCTTCAAAGGTGAATAAAAAAAAAAAAGATTAGTTAAGTCCACAAGTGTTTTTTTTTCACCACTTCTATTGGCTTTTGGAATTTACAAATGCAGCAATTTAGAAATTGGATAAAAGGTTTAGCACTGGAAAACACTTTTTGAAAGATAAAAAGTGCATTTTACCCACTTGCCGACCGCCGCACGACTATCTACGTCGGCGGTCAGCCCCTCACAGGCAAACTAACGTAGGGCTACGTCGCTTGCTTGTGAGGGTCTAGGGAGCGAGCGCGCGCCCCCGTAGGCGCGCTCCCGCGTGGTCACGGACCCCCCCCCGCGCGTGTGACCAGCGGACCCGATGTCCGCCGCCCACTCGGCGATCGGCGGGGGAGAGGGAAAAAGTCAGGCAGCTTGTGTAAACAAGCCACCTGTCATTCTCCTCGCTGTAAAGACACTGATCACATGGATCTACTATGTAGATCCATTGATCAGTGTCCTTACAGCTCAAGCCACAGCCAATCACAGTAGAAAGCACGCCCCTAGGGACACACACACAGCCCCTCCCTCCCAAATAAAGTTAACCCCTTCACTACCAGTGTATTTTTACAGTAACAGTGCATATATATAGCACTGATTACTGTAGAAATGTCACTGGTAACCCCAAAAGTGTCAAAAATGTCAGTCAAGGGTCCGATCTGTCCGCCGCAATGTCGCAGTACCGCAAAAAAATTGCAGATCGCCGCCATTACGCGTTAAAAAAAAAAACAACAAAAATGACAAAAATCTTTCCCTTTGTTAGTAAACGCGATAACTTTTGCGCAAACCAATCAAAATACGCTTTTTGCTATTTTTTTTACCAAACATATGTAGCATAAAACAAATTGGCCGAAAATGTTAAAAAATTTTGAGTTTTACATTTTTTTGGGGGGGAATTTCATATAAAAAAATGTGAAAAATATTGCTATTTTTGCAAAATTGACGCTCTTTTTTTGTTTATAGCGCGTGATCAAAAAATCGCACAGGTGATCAAATACCACCAAAAGAAAGCTCTGTTTGTGGGAAAAAAAGGACGCCAAATTCGTTTAGGTACAGCGTCGCACGACCGCGCAATTGTCCGTTAAAGTCACGCAGTGCCGAATCGCAAAATACCCCCTGGTCGGAATGGGGGTAAAATCTTCCGGGGCTTAAGTGGTTAAACACAACTCTAAAGATCAGACCAAAATGAGGGACAAATAAGGAGGAAAGAGGGACAGAGGGACTTTGTTCCAAATCAGGGACAGTTCCTCGAAATCGGGGACAGTTGGAAGCTATGAATTCTATACTAGGAGCTGCAGAGGGTACATCTTGGAAGCTAGGACATCTGTCTATCATTTCTTCTGCTCTAAAAAAAGGACAGTTGGGATATATGTCTACTCTACCGTCACCTTGGCTTTTCATAAAATCTTCCACAATTTCTGAAGGATTTGCACATTAGTTTGCTGTTTTTTTTTTAGTTTACCTGGGCATGGTAAAATGCTTCCATTTTTCACTTCATTATGCTCTTATACTGAGACATGTCACTGAAATGCAATTTTCAGTTAATACTATCTTTTGATTTACAACAAAGCCTTTTTCAGAAATCAAAACAGGCATGTAGAATGAAGGCTTTAATCACCCTCAAGCTGTTAACATGAGAATGAAAAATTCTAAATAGTAATCTACTTTCCTTTGTCAAGGCATCATACATAAGGTACTGTGAAGGGATGTCTTGTTTGTTGACAAGGCAGCTATTGCAAAGAAATAACACAGGCTGATTATCTCTTTAGATTAGGTATTTTTAAGCCTAATCTGCCGATAATTGTGCTCTGTATGGGGCAAAAACAACTCCTGAAATTGACTTCCTATTGTCTGAATACCTGAAGTTGAAATAGCCTTTTGTTGTCAATGGCATGATCCAAAAGGTAATTGTGGGTGTTTTGTATTTGAAGTCAAACATATTGGTGGCCAAGTGTGTTTAAGGCCCCCTTCACACTTGTGCGACTTGTCCTGCGATTTGGAACTGCAAATGTTTTCCAATGAGTACCGTTTATATCTGTACAACTTCAAGTCGGAACAGCTTCAAAGTAGTCCCTGCACTACTTTTGGCTGATTTTAATGCGTTTTGAGGTCCAAAGACATAGGCATCAGAATCGCGGTAAAACCGCAGCAACAAAATTGCAGCTTTTAGGTCACACAAGTGCGTAAGAGGCCTAAATGTGACCACCAGATATTCGAGTCAAGAGACTGGACTGTGTCACATGAACTATCAGTGCTTATATGAGACCATGTGTGTCCAGTTTTTTGTTTTTTCTTGTCCCCCCTTCTCCCCTCCTCACCCTTTCCTCCCCTTTTTGTGTTTTTAACAACCTCCTAACTCTTCTTTCTCCCATCTTCTTGCTCTTTTTCCTCTCTTTTTTAACTCCATTAAGATCTCTGCATTTTTCCTTGTGTTTTTTTTTTTTTAATTTTATCCATTTTTCCCATATATTGGTCAATTTCGCTAGTTGGCCATCCTCTCTGCTACTCAGGGATTCCATTTTATATACATATTATATTCTTTCAAACCATTTTCTTATAGTCAGTTTTCCAGAGTCTAGCCACTTTTTTGGTTTTACTCCCTTTTTAGATATGGAGCAGCTGAACTCTTATATTGCTGTTTTGTAATTTTTATATTGTGAAATAGGCACATCTATGGATCACCTAGTGCAATTATCCTCAAACTACAGCCCTCCAGCTGTTGCAGAACTATACATCCCATGGTGCATTGTAAAACTCTGGCATTCACAGACATGACTAGGCATGATGGGAATTGTAGTTCCTGAACAACTGGAGGGCCATAGTTTGAAGACCCCCTGATCTAGTGTCTCTATTCCTGTAATCTCCTTTATATAGTATATTACCTCCTGCCAGTGTTCTCTTATTTTTGGGCATTCCCACCAAATGTGGGACATAGTGCCCTTCTCATTACATCCTCTCCAGTATAAATCAGATTTCCCTTGCTGATGTTTTTGTATCTTATCGGGTGTTATATACAATCTCGCCAGGCATTTATAATGCATCTCTTTTGTATTTATATCTGCCGCATATCCATGTACAGCCCTCACCACATTGCCTACTTGCTGTTCATTCAATCATGTTCCCAATTATTTTTCCCATTTACGTATGAATGGAGGTACTTCCGCCCCTTCCAGATCCGTGGAGTCCCATGTTTCACTCTATTTTTCAAGTTACAATGCTGTTCTATTAAATTTAGGTTTTCTTCTGTTCTAATTGGTTGTGGCAAATTGGTTACAAATTTTTTTAGCTGCAAGTACCTCCATTCGTCTATTATCATCAATTCTCTTTTGTGTTTTAATTCCTGATATGTTCGTATTTTCCCATTTTTTATTATATCTTTTAATTGTGTATTTTTAATCCAATTCCCAAAGCGTATTCTCTTTCCTGGTAAAAATAAATTTGTCCCTGAAAGTGAAATTGAAGGTGAATTATATTCCCATTTCAATTGTCTATATATTGTGTCCCAGACTTTAAAAACATTTCTAGTCAACTCATGTGTGCCTTTCCCCATCACCCTATATTTTTGTGAAACCCAAATATTCTTCTCCAGTTGTGCCTGACTTAATGTGTTTTCTATCTTTACCCAACTTTTATCACTTTTTGTGTCAGTCCATTGAATCATACATGCTAATATTGTTGCATTTTGGTACCTTTTTATATCTGGTGCCGCTAAACCCCTTTGTGCTATCTCTTTGCTCAGTAGTGAGAACTGTATTCTTGGTTTTTTATTTTGCCATATATATCTTGAGATCAACATTTGTAGTATTTTAAAATATGTGCTATTGGTAGCATTTGAAATTTATAAAGGATTTTTTTAACATATTTATTCAACCCATCCACGATATGGGTCTTGTTGTAATTTTTTATAATTTCTATTTTGATCTCCTTAAGTAAAGGAAGATAATTGGCCTGGTATAGGTTTCCCAGCCTGGCAGTTAGTTTTATTCCAAGATATTTTTCACTTTTTTCCCCCCCCCATGCAAATGGAAATTCCTTTTGTAAGGCTGATTCTTCCTTCTTTGTCAAATTTATATTTAAAATTTCTGACTTCACCGGGCTTATTATAAAATTTGATAAATCTCCATATTTTTTAAGTCCCTTTATCTAATTTCAAAGTGTTTTTCTGGGGTTGGAAATGTAAAATAGTAAAAGCGTCGGCATAAGGTGCGACTTTGTGCTCCTCATCTCCTATCTTCACCCCTCTCACATCTGTGCTATTTCGAATGGTTGCCAAAAATGGCTCCAATAATAGTATGAATAGGAGGGGTGACAATGGGCACCCTTGTCTTGTTCCAAAAAACATTCCAAAAGGAATTGACTGGCCCCTATTACCTTTTACTGATGCTGTAGGATATGTATATAAATTTTCAATCCATTGGATCATCTTAGGGCCCATTCCCAGGTTCTTCACTGTTTCTGTCATAAAACCCTAGTCCACCCTGTCAAATGCTTTTTCAGCATCTATTGAGAGGAGTAGAGCAAGGGGTCTCTCCCCTTTTGATTTTTGCAGTAGGAGTACCATTCTTATCCTGTTGTCTTTACCTTCCCTTCCTGAGATAAACCCTGTTAGATCTTCATGTATCCGTTCAGGCATTAGCTCTTTTAGTCTCGTCGCTAATATTTTTGCATATAGTTTTGAATCAATATCCAATAGGGCAATTGGTCTATAACTGGAGCACAAGGTAGTATCCTTCCCTTCTCTGGGTATTACTGTGAGCTGTGCTTTTAAGGATTCCCTCCACATCTCCTCCCCTTCTCATAGTTTATTTACATATATGCACATTTTTTGGGACCAATAAATATAAAAATTTCTTATGGTATCTAATTGTGAACCCATCTGGTCCTGGACTCTTTCCTGTTGCTGTAGTTTTTATATCCATTCTAATCTCCTCTTGCATTATTGGGTTCTCCAAGGCCTGCAACTTTTCTGCTGGTATTTTGGGTAAGGTTGCCTCTTTTAAGTGTTCCTGAATTTTCAGTTTCCTTTCTTCTTCTACTTCCTGCAACCCATTTTGTCTCACAGAGTAGAGTGCGCAATAATAGGTTTGGAAAGCCTTAGATATTTCCGATGTTGAGGTAACTATCTCCCCTTTACCATTTTTTATCTTGTCAATATAGTTTAATGATTTTTTATTTTTTAATATTCTTGCTAGATGTTTCATGGACTTATTTCCCCATTGATATCTTTCTTTCGCAACTGTATTAAATATCCTTCTTTTTTCCTACTCCATTATATCCTTCAGTTGTTCTCTTTTTATTATTAAACTCTGTTGTGTCTCAATATCTACTCTCTTATATGTCTATGTTCTAACTCATAAATTTATTTTATTAGCTTCTCCCTATTTCTTATCCTTTCTTTCTTTTTACCTTGCCCCTATAGTGATCAATACCCCCTTTATATAGGGCTTATGGGCTTCCCAAATTGTGGGTACTGAGACATTTGGGGTTTCATTTAGCATGAAGAATTGTTCTAATTCTTTTTCCACGTTTTGAATCAGGTTTTAATTTAATCTCCAAGTACTTTTCTTATTTTGATTCTCTGTGTATTTCAGCTTCATATTCACTGGGGCATGAACTTACAGTGATATTATCTCTAGGGATATATTAACTACTAAGTCCTGCAGTCTTTGTTCTACCAAGAAGTAATCCAACCTTGAGTACGTCCCATGCACTGTGGAGTAATAGGAGTAATCTTTTTCCCGAGGGTGTTGGATTCTCCATACAACAACTAGTTGACATTGGTTACGTTTTTTCTTAACTGTCCCTAGTTGATGTCCTCCAGTACTGGAGGTTGGCACTTTCATTCTTTATTGGTGCCTTTCCTTTCAGGCTCTCCCAGATTTGTGCTTTTTCTTTATAGTTCTGAAATCTTATAATTCCATCTCTTAGAGCTTCCTCTGGGGTACCTTTTGATCTTCTAATCCAGTGTACTCTTTCTATTCTTGATTGTTCAGCTTCTCCTCTACCTAATAGTGAGTTGAAGGTTTTCCTAATTTCATCTTTTAGGTCCTCTCTGTGCATTGGTTCTGGTAGGCCTCGTATTCTCAAATTCTTCCTTCTGTTCCGGTTTTGCTGGTCTTCCAATTTATATGCCAGGCTCTTATGGTCTTTCCCATAGTTTTTGTTTACACATTTCCTTGGTACTTGGAACCATGTCTTAATTGATGAGTTAATGTAATCGCTTGATGTTTTTTTTTGCCATCGTAACCCCTCTTTGTACCAATGGGTGCGATGCCCCAATTGGTCTTTTATACATATTTCTATATGCCAGGTTCCTCTGTTTCATTTTCAGGTCTTTCATTTCTCTTTTTAGCTAATTTATTGTTTGTTTATGACTATCTTGTCTTTTTTTCACGTGACAATAGATGGCCCAGGATGCTGTGTATTGTTGCCATTTCTGTTTCTAGTACTGCGAACATAGCTGCCATTTCCTTTTTTGTAGGCAATTTTACTTCTTCCTTCTTCCTGTCTTGCACAAGTTCCTTGTTGTTTTCTGCTGCCTACCTGCCTTTAGTTTTTGATATCAGCGTAGATAGGCTTCTCAGATCAAATCTATTTCTATGGACAATCTGCAGCATCTGCAAAAGCTTTGATAACACCCCTGTCTGGTACCAAAGTTATCTTGTACAGAGCCGTGTGAGTCCTTTAAAAAAAGTCACATTATCATATCACATGTTTGTGATTTCATGAAATCACCTTATAATATTTCAAATAATCAGTTGTGTTTAATTATCTGTAGACTACTTTCTGCAGCATATATACAGTACATCCCAGAGGACCTCATTACTTCATTAACGGCCCAACTCCAGGCAGTTAATTTTTTTTTAGAGTGGGTTTTTCCTTACTAACCTTTACTTCCTATCCCTGTGACAACATAACAGAAATGGGAGAAATGGGTGTTAACCAAACAGGAAGTGTCCTTTCTAAAGCCAATGTTTCTCTTGGTTTTGATTGATGCTTGTGCTACGCAGACTAGCCCAGTAAATATCCCATTTTCTTCCAACTCCCAACTACAGTTGTAAATGTTGACTGTGGTGGTTGAGAGTATTTAGAAAGTTCCTGGAAACACTGACTGCTCATTCATCACGCAAGCAATAATTTACAGGAGTAGTGATTACTTATGATAAATTTAGCACAGTGCAGTTTTAATTTCCTATTCAGCATGATAAATGGCATACAAACTTGACTAGATCATACCAAGGCCTTGAAACTGATCAGAAATGCTTTTTGACAAAGACCAGTAGTGCAAGACCTTTTTATTATCAAATTATTTTCTAGAAAATCGTTCTATTGACCATTGTCATTAAACATGCTCCAATAATAGTATGTGATTATGAAGCCATGTTAGAATTCTTCAATCTACTATGAAACAATTACCATATTTATGTCATGGTGCTTCAGAGCCCTATGTAGTAGACACACACACTTGTAAAAAAAAATAAGATCAGATGCACTTGCAACTTTGCTAAAGCACTAATATAAACTATTGCAATTTTTTAATGAAATACAGTTTTTACCTATTTATCCTTGTTACATATCAACAGGGCTATTTTTCTGCAGCCTCTTTGCAACCACTTCCTGCCTACATGCGTACCTTCCAGTAACTGCTGTATGTCAAATCTCAGGGTAGGCCTCTGTAAAGTTTGCCACTGTACTTTTGGTTCTTTTATTTTATTCTGTTCTTTTATTTTCTATTCTATTTTGTTCTGTTTTACTCTATTCTTTTATTTTCTATTCTATCACTTTTTTTTCTATTCTATTGTTTTCTATTCTTTTATTTTGTATTCTGTTCCGTTTCACTCTTTTATACTCTATTTTTTTATTTTCTATTCTATTCCATTCTATTCTATTCTTTTCTTATCTATTATATTCTTTTCTATTCGATTCCTTTATTTTCTATTCTATTTTATTCTCTTCAGAAATTTGAATTTAATTAGAAAACTATTCGAATTCAATAAAAAAAAAATCAAATTTGAATTTTATCCGAAATTTTGATTCATTATTTTGGATTTGTTTGTATCATTACTATTCTAATTCAGTAATTTGGATACATTAGAATTTCAAAATAACAAAAAATGTGTCTAAGTTTCAGTTCGGAACAAAACAAACCGCACATGTCTAATCTGCATAGTTTTGATTGGGCTAAGGTGAGAAATCCACTTATATTGTACAAAAGCAATACTATGACACATAATACAGATACAGCAGTTATACCATTTATCAGGGGTCCTCAATCTTTTCCACAATAAAGAGGATGACCCAAAGTTGAAAAAATCAAAAAACTGTGAACAGGCACGCTTTTTTATTGCAGAAGAAACAAGCAATGTCTCTCTTGCAATAAAATACACTTACCTGACTGTTCACTTGTTCACTGAGTTGCACATGCACGGGAGTGACACCATCCCGTGCCCGCTAATCAACATGGCCAAAGACCGGCACCCAGAAGGAGCCGGGAAGAAGATGTTGGCACCGCTGAGGGACCTCGCTGGTGTCATAACATTGGAATTAAGGTATTTTTGCAACTTTAAGTGTTGTCATGTTTAAAAGAATGAAACATCCGGTCAGCGAACAGAAGTGCATCATAGTCTTAAACTGGCCATACACTGTTTGAATATTGGCTGGATCCTGATGAACCGGCTGAAATTTGCTCAGTAGGTGGCCCTCTCTGCCATCTCCCGCCCAATATCCTTCTGTTGAAAAAGCAAAATAGCCTGGCAAAAATTTGACAATTGCATCCCATCATGTCTGTTAGATTTTTTCTTCCAATCAGCCTGCAGGCTAAACAGAAAAGTATCTATATTTATATAGCCTGCTTTAGTTACTTTTCAGCTTTTTCACTGATAGTTGTACTGCTAATGGCAAGTTGAACTCCATAATTATTATTACCATCAGCAAATCAGAGGAAACCTTCAATTCATTCAGAAAATACAAGGTTTCCTATGAATGGCTGAGCAGCACTCAGTCCAACTCGTTTTTGTTCCGGGAGCTGGACAGGAAGTCTCTGTTTTGTTTCTAGAACACAGGGCTGTATACTGTATGTAGCTGATGCTACATACAGTTTATACAGTGTTCACAGTGGGCTCATATGTTGGTAAAGGAAATGCTTTGTTTGGCCAGCCTGGTCCAAACTATTTAAAGTCAGGCTTAAAGGAAATGTACAGTCAAAGCTTGCTCATTCTGCACTCCTTTGACCCGTTTTGAAGTCCGCTCTCTGCTGACATCACAGAAGTCGGTCCAGGCACCGCATCATCAGGATCACAGAGTAGGGATCCACCAGGTTCCTGAACCAACACCCGGTGCAGCCTCCCACTGAGCCGCTGAGAGCCTGAGTCGGCTGCTCCCCGCCCCTCCACAGCTCAGCGCTCCAATGAGCGAGGGGGGGGGGCAGAGCAGAGAGCTGCTGACTGATAGGCAGCAGCTCTCTGCTCAGGGGGGGCTGTCAGAACAGAGCGATCAGCGGTGTTTGATCACTCAGTTCTCAGTGCAGAGGCGCCGGGGGACAGACGCAGCTTTGGACTAATGCTGCATCCACCTAGGTAAGTATAAATGGGGGGAAAAAAAAAACCCCATACTACTTTTTTAAGGCTGGGTTCACAATTCGCATGACTGGAGAATGTGACCGGCTCTCAATGGAGCCGGTTCACACACCTCTGGGCGGCCGTGGTCGGCACTGGAAAAGGGTCATGTGCATCTCTGGCTCTGTTTCAGGTCCGAATTCAGGCAAAAATTCAGACCTGCAGGACATGACAATTCGCACCAGAAATGGAGGACAGGGATGTGAGCCCCAGCCGCAGCTAGTGTGAACCCGGCCTTAAGGGTACACTCCAGTGTAGCATGACAAACACACCTACAAATTCACAGTACACTGCGCACCTGTTGAATGGCTCTCCTTTTTCTTTATCAAAGCAGTAAGTAGGATAGCGCTGGATTGTGTGCCACTTTGAAGCACTTTGAAAGGTCTGCTTGTAGGTGGGTGACTCTATACCATGCATATGCAGCAGAGCTTCTCATCAAGTATGCAGACTTTTGATTGCCTTCACCGCCCAGCTCACATTTAACCATGTACACAGATGCAGGCTATAGGCCACAGTCTCTTCATCATCCTCCTGATCACTGCTACTTAGCCCCTTGTGCCCAGAGCGCAATAACACATAAACCAACAGTATGTCCTACTCAAGGTCCAGGTTAGAGTTCCAATACTCGGGGTCCATATTACACAGGGGGCCCAAGTCAACTGATGCATGCTACTTGATGGGGTCATCACTCACCATCCAGAGGATGACTCTGTTCCTCCAACCACCATCTGCTCTGTGGCCAACCAGAGCAGTAACTTTTATCTTCACAAGATGCACTTTCTGAATACTGTTCCTCAGTTAAAACATTAAATTGAAAAGAACAGTTTCTATGCTTTTAACTTTAAAAAAGTAAAAGTAAAAGTACGGTAGATACAAATATACCAGTTTATACTTTGGTTATAATACAGAGCGTATCCCATACAACTGTCCAGTACATTGGTAAAAGATGAATATGTTGAATACTTTAATTTCCAAAGTTGTGATTTTATCCGAATTACAGTCTTGTCATGGATTACACTATTCAACAGGAGGGGAGCTGTGGTATAGTCACTGGTGTTTCATGGTGGTGTTAATCTCCAGCCATGGGCCGCCTCTGCTTTAAAGCCTCCTCACCAAGTTTCGGGGGGTTCTCATGTGCTCACAGGAACATGTTCTGTGTTGCCAATGCATCCCAAGAGGGAATAAGAGTTATTTTCCCACGTATAAAGGGAGAGTGCAGGTCAATTCCAATAAGCCCACCTACTAATGTAAATGTCCTGTAGCTAAATAGGAGCCCTCTCTTCTACCTTCCTGAATACTGAAACTGGTTTCAGTGGATTATATTAAAGGCTGACTAAAACACACACTAACACTAACACAGTTGTAAAGTTTCCTGAACAGTATAGCAGACTTACCTTGTTCCTTGAAGGCCTCTTTCAGCTAATTGTATCAGCACATACTGGTCAGCACTAAAATAAATGGCCTTACTTGCTTTGTTATAGCTCTAGGCTATTCAGGTTCTTTAAGTATAACTGAAGGCAAAACTCTTTTGAATGGAGTGGTGAGGGATTACAACACCTATCAGTTTTTAGAGCTGTCTGTGTCCCTGTCAGGGAGATTAACCCTCTCTATTTGTGCTGGTGAGAGTCGTTACCGAAAGTGAAAGAAAAGCACAAATTTTAGGTAATCACCAGAACAGGAATAGAGGGGAAAGTTTTCAGTAGGGACAACCCAGGATTCCCTCACTTGGAAGGGATTTCCTCTTACTTGGTGTTTTAGCTATGGGACACAGATAGCAAAAAAAAAAAAAAAAACCTGACAGAGGTTATAACCCTCCCATACTCTATCCAAAATGAAAAAAAGGGTGGACCGAAGGTCTTCTTAATCATGTGGCCACTCTGATTGGCTGTCACAGTGGTCATATAATCAAGAGCTAATCCCGATCATTAGTACATGCCGAGAGCTGCCAGCACAGAAACCTATCCTTCTCATAGACCCATATATGTGGTATATGGGTGTTAAAGCCCAGCTTCTATGTATTATGTAGGCAGTAAGAGGTTAAAGCGGCACTCCCCCACTCCCTACACATTTATTTTTAGGAAACAGGTACCTAGTTTTGACTTATCCTTTTGGGATATGTAAAAGGTCTCAAAAGGCTGCAGGACCATTCACAAATCACCCATGTGCAGGGGGAAGCCAGCTGTGAAGCCACAAGGAGGCACAGCCGGCTTCCCACAGTAAAAATGACAGCACCGGCACTTGAAGACTGGCAAAGAACCGGACTAGGTGAGGGTAGCACTGGATCCCTGGACAGGTGTCCGTTTATTAAAAGTCAGAAGCTACAATATTTGTAATGTAATTCTACGTAGTGAAGCACAACACTATCAACAGTTAGAATTAAAGTCCAGTCCTAAACAAACAAATGTATTGAAAAAATTGTCTGGCACCCAGTGCTTCTATTGACAAAATGATCAAGCTTTTTGCAGGAACAATGTATTAAACTTCTTGTGACAAATAATCCACCATGGGCTGTAATTCCTGCTCATCTACAGTGGTACTGTATAATAAAAGTTTTATTATACAGTACCACTGTAGGTGAGCAGGAATTACAGCTGATGATGGATTATTTGTCACAAGAAGTTTAATACATTGTTCACGCAAAAAGCTTGATCATACTTTGAGTATCATCCGACCAGTGTTGTATACTCTAGACAACCACCTCCTCACTCCACTCCTCAGATATTGAAAATCAGCTTTTCCTTCTGACTCTTCCTCCTCTCACGAACTCATCCGTACATCATATGGGAAAATAAAAGTGACACCCTAGTGTTCTCCGTATATATAGTTTTTATGTCCCTCACTCATTTAAAGACAAAGTAAACTTCCATCTTTACGTTTTACCTATAGGTAAGCCTATATTAAGGCTTCCCTTTAAGTAGTGTAAATATCTCCTAAACATGCACCGTTTAGGAGATACTTGCTGAGCTGGCAGCCAGTTACGTCACTGGCGCATGCGCTCTGAACGCACCCAGCAGTGTGCCATGACTGGCAGCTCCCGCGCGTATGCGCAGGAGTGACCTCATCGCAGCTCTGGCCAGTCTCAGAGCCAGTCTCAGAGCCAGTCTCAGAGCCGGAGCCGCAAACCCAGAAGGAAGACTGGGTAGAGATGGACGCTGTCTTCAGCGATGGAACGCTTCATATTCAGGTAAGTTTAACATAATGTGCTGGTATGTGATGCAAAAAAAAAAAAAAGTTCAGCAGTTTACAACCGCTTTTAAATACTTACAAAGAATAAAACAACCTGCGCTTGTATAGTAATTTCAACAGCCAGCTCACCACTCTAGACTCAACCGTAGCGTTGGCGTGACGTCAAACTCAGCTCCTTCCTCCTAGACATGTTGTGCTCTCCTATTGGTCTTCCTCAGTAGGTTTGTTTGTAGGTGCTGTCTTTTTTTTTTCTTTCTAGTATAAAGATCCTCTTTAAGTCCCACATCATAAACACCATTCTCCATTTCCTTATAGTGACGCTTCCCAAACCAAAACTCTGTTCCACAGTTGCACTCTGTGCTAAAGGTCTTATGCACACTGGACATTCTAGCCCCGGTACATGAGACTCTGGCATTTAGGTGCGGGAAGAAGGCACAGGTGCACCATCCAGCCCTGCTTCCAACTGCTGTAATAATCTATAAGGAGCTGACAGCTGCAGCAGCAGGACGGTGAACCAAGTGCTACCAATGTTTAGGGCAGTATGCCCCCAGGGACGAATGCTCGTAATGTAGACTGCTTGCGTTCGGGCATTCATCCCTGGGAATATATTGCCCTAAATGTTATTAGCCGCAGCAGCTGTCACACCGTATCTAAACTAATATTTATGTACAAGACAGACTACAAGGCAAAGTATTGTGTCTTTGGAGGACTGCACAGCTGTAAGGTGAGTTTCAGAGCTAACTTGTAATTTCCACAGCCAGAGATAAAAATAAGGCTGGCAACTTTTTTTTTTTTTTTTTTTTCCTGTGAGCCTGACAACTTGGCTTCTAAGATCTGAATTGAATACTCTACAGAGTGAGTCATGACCAAGCTCATTGGATCCTGCGGTTGTTCTTCGTTTACTGCCCTCTCTCATGCTAATCATGTACGAGACAGATACATTAATGTCAGCAGCATAAGCTTTTTACTGTGCTACCCCTGTCCCTGATCAATCATCTGGCTGCCATGGCAATAGACAGTATTCATCTGCTATTCAGGTGTGTTTTGCCTTGTATGGCAGACTTTTCTAGCAGCAGCTTTGTACTTTACAGTAAATACAGGCCTTAAGAATGCTCACTATAATTACTGTCCAGTGCTTATTGTTATGTGTTTTGTGTTAAACTATTTATAGCCTATCAATACCATATCAGTAAGGACTCCTTCACCAGCCCCATGCTGAAATGGGCGTGGGCTAGTGTCCATGCCTGACGAAGGGGTCCTGTGTGACTCTGAAACGTTGCACTCTCTTGCTTGTGATGTGATCATGCTTTAATAAAAAAACGTTTGTCCTGAAGATCCGTGGTGTGCTGGCAAATATATATCCATGATCCAGTCTTCAGCTGGTGGTTGCTACAGCACCCAGTATCCTAGAGCTTTCTCCAGGAACGTGTGCGATGGGACTATGGACTATTACTATTGTGTGGGGGTGGTGCTTTGCCTTGTTTTAACTATATTAAAATGTCACAAAATTAAATTTTTTTCACTTTTATGCTCCAATGTGGCGAGGTGACATACATTAGGGGTGGTGCATTACGAAAAAATATGGCGCACTGCAATCCACTCCAACTGAGCAAAAGCATCTGTTTTTTTATGTGCCCCAGGGTTGTGCATAGATCAACGCAGCTCAACCGATGTGGTGTGAACAAGTTCTAAACCCCATAACATGTCAGCAAAACCCATAACATATCAGTGAAATTGATTTATATGTGCGGCTTTGCATTACTTCCAGAGAGCACAGCAAATTGCTTTATACTGTGTAAAAAATGCCATGGCTCCTTTGAGAGGTTGGCTTCACGCATTATGGAAACAACTTGCACATAACAGGACAAAGTAATGTGCTGCAGAAATGCCTTTCCTCTTGTCCAATGCACCTATTCCTACCTCACCATGAAGCCAATGTTTGGGAAGCCTGATCTAATAAGCCCATCTCTGGGTACCTAAAACAACTTACCTTCACCATGCTGCTTGCCCCTCTCTGCTCCTCTAACTTCATCATTGGAATGGCTTGTCTTATTCTGATCTGTCATTATGTCAGCAAACAACTGAAGCAGTGGGGCAGTGCAATTAGAAAGAAGGGGTCTCCAAACTTTCTAAACAGACTTTAGGGGGGGAGGGGTGGCTGTGGGAGTAGATAATGCCCCATCTTTGATATTGAGGGGGAAAAATAGTTTCCCATTGTTTGTGTCAGTGGAAGGAATTATGCCCCAGCGTTGGTGTCAGTGGGAGGAATAGTGCCTCATCATTGGTTTCAGTGAGAGGAGTATTGCCCCATCATTGGTATTAGGGGTAGGACTAGTGCCCCATCATTGGTATCAGTGAGAGGATTGGTGCCCCATCATTGGTGTTAGTAGAAGGAATATTGTCCTATCATTGGTATCAGTGAGAGGATTGGTGCCCCATCATTGGTATTAGTAGAAGGAATAGTGTCCTATCATTGGTATCAGTGGGATAAATAGTGCCCCGTCATTGGTTTCAGTGGGAGGAATAGTGCCCCATCATTGGTATTAGTAGAAGGAATAGTGTCCTATCATTGGTATCAGTGGGATAAATAGTGCCCTGTCATTGGTTTCAGTGGGAGGAATAGTGCCCCATCATTGGTATTAGTGGTAGGAATAGTGTCACATCATTGTTATCAGTGAGAGGATTGGTGCCCCATCATTGGTATTAGTAGAAGGAATAGTGTCCTATCATTAGTATCAGTGAGAGGATTGGTGCCCCATCATTGGTATTAGTAGAAGGAATAGTGTCCTATCATTGGTATCAGTTGGATAAATAGTGCCCCGTCATTGGTTTCAGTGTGAGGAATAGTGCCCCATTATTGGTATTAGTGGTAGAAATAGTGACCCATCTTTGTTGTTAGTGGGAGCAATAGTGCCCCATCACTGGTATTTGTGGTAGAAATAGTGCCCCATCATTGGTATCAGTGACAGGAATGGGGCCCCATAATTATTATTGTTGGTAGTAATAGTGCCCCATCATTTGTATCAATGAGAGGAATGGTTTTGGTTCTAGATACACTTAAAGTAAATGATATGGAGGCCACCATTGCTGACTTCTCCTGAAATCACTGGTTACCTGACTGTCATGCATGATTTTAATTGCTTCCTAAATCACTGACCCCGTAAAAAGTAGTTCTGACTTTACTCTGGCTTCACTGGCTGCATGTTCAAGATCAGTCATTTACCAGGCAAATAGCATTTTCTCAAGGAGATCAGCAATGGCAGCCTCTTTTTCTGTCTGTATTTTAAAGTTTTTTTTTATTTTTTCAGTTTTGGATAGATTGGTGAGGGAGTTAGAACCCCTGGTTTTTATTGATGTATTTTTATTGATGTCTGTGTCCCCATTTGCCTTGGTGACCACTGTCACTAGGACTTTAAGTGAGGGAAAATTCAAAATTCTGAGTTGTCAGAAGAAAAGAAACAGAGGAGAAATCTTGGTAACACTTGTTCTTACGGTAACAGATATTAGCGGGCTGTACTCACATTGGAGAGATTTTCTCTCACTTTCTGTTTCATCGGTAGGACAGGAAGTGATAGGGCATTTAGTGCAATTGATTATTGAAAGATATTCTTTCATTTAAACAAATTTTTATAATGTGTTTGGTCAAAAAAAGTGCTCTTTCCGGACTGATTGTTCATTTTTTGCAGTGAAAATGATTGCTAATGCCCCGTACACACGCACCGATTGTTGGCCGTAAATTTTCGGCCAATTGTTGGCTTGTTAGTATGATGCTTCCGACAACCGACTGCGACTTTTCGGCCGAACAAAATCTGGTGTGCATGCTATAAAATTTTTGTTGGCCAACAACAGAACGGCCAATTGTTCCTCAGTCAGTACAGATTTCGGCAGACAAAAATCAGATGAGCAAGACTGGGCATGCTCAGAGAAGAAAAAACACAGGGAAAGTAAACCAGCACATGACATCACTTCTGAAGTTGGTTGCTGTTGGCCAAAAAAATGTGTGTGCAGTCTAGAGCACATTTCAACCAACACAACAACACTGGACAAAAGTCGGCCGATCGGTCGGCCAACAATCGTTGCGTGTGTACGAGGCTTTATTGATCGAAATTTCATATGACTGATTTGTAAAAAAGATCCCGTTCTTTCGCCTAAATAATCAGTAAAGTAGAACTATAGGTAAGACTTTTTTTTTTATTATTTCGGATAGAGCAAGGGAAGGTTATAACTCCTGTCATATTTGTGTTCACTATGTGTCCCATTGGGGAGATCTCTTCACTTCCTGTCCCACAGCCAAACAAGAAGTGAATGGAACTTCCTGCAAATTAAGGGAACCTCTGGGGGACCAGAACTAGTGTCCCCATTGGAAGATTTCCCCTCTATTTACTTTTCTGGGGACAACCCAAAATTTAGAGTTTTCTTTACTTCACTTTCAATGATAATGGTAAACAGGACATATAGAAAGGGCGAATCTTCCACGAGGGCAGCAATAAAAACCTGACAGGTGTTCTAATCTCTCCCCTTTATCAAAAACTAAAAAAAAGTTTTGCCTTTAGTTATACTTTAAGTTTTCACAAGCAGGGCCCTCCTAACCCTCCTGTATTGAATTGCAGTATAACTATATTGTCTCCCTTTTTATTGTAAAGCGTTGTGCAGACTGTTGGAGCTATATAATTCCTTAATAATAGTAATAATATATCATCATGCTTATGGCCACCGTTATTCCTTTGACTTGATAAAGGCATACATTTTCTTACATCTATCTTAAGTATTTTTTTGTTGTTGTAGCACAAGTCTACAGTTTGAATGACAGGTCTTCTTTAAAACTGAATTATCAGACAGCTGGTTCAGTGCCAGTGTATTTGGAATCATCTTCTTTTTTTATTATTATTATTTTTTTTAATATAAAGGCTTATTTTTAACAAACCAACTAGAGCTTGGCATTCTGAGAGCTCATCATTTGTATGCCAGCTGGTAATGGGAGTTTATTTTTCTTCTGAGTCCCTGTTTGATCTTTCATTTAAATGGCATTTTCTCCTATGAGCATCTCGAGACCGGATCACACAAGGAGTTTTTCCATTTCTCTGTGGATACAGGATTCGATTATGAGTACAATAGATGGTCAAAAGAAGAGGATGCAAAAAATGAGCTTTTTAGAGCTTCTCTAAAATTCATGAACTCTATTCACTCTCACTCACTGCAATATTAGGAGAACATGTTGCATAGACTGGACCAGGCAGGGTATATGGCATACTCTATAACTATATCTTTGTATGGGTAAATAACACCGGTATTTCTTTGTTTGCTGCTTGGCAGCTGTTCAGACATGGACTAGGGGGGTCCATTCACATCATATGCTGTAGGCTGCGATGGGCAGCAATGGCAAGTTCAGTCCTAATGTATAGACAAGACAAACTGCCTTGTGTCCTATACGTTCAGTTCACATCTCTGCACTCAAACGCACTACTTTTTGTTCACCACAGCACGTTGCAACGCACTATACCCGCATTACAACACTCCGCTGTGAATAAAAAAGTAAACAATGCAATGCAACTACTGACTACCACGACCCTAGCATATATTTACTATCCAACCTGTAGATAGTTTGGTAGGATAAGCCCCCTTATAATGCAAATCCAAGTGATACTTTACAGGAAGCCTTCCAATGAACGCAAGCCTCTAATAAAATACTGTAGTGTTGATTTAAAGGGTAACTCCACTTTCGTGGGAAAAAAAATAAGCAAATAAAGAAAAAACAATATAGCATATACAATTGCGACACAAATCATATTTTAATTGAATGTTATTAAAAATTACCTTTCCTTTTCAATCTGCAGCTGTTGTAATTTTCTGAAAACGCAATGCAATATGGCTACCTGGATTTGTTCTGTACATAGAATGTGTACTGACCACACCCCAGAAACATAATTTCCTGCTTGTGTGATTGGCTCACCATTTTTCCCAGAAGTCTGCCTAAGAAACAAATCCGATTTCTGGCATCCCCTGCAACAAAAATTTCATTTTTGGTGAGATACTCCCAATAGAAACACGTCTAAAGGGACGCAGGCCTGCCTTTAAACTGCCCCCCTCTCTGACAGGGGTTTTCTTCCCAGCAGCAGCTGTCAGATTTAAAATAGCCCTGCACAGATGCGCCTTTCATTTACAGAGATTTGTGAATGAATAAACTACAAGTAACGTCTGTCACTACTGCAGTAGACGGATTTGTAGTTATCAATGGAGCACAAGCCCGGTGATCACCGCACTCGTAGTCCATTGACAATTCCTCCAGCTCACTAACTCAAAGCCTCTACCTCAGTACAGATATAGAACTGTAGGAAGAGTTTATAGGAATCTGGCATTGTATCCACAATCCACCGATTGCGGTTGCAATGCTTTGCGGGCTCTTTAAATGCATGTTTTTTTTTTTTCTAAAAATGTGGGTACTTGGCCTTTATAACTTTAAATACTGGAATAAGCTTTAGAGTATCGCAATCCTGAATAAGAGCGATGAAATAAAGATACGACTATTCCTACTTAACTGAATCTGCCATTTTAGTGTAGTGTTTATCAAACCTCTCTGTGGCCTTCAGCCAACTCTGTTTTTGTGCCAGCCAGTGAACGTCATGCTCAATTATTCAGTAGTTTTAGAAATATTTTTCTATAATTGCTCTTCAAGTCTAGAAAAATAGTTCATAATAGTTAAAAGCTATTGGTGCCTTCATATGCAGTAATACACAAAGAAAAAAAAGTTCAAGGTTTAAATGATTTTTAACAATGTGCTCTATGTGAAATAAAAATGTCTTACTTATATACCTATAGAAAAATAATTTGTATTATAAATATTATTTAATAATTAAACCAAGTAGCTGTTTATCTGCTGACATAGGAGACCAACATTGTTATGAACACAGGTTCAACAGAATGAAATGTCTGTAATCTTTTTCTTTTCTTCTTTTTCTTCTTTTTATTGAAGTTTCAATAACACAGACAGCACCCACGCAGGGGCAACTAAATCAGACCACAGGAGCACCGCACGGCCGCCAAACGACATAAACAGTACAAAAACAACTCAAAAAGTGTGTGTGCGTGGCTCACCCGAGGAGATAAAATATAAAGCAAGCAGATAAACTAAGTCCAGTAAGCTGCTCCAACCAAACTCACCCCCCCCCCCCCACATCAATAAGATGGCAGAGTACATAGAATAGAAAAAGACAATAAAGTGGTTGTAAAGCCACTATATTATGATCATGCCACCCCATCTGTTAAATAGCAATATGTGTCACAGTGTTTGTGCTGTATAGAAGATTAGCAGATTGCTACCTCATTTCAGAGCGTCTCCAGGCACTCACGTGACTTCTCATTGCTCTCCTCTCCCAGGCTGACAACTACAGTGGGAGGGGCCGAGAACTCCCGCTGATGTCAGCCAGGAGGAGGGGAGGAGATGAGGAGAGAGATTAGCAGTCATGTGAGCGCCGAATGACGCTCTGAAAAAAGGTAGAAATCTGCATTTTTTTTTTTTACAGCACAGACACTGGGACACAAATAGTTATCTAACAGATGGGATGGTATGATGAAAATATAAATATTGTAGCAGCAGGAAGGGAAGGGATGGGGAGCAGAGTGGCACTGTCAGAAGCTGACAGGCAGGGAAGGGCGGGGGGAGGACAGAGGAAAGCTGCGGATGACAGAGGCACGTACATTTTTTTAGGGTTACAAACACTTTAAACTTTAATGAGAAGCATCAGACGTGTGTTGCAGCGTTGTCTTTAATCCATTTATTCCAGACTTTGTCAAACTTCCTAGGACAATCTCTATTATAGTACGTGTCCTTATAGAGAGGTATTGTAGAGTTGACCAGGTCAATCCATTCTGAAACTGTAGGAGGAGAAGGTTTCTCCCAGGCCAGAGTTATTGATTTCCTTGCATAAAAGAGCAGGAGCCTCCAACTACGTCTGTTCTGCCACTGTAGGGGCAAGCTCCTCAACCAGGCCCAGCAGGCAAACTCGTATAGAGGGGGAAAGGTCCCGACCAGAGACCCTTTTGTATGACCTGAACCACTGTCTCCCAATATTGTGCTACGGTTGGGTAAGACCAAAAATGTGACTGAAATCACCTCTAGGGTGAGAACCCTTCCAGCAATCCAGTGGAGCCATTTTGTGCACCCTGTATGGCGTATAGTAAGCACGGTGTACTATTTTAAATTGGATAATGTGATCTCTAAGGGAGACAAGTTATCTAAATGGGAAATCCTAAATATCCAACCAGTCATCCCCATCAAGATCAGGTTTTTCTACCAACCAATTACTCCATGCATCCAATAGTTCCCTTAGTGGGACTAAGCAAAGGTGAGAATTGACATGGAGAGGCACACTGAAAAGTCAGAAAATTGGCTGCCAAAGGCGTGGGATAACTGCCAATATCAGAAAAAATAAAAAAGGGACATTTTATCTCAAACAGATTGTGGGAGTATTTTACCCTGGTCCACAATGTGTGACAATGCTTTTATTTGAAATTTGGTCCAGGCATGGGGATCTGGGAGAGAATATAGGTGCGGTAAGGTTGGTTTGGGGAATGTTGTGTGGTGTTGCCATGTTCAATGCTCAAGCCCACCTTCCAAGCCTTAAGGGTGGTATGCATAGGAGGCGTTAACGGGTATGGGGCCAATGTCTGTAATCTTTAGTCTCTCTAACCTGGTGTTCCTTTTTTTTTTTTTTTTTAAGACAGTGGCCCCAAGTTGCGTCCTGTGGGCAAGATTCGGCTCTCTATTTGCCTTCACCTGACCTATGGTGAACTATTCATAACACATACACCATTGCTTGTACACAGTTTCTTCAATTGATTTGGCACATTGATGGGGCACAGTTCCTCAAACTTATATCATTATTGGGGCCCAATTCATTTCACGTACCCATTGTTGGGGCACAATTTCTCACAAGCACACCATTATTTTATTGGGGCACAATTCATCCCACTGACACTATTGATGGGGCACAATTCCTTCCAGTGACACCATTATTGGGACACAATTACTTTCACTGGCACCAACGACGGAGCACAACTCCTCCCAATAACACCATTATTAAAGCACTATTCTCCCCACTGATGCTCACAGTAGGGCACTATTCCTCCAGCTGTCACCAACAATGAAGCATTGCTTCTCCTCCCACTGGTGCTAGATGTGTTTTTTCCCCCGCGGATGCTGGGGAATTTTCTGCTTCCACTGGCCACAAGCTGGCCCCTTTAGGACTTGTTCATACTATAAGCAGTGACTGGCATTTTTCTGCACCTGATCAACACCAGTCACATAAAAAACAACTGTTCACACTACAACGTGCCTTGAGGTGGGTTTGCAATGTGTTCCATAAAAATGCAGACATGTTGCATTTTTCTGCAATGCGCTGGGGATCACCTAAAGTCACCGTCTGTTTCCACACCACAGCTGTGCATAGAAATAAATTAAATGTCACTTTGGCATGTCTTTAATGTTAAAAAAAAAGATAAAACAGCAGGAGGCCAACAGACTTTAACACTGCACACTATAACGGACAGTTTGCATGCAGCAAAGTGAAAAGGCCCTTAAAGTATGAAGGAGGACAGTAAACTGACCCTTTGTTCAGAAAGTTTGGGGACTCCTGCTTTATGCAGTTACATTTATATTGCAAAAAAAATAAAATAAAAATACAAATGCAGTAAAACTTTTGGAAGTTAAAAAGTGCATTTTTTTTTTTTTTTTTATTCATATACAGTATATCAGACCAAAATTAAGGAAAACTGGGGAGAAAAGAGGGACAAAAGCATTTGGTTCCAAAAGAAGGCCATTTTCTTCTGTTAAAGGATAGCTGGAAGCTAAGCAGAACATAGACAAGTGGCTGCAGAAAAAGACCAAGTGGTTCTTTGATTCTGCCTCTTTTCTTATTTTATTTATTTATTTTTCTTTTTTTTTAATCTTAGTTTAGATTTATGTTTGTGCCAAGCATGTTTTAATCTGCTTACTGTTGACTGACTCACAAGCTCTGCTGGAAATCTTTTCTCAGCATCAACCACTTCCTAAGGCCCCATTCACACTTCACGTAGCAGGAACTCGCATTCCCGATCGCGATTTTGTGTAGGCAGTTTTCATGTGATTCCACATGTCACACATAGGGTTTCCCATTCACTTGAAGCGGAGTTCCACCCTTAAAAGACACTTTGCCCCATCTGCTTCCTCTGTGTCACCTGAAAAATAAATGGATAATCACAATGTTTTTTTTTCTTTACTTACCTTGTTTTAGAAGAAAATATACTCACCTTACTTTCTCTTCCTCCCTCTGCGGCCGCGGCCCGTGCTGTCTCTTCCTTCTTGCATTGATTCCTGGGAGCTGAACGTCATCGCTCCCAGGAATCAATGCGCCTGCACCGGCCCCGCTCGTCAGTTCCACTGCAGGCGCGTCATTCCCTGCTAAACAGCTTCTGGGCATGCCCAGAAGCTGTGCAGGAATGACGCGCCTGCACCGGACATGATGAGCGGGGCCGGTGCAGGCGCATTCTGGGACGAAGAGGACACAGGAGAGGATGCAGAAGAGGACGCGCTGGCTTTTGCTGCCCTCCCCTGAGATGCCAGTGCTGGACAAGACATTTTCAAGGTAAGTATTTCTTCTAAAAGGTAAGTGCAACCTGGGACAGTTCAGAGGCTATCCATTGTGGAATGCACTAGCCCTGACTGTCCCCTGGGTATTTTTTAGTGAAAAAAAACTTTCCGAGAGTGGAATTCCACTTTAAATGGGCTGCCTTATGTTCGTTTGTCACCCCAAAATACTTTTTGGGCAACAAGCTTCACACAATATGTAAAGCCATGTTTTGCTGCACGACAGGCACGGCAAAATTGCACCACGTGCACCCAATCGGCACACAATCACTCATCATGCGTTTTGCAGTGATTGCCATGCGAATTAGAATTCCGCCCCCGATTCCAAATCGGCAAGTGTAAATGAGGCCTAAGGGAGGTTTTGAATTTTCCTCCTGCTAGTTGAGGTCCTGTCCACATGTTTTTGATCTCATCTCCATAACATTCTGTATATGTACACATGAAAAAAATATCCATAGACATAAAAAAAAAACCCACAATTTCCTTAGGAGACATGTCTCCACTGGAGAGGCTCTTGAAATCATCATAGCAGAGAGATTTTATTCCTGTAATCTACTAAATAGTATTATAAGCACTTTTTCAAATTATCGATAATAACAGTATTACATTTATGGTTTCCTTTGTAGCAGAGGCTGTATTTTAAGTATTGCAACTAGAAACTTTCCATTCCTGTTCCAGATGGCAGAGCGGCCATTCATAACCCCCCTTCCCATTCATACACTGCCATGCACTGGCTTATGTTTCCATGTAAAGTTTGTTTCATTTTTATATTACCCCAGCCAGATGTGTTGAGGCTGGGCATCACTGACCTTCTTCTGAAACCGCTAGTTGTCTGGTTATGTCTGCTTTCAGTACTTCTCAGTCAAACCAAAAACAAGCATGCTGCAAAAGGAAGCAAGATAACATTCAGAATTTCTCTTTACTAGTTCTGGGTCAGTGACTTAAGCTAGCCATGCATAAATCCAGTTGTGGACAGTTCTCGATGAACCAGCCAAAATTCAAGCCTTGTCAGCACCCTGACATCCTTCGATCTGAAAGAGCTGGGCAGAAAATTGCCGGCTGAACAGCAACCTCATCCAGGCAGATGCAGTCACTGTTTAGGTATTCGAACAGCTGCAGGTGTCTGCTGTCAGAATACATTAGCCATCCAGTTCAACCGTCCTCTGTCCATGCTGTTTAGCAGAGCTGAACAAGATACATCTTACTGTCCATGACTAGCTTTGGAAAGTATTGAAGCCAAATCATTAGCATGACAGACAGTTAAAGCACCTACAACTTGCAGTGATGTGACAGCTACATCCCTTGCTGGCCACTGTCATCTTCTCCCCAGTCTACTTCCAGGTGCCACGTTTTCAGCTTGGTCAGCTGGGATGATGTTATCCCACACATGTGTATGGGAGACAGAGTGTGCCAAAGAATGCACACTGAGCTGTGCATGCCCAGCTTAGTGTATGTTCATTGGAAAACTGTGAGAAGGCAGGTAAGTGTGTCTTATTACAGAAGAGACATAGCATGTCTCTTCTGCAATAGAGAGCTGCCTGCTTGCTGTTTTTAAAGTGTTACGTTTAGATCTGCTTTAAATAGCATTTTCAGAAAGAGTTCATGAAAGGTTTCCTCTAAAGCTGAGGCTTAGGTATGGCTATTTCTACATAGCTACATGGTCCAGCCTGGATCAATGTGTAAGTATATACAGGGGTGCTTTATGAAATCACTGGGCTTGTGTGCAAAATGATAAGTTGGGCACCCCTGCCTGGTTAAAAAAATAATAATGTGATGTGCTTAGTGTATTGTGTCAAAGAGTGTGCATGGTTTTCATTGGGATGGGGGTGTAACTATGATTGTAAAAGACCTGGGGTGATTTTCAGAATCATAAATATAGAAGCAATGCAGCACACATAGCGTGCCATGAACTGCTTAACTACCAGCAACTGTTAAGACAATAACCGCTTTAGTCAGACGTGGGTAATGTACAATATGGTGTATATAGTTCAGGAGGAGAGCGTAATGTACAATATAGAGTATATAGTGCAGAAGTATGTAATGTGCAAAATATAGCATTTATAATACAGGAGTGTGTAATGTACAAAATGGTGTATATAGTGCAGATGTATGTATTATACAAATAGTGTGTATAGTACAGGAGTTTATAATGTAAGACAATAACCGCTTTAGTCAGACGTGTGTAATGTACAATATAGTGTATATAGTGCAGGAGGAGAGTGTAATGTACAATAAAGAGTATATAGTGCAAGAGTATGTAATGTACAATATAGTATATATAGTGCAGGAGACTATAATATTGAATATAGTGTATATATAGTGCAGGAGACTGTTATGTACAATATAGTGTATATAGTGCAGGAGTTTGTAATGTACAATATAGTGCAGGAGTATGTAATATACAATATAGTATATATAGTGCATGAATATGTAATGTACAAATAACGTATATAGTGCAGGGGTATGTAATGTACAATAGAGTGTATATAGTGCAGGAGGAGTGTGTAATGTACAGTATAGTATATCTAGGGCAGGATTCTGTAATGTACAATATAGTGTATGTCTTTATGGACCTTGCTTTGTGCACTGGTGTGCAGTCATGTTGGAACAGGAAGAGGTCATCCCAAACAGTTTCCACAAAGTTGGGAGCATGAAATTGTCCAAAATGTCTTGGTATGCTGACGCCTTAAGATTTCCCTTTATTGGAACTAAGGGGCATTTTCAGAAAGAGTTCATGAAAGGTTTCCTCTAAAGTTGAGGTTTAGTCATGGCTATTTCTACACAGCTACATTGGTCCAGCTTGGATCAATGTGTAAGTATATACAGGGGCGTTTTATGAAATCAGTGGGCCCGTGTGCAAGATCATAAGTTGAGCTCCCCTGCCTATTTAAGAAAAATGTGATGTGCTTAGTGTATTGTGTCAAAGAGTGTGCACGGTTTTCATTGGGGTGGGGGTGTAACTATGATTTAAAAGACCTGGGGTGTGTTTGATATTCATAAATATAGAAGCAATGCAGTACACATAGCGTTTCATGAACTGCTCAACAACCAGCAACTGTTGAGACAATAAATGCTTTAGTCAGATGTATATAGTACAGGAGGAATGTGTAATGTACAGTATAGCATATATACAGTAGTGCACACTGCAGGAGTGTGTAATGTACAATATAGCGTATATATAGTGCAGGAGTATGTAATGTACAAATGGTGTATATAGTACAGAAGTCTATAAAGTAAAATACAGTGTATATAGTACAGGAGTATGTAATGTACAAATATTGTATATAGTGCAGAAGTATGTAATGTACAATATAGTGTATATAGTGCAGGAGACTGTAATGTACAATATAGTGCAGGAGTATGTAATGTACAATATAGTGTATATAGTGCAGGAGACTGTAATGTACAATATAGTGCAGGAGTATGTAATGTACAATATAGTGTATTTAGTACATGAATATGTAATGTACAAATAACATATATAGTGCAGGGGTATGTAATGTACAATAGAGTGTATATAGTGCAGGAGGAGCGTTTAATGTACAGTATAGTGTATCTAGGACATGATTTTGTAATGTACAATATAGTGTATGTCTTTATGGACCTTGCTTTGTCCACTGGTGCGCAGTCATGTTGGAACAGGAAGGGGTCATAAAGACATGGATAAGCAAGTTTGGGTGGAGGAACTTGACTGGCATGCTCAGAGTCCTGACTTCAACTCGATAAAACACCTTTGGGATGAATTGGAAAAATGGTCAAACATTCCCATAGACACATTTCTAAGACCTGTGGACAGCCTCCACAGAAGAGTTGAAGCTGTTATAGCTGCAAAGGGTGGGCCAACTCAATATTGAACTATACAGACTTAGATTGAGATGCCATTAAAGTTCATATGCGTGTAAAGGCAGGCGTCCCGATACTTTTGGTAATATAGTGTATATTGGGGCTTTTTTTTGGAAGTATGATCTGTTCTTGTTGTTTATATCAGATTATCTCCCTATTTTTTCAGTACAGTACTGGGGAATGAAATGAGGAGTCTGATTGTCTACTAGCAATAAAAACACAATGTTTTCACAAGTGAGGCTAAATCCACATAGCTAGTCATGTCCCACCGTTAGTTCTAAAAATGAAGTGGGATGTACTAAAAGTACAATTCTGCTTTGACTCACCATGTGTGCTTACTGAAAATATGCTTTACTTTACTTCTAAAGCCTCAGGCCCGAGTGATATCTGCTAATACAACAAAACAGATACACTGTAGACTGAAAAAGCCACTAAATAATTACCTTCACTTTAAGACGGTGATGAGTATACGCCTATGAAAACAGCATACTTTATAGTAAAAAAGTATATGAATGCTGTAATAGAAGAGGCATGCAGCAGATTCCACTCATTATATTATGGTTTGAGCACTCTTTAGAATACCTCTGATTCTAAAGGACAGTTAGCTACTTGCCACACTTGTTTAACTTGCTCTAGAAGCATTTGTGAACAAAGGACTTGGCTGCCACATTGCAAAAACAAAGTGTAGTATCAGCTGTCTGACTTTTAGAAAACCACACAATAGCACTTTGTCCACTTCATGTATTTACTATAGTCTCAATAGAAAATATTAAAAAAGGTGAAATCTTTAAAAGAGTTTCTCTTTATCTTAAATAGTCTCATTTTAGTGTTTTAAATTGGCAGAAATTACAGTGAATTTTGAAAATGCTTATTTAGTAAAAAGCACATCTATTTTATAGACCCCTGTACTTTTTATTTTCTGTTCTTTTTGTCTGTTAGTACAAAATAAAAAGATAACTGAGGTCTCGGGATCCTCTCAGTCTCTATTAGTATGCCACTTCTACAGTCATTTGTCTTTAAATATATTTAAACGCAAGAAAAAAAAAAGTTAAATTAATTGTCACTTACCAGTCCTAAGATGGGGTGGCTATATTTGTTTTATAATAAGGTGTAATACCTACCTTACTAAGTGTCTAGGACAGGGCTTCCCAAACTTTTTTGGGCCGAGACCCACTTCTGAATACAGTTATTTTTGGGACCCACTTGCTTGTAATTGAATATTGTAAAGCGCTACAGAATTTGTTGGCGCTATATAAATGCAAATAATAATACTAATAATGCATATTTTAAAGGGAGGGGGATGCTAAATTAAAAATATCAATTTACTACTTTTCAATTATTCAATACACTTGCCAGATGTTCTAAGTGAGGGTCAGAAACCTGTGCTATGTGTGGCATATAAGTGGAGTTGTAAGTAATGACCCACCTCATAGACAGTATAAGGTAGGCAGAGGACAGAAATCAACCACCCCAGGACAGTGATCAGCAGGCTATATGGCACTCACCCTCCTTCCTCTCCTAGGGGTTCACAGTGAAGGTGAAGCCCCTGTTTGCCCTCTCCAGGGCCCAGCACACCTCACCCAGAGTCTCCATGATGAGGAGCTCTACGCTAGTCTTGGTGTCCTGGCTATTCTCCTTCAGATCCTCTACTGGAGTCACAGAAGCTGCCATGAACTCCTTACTCCGCCGGACCACCTGGTCCATCTATGACACTGAGGCTGCCGTCTCTGCCCGCTATAGCTGAGAGAATCCCACCTCCAGTCTAGCCTCCACCGCTGCGGCCAGCAGGACCGAGGAGGTGGCTCTGCACCCCATGAACATGTCCTATATAACAGTCCACATACTTACTCAATAATGCAAGTATCCCGACCCACAGTTTGGGAACTGCTGGTCTAGGAGATCAGGAAAAAGGTGTAATAGTTACATTACCCACTGTCTAGGAAATGAGGATTAGGTCCAATACTTACCTTACTGAGTATCTGGGGGATGAGGAATAGGATGTAATACATACCTTACTAAGTGTCTAGGAGATGAGGAATAAGGTATAATACCTACCTTAATAAGTGTCTAAGAGACGAAGAATAAGGTGTTATACTTACCTTACTAAATGTCTAGGAGACGAGGAATAAGGTGTATTACTTGCATTATCCACTATCTAGGAAATGAGGAATAAGTCTAATACTTACCTTACTGATAATCTGGGGGATGAGGAATACGGTGTAATACTTACTATGCTAAGTGTGTAGGAAACGAGGAATAAGGTGTAACACTTACCTAACTGTCGAGGTGTAGAGGAATATTGTGTAATAGTTACCTTACTAAGTGTGTAGGAGATGAGCATTAAGTTGTAATACTAACCTTACTAATTGTCTAGGGCAGCCTTTCTCAACCATTTAACCCCAGAGGAACCATTGCAATAATTTTGAGGCTTCAGGGAACCCCTGCTAAGAGTAGTCATTGAGAGAATGTCCCTTCCATTAGTGGTGGCCAGTGGAAAGAATGCTCCTTACATTTGTGGTCAGAATGCCACCCTTAAAATCACGGCTCTGCCAGACCTCTAACTATGCAGACACCATTGCATGGGAGGTCAGTCAACCATAGCTCAAGGAACCCCTAGACATCTCTGGAGGAACCCTAGGGTTCCACAGAACCCTGATTGAAAATGACTGGTCCAGGGGATGAAGAATAAGATGTAATACTTACCTTTAAAGTATTTAAACCTGTATAACGAGCCTTATTATTCAATGAGTTTGAAGAGGAAGATACTGAAAGCATGGCAGAAAATCTAATGTTAATCACTTAAAAATGCAGGACAACCTTTAGGACTTGCAATCAAATTTTTGACAGTTCCTTTAATAGATGTCATCTCAGTTAGTTGGTTATGGTGTACCATGTTGGTACTAGACCTGTCAAACCTACGTAAGTGTAGATGTCCTCTTAAACCTTTTTAATTTCTTGTAAACTTAGACAGGGAGATGGAGCTGAATATGCAGGTTGCACAGGAGTATGCTTGGTTACATGTAATTTAATCGGTTTTTAAAAAATAACCCACGACAATCTGCTCATTGTGCCAGATAATATCAGTATCTTTGGCACTGGCTGTTCATTTTCATATTGTATCAAACTATGATACTATATAATGCTAGACTAGTATCCAAGGTTAGTTATCTCTGATATTTTTATTTTTAGAATGCAGCATCCAAATGTGAAATGGTAAATGGTTTTAAAAATATATATTCTATTCAAGTATGCATTCATAACTCAAAAAAGTGCCTTCTATTGCTCTCAGCCTCCTCCTAATCCATTTTTTTTTTTTTTTTTGCTGCTGTGATCTGACTTCCTGTTAAAGGGTGGCTATGTTAATTATCCATGGTCCCACTGTAAGCAGGGACATAACCATCTACTCTTGCTTGCTTTCCAGATGGTCTAGGGCAGTGATGGCGAACCTTTCTGAGCCCGAGTGCCCAAACTGCGACACAAAACCAACTTATTTTTTTCAAAATGCCAACACTGCAATTAATAACAGCCACAGATAATGGCCGCAAGGGCCTCTCACCAATCCCAGCGACACAGCAACACTTCCTCCGCATAGTTGTCCACTCTCGGTTGCCCATGGCAAGGCCCGCAACTGGCACTGCAGGGGGGGTATCCTCACAGTCTCTCTTTCCCCTGGCTCACAGTGTACTGCTCCAGTCTCTCTCTCTCTCTCTCTCACTATCTCAAACTCTCGATCTCAATTTCTCTCTCTCTCTCTCCACAGTCTTCAGGGACTAAATGTCTCATGGTGCACTTGTCAACCTCCTCATTGGTGCTTGGCTGCAGCCAATGGGGAGGCAGGAGGAATCAGAGCGGATGGCCATCTCTGCAAGCGCCACTCTGTCCCTGTCCGGCACTGCTTGACTGAAGGTCGAGCAAGGAAATACACTGACAGTCCTCGCTCCCTCCCCTCCTTGTCACGGCGCCGCTGCCGTGTTGGGGGGAGGGAGGATTAGAGAGCCTAGGCATCAGTGGCGGCAGCTTCCAAGTATAGCTGGCGTGCCCACAGAGAGGGCCCTGCGTGCCAGCTGTGGCACGTGTGCCATAGGTTCGCCATCACTGGTCTAGGGACTATGGGATTTGTACTGCACCTGATCGCAACTAATGTGCACTGCTTGTTCCAAACAAACGGAAGTAAGAGGGTAAATGAGAGGTAAGGGAGCTTACAAAGGACCTAACAAGGAGGCAGAAAAACACAGTATCAAACCATTTATTGAAGATTAAATTACAGGGCCATTAAGCAGTGAATGTGTATGCATTATTTTTGGAGAAGAAGGATATTGTTTAGTGTTTCTGTAATTGTTAGAAGATTGTTCAAAAGGGGTTATAGGGGGATGCAGAGGACAAAATCCTGATGTCTGACAAAGAACCCTAAGTTCAACCATGCATTTGTCCTGTGCTGCCTTGACTGGTGTCTGCAGCGTTTGGAACCCATAAGATATTACAAGCGTATTGAAAAAACCAACAGTCACTATTCCATACTCTTACTCTTGGACCTCTTCGCTGCCTTTGATAGAGTTGACCACCCCCTCCTTCTCAAAAACTCTACTTTCTACTTCAACGGGACTGTACTCTCTGTGGGTTTGCATCTTACCTATCTCACCGCACCTTCAGTGTCACTGAACAACGCTACTTCCTCCTCTCCTACTCCTCTTAACTTCGGGGACCTCCAAGGTTCTGTCCTTGGACCTCTCCTTTTCTCGATCTACACCTCTTCCCTGGGTCAGCTGATCTCTTCCCATGGTTTCCAATACCATTTGTATGCTGATGATACCAAAATGTATTGCTCTACCCCACAGCTCACCCCATGAGTTTCCTAATGTATCACTGATTTACTAACCGACATATCAGCCTGGATGTCACACCATTTCCTCAAACTCAATCTATCCAAAACCAAGCTCATAATATTTCCTCCCTTCTCCAGACCTCTCTGTCAAGATCAATGGCACAACTATCAGTCTATCCCCTCATGCCAGGGTGCTAGGGGTAACCCTGGACTCTGAACTGTGCTTTCAGGCCCATATTCAATCTCTGTCCAAATTATGCCACCTCAACCTCCGCAGCATCTCCAGAATATGCTTCGTTCTAACCAGGGATGATGTTAGAAATCGCGGGGCCCCGTACAGACTACCTGGCAGGGCCCCCTCAAGAAAATATTAAAGATATATTTAGCTAAAATTACAACAAAATCACTATTATCAGACACAAATATAACATAACTCGCATAATTCCTGCTAAATCTAAAAAAAAAAAAAAAACGATGTTAAATAAAAAAGAAGATAAGATGATAAAAATATATAGGCTGGGCAGTTGGAGCTCCGGGATCAGAGACACAGAGAGAGAGAAACAAAGTTACAATTTACAAATAAACTCCTGAGCAGAGATAAGTGCTGGGGGGGGGGGGGGGCACACAAGGGAGGGGGATTAGTGAGGGACAAATGTCTCTTTCTCAACAGATAAAAGCTGATAGCGGGGAGAGGGACAGATCAGATTCAGGTGCTGGAGGAAGATTTCTGTAATTGTTGTCCATCACTAATCCCCCTTTCTGTGTGGGCCCCCCTGTGTGCTCGGGGCCCCTACAAGAGGGCTGGTGGCCCCCCCCCCCCCCTATCAGAGGCCCTGTTTCTAACCACTGACCCCACAAACCTTCTTATTCACTCATTGGAGTACCTTTACATAGACTATCTCCCCTTCAGTCCATTCTAAATTCTGCCAGACTCATCCACTTTACCAACCATTCAGTGTCTAGTATCCCTCTCTGCCAATCTCTCCACTGGCTTCTGCTCACCCAACTAATAATATTCAGAGTACTAACAACAAATTACATAACCATCCACAACTCTGCCCCTAGCTACATCACTAACCTAGACTCAAAATATCATCCAAACCGCTCTCTTCGTTCCTCCCAAGACATCCTACTCTCTAGCTCCCTTGTCACCTCCTCCCATGCTCACCTCCAGGACTTCTCCCATCCTTTGGGACTCCCTACCCCAATCTGTCTGACTATCTCTTAATCTATCCATCTTTAGACGATCCCTGAAAACCCTTTTCTTTATAGAAGCCTAGCCTGCTTCTAACTATCATACAGTGTTTTTACTTTCTCCATCAGCTCATCCCCCACAGTTATTACCTTTTGTATCAATTGACCCTCCCTCTTAGATTGTAAGCTCTAACAGGCAGGGCCCTCTAATTCCTCTTGTACCAGATTGTATTGTAACTGTACTGTCTGCCTGAGCAAACTGTTGGTGCTATATAAATCCTGTATAATAATATTGATATCAGGTCAGAAGGCGCCATGCCTTCTACATTCAATACCTTTGTCAACAAGGCTTCTTGGCAGAGTTACATGGGTGGCTTTTGATTGCATGACTAAAACAAAAATCACACAACCAAGCACAATCACGTGTGATTAGTACCTTAAATCAGACCTTCACACCAAAAAAGAAGTTTGCACTTTTGCAACCCTACCTCCTTTGCAAACTTTCAAAGACGTTTTTTTTTAATTAATTTTTTTTCTCCCACATTCCATCTCTCCCTCTGCCTCCATTCTCTGCTCCAGTTTTAGTAAACTTTCCCACTGATTTCGAAAGCAGATAGAACAGAGTTGAAAGTGAAATTATAGACCTATCCTGCAATTAGCGTTTAGTTTAGGCTGGGTTCACACATATGCGGCCGCGGTTTCAGTGCGGCAGTCCAGTGCAGTTCTGTTTATCGGTTCAGAAGCGATTCAGGTGTGCATTTTTACCTGAAATTGCACCTGAACTGGACTCAAAATCACACAGGACCCTTTTTATAACAGCAATGCGACCGTCTCGCACATGTGTGAACCGGCTCCATTGAAAGCCGGTCCGATTCACATGTTATGCGAATTGGATGCTGTTAAAACCGCACACAATTTGCATATATGTTAACTGAGCCTTATTCCTAAAGTGTGCCCCTATTAGGGAGGTTTGCCCTCTCTATGTGTCCTTTTTACCTTTATCATCAAAAGTGAAAATGAAAGAAAATCCTAAATTTTGGAGTGTCACCATAACAGTAATAGAAGGAAAATCTTCCAATAGGGTCACCGGTACCGTTGACTCTGGTGACACACTGGGATTCCATCACTTTGAAAGGAATTCACTCTCACTTCCTGTTTTGGCTATGGGACAGGGAGGTCTCCCCAATGTGACACAGATGACAAAAACAAAAAAACTGACAGAGGTTATACCCCTCCCTTACTCTATCCAAAAAAAAAAAAACTATTTTGCCTTTAGTTACTTTTATTCAAAGCGTTATTGCCTGCAGGGTGAGTGGGGCTCTTACCCTTCAGTGTGCACTTCTCCATTGATGCGATGCCCATGCTTTATGCCACTGTTCCTTCTATGGCCCTTTACAACTCCTCCCAGTCCCCTTCTAAATCTGGCATCTTCAGGGGCTGCCATTGGAAAGCCACTGACTGATGATGTAACTGTCTACTTACTGAAATACATCTTCTGTACACCTGGCTCCATCATTACAGATGCCAAGAATGAGCCAGCATTGCACATGCGACACAAGCAGTGTGCACATGATAAGAATTTACTAGGAGCAAGGGGAAGATTTTTCTTTTCTTTGGCAGAAAAGACTTTGCACATTTCCTCTGCCAAAACACTCAACCTCCTAGCAATTAAATGCATATAGGACATTCGCTGTCACTATAGAAAGCACATTCCCAATTTGGACTACAAGTTGAATATTCAGCCGAAGGCCCTGCACACCTGGGCTTTATGTCTATATAATGCAAAAACTGCATGGGTCATGTACTCTCAGCCACAGCATTACATGGGACATAGGGGAAAAAGCTAGAAGCTGCTGCTGGAAGGAGAAGAGCTATGCAGGTTGCAGAAATGTATAGTGTTCCTAAACCCACAATAGAAAAATCACTCTCTATATACAGTAAAGCATGCTTGTTATACTCACTGTGGAACCTAAGGGGTTAATCAGGTGCATTGTGTAAAAAGGCTGTTTGATCCTGTCTTCTCTGATTCTCCCCTTCTTCCACAGTACCCAAACCATCTCCTAATAGAACAGAGCTTTGGGTGCAAGCTGCACATGCTTAGTTTGGTGTGTATTGCTAGAGTTTTTTTTTCCTTGGGAGAGTGCATGTGATCAGCAAAGGGCCAATCAGCACTGTCCAGACAGAGAGTCAGGGGTCCTGCAGCCTCATAGGATATTCATGCAGAATGAAAACTCCTCCCACAAGTTTTAACCAGACACTTACACTAATTGCTGATGAGAAAAGGTATTTAGTATTTTATTGAAATGGTGATTCCCATGCTCAAACAAATATACAAGTGAATCACAATAACTAAAAATGTTGCTACTTAAATTTAAAACTCAATAGAAAAAAAAAGTGTAATCCAATCACGTGGACATGATGAATCCACATATATCACCAGTAGCACAAACAAACTAATTGCAGATGCTCTGTGATACAAGAAAATAAATATAGCATGAAAAAATACACAGAACGAAGTGATACTTTTCCTTTAAATCTAGTGTTGCATAAGTGTAAAGTCCATAAAGCTCCAGAAGTCCAGAAAAATAGTGAATCCAGTAACACCTCGATAAAGAAAACCACCACAAGCTCCACCATCATCGTGTGTCCCCACTCCCATCAGATAGTAACCCACCAGAAAATAATGCCTCCCATTCTCATGTGCTTGAGTTGAATACGTTAATAGCGGATCCTTTAATCAGCCTGTCTGCTCCTCCACCCCTCTTGTAATACTTAACATTCTGTGGGGATACATGTAAAAGAAAGGCTCCACTAGTGTAATACACATTCTAGTGTTTATTAAAAGCTTCCAATACACTCGCATGATAAAACAATATTACAGGTGTTACACTTATGTCAAAGATCAGTGATCCGACCCCCTTTTGATCTCACCACCTCCACGCTGGCATACAGATCATCCGGGGACCATCGCACAATCTCTATCTGCTGTTCCGGCTGCCGTACATTCACGTCCCGACGTGTTTCGTCACTTCCGACTTCGACCATCCAACCATGTTATTTCCACACCGTAATAAAGATTTGATTTTAAATATATATTTGTATGACAATATAAAAGTTTATTGATATTATTTATTTTTACTCTGTATTCCATAAGCCTTTATGGTCTTTTTTTAAATTGGACATGTGACCAGCAGCAGAGGTCTAGAAGCTCCTCCTGCTTATTGCTGAGTTGGGCCATGTAACAGCTGTATATCGATTAGGAAAAAGGTACTTAGTTTTTTTTTTTTTTATTAAAATAATTACCATGCTATCATACACATACAGAAGTAGAAGGGGCAATGTAAATTAAACAGTGGGAGTTTAGTATCAATTTAATGTAATATTCTAAAAGAAAAACAAATCACTTTCTGTCACTACGTTACAGGTTTCAATGTATCATTTTGTATCCAATTCACCTTCCAACTAATGCAGCTTGAGTTCGCAAAGATTTTTCACACCTGAACTAGGAACACATAGCTTTTTTCATGTGATTTTTGTCACGTTTGTCACGCAGCAACATAGGGCAGCCTATTCACTTGATAAGACTTCCCTATGTGCAACAGACGTGCCAAAATAGCTCATGTACCTTTTTGTTTTTTTAGCACTGAGCCAAGCACATTTTGTGTTGGCTGTTTTTTGGCTGTGTGACAAAATTTGGGACTGCTATTCACATTTGGGGTGCCATTAAAAAATAACAGCCCTGCAAGAGCATTTTGCCACATTTTTTGCACGTTTTCTGAAATTAGGGCAGAAACGTGCCTTTCTGCCCGTGTTCCTAGAACATTTTGGACTGAATGTGGTCTCAAACATGCTAAACATTAAAACCCAGACTGGGCATATAAATGCCTCCTGATTTCACAATAAGTTAATTTCCAGTCTGTTAGACTTTCAAACAAATCAGAGTTAAGCCTCGTACACACCAGGGCTGAAACTAGGGGGGGCAGGGAGGGGCACATGACCTGGGTGCCAACTTGAGGGGGCTCCCAGGTTTTCTGCAGTGCTGACACTAACTGGAATTTGGGAGGTTTGGTCAGGCTGGACTGACCAGGCTGAGCTGCATTTACACCACCAGCTGCTCTGTGAGCCCGCACTGCTGCTGATCACAGGGAGCCAGGATCCAGACCTCAGGGATTCAGCCTGCAACCTTCCTGCATTGAAGTCAGACCTGGACAGGAGGGGTGACGGGGGTGGAATTTGCTATAACCAATCAGCTGTATTTTCCTCCTATATCCGTTGGACGCCAGATTCAGTGGCTGCAGGAAGAAAATACAGCCGATAACGATCGGTTCTAGTAAATGGCACCCCTCCCCTCCTCTCTTTCTGCTGCCTGGGTCCCTCTTGTCTCCTCCCCCCTGAGTGCTGCTGGCTCCCTCCCCTCACCTCTCCCGCCGACTGCTATCTGTATGTGTTAGGATGAAGAGCGGGGAAGGAACTGCTAAATATGTAATTTACTGGCCCCTTCCTTTTCTGAATGAACAGTGGGGGTGATCTGTAATGATCACTTACTCTGTTTAATAATTACTGAAGTATAGTAAACTGTGCTGTCTACTATGGTTCACTTTGTGAATGAACGGGAAGCTGTGCAGCACACAGTACTTCACATTCATTCAGCTGAGGCTGCAGAAAAAGGAATTGAAGAACCTGTGTCCTCAGTTCCTTTTTCTGTCTTAAAAGTGAGACATCAGGGTCTGTTTAGAGCCCTGATATTTCACCAATCCCCCCCCCCCAACCCCCCCAACAAGCGCTAAACAAATTGTAAAAAATAAAAAAATAATAATTGTAAAATATAAAAAAAATGTAAAAAATAATAAAAAAAAAAACAAACTACTGACAATGTCCACTGCCCTGCCGACAAAATTCACTGCTTTAGTGACTGAAATAATTCACTGCCCTTACTCACAACGTCCACTGCTCTACTGACACCATCCTCTTGCTCTTCTGATACTGTCCCCTTCCCTACTGACACCAACCTCTGCCCTACTGACACCAACCTCTGCCCTACTGACACCGTCCACTGCTCTACTGACAACATCCACTGCTCTACTGACACCGTCCACTGATTTATTGACACCGTCCACTGATTTATTGACACCATCCACTGATTTACTGACACCATCCACTGATTTACTGACACCATCCACTGATTTACTGACACCGTCCACTGATTTACTGACACCGTCCACTGATCTACTGACACCATCCACTGCCCTACCAACACCAACCTCTGCCTTACGCACAACGTCCACTGCTCTACTGACACCCTCCTCTTGCTCTTCTAATACTGTCCCCTGCCTTGCTGACACCAACCCCTGCCCTACTGACACCAGCCTCTGCCCTAATGACATTGTCCACTGCTCTACTGACACCGTCCTCTCCCCTACTAATCTCTTCCACTGCTCTACTGACACCATCCTCTCCCCTACTAACACCAGTCTCTACCCTATTGACACTGTCTACACACTATCCACTACACTACTGACACTGTCCACTGCCCTACAGAGTGACAATGCCCACTGATTTACTGAGTGACATTGTCAACTTATAAGGTAAGCCAAGCTCTTATTTTTACAGTAAAATCTTTTATTTTTTTTTTTATTGGTACAAGAATGCTTTTGTTTTATATAACCACATTCTTTAAAGGCCATCCAACATTTAATGAAGTTTGGTATGCTACACACGCCACATTGCTGCTCTCCTTTGGGGAACCCAAAGGTGCCCCAGGTCATTTAAACCCTATAGTGTATACTACTACAGAAAATAAAAATTGGTGTGCCGCTAAAGTGTTGGCATTGGCTTGAAGGAAAGGTGGCAACTCTGGCCTCCACACCAGAAGAACGCAACAGGGCTTTATGTGAAGATTTCAAGTCTCACCCCCACCACACATTGGAAGGGGCACTGCCGGGAAGGAAGTAGAACACACAGAAGCAGGCCTTAATAAAGACCAGCTTCTTGGCTCACTTCTTCTTTTCTGGTGGTGCCCACCTTAATCCACTACAGAAGTGAGACTTTTGAAATCTCTATTACAAAAACTTTTATTATTACCAACCTATGGCTTATCTATGTATTTATCATGCTTCCCTCTCTGGGCAGGGGGCTGGAAGTGTATGGATGGAGAACTTCTCTCTGGGGGGGCTGAACTGAGTCTTTGGCCTGGGTGAAAGAATGTCTAGCTTCACCACTGGTACCCACTACCCGCTGGGTTGAATGAAAAACAATGGACAGCTCAGGCCAGAGTAACAATCCATGTAATGGATCCATGTAGTACAGCAATCTCCCCTGCTGAGCTATTATTTTATGGCAGGTGGATGCCCCCCCAAGTACACTCTGGTCAGTGCTCTTAGCCATTGGCTGAAAGCACTAAACGGGACCTGGTCGGCATACCTTTTTTGGTCATGACCTCTTGACAAACGACCGGCTTCTAACAACCCGGCGACCGTAAACATGGGCCCAATGTCAACCGGTTTCTATTGGACCGGCCAATGTGTACTAGTCTTGAAAGCTTCTGAACTACAGTAAAACTATTCTTTGGGGCACACCAATCACATAGGTTACCTCAAGTAAAGCCTATGTTTTGCTGGATGCTAGTTACCATTAAAACTCTCCCTCTAGTAACACCAGACACTCCCCACTACTGAACAGATAAAATACGTATATTTGAATTGTTTAACCTGTCCCAATATGTATCTGTTCAGCATTCACAGATCCCAGTTACATGCATAGCTGGCGGGGTGACACCACTATTTTCTGCTGCGGCTTCCTAGGTCACCTGCTTTGTCCATTGGACCACGAATAAAAATTATTCTGCCAAGCTTCACCAGTGCTCCTATACTCCCACAAGCTACTGCTGCACAGGACCCAGCACCCATGTGAATGAGCCCTATGATTGACCTTGAGCATGCAGACAAAGGCAGTCACTTAGCGAGAAACTACTTTTTTCAGCAAAGGTGGCCTACATGTTTCCTCCGTACATATTTCCCTAGAACTCAAACACATGTTGATTGATTTTTTAATTTTTTAATTTTACTTCATTGTTCAGAAAAGGGAACCTGTGCATTGTGGAGGCAGCCTTTGTATGGGCCAACACCTATAGGCCATGTCCTTTCAATAACTATTAAACAGACATATAGACATTTTAATACTCCACACCCAAAAAGCTGTCAGCTTGTCGGTGTTCCCATGCCTCTCTTTAACATACACATGCATTTATAATGCTGAGTAAGAGGTATTGCCTGTACCAGTGTGCTGGGGAAGAGACGCCTGCCAAGTTTAGCTGACTGGAGCTACTAAGATAAGCGCTTTTAATATTTTGGGCTTGTGCTGTCGATAAAGCCAAGGTCTTGTCACTCCTCTGATCCATGACAAACAGAAGAAGCTCAAAGAATATCATGTTGACAGGATACAGGGGGGTGATAAAGACCTGTTAGGAAAAGTAGAGGTTGCATCATATTTTCTGTGATGATACGTTACAGTGAAATAGATTTGTAGCACTTGTGTTTGGTAAGAATGAAAGTACGCAGCTTTCCCTGTATGACATAAAGTGTAGAGCTGGTGTGACTACTGCCTATTAACTCAATGCGGAGCTTTCCTCTGACCTACAAATTGGGATCATTTGTAATTTGCCTACATTTTCCTAATGGATGGCCAGGATTTAGGAATCTATTAAGAAAATAAGCCACTTACTTTGCAAATATTTTTATGGCACTATACAACAAAGTGGGGCAGCAATTATTTTTTTTAAAGTATTTACTTAAAGTGATGCTAAATGTGGTTTTAAAATAAAAAAAAAATCTATTTAAAGTGTATGTAAAAGCTCTTTTTTTTTAAATAACAAACGTGTTACTTACCTGCTCTGCGCAATGGTTTTGCACAGAGTAGTTCGATCCTCTTCTTCTCGGGTCCCCCATCGGAACTCCTTGCTCCCCCCCTTGACCAGTGCCCCCCAATAGCAAGCCGCTTGCTATGGGGGCACTGGGGCGTGCTTGCTCTCCAGCCCTGCTACTGTATATGCGTCCATAAGACACATAGAGCTGTGATTTATCCCTGCCCCTCCGCTCTGTCCTCATTGGCTCACTTGAAAGCAGTGGCTCCTGCTGCTGTGTCCCAGCCTATGAGAAGCGAGAGGACAGCAGAGGATCCCGTGCACATCCCGCTAAAAATCGCTGATTGCCGCAATTAGTAGTAGAAAAACAATTAAAAAAAAAAAATTCCATAAATCTATCCCATAGTTTGTAGACGCTATAACTTTTGCACAAACCAATCAATTTACACTTATTGGGATTTTTTTTGTCAAAAACATGTAGCAGAATACATATTGGCCTAAATTGATGAAGAAATTCGATTTTTTACATTTTTTTATTGGGTATGTTTTATAGCATTAGGTAAAAAATATAGTTTTTTTTTCTTTTTCAAAATCGTTGGTCTTTTTTTTGTTTATAGCACAAAAAATAAAAAACGAAGAGGTGATCAAATACCACCAAAAAAAAAAAGCTCTCTTAAAATAACGCAGTGCCATATTGCAAAAAAATAGCCTGGTCATGAAGGGGATAAACCTTCCGGGGCTGAAGAAGTTAATACTGTAAATAAACTAGTTAGCAATTATGGTGGGAAAACTGTAATGGTGGAATGTTGCAGAATCCCCTGGTCCTTCTAGTACAGTATATATCTCTATTAGATTCAGGGGATTCTAGATTTACAAGCCCTAGAGTGCAAAAGTGAGTCTCAACTCTAACAAAAGTTGCAAAATCTCAACATATTTTAGGCAGGACTCCAGGCAAATATTTTTTATTAAAATCTGCTGTGTAACAAAAATTTTACTCACATGAATGCCCCTTTTAGAATCGCTGCCTTTCCTTTGCTATTTTCATGCTGGATATTAGAGCTTTTACTGCGAGTGTAGCCTCTCATGCACAGAAGCCATATTATCCTTTATCTGCCCCTTCTCTCCTCTTGTCCATTCACAGAATGTCTTGTATTTTGTTAATGGTTAACATAAAAATGTCTGCTTTGAGTTTTTCTATAAAAGGCAAGTAGAAGATAAAGGACTGCTGTAGCCTCCCTGCAACTGATCTTTTCCCCTTCAGTAACTAAGGGTCCATTCACAAGGGGTGCTGGACTGTATGCCCCATGCAGGTCTGTGTTTTCCTAGCACAGGGATGCACAACTGTTGTGTGCATCTGTGTGTTGGCAGCCCATAGAAGTCCATTGGGACATGTTGCTGCAAGTGCAGGTCCCCGAACGCACACACAAGGGGAGTTTTGGGGACCCGCACGCACCTGTATGTCGTATTGAGACGCAGCAGCTCTGTCCATGCAGCCGATTGTCCCAATAGTTCTCAATAGACTACCACCACAGGGATGCACACAACACTTGTGCATCCCCTGTCCTGGGAAAACACGGACCTGCACGAGGCACGCAGTCAAGCAACCCGTGTGCCTTATTCCACACTATATCCCTGTGTGAAGGCAGCCATCTTGGTAAAGGAACAGGGCTTTGCTTGTCAGAGCTACCCTTTCTGATGACTGGCAATCTAAAGGGCTAGTGAGGTAATTTTTAAAAAGCAGCAGGAGAAGTAAAAGAGGTACAAATCCACAGAAAAGGTGGAGCCGTAGCAGGGAGATCCTTGCACTGAAGGTCCTCAGATACAGCTTCCTCTTCAGCAAGGAGAATAGTAAGCAGCACAGCGAGTGATGACATCACCCAATCTCACAGAAGGTGGGCTGCTAATATTCAGTGGAAATTCAAGGCATAAGGTAAATATTCCACAATTAGCACAATTACCATTTTGGTGTTTGTCATAAGACACAGATGTCAAACACAAGGCCCGCAGACCGAATCCGGCCCCCAGTCCTTGTCCTGTGGCCTTCGCAAGTGAAACATGGCGAAACTCCATTCTACTACCTCTGGTTCTCACCTACCACTGTCACTTGTAAACACAGATGTGCTTACATGGGACAACTTTGCTTTCAGCAGCTCCCGGAGATACCAGATCCCTGCATACACTTGCAGTGGGGCACGGTGGGGACAGATCTCCAGAATCTGAGAGAGATAGAATGATCTCCCTGCAGGGGGAGGCAGGCAGAGCCGTCTACAGAAGGAGGTACTAGAGACAGGAAAGGTAGGAGAGAGAGAGATGAGAGGAAGTTTTGGGGGTCCAGGATGGTGTTGCACACTGTGCATAGTGCACCCCTCAACCCTGCACTCTGTACACAGCACACCCCTGAGCTCTAAACTCTGTGCATAAGGCACCCCTGGAACTGCACTCTGTACATAGAGCGCCCCTGAACCCTGCACTCTGTACATAACACACTCCTAAACTCGGCATGTAGTGTAATTCTGAACTCTGCACTCTGTATTTAATACACTACTAAACCCTGCACTCTGTACATAGCACACCCTAGATACAACCGGCCCTTTGAGGGCAACCATACTGCTGATACGCCTCACGATCAAATGGAGTTTGACACCACTGTTATAAGATAGCAAATCTTCACATTTTAAGTTCAAGTCTAATTTACAGTAAATGTATGCTGCCAGTGTTTGCTTGTAGTGGAATGAATTTGGTGGCTTTAGTATTTTTGCATTAATATCTTTGAACAGGATATCTAATATCTATAGCAGAAGGATGCATTAATTTAGGAGCTTTTAATTCCACTTAATGTTTGCGAGTCATGTAGTACGACTTCATTCAGAGTAACTTTTGAGTTATTTTTTAACTTTAATTTAGACAACGCCAGAGGTGCAGAAATGTTACCAGTTTACTTACTTCTGAAGTGCAATCATTTGCTTGTTGGTTACAGGTTCCTTTTAAAAATAAGTTTCAAGTTTTTTGAAGTCAAGTACTACTATTTTATAATAATAATTTCAGGGACTTATTTGACTCCAAAAGTCATGCAGGCATATGTTTTGTTCTGTCCTATCTTCCCCAGACAGGTATGTTTGGTATTCTAATGAATTAGTAGCAAAACAATTACCGGTACTAACCCTTATTTTTCTTTCTTTTTTTTTTGCAAACCATATTTGTGTCAGTGACAAACAGCAGAACAGAAAGATTAAAGGGTATTTTATTATATTTATTATGCAAAAGGGCTAAATATATTTTCGATTTGTTTAAGCTTTGAACATAAAGTAACATTATTGTGTCGCGGTTTCTGGAATATTTAAAAATGCCGTGTTGTTGCAATGTATTTTGTTCAGATTTTTTTTTTTTATATAATAAAATATTAAGTTTATACTCAAAAAAATATATATATAATATATTTATATATATATATATATATATATATATATATAATATATATATATAATATATATATATATATATACACACAGATTGCAAACAAAATGATATCCAGAAATATGTTCACAAAGAATACACTGAACAATTCCAAAACCATTCGCTGAAATTGTATGCAACAAGAGGTTAGGTACAAATTATCAACTGTAATTACCCAGGTCCTTCACCGATCCCCACACCATCACGGGTGTAAGTGGAAAGGGGGAGAGTACCAAAGCAAAGTATGTACATACCAACTGCATAGGTGTACCTGAACAAACCTGAGGTGTACAGTGTGCATATAATATTCCGATGCACCACAAGTGGAGCACAGACATTGCAGGGGGGGGGGGGGGCGATAGAAAGGGAGGAAAGGGGAAAAAAAAGGTAGATAGAGAGCATACAGTGGCTCTGCCTACTTGACATAGGGCAGGACTAAGAGGGTATCATCTAACAGTAACAGTATAAAATATATATATATATATATATATATAATGTGTGTGTGTATATATATATTTTATTTTTATATATATATATATATATATATATATATATATATATATATATATATATATAAATAAAATAATATTATAAAATCAGCATTTACTGTTTTTTCCATTCAAGTGAAATGGGTGCTGTTGTCCTATGATACCCATCATCATGGAACACTTTAGAGAACTACTGTATGTATGTTATTTTGTGATTGTCTTTCACATATGCTTGTCTTTTGCAACCAACGACAACTATCCATAAGAAGTAATGGAGTCCTATCCATGACTATGTGCATAGGTGTGCCCAGCTCAAGCGCACGTATGTCTACATATGTATGGCGCTGACGGGAATATCAGTGTCCCTGCCGGCACAGTAAAATAGAAGTGCGTAAGCTCTTATGGCAGAGCCGGTAAGATAGAGATCTTTCCCATCTTCCTGCTGGCACACAGAGCGATAAAGCTCATGTGCATGGGGTGATTATGGTGTGCCCAGGCACATCTGGCACACCCTTTGCGCACGCCTATGACTATGTGGAAATGGCTGTCAAGCAACTACTTGTATCTGTTTTACTAGTTAGCTTTAAAAAAAGAAGGCTAGAGGTATCTGCAGAAATACAAAAACAAAGTTATAGAAAGAAGCATTAAGTGAGTGTCAAAACTAATGATGTTCTTTGGAATTTAATCTTCAGGTAGACAGCATTTTTTTTTTTTTTTTTAAGAGCAACAAATATCTTCATTATACCAAAGCATTATATTGTATTAATCAGTTCGAAGAAAAGAAAATTCTTCAATAGCATTAGTCACCTTAACAAAGCCCCATCTAACAGAACTCAAGTGGATTACTCTAAGTAATCTTGCGTATGAAAACAAGGATTAATCTGTGGAGTGCTTAGCTGTGTTACAGCCTAGAACTCCAATTTAATGATTAATTCTCTCTCACCTATTACTTTGATAGCCTTAGTGTATAATGACAGCCAGAAACTATTAAAGTTGAATGCAATTTCCATGTGCTCCCAAAGTATCTTTTCTTGAAGACGCATACCTGCAACTGGTTGATTGACCTAAAGCAAGGGTATTCAAACTATGGCCCTCCAGATGTTCAGAAACGACAATTTCTATCATGCCTAGTCATGTCTGTGAATGTCAGAGTTTTACAATGCCTCATGGGATGTGTAGTTCCGCAACAGCTGGAGGGCCATAGTTTGAAGATCCCTGACCTAAAGGCTAAGTTCACCTTTGGAACATGTTACCCATATTTATTGTGGAACATGTAACATGTTCCAACTCCTGCTCCTGCTCACCCCCAATTCCCCTTTCCCTGTGACCGCAAGCGAGGGGTTCTTCTTCCTTCACCCACTGTCACTTAAAAATAGCCTTCACAGATTCTTGTGAATTAATAAACTACAAGTACCCTCTGCCACAGCGGCAGACGTACTTGTAATTAGAATAAAATGTGGGCATACTGATTTGACAGGCCTGTAGTTCATTTACACTGCCTACAGCTCTGAAAAATACAGCCTGTACGGAGGTAGTAGTCATTGTGCAGGACATTGCACCCACTATCTGCTAATTGCGGATGCAATACTTTCCAGGTTCCTGTTTTAAAAAATAATAAATGCACATTTTTTACTTGCAAAAATATGTGCTCTTATTATTATGTAAAGGTGAACGAAAAGTTTCCAACATGTCCCTTTGACAGAAGTAAATTAAACAATAGACTCGTGTTAAGTGGAGGAGCCCACACACTGTTTGAAAATTCGTCTGGTCCAACAGGGAATATTGACCAGTGTATGGTCAGCTTTAAAGTTAGAGAGATTTTGCCCTAATCTCTGCCCCAATGTCACTACGGTAGTAGCTGGAGAAAGGAAATGAAGAGAAATCTCAGCAAAAGATTACAGATTTTAAGGTTCGGTTCACATTGCTGCAGTGCGATTTACATTGTTTTTGAGTGCGATGCAAATTCACAGTGCGATTTTTCTGTGTCAAACTGAAATTTTAATGTGAATTTGACGTCTGTGGAGCCAAATTTGCACCACACCAGGTCAAACTAGCATGTGACCTTTTTTTTTAGCCACATTAGAATAGCACCACATTGATGAGAACGCCATTCATGGAAAACAATGTTATTTCAGGTGACATGCGAATCTATGCATTCAGAACAGATAAAAAATCACATCAATGTGAACCGGACCTCAAAGAGATTTTTTTTAATTCCCCACTCTACTTAAAAAAAAAAACTTTCATAGATGTCTGTTTTAAATTGCCCTAATTTCCTCTCGGGTAACATCAATCACCAGAGTAGGAAACGGTTAGCTTCCCAATGGAGACACTGCAGTAAATATTGACCTAAGCCTTTCTTACTCTTTGGTTAAACATCCACTTGAACTGTAAAGACACTATATCTGCTCTTTATAAATATATTAGAACTTGCTAATTAACAATGGAAAGAACATTCTGTGCTCACTGGATTTCCTAGATTAGGTGCAGACCTGCAATTTTGCATGTTTGACATTTTCCAGAAGGGTTGGTGTATCTAAAGGCGTTATTTGGTAGCTACATTTTTCATGGGGGCGCGCAGCCCTGATCAGACCTGTAGTTAATGAGCATTCTGGGTTCCTCAAATGACAGCAATGACAACAAATAAAAAATATGGCATAACAACTTTGTAAGCCTTTGAGTCTTTGTAAAAGGTGAATATGCTGATTATTAAACTGGTCACAAATCAAGACTTTTGTTTAGTCTGGCACTGGTTTGGTTTAAAACAGCAGTGGCACAACCACCATCATAGCAGCCCACGAATATGCTATGGAGCCTAGTCAGAAGCAGGAGTTGTCTCTGAAGCTAAATTAGGTACACAGAACTGTGACAGTTTACCCAATTGCCGTTGTCACTTGCAAACACAGTGGGAGCAGAGAAAGCCTTCCACTAACCACTTCCTCCGCCAGGCTCTGACAGATGACCTCATCTAATGCAAAGCCCAACAGAGAATATGAGTAGTAGGAGACTTCCTCTGCCCCCTCTGTGTTTAAAAGCGACAGTTGCATTCAGTTGAGCTGCCCCAGCATGTGTGTGTCATGCTGATTGAGGTCTAAATGTGGCCTAGGGTCATTTGTTTGCATTTGGCCTGTAGGCAGCATCAGAGCGATAGACAGAGTAGGGTACTCAGCAGCAGCAAGCCATATTGAAGTAATAAAACGACTCTGCTGGTACACTATTATTTTATAGTCACATTTTCCACCTCCGCAATCCATATGTCATACTGTATATTCCACAACGCTTCATTCCATGTGCCATTCTTTATATATGCCACATTCTTTATTCTACACTGCCTTACTTCATGTGCCATGCTGTGCATTCTTTATTGCACAATGCCTTGTTCCGTATGCCATGCTGTGCGTTCCCTATTCTACATTCCCTCATTCCATATTCCATGCTATATATTACCTACTCCACACACCATTCCATTCTGTATGCCATGTTATACATTCCCTAGTCTACATCCCCTCATTCCATATTCCATACAGTACATTCTCGATTCCACACTGCCTCATACCATATTCCATGCTCTACGTTCTCTATTCCACACCGCCTCATACCATATTCCACACCGCCTCATACCATATTCCATACCGCCACATTCCATATTCCATGCTGTACTTTCTCTATTCCACACTGCCTCATTCCATATTCCATGCTCTACGTTCTCTATTCCACACTGCCTCATACCATATTCCATGCTCTACGTTCTCTATTCCACACCACCTCATACCATATTCCACACCGCCTCATACCATATTCCATACCGCCACATTCCATATTCCATGCTGTACTTTCTCTATTCCACACTGCCTCATTCCATATTCCACACAGTACATTCTCGATTCCACACTGCCTCATACCATATTCCATGCTCTACGTTCTCTATTCCACACCGCCTCATATCATATTCCACACCGTCTCATACCATATTTCATGCTGTACTTTCTCTATTCCACACTGCCTCATTCCATATTCCACACAGTACATTCTCGATTCCACACTGCCTCATACCATATTCCATGCTCTACGTTCTCTATTCCACACCACCTCATACCATATTCCACACCGCCTCATACCATATTCCATACCGCCACATTCCATATTCCATGCTGTACTTTCTCTATTCCACACTGCCTCATTCCATATTCCATACAGTACATTCTCGATTCCACACTGCCTCATACCATATTCCATGCTCTACGTTCTCTATTTCACACCGCCTCATACCATATTCCACACCGTCTCATACCATATTTCATGCTGTACTTTCTCTATTCCACACTGCCTCATTCCATATTCCATACTGTACGTTCTCTATTCCACACCGCCTCATTCCATATTCTATGCTCTACGTTCTCTTTTCCACACTGCCTCATTCCATATTCCATGCTGTATGTTCTCTATTCCACACCATCTCATACCATAGTCCATGCTGTATGTTCTCTATTCCATACCGCCTCATTCCATATTCCATACTGTACGTTCTCTTTTCCACACTGCCTCATACCATATTCCCTGCTGTACGTTCTCTATTCCACACCGCCTCATACCATATTTCATGCTGTACTTTCTCTATTCCACACTGCCTCATTCCATATTCCATACTGTACGTTCTCTATTCCACAACGCCCCATTCCATATTCTATGCTCTACGTTCTCTTTTCCACACTGCCTCATTCCATATTCCATGCTGTACGTTCTCTATTCCACACCGCCTCATACCATATTCCACACCGCCTCATACCATATTCCATGCTGTACTTTCTCTATTCCACACTGCCTCATTCCATATTCCATACTGTACATTCTCTACTCCACACCGCCTCATTCCATATTCTATGCTCTACGTTCTCTTTTCCACACTGCCTCATTCCATATTCCATACTGTACGTTCTCTTTTCCACACTGCCTCATACCATATTCCATACTGTACATTCTCTATTCCACACCGCCTCATACCATATTCCATACTGTACATTCTCTATTCCACACCGCCTCATTCCATATTCCATACTGTACATTCTCTATTCCACACCGCCTCATTCCATATTCCATACTGTACATTCTCTATTCCACACCGCCTCATTCCATATTCCATACTGTATGTTCTCTTTTCCACACTGCCTCATACCATATTCCCTGCTGTACGTTCTCTATTCCACACCGCCTCATACCATATTCCATGCTGTACGTTCTCTATTCCATATTGCCTCATACCATATTCCATGCTGTACATTGCCTATTTCACATCGCCTCATTCTATATGCCATGCTGTATATTTCCTATTCTACATCCCCTTATTTCATATGCCATGCTGTACATTCCCTATTCTACATCACCTCATTCCACATGCCATGCTGTGCTTCCCTATTTCACACTGCATCATTCTATATGCTATTCTGTACATTCCCTATTCCACACCTCCTCATTTCGTATTCCATGCTGTACATTACCTATTCCACACCGCCTCATTCTGTATTGACTGCTATACATTTCCTATTCTACATCGCCTAATTCCGTATTCTATGCTGTGCGTTCCCTATTCCACACTGCCTCATTCCATATTCCAAACTGTACATTTCCTATTCTACATTTCCCCATTCTGTACTCCATGCTGTGAGTTCCCTATTCCACCCTCCCTTATTCCGTATTCCATGCTGTACATCCCCTGTTCCACATCGCCTTGTTCCATATGCCATGCTGTATATTTTCTATTCTACATTCCCTTATTCCATATGTCATGCTGTACATTCGCTATTCTACATCGCCTCATTCCATATTCCATGCTGTACATTTCCTATTTTGCAATGGCTCACCCTATGCTCCATGTTATATATGCTATATTTCTCACGCTGTGCTGTGCAGTCCCTATTCTTTACTGCTTCACTCTGCATGCTGTGCTATACATTCCCTATTTCAAACTGACAAATTTTCTAAGCTGTACTATAACTTTTATTATTCCACGCTCACCCATTCTGTATGTTTTATACTCCACACCACCTTTTCTATGCAGTGTGCTGCACATTTTATATTCCATAGCTGGAAAAAGAAGGTTAAAAGTAAATTCCATGTAATGGTGCCCCCTCTTTCCAGATAACTTCTGTCCACAGAGCTAGTCCATAGTATTGTACTGTCTATGCTGACATCTCTCCTGCTACATGTCCCTGATTTAGATATTCTTAATGTTAAGATCAACATAAAGGAAGGCCACTAGGGTGCTCTATCAAAATTCAAGAAGGATATATTCAAGTTACAGAAATAGATCGCAAATAATATCACATTTTAGAAAGATTTTGCATATAGACATCTGCTAGACAAGTACACCTGTTAAGATACAACTCTCTTATACTGCGCAATCTAGAGCTGTAAATCAAATTTTTGATGAGTAAAGATAACACAGACAAGAACTAATAACACAATAAATAATAAACATTCAGTACCAGAACACTAAGGCCCCGTTCACACTGGGGCGACGCTACTTCCCGGGGCGACCTCACAGGTCGCCGGCGCGCTGCTCGCACCGCGACCTCGGAGCGGCCGGCACGGACTTCATAACATTGAAGTCAATGCAGCATGCTCCAGGTCGCCCCAAAGAAGCTCCGAACCCTTTTTCTAAGTCGGAGCAACTCGTGTCGCTGCTATTAGAACGGGTCCACAGCTTCTCTATGCCAGTGTAAAGGGGGGCTAAGAGATGCTTAAAGATGAAGTAAACCGTGCAAATGTTCTTTTTTTTTAAAAGAAAAACCCTGTAAAGTAAAGCATCGCATAATAGCACGTTATGAAATACTTACAGTACCTTAAAAACAAAGCCCTGCGCCGCTGTGCTGTGAGCTCTGACCGATGTTTCCATCTTTGCCTGGTCTTCCTTCCGGGTTCTAGTCCTCCTGCCATTTTATTGGCCGCGCCGTGATGACGTCACTCCTATACATGCGCACGGGATTCACAGACCGTGGCACAGAGCTCTGAAGGGACAGCACGGTTATACTGTAAATAAAAATATATATGTGTATATATACCCGCACAAATGGATGAGGTAAGAAATAATAAACTATGTGAAATAGCGAATATTATACATGAGGTTGCTGCTCCTTTAAAAGGTGTAGTGCCTTAAATCATATATGTGTGTGTGTAAAAAGGCGCTCCCACTATAAAAACGTAATATGTGTAAACAGTAACATAAACTCATTTATATACAATATAATATCAAAGTTCAAAAATCAATAGAAATCAAAATCAATAAAAGCCCATCCTATTGATGAAAATGTATGCAGTTCCATCAAAATAAAGTGCTAAAGTGCCAAATGCTGTAAACAAAATTGGTGCAGTCCGTGCTCCCCTCCTATGTGCCCACTCACCAGCTGCCATAGGCTACCATAACAGAAGTCGTGTGCTTTGCAAAACATCTCAGATGCTGGGATTAGTAGTCCTCCAACAGAGCTCCTTTTTTGTGGATGCAGATTCCTTTTATACAAGGTAAAACAAGCATGAAAACCGGAAGTACGTTGTCACTTGCGTGTTACCGGCCGGATCTGATGTCATCACCGCGGTCAATTGATGCGTTTCGCCCCTCCCACAGGATGTTATGCACCGCATACTAGTACATTATGAAATTCTTACCTTAGAACGAAGCCCTGCACCGCCGTACTGTGAGCTCTGACAGATGCTTCCATCATCGCCCGGTCTGTCTTCCGGGTTCGTGTCCTCCGGCCGTCTGATTGGTGCATGCACACGGGAGTCAAAGACCGCAGCACGGAGCTCTGAAGGAACGGCACGGGTATACCGTCCCTTCAGAGCGCAGTGTGAATATTTCCTAGACCGTGAAAGTTTCGGAGATGTTCATAGTACCTACAGGTAAGCCTTATTATAGGCTTACCTGTAGGTACAAGCCTACAGAGTGGGTTTACATCCACTTTAAAGGTCATATGTGTTTGGATATGCCTTTAGTTTCTTCAGGTAATATTTGGGAAGTGAAGAGCCCAGGGGTTCCAACGTATATTGAATGTACCTAAGGTGTTAGATCAGGCTGCAGAAAATTTTTTATATGAATGCTGTGTCTTGACCCTGTATATTACTTCAAATACATTAGGGGCAGTAGGCATTTTCTCACTTTGATGTAATAGTCAATAGAGCCGCAATAAGTAAATATGGGTCATAAGAGCTCTAAATTGTGTAGGTATATTATGGGTACCAAGATTAAGCAATGTCAGATGGGGAGTGGGGTAAATGACTGAAGTGATTAGGGTGTAAACTGTGTTTCAGAAACTTCTCACACCCTTACATTCCCACGGAATATGCAAGATACCCCCTCTCACTCTGCCTTGCCTCCAACAATCAGCTGAAGATAATGGGAAACTTTATGAGATCCTAACTGATGTTAGATACCTTCTATACAGGATTCCCAATGATTGGCACTATGGGAATGTCTGTAATATGATTGGATGGCGTGTTGCCAGTCTTTATATTTAATATCAAGGTACTACTACATTCAGTAGAAGATGATCGGAGCTGTGATGTAAAATGCTAATGGAGGATTTAATGTGTTTTAAGCCTAATTGGGATTTGCCATGACACTTTCTGAGAGGCAGTGCATTGTCTGTACTGAGAGCAAAGACATTTCTTTTCAATGAGAGTGGGAGTAAGAAGAAAGACTTCTGTAGGAAACGCTGAAATTCCTAACAAGCTAGTATGTAAAATTAGATTGAGTGACTTGAGGATGGACTCTCTTGAAAATGTAATAACACACACTGAGATAAAAGCTAAATCTTATAATTAATATCCTGAATGAACAGAGTTCAGTTTAATATATGTATTCTCTGAAATGCCCGGGTCGTTGGGCTTTCCGGATAAGGCGTCTTTGTGTAATTTAGAACAAAAAGTCTCAAATATATTAAATATCCTTTTAGAATAGTCCCTGAAATTCCTATCCTCATTATGGATTTGCAGTGTTTTACATCTATATGTCGTATAAAATGGCTGCTTACTGCCTGTCTGTGTTTGTTGGTGGTTTAGGAGAGGTGGGGTCACTAAATTACCCCTTTAAATCACTTTAAATACACTGCTAAAATGCACTAAAGTAGACCAAGACACATCAGAATGCATGTAAAGAAGCTATTGTTCAAACAGTGCAGTGTAATCTGTCCTTAGGCCAGGTTCACATCCATGCACTGCGGAAACATTGTGTGTTGTGTTAAGAGTTGCTTGAATGGGTCATGTTGGGAAGGAGGTACTGCCCAGCGAACAGGACAGAGGGTATCATTTTTTCAGTGGCCACGATGCTTGTGTTCACCCCCGTCCGCTGCCCTTTAACATTGGCCTGTTTCACACAATAAGATCTGACAAAGCATTAGCAGAGCTTTCAGCAAGCTTTGTTGAAGCTTTTAAAGTACCGTTAAGCTCCAGTTTGTAGATATTGAACACAGATCCCAATGGGAGTGCTGATTTCCACTTTAAATAAGCTGCTAGCAGGCTTCAGCACATCTTGAAGCTTGTTAAAAGCCTGTTGAAGTGTACTAGCAGCTTACACAGGCTTGTAAAAGGGTGACTATAGATAGTTTTTAAATATTCAGTACTGCATAGAATATGTTCGGGCATAGCTGCTTTATGCAGGTGATCGATTAACTTTTAAGAACCTTTGTTTTTGCCTGGAATTTGCCTCTTCCAATATCAGCTTTTAGGCCTCAATGGCATAGGTTATGCCTACATATAAAAATCCTACCATGCTAGAAGACACGTTTTACACATTCCTAGAGGACTGTTCATGTATTCTGCTTTCTTGTGAGTCACGACTCAGTGACTTGCATCGCTGAGCCTTTATGAAAAGGCACTCACTGTCACCGTGCGATAGAACAAGTGTTCACAGCTCTGTATATTTGCATAGTGCTGGCAGTGTGGCTCACTGAAAAACTGATTTCTTCAACCACCAGCTGTCAACTGGTGGTTGAAGAAATGCAGTTGGGAACCTTTAGCTGCTATGTATGTAAATGAATCATATATATGTGTGTGTGTGTATATATATATATATATATATATATATATATATATATATATATATATATATATATATATAGTATTTCTTCTTTGTGATCTGTGTGTGTTTTTGTTAAAATTGGGCATAGGTATATAACATCTGCCAAAAGTACATTTATTACATATAATTATTTGGTGTTGACAATTTATGCAATACTTTAGGTACTGTACTTTCACATCATCTATTGCCCTCAAGGAGCTTACAATCTAAGGTTTCTCATCTTTTATGCATACATACACATACAAGGGCCAAATTGGAGAGGAGCCAATTATTCTACCAGCATCGAAGCAAACCAGAGTACTTGAAGGAAATCCCTGTAAGCACAGAGAGAACATGCATACTCTTTTTAGATACGAGAGCACAGCGCCACAAAATGCATATTGAACTGCAGTAGAAAAGTACTGTCACGGTCTGGGGTCAGGCTCAGGGGCCAGTGGCTGTAGCACTAGAGAGGTTCACAAGTAGTCAGATGAAAATATACAAGCAGGTCCCCCTAGCAGATGATGTGGGCTTACCTGAGGCACAGGATCTAAGCACTAGCTTCACCAGAGCTCCTGATGGTGCTAATGCCAAGTCGCGTCCCTCTGGGTTGCCAAATGGGGAAAGAGCAAACAGGGGTCAGGTAATGGATAAAGCAGATAAGGAAGCAGAAGCGTAGTCAATGAACAAGCCAAAAGGTCGACGATGAGTATCAGTTGATGGGGATCAGACAGAAGTGCAGTTGATGAACAAGCCAAGGGCTTATAATGAGTGGTAGCAAAGATTAGGACAGCAACAGGTATGCAAGGAGCAAGATATTGGCTGGAGAGCACAATCTGGCAAACAGGAAGTGCTGGGATATGACCTAAAGTGGTTGTAAAGGCACAAGGTTTTTCTCTAATGCATTCTATGCATTAGGATAAAAAACCTTCTGTGTGCAGCAGCCCCCCTAATACTTACCTGTGCCGTATCTCGATCCAGCGATGTGCACGAGTGCCTCGGCCATCCGGGACTCTCCTTCCTGATTGGCTGAGACACAGCAGTGGTGCCATTGACTCCTGCTGCTGTCAATGAAAGTCAGTTAGCCAATGAGGAGAAAAAGGGGACGGGACCAGGTCACAGCTCTATGTCTGAATACATACACGGAGCTGCAGCCCGGCTCAGGTGCCCCCATAGCAAGCTACTTACTGTGGGGGCACTTAACAGGAGGGAGGGGCCAGGAACGCTGGCAAGGGACCTGGGAGGAGGAGGATCTGGGCTGCTCTGTGCAAAACCAATTGTACAGAGCAGGTGTGTATTATATATTTGTTATTTTTAAAGAAAAAGGAACACGACTATAATATCACTTTAAATCAGGAAGATATGAGAGAATCAATTAGTTCAAGGTTCTCCTACAAACAAGGTACAAGGGCAAGATTGTCCAAGGGATCAGACGGGGAGCTGTCCAGCATCTCAGGTTGCACAGTAAGAACAGCTACAGCAAAACACTGTAGAGGTCCCAAGTTCAGAACCAGACCCTGACAAGTACATGTTATATGGGACTCTAGCCATATCGCATACTATTTTTCAGTCACATGGCCCAATGCAGCAAAGTATCCCATACAATAAAAGATGTTTTTAGCAGACCTTTACTAAAAAATTAGTCCCATAATCCACATCAATTGCGATGAACAACACCTGGTGAAACAAAAATAAAGCAATGACCTCTGACATGTTGGATCCCGTCTCTTCACTCACGCTGAGTAACATCTCTGGATCCAAGCTACTAAAGTATACAAAGAGGTGGGGGTCTCCTGGCTGACAACATTGACAATATATGGACATGACCATATTTGGTCAATACCGTCATTGAACAAACAGCCGAATGAGCTGGATGGTGTTGTTAGGATGCCAGCAGGTGCTGACTCCCTAACAACAAGTAGCTCTCAGTGGGAGCTGTCCAATGTCAGCATTGGTAAACGTTTTACTTACCGCTGTAGCCAGAGGTCCAATTTAGGCTAACAGTAGGAGTCAAAAAAACATGTAAAATACCGCAAAAAAAAAAAAGTAATGTATGTATTTATGCTTGCTTTGTACTGAATTGACTACTTTTGAGATAAATACCGCAAGAGTTATTTTACCACAAAACTTCATGTGGTCTTTATTTCTTAGTGAATTGACCTTGTAGCAATAACAGTCTTTCCTTTATATTACTTTGTGTCATCTCCATTCTTTTCACAGTGACGGTGATCAGCACCTGCAAAGTGCATCAGCACAGGTCAGCTGACTGTCTACTCTGGCACACATCTCTATGGTGTCTATGTAGAGTGCCTGTAAATTTGCCATAACCTTTCAACATCTAATATGTAGATTGATTGCTAACAGGGGTATGAATGTCACTGTTAATGTTACTAATACATGGTCATTGGTCATAGAACAGCATGGATCATACACCAATAATCTTTGTTGGTGTGACCGCAGTCTTAACTCCAAAATCAGGAGTAACAGAGGACAATACTTGGCAGCTGGAATCATTTTATTTTAAAGGGCCATTTACAGCAACATTGTTTTATTTAATGAAATAATTGTGTATGCAGACAAAACAAGTTTCCCATAGAAAGATATTCTACATCCATACAAATAAACATCTGATTTTCTTGTTCATCATTCGATGGAAGTTAATAAAGAGGAATTTATTAACCCCCCCACCCTCAGTCACCACCACTACCATTTTTTTCCCCTCTCACTTTTTTTATCAGGTTATCCACAAAATAACATATTCAAATCCAGCAAATCCAATAGTGTTCTCAAAGGATCGACTTCTCTACTGCTGCCATCTCCTTTTGCCTTTGTTAGGTGCTTGTTGTCTCTTCTGGATTTACATGTAGCTGGCCCCCTGATGATGCCCATGTGTCGCACCACCTCAACAGGGGCTGGCTGCCAAAACCAAAAAAAGACAGCTGGCCCCTGATGATGCCTGGTGGCACATACACTGTAGAGTACCATCCTAAAGCCTCCTGGGGATGCCTCAAGTTGGGGTATCCCAGAAGACTGTGGGCAACTGGCATTGACGAGAATCCAGAAAGTGCAGGAAGGGTCCCCAAAAACGTATTAAAATGAAAAAGTTGAAAAATAAGCAAAATGTCTGATTGTCAGAGAGAGGTGAGAGTGAAATGTAGGAAAGGGAAGGTGAAGATCAGCTTGGGGCTCCATTCACACCGTAGCGCATCGATTTACTGGCGTTTTTCTGGCATTCTTTCAAGCTTTCTTTTTTAGCTTTTTACAAGTTCTTTTAAAGCGTTTAAAGCTTTTTAGAAGCGTATTACAAGTGTTTTACAGCTTCAGGAGTTTTTGTTTAGCCAATAGAAAGCACTAGGGGGAGGAGAGGGAAAGGAAATAAAGGGTGGAGAGCTGCTATTTGAGCAGAAAACGCTTGTAAAATGCTTGTAAAAACTTGTAAAGTCTACGGGGCCAAAAACGCTTGTAATCTGCCAAAAAGAAGCTCTTGTACTTTTTTAACTTGAGGCATTTTGCTTCAGGCGACAGAACATTCAGATGTGAACAAAACAGGAGCCATTGAAATGAATGGGATTTGGCTTGTTGAGCGTTTTAGAGCTACAAGCTTCAAAGAGAAAATTGCTCAGGTGTGAATGTGGCCTGATCTAAGGTATATATCTAAGGTCTAAGAATGATTAAAGCCTCCTTTAGAAAATGTGGGAAAAAAAATTGTCGAAAGAGACAAATCCCCTCTTATTGACTGTCACGGGAGCAGGTTTTCATGTTGGAATCTTTTCCTTCTGCCATGTTCTGGAGACAACCCAAAATGTTGGATGTTCCTTCGCTTTTAGATTAGGTGACAGTGGCCACCAGGACAATTGAGAAAGTAAATCTCCCTAACGGGGACACCAATAGCAATAAAAAGAAAAAAAAATTGCCTTTACATACACTTTGAGGAAGATGTAAGATAACTCTGCTGATTGTGATTGGCTGTCACTTTGGGTTTACGTGTTCGCCTACAACAGGTATTAAATTTGGTCTAAATCAGGTTAAGCCCCGTACACACGCACAGATTGTTGGCCGACCGATCAGCCGTCTTTTGTCCAGTGTTGTTTGTTGGTTGAAATGTGCTCTAGACTTGCACTGGACTTTTGTTGGCCAACAAAAACCAACTTCAGAAGTGATGTCATGTGATGGTTGACTTTCCGTGTGTTTTTTCTTCTCTGAGCATGCCCAGTCTTGCTCATCTGATTTTTGTCTGCCGAAATCTGTACTGACTGAGGAACAATCGGCCGTTCTGTTGTTGGCCATCAAAAATTTTATAGCCTGCACACCAGATTTTTTTCGGCCGAAAATTCGCAGTTGGTTGTCGGAAGCATCATACTAACAAGCCTACAATCGGCCGATCGGACGTTGGCCGACAATTTACAGCCAACAATCTGTGCGTGTGTACGGGGCTTTACACTGCAAAGCCTGCATTAGGGCACCATACATGGCAACCTGTACCCATGGCAACCTGTACCCCTAAGGCTTTTCCAAGGGAGCATACAAGCCTCCTCCGACCTGAGACACACTGCTAACATGCAACACTGATGGGACTTTCAGCCTGTGATAGCTATGTAGAGTACACACCACTAGCCACCAAGCATGCTTAGCTTATCTTTGTGCTCACTGTGACTGCCCACCTTCTTTCGCTTCCTGAACAAAAGTCATTGTTACTGAAAATATTTCAGTCATTACTACACATCTTTTCATCTAAAGGAACATACATTTTCTTGTCTCTATTCTCTGCCCCTAATGTTTCTCACAACCAAACATTCCACTTAACAACAGGAAGGTCACTATATTACAGGAAAGCCTTTTTTTGTTGAATAGAAGGCATGGTGCATAATATTTTTCATTATGTAGACAGTCGAAGGGACATTTTTTTCATTACAGGACTAAAATAACTGTAATGATAGCAATAACTGTAAATATCATTGCTAAGAACAAGGTACGACTTAGTGGGGACAGGTAAATGGCAAATTCTCCAGGAAATATTTGACTGCCAAATTCTGCATGCCACATCCAAACATTAGCAAAAGCAGAATTTAAAAACATGAGCAAACATAAGTTTAATGTATAGTAGGTTGAAAATATACAATAGTGCCTATAACTATTTTGCATCCTTATTTTGAGACAGCAGAGGGCGCTTTAGACTCCTTTTTCACATTTCCCAGGCTCTCACTCTGCTTTTCTGCTGTAAAAAAAAAAAAAGCCTGTTTACAGAATTCCTTCATTGAAGCTAAAATGTACCCACAGAAATGAATTGCTCATCCTTTATTGGACAGGTCAGGCTGACATATTTCATTTGAGCAAAATGAGCCAGAACTATGAAAGTCAGACTTTCTACTTTCAAATGCTGGATGCTTGTTCTGGGTTAGTGGCATAAAGTATTAATGTGTATGTAAAACCAAAATGTACCTTTTAAATTCTGGGTAATAGGGCAAATTACAACTCATGTTATGTTTTTATTTCTGCCCCTACTCGGGAGATCTACTCTCTCAATTTGTCCTGGTTACCACTGTCACAAAGACAGAGCGTGATCAGAAATCCAAAATTTTACAGTTGTCATTAGAACAAGAGGGGTATTTTCTTTGCTTTTCACCTCGCTTCCTGTTGTGTATTTGGCACAGGAGATGAAGAAAAATCTCTATTCGTACTCTATCCTATACATAGACTTTAAAGAGATAACACAGTAACCAGCAGTTTTATAGGAAGGTCTGCTGTGGTAGCCTACCCTCTGCCCCCTTAGTGGATTTAAACCCTTCCATATCTCCAATGAAGTGACTGGATTCAGGTGATACACAGAGGTGAAACAAATCCTTCTACATAATTTGTACCTGTTTATCTGCATTATTCTCTTCTCTACATCCATTCAAAGTCAAAAGTTTATAAAGCTTGTCTGAGCTTCTGGAAAAAAGGTGGTGGAGAGCTGAAGTTACACTCTGCAGAGCTCACTGAGGAGAGCTCTGAGAGCTGATTGGAGGGAAGAGACGCACCCCTCTTCACACAGCACACAGGGACAGAGCAGGGGATGTCAATCAGCTGGAGGTCCCTCCACTGTCTCTTTTTTTCTCTTGGTGTCAGGAAAACTTGTCGGAAGTGACACATGCAGACAGCAGAGAAACAAAGCAGCAGACAGAAATTACACACTATAGAGGTATATGCTTTGTTCCCATTTCATGTTTGAGGTTTACAATCACTTTAAGGATTGTGTATATTTGGTGTTTCTATTGTATTTACTGACTTTTACCAGAAGTCTTCAAGGTGGTTATTTGATGCAAAGGGTCTTGTTCCTCTTGGGATCATCTTTTGCCTATACATACACATTAAGGTTCGGATTGGGGGAATAAAGTAGAACTATAGGCACAACCTTTTTTTTTTTTCATTTTGGATAGAGTAAGGGAGGGTTACAACCCCTGCCAGTTTTTTTTTTGCCCTATGTGTCCTATTGGGGAGATTTCCCTTCACTTCCTGTCCTATAAACCAAAACAGGAAGTGAGAGGAAATCCCTGCAATTTATGGAAATCACTTAGAGGCCCCCAGGTCACCAGAACTAATGTCCCCATTGGAAGATTTTCCCTCTATTACTGTTCTGAGGACAACCCAAAATTTGGGATTTTCTTATAGTTTTACTTTCAAAGATAATAGTAAACAGCACAAATAGAAAGGGTAAATCTCCTTAACAGGGGCACAGACAGCAATACAAACCCGACAGGGGTTCTAATCCCTCTCCACTCCATCCAAAACTTAAAAAAAAAAGGTTTGCCATTAGTTAAACTTTAAGTGTAAGGTTACGTTTTAGGGTCAATGTTAAAGTCCAAAGCCAGACAAAAAGTCTTTTTTTGTTATAAACAGGATGTGATAAGGAATCTGACCAGCTGGAACAGAAAGAAAAAAAAAACACATTTTTAGTAGAATGTGAAATGGTAAGACCTTCTGACAACGTTTTATTGCTGACCATACCTTCCTGCCCCGGTGATACACTATATTACCAAAAGTATTGGGACGCCTGCCTTTACACGCATATGAACTTTAATGGCATTCCAGTCCTAATCCGCAGAGTTCAATATTGAGTTGGCCCACTCTTTGCAGCTATAACAGCTTTAACTCTTCTGGGAAGGCTGTCCACAAGGTTTAGGAGTGTGTCTATGGGAATGTTTAACCATTCTTCCAGAAGCGCATTTGTGAGGTCAGGCACTGATGTGGACTAGAAGACCTGGCTTGCAGTCTCCTTTCTAATTCATCCCAAAGGTTTTCTATTGGGTTGAGGTCAGGACTCTGGGGTGGAGGATGTTGACTGGCCTGCACAAACTCGCTCATCCATGCCTTCATGGACCTTGCTTTGCGCACTGGTGCGCAGTCATGTTGGAACAGGAAGGGGCCATCCCCATCCTGTTCCCACAAAGTTGGGAGCATAAAATTGTCCAAAATGTCTTGGTATGGTGATGCCTTTAGAGTTCCCTTCACTGGAACTAGGGGGCCAAGCCCAACCCCTGAAAAACAACCCCACACCTTAATCCCCACTCCACCAAATGATTTAGACCAGTGCAACAAGCATTGACACATTTCTAAACCTTGTCGACAACCTTTCCCGAAGAGCTGAAGCTATTATACCTGTAAAGGGTGGGCCAACTCAATTTTGAACTGGGATGACAATAAAGTTTATGTGCGTGTAAAGGCAGGGGTCCCTGTACTTTTGGTAATATAGTGTATGTTCCAGTAGTGGTTGTAAGTTGGCGAGGTGCTTCTTCCTACTTTATTTGCATTTCTTTTTAGAACCAAACCCTACATAAAAACTACCAGCACAAGGCCTCCATCTTTAAAACCTATTGGACAACAACAAAGTCATCTATTGTAGACACATACAGTAAACAATTATGGGCTATGCATATTAGCAGCCATTTAAGCCAACAATCAGAAAGCACATATTTAATACCTTCACTTTATAGATCTAAAATCTCTGCCATCACATACATGTATTTATTGTCTATATCTGAATTCGTCTGTATGTCCTAGAGGTTATTCAGTCATTGGCTTTTCATGCTTAGGAAAAGGAAAATAGCTTTCTTTGAAGATGTATGTATCAGTCAAGGAGTATCCCAAAGATCAGTCGCTGCAGCTGAAGTTAATCAGGTCTTTTTATGATGTCAAATGGATCAATAACCCAATATATCTTCTTCTGTTTATGCCCCAAGTCAGCCAAGTTATTGAGTTTCAAGTAATGCGCTGTACATCCATACACAACTCCTTAACGGTGTAAGGATATCTGTTTGACCTTTATTGTTCAGCTCTCAGTAGTTTAAGCATTGTCGGTTTTTTGTTTTTTCTTTTCTTTTTATGTTTTTGATGATAATATAAATGTATATAAGGCTCTACAAATTATTTGTGGCTGAAGGACCTAGCACAGCATATTAATAGCAAAGAGTACCTAGAACTGTTTGAAAAAAGAACGCTTTCTACAATCTGTAATGTCTCTTGCACACTGGAAGCAGTTTCTACTGCCCTGGAAAAAGCAATCTGCCATGGATTGCCTCCATTACCGCCTGCTTTAACCCTGAAAAGCCCACACCACCGCTCTGCAGCTATGTGCTTTACACTTGAATGGGTAGTGTTTGGCGACATGGCGGGAATTTTTGCAATTTTACATTCACTTTAATTTGTGGCTGTTAGTTGTAAGTAACATTGTTTTGCACATGATCGTGATAATAAAAATTCTGAGTTTATATCAGATCTCCAGCTTTCAGCTCTTCAAGTCATATGGAATATGTTTCCAGCAGAGGGCCATAGCTTACAGCAGTACGCCCAAAATCTGCAAATATCACATGGCCTTGTGCAAACTGTAGTTAGAAACCTGCTAACAGGCAATTCAGCAGGAGACTGTCAAGATAAAAAAAAGCAGGTTCACGTTAGGTAGAGCATGTGACAAATACAGTGTTAGGGAACGTTGTGAAACATTTTTACAATATTGTTGTGATCTTATTATCATACTTTACATGCCATCTTACAAAGGGCTACAAAGTGTAGTAGTTTATAGAAAAGAAAAGGCAGTTCTATTCAGAGAAGACTTGCAACAGAACCTAACCTGAGTTCTCTCCTTTGGACTGTTTTTTTTTTTTTTATTTTACAAAATTTAAGACCTCTGAAATTATTTTTTGGATGGGAAAAAAATATTGAAACCTGCATGCTTAGCTGAACAGAGGCTACAGAGTTTAACCTCTTCCCCCATGTGTCCGCATGGGGGTGGGCCTTTTTCAAATATCATACTCACCTAGGTGGATACAGCCGTGTTCCGATGTTGCATTTGTCCCCCACCGGCTCTAAGACACAGAACCAAGCAATCAGATTGCCGATTGCTCGCTTCTCAGAGCTCCATCAGCAGAGAGCTGGTGACTGTCAGTCACTGCTCTCTGCTATGCCCCCCTGTGCTCACTGGAGCGCTGGGCTGTTTAGGGGGTGGGAGCAATCAGCTCAGGCTCTCAGCAGCTCACTGAGAGGCTAAGCCAGGTGCTGGTCCAGGAAATTGGGCGGATCCTGAGCATGCGGTCGCAAACTTCCCCCAGCCTGGACCAGCTGTGTGATGTCAGCCGACATCGAGCTTCAGCCCGCTGCCTGCTGAAAACGGATCACAGGAGTGCAGAATGAATTGCCCTCCTGTGATCCACAGAAGTACAGCCAAATGAGCTGTAGCTGTACTTCTCTTTTAAAGCTGATCTCCATGCTTTACTGAAGTTTAAACAAGCTGCTCCCAGAACAAAACTGAGTAGGGCTGCTGCTTAGCCATTCACTTGGAGCTTTGTATTCTATGTACAAATTCAAAGCCCCCCTCTGACAAGGTAAGAACAAAAACATGCCGGAAGGGTTAGAGAGGGGTGGGGGGTGGGAGATTTCTCATATTTTGGTCAGAAATGGTCTTTAAAGGATGAGATGCGGATGGTGGGTGAAAATGCTCTGCAGGTTCCAGAGAAACAAAAAAATAAGTGCACATTTTTTACCTGCAAAAACGTACATTTTTTTTTTTTTTTCAAAGGCCAACATAGCCTTTAAATGATGTAGCATTTACATTTGCAGCAGCTCAGCATATGCAAATATACATATAACAAGTTTTAAATCCAGCATGCCCCCGCTGCCTGCATTGTGTAAAACAGAGAATCGACAAATAAATAGGTCCTGGAAAATATGAAAGCAGAACTGAAATCTTTAATTAAACAGCTCTAAGATGCTTAGAGACCAACTATGGGCACAATGCAAATAAAAAAGCATTGCAAGGGGGTCCCTTGAACTGCGAGTGTTACATGCTCATTAAACCTAGTGGATAAAATGAGTGGCTGCATTATTTACTACTATTAGTCCCCAACTCCCCATTCACACTTGCGTTGGTGATTACATGCAGGAGACCCGGCAGGGGTTCCCAGTGATTAGCCTTGGGCGGCACCACCATTGAATGCAATGGGAAGCTGACAGCTTCCACAGCTATTTGCGACCATTCATTTTTAATCGTTCGTGGAGAGGTTACATGGGAATGATCGGCCCTGGATTCAGACTGTCTTACTGACTATCTGCTCCAGCTCTGTCCTCTTTATCTTAAAGTCCTGGTCTGTAGGCATCAGCTCCGCGCTAGGTCGGCCGCGACATAGTCCCATCAGACGGGGACTGGCCCCACAAGTTAAACGTCTCGCCAGGTCACATATGACCTGGTCTAGGCCCGAGTTGCAGCGTTCCTATTGGCCGACAGCCCCCCCCCACTTCGGCGGACAGAGGTTCTGTCAGGAGATGGCGCCCGCTTGTTCCTGGTATGGTGAGTAAATGTTCCCCCCTCTTCCCCTGGCGGGTTTTGGGGTGGACGCGGGCACCTGATACGGTCAGACCCTCACAATCCCCTCTGTCCTGTCACGCACCCCCCCACCCCCCTCACTACTGGGGCCATGGGATGCTAAAAAGTACTCCCGGGGGCTGGGACCGGGCGTTAGGTGGGGGCGGGGGGTGCGTCGCTGGCGACGGATGATCGATCATGTGGGGGGAATTCACCTGTAACTCCCAGGGCCCCTTACCTGTTGACCCCGTCCAGGAGGCTGGGGGGGGTCCCCTCGAGGGCCCTTTAGAAGCTCCGCAGACTGTGCGGGCTGCCATTTTCTTGTAGCCCATGTGCTCTGGGAGATTGGCCCCCATGTTGGTACACCCGGCGGCCATTTTGCGGTGGATTTATTTTACAAATAACTGGCAGCCATGTTCTGGGAGTCCCTGGAGGCATTTTTTCAGTGGTGGAGCCCCTCCCTATACCCTGGTGCTGACATTCAGGTCTTTCTCTGATGATTAAGGTCGCTGCAGACAAGTGCTGTGCAGACATTCTGGGCCTTCCTGGTGCATATTTGGTATGGGTGGTGAGTCTGGGGGGTCTCTTTCTCTCTCTGCTGGGGGTCTTCAGTGCGCTCTGCCTGGCCTTTTGGGGGCGCTGCAGCGCAGGGGGACCTTCTTTCAACTTTCAGAACATGTGTCCCCACCTGACTCCCTCAAGGAGGCCGCAGGGTCCCCTGGATCCCAGCTATCCATAGATGCACTGTCGGCGGTCCTGGATTCCTTTGTGTCCTGGGTGGAGGTGGCCTTTAAAGGACAAGGTGCCAAAAATGCCCTCTGCCTACCCCTGCCTCATCTGATGTGTCAGATTCTAACTCTGATTCAGCCACCGCAGACGTGGGTCTCCCTGCCGGGTCTACTACCTTGTGCCCTGTCTCCTCTGATAGTGAGAATGACATCTCTTCCTACGCCGCCGTGCAAAAAAAGGCGCTGGTGGATGCACTAGTTATATCTGTGCATAAGACCTTAAAAATGGAGGACGCAGCTACGACTACGACTGAGGTGCAGGTTACATTTGGCACTCACAAGCCATTAAGAGTGGCTAAGGTTTTCCCCCTTCCTGCGTAATTTGACAACATGGTCAAAAAAGAGTGGGACCGTCCAAAGCGTCCCCTTGGGGGGCCTAAGCGGATTGCTAGGTGCTACCCCTTTGAGGAGTCCTTTATTAAAAAGTGGACTGTGCCATCTACGGTGGACCCTCCGGTCTCCAGACTGAATAAAGCTACCATGATCCCAGTGGAGGATTCCCCATCCTTTAAGGATTTGGTGGATAGAAAGGCGGAGTCTGTGGCCCGCAATACTGTATGTACTCAATGGCGGGGTCTGCGCTCAGACCGGTGTTTACTATTGCCCTTGTGTCACTAACTTTGACTGAATGGGCTAAGTTACTATGTCCTGATCTGGAGGGGCTAAAACTTCCCTCTGCCTTTGTGGAGCTGACGGACCAGTTGATTCAGGGGCTGCACTTTGTTTGCGATGCCTCACTGGATGTGGCTCCACTATTGACCCGACTGTCAGTTTCGGCAGTGGTCAGTCCTCCAGCGCATACTTTGGCTAAAATGCTTGTCGGCAGATCGGACTTATAAGAAGGCTTTGACTGATCTACCCTGAAAGGGTGATCGCCTGTTTGGGGATACTCTTGATGACATTATCAAAGGTCTTACAGGGGGCAAGAGTACTTTTTCTCCCACAGGCTAACAAGGAAGTTTTTTCGTCCTTCAGGGGCGAGTGATAAAGGATCAAAGTCCTTCAATGCCTCCCGGGGTGGCTCCAAGCGACCCTGGTCTGGAAAACAGAAGTCGGGTTTCTCTAGACCTGCAGATAAGGCCCCTTCGGCCTGAAGGTGCGCCCTCACCCGTATCTGGGGTGGGGGGGATGTCTTTTCCAGTTTCCGGACCTGTGGCTATTCTGGCTACAAGACAAGTGGGTCCACGAGGTCATACGTTCCGGCTACAAGATAGAGTTTCGATCTGTCCCTCCGGTAAGGTTTTTCCCTTCCAATGTGCGACTGTCCCCGGATCGCTTACAAGCTCTCTTTGAGGCCGTTACAACAAGGAGTGATAGTTCTGAATTCGGAACGTTTTTACTCAAACCTGTTTACAGTCCCCAGGAAGGAGGGCAAGGTGCGTCCAATTCTGGACCCAAATTGCTAAACTGACCAAAGAAAGGGCTGCCTGCGCCTGCTGCAAATATTTCCAAATGGATCAGACAGACGGTGGGTCTAAGGGTCAGGTTCCACCTTTTCCTGTTGAGGCGCACTCTACTTGGGCGCTGAGTGCTTCCTGGGCTTTTCGGCCTCGGGCATCTGTAGTTCAGGTTTGCAAGGTGGCTACCTGGTCGTCTGTTCAAACCTTTACACAATTTTATAAGGTGGATGTGCTGGCATCTGCAGATGCCTTCTTTGGCAGCAAAGTTTTTCAGGCTGCTGTTTAAGGGGGTTTTTAGTCTCCCTTGAGGGTGTGTAATGTTTTTTACGGTGGGTCTCATCTTGTTTGTTCTGATGAGTCCTATGTTGCCTGGATGGCTATGATTCAACCTTGGGGAATTATTTTCTGCTGTTCCCACCCCTCATGTTTTATGGTCCTGCTTATGGACGTCCCTACTGTTATGAAGAACAGAGACTGCGTCCATCAATGAACGATAGAGAAAACTGGATTTTTGTCTTACCGTGAAATCCTTTTCTATGAAGTTCATTGACGGACACAGTACCCACCCCTCTATTTTGAGTTGGGTTCGTATCTCTGGCACTGCTTTGATGCAAAACTGACATCCTATAGCAGGGAAAGAGGGTATACCCCCCTCAGACTGCCCATAGGTGTAGCCGGAACTTTTTTTCTGCCTAGTGTCCTACTCCTGTAAGGGCAGTATAACCCTACCGTTATGAAGAACAGAGACTGCGTCCATCAATGAACTTCAGAGAAAAGGATTTTACGGTAAGACAAAAATCCAATTTTTTTGGGGCCCACAGCCATGCTGACACATATGTGCGTTACTCCAGAGGGAAGAGGTTAAAGTCTGTAGCCTCTGTCAAACATGCAGGTCTGAATATTTTTTTCCCTTGCAATTAAAATAAAAAAAAAAAACAGTCCAAAGGAGAGAACCCAGGTCGTGTTGTAAGTCTTCTTCTTGTGGTGTTTGATCACTCGGTTCTCAGTTTTAGAGGCAGCAGGGAGACAGATGCAGCATCGGCCAGAGCCAGCTAGGTAAGTATGATTTAATATAAAACATATTCCTATACCTTTTTTAATGAGTACATACCTGCATTACTTTGTATTTTAATATCAATCTGGAATTCATATTTAAGCCATGCACAGTGCATCCAGGAAGTATTTACAGCGCTTCACTTTTTCCACGTTTTGATATGTTACAGCCTTATACCAAAATTGATTAAATTCATTATTTTCCTCAAAATTCTACAAACAACACCCCATAATGACAACATGAAAAAAGTTTGTTTGAAATCTTTGTAAATTTATTAAAAATAAAAAAATGACAAAAATCAAATGTACATAAGTATTCACAACTTTGCCTTGACACTCAAAATTGAGCTCAGGTGCATCCTGTTTCCACTGATCATCCTTAAGATTTTTCTACAACTTGATTAGAGTCCACCTGTGGTAAATTCAGTTGATTGGACATGATTTGGAAAGGCACACAGCTGTCTATATAAGGTCCCACAGTGCAGTGCATGTCAAAGCACAAACCAAGCTATAAAGTCCAAGGAATTGACTGTAGACCTCCCAAACTGGATAGTATGGAGGCACAGACCCGGGGAAGGGTATAGAAAACTTTCTGCAGCATTGAAGGTCCTGATGAGCAAAGTGGTCTCCATAATCCATAAATGGAAGAAGTTTGGAACCAAAAGGAATCTTCCTAGAGCGTCCCACCTGGCCAAACTGAGTGATCGGGGGAGAAGGGCCCTAATCAGGGAGGTGACCAAGAACCCCATGGTCATCTGACAAAGCTCCAGCATTTCTCTGTGGAGAGAGGAGAACCCACCAGAAGAACAACCATCTCTGCAGTACTCCACCAATCAGGCCTGTATGGTAGAGTGGCCAGACAGAAGCCACTCCTCAGTAAAAGGCACATGACCGCCTGCCTGGAGTTTGCCAAAAGGCACCTGAAGGACTCTCAGACCATGAAAATAAAATTCTCTGGTCTGATAAAACAAAGATTGAACTCTTTGGTCTGAAAGGCAAGTGTCATGTCTGGAGGAAACCAGGCACTGCTCATCACCCGGTCAATACCATCCCAACAGTGGAGCATGGTGGTGGCAGCATCATGCTGTGGGGATGTTTTTCAGCGGCAGGAACTAGGAGACTAGTCAGGATTGAGGGAAAGATGAATGCAGCAATGTACAGAGAAATCCTTGATGAAAACCTGCTCCAGAGCGCTCTGGACCTCAGACTGGGGCGAAGGTTCATCTTCAAACAGGACAATGACCCTAAGCACACAGCCAAGATAACAAAGGAGTGACTGTGGGACAACCCTAAAAATGTCCTTGAGTAGCCCAGCCAGAGCCAAGACTTGAACCAGATTAAACATCCCTGGAGAGATCTAAAAATATCTGTGCACTTACGCTCCCCATCCAACCTGAAGGAGCTTGAGAGGTCCTGCAAAGAAGAATGGGAGAAACTGCACAAAAATAGGTGTGCCAAGCTTGTAGCATCACACTTAAAAAGACTTGAGGCTGCAATTGGCGCCAAAGGTTTTTAATACATTTGCAAAGATTTTAAACAAACTTCTTTCATGTTGACATCAGGTCCACAGGATCCGCTGATCAGCTCCCACTGTGATAGCAGCTATACGTGATCCTGCCCAGCGTGGGCCGCCCTGTAGCAGTAATCGTGCTATAGGGCGGTCGGCAAGCGGTTAAGCAATATGGTTCAGAAATCTCCTTGCTGCCCTGCCTCAGAGTATGATGGGGCTAAAAAACTGCAGGAGCCACCTAATTTAAAAATTCTACCAGGGATACAAATAATGGGAGTGTGGGTCCCGGTGACACTGCTAGTCAAAATAAGGGTGCTTAGACAAAACAGAAACAAATATAAGGCAAAAATAGCCTTTGAAACAAACTTTGGTCTTTTTTCTACCAGAAGCCTTTTGGAAATATGACCCACCAAAAGTAACAGTGAATTTTGGTCCCAATATAACATCATCTAAAATCAGGATCAACTCTAATTAAAAGTTTTGCAGTGACTAAAGTAGAGCCTTGTAGAAGGAAAACATTTTCTAGCTTGCAATCATGTCCATTAATCTTTTTGTCCTGTATCATTCTGTAACTATGTAACCTTTCCCCTTCTCAGTCACTACATCTTGTTATTATGAAACTTTCACAAGTTCCGCTTTCTCAAGTCATTTTTAAGATGTGCACACGTTTTCAGGCTTTTTGAACTTCCCACATTCTTTACAAATGTTCTGCAGATCTGAGTCAGTTCTGTCCACACTGAAATACAGTCAACACTCCATTTATGTATTATTTAAAATATATAAAACTATACATGCACAGAGGATGTACCCAAGCTGAATTGTGTTCTCCGTCTTAGAATAATAGGTAGGTAGATAATAACTGTATTTTATTTTTTGTATATGGTTAGGAATCCTCAAAGCTATATACCTAAAGGGGGGGGGGCTGTAATCATATTGCTTGCTTGTCTCTAGTGAACATATCTAATTTGGTTTTATATTCCTGGAACATACTCTACCTCCACAGAAGAGGGGAAGAGTCTTATAGTAAATCTGTAGTCAATCATTTCCGTGAGAGGTCACTTAAGCATAATATAAGAGCTCCTTCCTTATCATTTATCTTAGAAAAAAATCAATGGTATTCATATGGATCCAGAAATGAAATGCAAGTTAACATATGCAAGCATATGAGCAATTATTCTATTGTACACCTGCTAACGGAGAGAGAAAAAACACTGTGGCACTATAATGACTTGAAATCTCTTATTTCCTGTCCTTGAAACCACATATAATAAATGCAAAACCATGCAAAAGAAAATAAAGCAATAAAGTATGTTATAAAATACAATTAGACCCCATTCACACTACTGTGACTTGTCAGGCGACTGGTCAGCCTGACAAGTCGCGGTCCATTGTGTGCTACAGGAACCGTTCTAATAGGAGCAACTCAAGTCGCTCCGACTTAGAAAAAGGTTCCTGTACTACTTTGGGGCGACATCGCATACACATTCATTATATGAAGTCCGTGCAAGTCGCACCGAAGTCGCGGTGCACGCAATTTCACAGGTCGCCCCCGAAGTCGTGCCGCGTTAGTGTGAACCGGCACTTATAAACAATAAATGTATGTGTTAATATTATTTACCAAGATTATTTTATATAGAAATCTTTGGTCTTGTCCTTATGGTAGAATCAGACCTTGCTTCTTTCACCCCTCCATACATTCCTATTGCCCCAACTATGATGGACTTCCGTATTGATCAGTATAAGACCCCACAGATGGAGGGGAAGGGGAATTTCAAAACGTTCTGGAGCTTTGCTTGTCAGAAAGGCCTGGGCTATGGCTGAAGTTTTGAAGGCTGTTCCAGTTTTTTCTTTTTTTTTCTGAGTGCATTTAAAGCAGATCTTCATCATTCCTCCTCTTTACCCCTCCTCCGGTCCTCTGCCTGATTAAGGATCTTTTTATTTTTTTATTTACTTTTTAAAATTAATTTGTCTATTTGTCTACCCCCCCCCCCCCCTTTGCAACAAAGTGCCCTGTTTCCCCTTTGCCTCCTGGGACAGGAACCTCACATATCCCAGAAGGCAAATCCTTTCAGTAAAAAATAAGGGAGTGGGGTGTCATCGAGAAACATGCCGGCTGAACCTGGAACAGCCCGCAGCCTCTAGATCAGTGGTCCTCAACCCTGGCCTACAGGGCCCACTAACAGGCCAGATTTGCAAGATAACTGAAATACATCCCAGGTGATATAATTTGCTGCTCAGTGATTGCAGTACTCGAGTCTGCATCTCCTCAAGGTAATACTTAAAATCTGGCCTGTTAGTGGGCCCTGAGGACCAGAGTTGAGGACCACTACTCTAGATGACGTCATGGCAAATTGTGACCGAGCACTGCCAGAAGAGAGAAGGATCTCCACTGGACATCGCTGGATCTGCTGGGTCGGAGAGTATTTAAAATGTGCTGATCTCACCACCATTAAGGTTAGGGATAAAAAAAAAAAGGGTGAAAAACCACCCTCATTCAAATAACTACTACTTCAACTATATAAAGAGATGTGATTCACTAATGGTGGTTTAAAAAGATGGAGTCATCTAAGAACAGAAGGTGTCCAATATTGGTCTTATTGTTGGTTCATTTCCTGCCTGGATGGTATATTGTGCATAGGGACAGATGTAAGGCATGTGTATAAAAGAGGGAACCTTGATGTTCTCAAATGTTTTGTATAGCGGAACTAGTGATAAAATTACACCCAAAGCAGCTGACCCCTAAGTAAACTTTTTCTACAATTCTGTCTCTTTGAAATGATAGAACCACACATGCTTGTGATGCTGAGCACTGACATGCTGTAAGAAAAGATAAAGGAATAGAAGGGAGCCTAGGGCTGTCTCCATGATTAGAGAAAGTGACATTCTCTCTGCAATGCCAAGCCTATGGATTTCTGTGGTAGCATTTTCATCATGTGTTACATATATTCCCTAATATCTTGCATTCTCTATTTATTAAGGGCAGTTGCTAGGGAAGGGGAGACTTAGTTATGCATTCTTCACTGTTCTATTCTTAGCCATTAAAACAATGCCCCTTTTAAAATGTATTTCCTCTTTTGCAGACAAATTTAAGAAACCCCCACTATAGGTTTGTTATGTGTTCCCATTCACACAGCATTCCTAAAAAACAAAAGTTTTAAATAAGCATTTCTTACATGTTTAGATATTGTTTGGAGAAGGCTTAATGGCCGACTGCAAGCATCTTCAGAAGTTCAGAAAGGCTTAAGGCATGCTGAGACGGGCCAACACAGTACAGACAGGGACAAAGGCATAGTTCACCTTTTCCAAAAAGCTGCCTATGCAGATAAGAGGTATCTGTATAAAGAAACAAACTGTGCAGCTCTGACTAAAGTTGAATAACGCCCTTGTTATAGGTGTAGGCCATTTTTGTACCTCTTGAATCCTGGCTGTAAAAGTTTTAGAACATTGATAAGAGAAGTTTAGCATCGCTGTTCACATTTAACATCACAGGAATGAGCTCTTTCTCTCATTAAAAAACCCTCACATTTGCTTTCCCTCACCTGAGCTCAGCGTTTGGGAACTCGCTCCTGTGATGGTGGAGGTGGAAAGAAAAAGCTAGCCATCTCTTAGCAATGTCCTTGATGTTTTCTAGTCATTCTTCATAAGGTATGTAAATTGCTTATTTGGCATTATTTAACTTTGGTCAAAGCCGCACAGTTTGTTTTTATCTACAGGGGCCCCTTACCTGCATAGTCAGTTTTTTCGACAAAGGTGAACTAACCCTTTAGAGCTATACTCCTGAAAAATCAAGTCTTCCTTTTTAGCGGGGCTGCTCCCACACTGTAAGTTGTAGCTACCCATTTATGCCTAGGGTACAGGGCTCGAGTCCTGTAGGAACGTATGGGAATGGCGTTCCTGTACTTTTTCCACAGCAGGGACACTGTTCCTGTTAGCAGCCGCATCCTGGTGCCCCCCCCCCCCCAACAGGATCTAGGTGTCACCTTCTGCTCTGGTTTACCAACTGTACTCCGCCTGTGAGAGGAGGGATACAGGAAGCATAGACTCTGCTCTCTTCTGCAGCCACATGCTTCCTCTGGTGCACTGATGCTTGGGGATGGTGGGTTGGGAACCAGCCAGCAGTACCCACCAGCAGTAACAGCCAGCAGTACCCACCAGCAGTAACACCCAGCAGTACCCACTAACAGTAACTGCCAGCAGTACCCACCAGCAGTACCAGCCAGCAGTACCTACCAGCAGTACCAGCCAGTAGTACCCACCAACAGTACCCGCCAGCAGTACCAGCCAGCAGAACTAGCTCAGCAGTTCCAGCCAGCAGTACCCACCAGCAGTACCAGCCCTGGAGGACAGCCAGCAGTACCCACTAGAAAACCCAGCCAGCAATACCCACCAGCAGTATTAGCCCTGGAGGACAGCCAGCAGCAGCCACCAGCCAAATCCGCCTGGGGGACAGCAGCAGTCAGCGATACCTGCAGAAATCTTAAAGAAGAAGTGAAGATTAAGGTCAGTTGAGGTGCAGGTAAACCGCCTTAGGCCCCTTTCACGCGATCGGTCAGATTGGGTCCACCTGTCTGTTTTCCAAGTGCACCCAATCGGACTCTCCATTCCCCTCTACAGAGTGGCAGATGTAAACCGACTTGTGTCTGTTTACACCCGCCTATCTCTAATCCGATCCACTTAAAAAAACAAAAGGGGGTCCGTCCCCTTCTGTCTGAGCGGATCGGATTGGAGGGCTCATAGAGTAGAGCGGGCTGTGTTGATGTCTGCTCTGCATATTGTGGTTCGGGACCTGTTACCAAGTCGCTAAAGTGGCCCTCACTCCTCAAAAGGTAAATATATACACACACGCACACTTTTTTTTTTTAACTGGGGGGGATTCTTGGTTGAGTTCCCACACTTTTTTCCCAGGACTTGACCCCTGCTAGGGTACTGCACTGCTGGACCAGACTTGCAGTCTTTTCTCCCCTACGCTCTGTGGTCTAAGGTCTTCTAACATCATCAAGACCAATGCAGAGACCTAAGTAGGATTTTTTTGTTCTGGAGTTATCAGAAAGAAACATCCAAAATGGTAAGCAGCAGTTTTTAAATGTGTGTTTTTTTTTTTTTTTTTTAGGTTATTCTATGTGACAATTATAGATTGGGTGTTACCCTAAATTGGCTGCAAAAGAGAAAATACAATTTAAGGCACTATCCTAATTCTGATAAAGGTGAAAAACATACTTGGGTGTGAAAAACATGTATTTCTAAAGGCTTAGTTGTGTGTCTTGACATTCTTATGAGGCAACACTCATGTTAGTGTTCTGGTGAAATATTTGTTCATTAATTGCTTACATACCTGCCAGCATTATAAATTCAAACAGACCCAATTTGTCATTGTCCAGATCAACCTTAAAGCGATATTAAACCTTTGGGTTTTTTTTAAAATAAAATAACAAAAATGTCATACTTACCTGCTCTGTGCAATAGTTTTGCACAGAGCAGCCCCATCCTCCTTTTCCGGGGTCCCCTGTCGGCTCTCCAGGCCCCTCCTCTACGAGTGTCGCCATGGAAAGCTACTTTCCCTGGGAGCACCTGTGCATGTTTGCTCCCGAGCCGCCCAGTCTGCAACTATTTGACACAGACCGGGTGACTCGGCCCCCCCTCCCTCGTCATAGCTTTTGATTGACAGCAGCGGGAGCCAATGGTTGTCGCTGCCTCAATCTGCCCAATGAGGAGGGAGACAGCGGCGAGAGCTGGATCAGATTGGGCTCAGTTAAGAAAAGGGTGGGTGGGGGGGGGGGCTGGCTCCTGAAGCACATAAGGTTTTTTACCTTAAAGTGTTACCAGACCCACAACAGTAAAATCAGTGTGTATTTGCAGTAAAGCATGCTTGTTTGACTCACTGTGGAACCTAAGGGTTAAATCCTCTGCATTGCATAAAAAGGCTGTTTGATCCCGTCTCCTCTGATCCTCCCCTTTTTCCAGAGTCTCCAAACACTCTCCGGATTGTACTGAGGGTAGGGTACAAGCTGCACATGCTCAGTTTGGTGTGCATTGCTAGGCAGTCATTTTTTTTTTTTTTCTTGGGAAAGTGCATGTGATCAGCACAGGGCCAATCAGCACTGTCCAGACAGAGGGTCAGGGATCCTGCATCTTCATAGGACAATCATGGGAGAATGAAAACTCCTCCTACAAGCTTTTAACCTGACACTGATAGAAGTCACAAGACTGCTCTAACTGCTAATGAGAAAAGGTATTTAGCAGTTTATATTTAATAAAATAATTGCATTTCCATGTTCTGTGTACTGTGGGAGACCAGATATAGTGAATGCAAGGTCCTATGTTTAGTATTAATGTATTAAGGTAAATACCTTGAGGCTTTAGAACCACTTTAAATTTTCTATTGTAGACTTTTGCCATCCTGAAGTCTGACATTTTTGGTTGGTGCCATGTCCACTTACATACATTACATACATAACAATCTAGAACTGGCTTGACATATCCTAGAATGTTGCCAGTATTGCAAGGCTAAAAATGTCATAACTGAAGACAAGTAAGGGAGATGAAAAGTTATAATGTTTTTTTATAACATTTAATAAATTCATTTCAGAACATTCTGACATATTTGTCATTCAAGAAAGTAAAATATTAAAATTTTTGTGAAGGATGTCTTGGGAAAAATCAAGGGTAAGGCCAGATGAGTTCTCTGTCAGTTCCTCGCACTTATCTCAAACATCGAGTAGTAGTATCCTCTACAGAAAATTGTTTTCTGCTGAGGTTCTCTCTAACCAACCACATACCTCCTGTCCTTTGAGTGTGAAAAACAGGATGCATTAAGGTCTTCACCTACTTGTTTTGTACAGAAACTTTTGAATAAATGTCATGATTTAGTCCTTTGAGCTAATGGGCTGAGGGGGAAATGTGCTCAGTGTATCTGCACCTTATCTTGCGGCATATCCAGTAGAATAGTTTCACATATTGTCTACATTATGGCTAATGTTTTTTCAGCAGCTGGTTGAGTTACAACAATGGCACTTTTCCACTGCATGGAACCGAACGGTTCGGCTCGCTTTTGTGCTTTTCCACTGCTGGTACCACATGGTACGGTGTAGGAACGGTTCGGTACGGTACGGCGGAGCTTTTCCACTGCATGGAACCGTACGGTATGGCTCTCTAAAACAGTACCACCTCGATTGTGGTTCCAAGAGGTACCATACCGGTACCATATCCCACAATCCTTTGCATGCAGTCACTACTAGCCACTGATTGGTCAGAGAATCGTTGTTATACCACCCACTTAACTTTAATACTACTTTAGTGGAAAAGCAAACCATACCAAACCGTACCAAACCGTTCCAACACCGTACCATGCGGTACCAGCAGTGGAAAAGCAAACCGGGCCGAGTAGAGCTGAGCCGGTACTTGCAGTGGAAAAGTGCCACTAGACACATGCAGTATACTGTATGTAAGGCATGCCAAACTGGTGTTTTTTGGGAAAACATTCAGCCCTTTGACCTTCTTCCTTGTATCTCCAAACCCTTCTATAGTTGACTAAGGCTATGGGATTCTTATGTACTCTTGAAATTCTTGAAATGTGTTTCCTATGTAATCTTGGAATTCAGTTCTCTGGAAAGTGTTTTTTTTATCTTTATTGGAGTTAAAGTGGAAGAAAAGCCTAAGACTAAATATTCTTAAAAATGTCCCTTCCCACTCATCCTGCCTATGCTGTCTAATCTGTATAAATAAGTGTACTTACCAATTTTTAATCGACTCTAGTCACTTTATGCGATCCTGCAGCTTCGGCTCAAGGAATGCTTGACAACACCTCTGAATTCCAGGAGCCCTGACGTCACCCATAAGCTCCCATGGCCTAGCCATTTTTGGTGCATCCTTCTCTCCCCTGCATCAGCTGCTCACTGACATGGGGGAGCCGGAGTTTCAGGATCACATGACCAGCCCGGAGAAGATAAAAAATAGGTAAATACATGCTTTTTTAATGCAGATTAGGCAAGATAGGTGGGGGGTGGGGACAATTTTATGAGTAGTTTTAGGTAGGGTTTTCTTCCACTTTAATATTTTTAATGGCTGAGTCACATTTACATAGAATAAAACAATCTTTTCCAGGTCATTTATATTGCATTTCAAGGATTTTGGGGAACTTCTTTGTAGAGCTTTACTTCATTGTTCTATTGAAAATGAGAAATGCATTCCCGACACTTTTCAGTTCCTTGGTAAGGGATGTGCTTGCTACAATATCATGATAAGTTCCAGTTTTGTAATAACAGGTATTTGACTTATAAACATATTACATTGGTGATTTAGAGGTATTTATAAATTCCCCTGTGCTCAGACCTCAGTCACCTTTAACTACATATAGTTTTTTTTTCTATGTTTTTTATAGTTTTACTGCATTTCAGGTACCAGACTGTGCTTTTAGAATTGGGCAATTATTTTGTAATTGACTAATGGTAGTAAATTAGTTTTGCTTGGACCAGGGACGTAACTACAGGGGTTGCAGGGGTTGCAATTGCAACCGGGCCCCATGCTCCAGGGGGCCCATGCGGCTCCCCTGTACACCTGGATGGGAGGGCGGGCGAGGGCAGCATGTAGAGAAATCACTGTCTCCTTTACTTCTGTAGCTGCAGGAGGAAAATGGAGGCGATTGGTTCCTCTGTATGCTGCCCCTGTCACTCCTATCCAGTTCACTTGTGTTCTGCTGTCTTTAGGCCCCTGTGTGCTCCCCTGGTTCCCCCCCCCCCCTCCACTGCACTCCCTTCCCTTTCCTGCCGGCTGCTGTAGGGGATGTGTCACAACAGAGAACCAGAAAGGGGGTCGGTAAATATGTAATTTACCAGCTCCTTCCTTTTCTGAATGGACAGAGTTAGTGACATTGTAAAAAAATAAAATGATAAAAAATAATACCATTAAAATACCAAAAAATAAAAACTATTGACACCAGTGGGCAAACTTCAAGGATCACAAAGGTCACACTTGCAACTGGGCCCTGGCATTCCACCACCTTGGGGAGGCCCCAAGATGGCAGGAAGGGGGCCCACTGCAGAACTTTTGAAAAGGTCTCTCTGCAGGACCGTAATAAAGGTCCCCGCAACAAGAGTAAAGGGCCCCAGGATCAGTGGGAAGAGCCCCAGGCTTGAAGAAAAGAGCCCCAGCCAGGGGCTCTTCGTGGTTTCTTGCACCGGGGCCCTGAACGTTCTAGTTACGCCTCTGGCTTGGACTGCTTATGTCTGTGTTAATGGGAGGGCAAGCGATCTCTGACAGTCTTTTGTTACATGCAAGCAGTCTCTTGCTACATGTGAGCAGTCTATGGCAGACATTATATATATATATATATATATATATACAGTATTTCACAAAAGTGAGTACACCCCTCACATTTTTTACAAGTATTTTATCATATCTTTTCATGTGACAACACTGAAGAAATGACACTTTGCTACAATGTAAAGTAGTGAGTGTACAGCTTGTATAACAGTGTAAATTTGCTTTCCCCTCAAAATAACTCAACACACAGCCATTTATGTCTAAACCGCTGGCAACAAAAGTGAGTACACCCCTAAGTGAAAATGTCCATATTGGGCCTAATTAGCCATTTTCCTTCCCTGGTGTCCTGTGTCTCGTTAGTGTTACAAGGTCTCAGGTGTGAATGGGAAGCAGGTGTGTTAAATTTGGTGTTATCGCACTCCCTCTCTCATAGTCACTGGAAGTTCAACATACCACCTCATGGCAAAGAACTCTCTGAGGATCTGAAAAAAAGAATTGTTACGCTACATAAAGATGGCCTAGGCTATAAAAAGATTGCCAAGACCCTGAAACTGAGCTGCAGCACGGTGGCCAAGACCATACAGCGGTTTAACAGGACAGGTTACACTCAGAACAGGCCCATGGTCAACCAAAGAAGTTGAGTGCACGTGCTCAGCGTCATAGCCAGAGATTGTCTTTGGGAAATAGACGTATGAGTGCTGCTAGCATTGCTGCAGAGGTTGAAGGAGTGGGGGGTCAGCCTGTCAGTGCTCAGACCATATGCCGCACACTACATTAAATTGGTGTGCATGGCTGTCGTTCTAGAATGAAGCCTCTTTTAAAGATTATGCACAAGAAAGCCTGCAAACCGTTTGCTGAAGACAAGCAGACTAAGGACATGGATTACTGGAACCATGTCCTGTGGTCTGATGAGAACAAGACAAACTTATTTGGTTCAGATGGTGTTAAGCGTGTGTGGCAGCAACCAGGTGAGGAGTACAAAGACACGCGTGTCTTGTCTACAGTCAAGTATGGTGGTGGGAGTGTTTATTGAGGGAACCGTGAATGCCAACAGGTACTGTGACATACTGAAGCAGAGCATGAGCCCCTCCCTTCGGAGACTGGGCTGCAGGGAGCATGCTAAAGAAGCTGAGGATAAAGGTGATGGACTGGCCAAGCATGTCACCAGACCTAAACCCTATTGAGCATCTGTGGGGCATCCTCAAATGGAAGGTGGAGGAGTTCTAATAGGAGCGACACGAGTCGCTCCGACTTAGAAAAAGGGTCCTGTACTACTTCGGGGCGACCTCGGAGCGACTTGCATAGACTTCCATTTTTTGTGAGATACTGCATGTGTGTGTGTGTGTATATATATATATATATATATATGCAATCTCTAACTGGATTTTGTTACATGCTAGCAGTCTTTGGCAGGCATCTGTTACCTGCTGACTGTCTCTGACAATCTTGTTACATCCAAGCAATCTGACAGCTTTTTGTTACATGAAAGCAGTCTCTAATTGCATGCTAGCAGTTCTTTGCACTTCTAGAAAAACAGATGGCTGCAAATTGAAATAGAAAGTTTTTTTAATCAATAATAATTTTCAAAATGTTTTGTGTAGTAGTCATACTCTATATGCTACATCCATTTTTTTTTTTGATAGGTGAGTCCTCCTCTTACTGTATATCTAAAATCAATTACTATACAAATACTTAGTAAAAATGTTATAATGCAGAAATTATTCTTCAAAATTATGTATTCATTGCAATTAGAAATGGAAAGGCCTCGACAAATGTAATTATCAAGCCTTATGAAGTCCACCTACATAATTCGACCCTCAGCTTTAATAAATCTCATCTGTAGGGAAGGGTGAAGGGAGGCTGTGGGGGAAAAGTATAGGTTAAATTAAACTGCTTTGCAGCCCCCTAGATGTAAATGAGCATTTAACCCTTTAAGTGCCAGGGCATCCTCCTAGACATAAATGAGCATTTTTCACCCTCATAGTGCCAGGGCATTCCCCACTACATGGGAGGTTATTTTCATTTATGTGCACTATCCTATGCACACTACACATTACATAGTCCATACTCCCAGATCCAGCTCAGCAGTGAGCAAGAGAGGGTGGCTACATTTCTGCATACAGTGGGAACATGGAGAACACACATAGACAGCCTCCAATAGAAAGTTGGATCACAGCAGCAAAAAAAAAAAAAGTTTGTACACTGACTGAGAGCAAAAGAAGGAATATATATATATATATATATTTTTTTTTTTATTTATTTAAAGTGATTTTAAGAGCCCATTCACATTAGCGCGACTTGTCAGGCGACTTGTCCGCCTGACAAGTCGCGGTATGTCGCGGTCCATTGATTAGCACAGGACCCGTTCTAATAGGAGCGACACAAGTCCCCTTGTCACAGGCTGTGATTGACAGCTCCCACTGCTGTGTCTGAGCCAATGAGGAGGGAAAGCGCAGAGAGTTTATGCTCTCGTGCACAGTACTGGATCGAGACCAGGCTCAGGTAAGTATAAGGGGGAGCTGGAGGTGGTGGTGGGGGGGGGGGGGGTGAACTGCAAACAGAAGGTGTTTTACCTTAATGCAGAGAATGCAAAAAGGTTAAAAAATCTTTAACCTATTTTAAGAATAAATAATAGATTATAATAGATTTTTTTAAAACTAGAGTTTAGGGCCACTTTAAGAATAATAGATGTCAAGTTATCTCAGGCACATGTGTCCTCATAAAGCAAAGAACACGTTGGCCAGTGAAGAGTTAAAGAGTATCTTTTACACAGCAGAATATTGCTAGTTGCAGTTGTAGGGTGGAGCACTTGTATCCTCAGCATGTTGCTACATGTTTCTTCTGGACTGTTAAAGATTCACACAGCTTACAAAGAAAGATGAATACCAACCTATAATTATAAAACCTTTAGAAATTCAGAAAATATGGTGTTCTCTTTTAAAAGTTGCCTGTAGTGTTATGTTCAACAGCTGCTTCCACATATAGTACTTAACCTGAGCCTAAATAGACTTTAGCTATTTGCTTTGCTGTGAAATGGGTCATAGTAGACTAATTAAGCATCATTTTATACAGCAGTGAACATAGAATTTCTAAGCGCTGGTAATCCCTGCCGTGCAGAGTTTACTAGTCTATTTTTAGTGCTCTAAGCACAGAAAGAAGAATTCAGTGGCCCGGGATCACCAGCATCTGTCATTTCACTTGTTAGGGTTTTTACTTCTGCAAAAAGGGAACTGGTTTTATCAGCAATCTACCGTAACATCATTGCAACTAATAAACCAAGAAGGCCTGATATAGACGTAAACCATGAATCAGAATTGAAGACCATTCAGCAATTTTCTCCTCTAAGTATAGGCCACTTAGGTAAGATTGGTTCACACTGTCTGATATAAATAAAGTAATGAAGTAATAAAAAATATGAGCTAGGTAACAACATCACATCTTACCAGTCTTACTAAGAATACCAGATCTCATTGGTTGCTTAAGACAACGGTAGAGCTGTCACCAGTACAAGGGAGAAACCAGCTAGATTCTATTGTATTGTATTGCATTTTTTTCATCATCTGGTTCTAGATTTTTTTCCAAGCTGTCTCAAAAGGCCTTCCTGAGTTTAAAAGCAGCTTAACTAGAATCCTTTAGGGTCCTTTCACGCTGTCCGCATCCGCCGGCAGACTCCGTTCTGCTCAGTGGGGATCGATCTGCCGATCCCCACTGAGCAGGCGGATGGCAGCTCCGTCTCCGCTCTGTGTGCGGAGATGGAGCTGTCAGATCCCCGCTGTCCTCTATGGGGAAATCGGGTGAGAACAGATCGCCTGTCCGTTCTCATCCAATCCCATCCGATCCGTCCAGATTTCACAGACAGGATCAGATAGCAGCGGATGTCTCCGCTGACATCCGCTGCCCCATAGGGATGCAAGGAGCATCCAATCAGGTCCGCCTGAAAAACTGACAGGTGGATCTGATCGGATCATTCATGTGAAAGGACCCTTAAAGAGAGACTTTTTTCTGAGAGATCAATTTGGGAGCCATCCAGCACCTTGCACCCAGTCCTTTACTGGTAGCAGGGGAAGCAGCAACACTTGAGCCACTGAGGCTTGGTGGGACTATACTGTTGTAATTTGTTTACTAGATGTACTGTAGATTATAGGTGCCTCTTGGGTGGACAAAAATTATTATTTTTTTTTAACATTTTGTTTTTACACAGGTAAATATGAAACATGTATATGCTTGTATCCACTCAGTAAGATGAACATCCTCTTCATGTTTTCCTTTACAGAGTAAAGCCTAGTACAAATGGGCCGAATGTCGGGCGGCATTGGCTGGTTCAATAGAAACTGGCCAACATTTGGCCTGTGTGTTTGACAGAAGCTGGCCGTCCAGCCAGCTTCTGTCCAAGGATCATGACGTAAAAAGATCTGCCAACCGGCTTTCAATCGGCACGCTCAGCCATTGGCTGAGAGTGCTGACTGGAGTCTTCTGGCAGGGGGGCCGTCCAGCTGTCAGAACACAATAGAACAGGAGGGGAGATCGCTGTACTAGCATCAGACTCTTAGTACAGTGGCTCAGCCCTGAACTGTCAGGTTTTTTTTTGTTCAAACAGTAGTAGTGTGTACAAGGCTTTAGGCCCCTTTCACATGGGCAGTCTGATCAGGCTCACCTTAGAGGTTCCATGTTAAGCTGGCCAAAGATGGTTTGAAATTTGTCCAGTTCAGCAGGGACCAATCCAATTTTGATCCACATGTGGCTGCTCCTGCTCGACAGAAGTTAATGAACAAGAATGTTACGATATTTTCTTGATCAGCTGCTTCAGCCAATGAGTCCAGAAAGCCCCAGTTTTTAAATGCAGCAAAAAATGTTGCAAAAGTGACATCTGTTCCATTTCAGTATGATTCAGCAGGCTTAAGAATCTGTTCACAGATCCCCTGCTGATCTGACCGGACACGATCTGTGTGAAAGGGGCCTTAAAAGCGCAAGCTAAAATTTACACACTCAAGACAATGACTCATCCCCCTCTCATTCCCTTCTTCTGTAAGGCTTCTTCTGAAGTTGGGAGAGACATCAACTCTGAAAGGAAAAAACTTTTGCTGCACTCTCCTTTTACAAAAGGCTTAATGTTCTAGGAATAGGTTAAAAGTTTATTAGATAAAAGTTTATTTGATGATAGATATAAAAAAAAGATATAAAGTAGTGTATGAAGGTAGAGTGTTACTAAACCCAGGACCCTGCATTCACTTTATCTGGTTGAATAGTGAATTTATTTCAAGTTCCTCAAGCCTTCGGATACCTGAAAGGAATCAACCTCCAGACTGAGAGAGTTCCAAATTAAAAGGTTTATTACGTAGCTACGTGAGAGCACACCCATATAAAGCCGCCCTGTATGCTCTGACATGACCCAACGTTATATTGGTCACATTTGCATAGCTATTAATGCTATTTGCCATCTCGTACCCCTATCCAGAAAAATACGGAGCATAAGTCCATACTTTAAATGCCTCCCCAAATATTGATATGCTATACTTTTGTGCAATGTCAGTCATGGCATCTGTAGCAGCTTTTATTGAGTAGACCTTGCTCGCTGTAGATCTTTTGTCTACCTCCCCTATGTTATTTCAGCAATTCAGACAAATGTACCGGCCTAGTAGCATGGCCTAGTAGCATAAATACGTTTTGCTATTATACAAGTACCATTGGCTTTAAGAGGCAAACTTTTTCTTGCCTTTTTCGTGCACACACAAAATAGTATCTGATCCGAAAAGTATCTCATAAGGAGATTGTAACGGAACCGCGACCCCACAATGTGCATGTGGGCTTCCATCAGAATACTACTTCCTTCAGTCTTGAACATAGATATCAGATATTCTAGCCGCCCCCATACAAAACTAGCCGAGAATAGCTTGTATAAGATCTGGAACATTTATTGAACAAACTCACACCGAATACTTACCCCACCAGGTCAGGTGCCTGATTACATTATTATATGAAAATGAAATTGTGTACAGAAATATAATTAACATATCTAAGGAATCTAAGGAACAACCAACACAAACTGTATTCTGCTTTCCCACTAGGAACTAATAGATGACATTGATTTAATTAACTTGAGTTAATTAACAGCAGACTTACCGTCATTGAGCTCATGAAGTACAATGCACATTATTATAAGTGTAAACACATCACACCTTAATACACAGACAATAGCAGGAGACCACCCATCACAGACTGTCTATCTCCTACATTGAAGAACATGGAACAGAAGCCAATGAGACCAGCTCTTTCAATGAACATGTTCAGAATCAAACAAACCAGGAATAGTCTTCATATATTTCTTGAGAGATATTGATAAATATTACTGTCCCATCTGAAATAATTCAAACCATATTCTCAGTGTCCATTAAGTAGCTGTCATCATTTTCTTGGTCACCGGGTGACTTACACATAAGAGGGGCCTAGGGAGGTGAGGGAGGGATTTCTCAACCTCTCTAAGGTAAGCTGGGTTCCATGGGCCCCGCAACCAAGGAGACTCCCGTCACATCGATATCTTTTCCTTCTCTTGGAGTAGTTTTAAAAGAGAAAAGTGCAATAGGTAATCCCTGTAGCCAATTCAATCCTACCTCAGTCTTAAGTTTCACCAACTTTGCTTTCAACAGCCCATTATATTTTTCCACTTTATCACTCGCAGCTGGGTTATATGGTGTATGTAGGCGCTGTTCAATATTGAAAGCTGTCAGTATCTCTATCATTATCTGACCTGTGAAGTGCTTTTCCCCTATCACTCTCTATTGTTTGTGGAATTCCATACCAACATACTACTTCCTGTATCAATTTCTTAGCTGTTTCTGTAGCTGTAGCCTTCTTTACTAGGAAAGGTTCTAATCAACTACTAAAACATTCTACACAAGTTAAAACATACTCATACATTCCCACCTTTGGCAACTGTATGTAGTCTAACTGTAGTCTCTGAAATGGGTATAAAGGTCTTGAGATATGACCAGATGGTGTTTGTACCTTTTTCCCTGGGCTGAACTGTGCACAAATCAAACATGCCTGACAAAATAGTTTTGCCATTGTTTCAATACTTGGTGCAAAGTTGCAAACCACATTTTCAGAATTGCATCAACCATCCCTCCTTTGGCAACATGAGAGGGGAGATGCATCATAGAGCATAAAGCAGAATACATAGAGTGGGGGACACAAGGTCTCCTATCCTCATGATACCGAATACTTTTTTCATTCTGTCTGCACCGGGCCTTTTTCCATTTACTCATTTCTTTTTGGGATGCTACATCCTCCAACTTCCCCAATGTTTCCTCATCAAGTGTCTCCTTTAAGAAACACACTTTTTCACTTCTCCTCTCATCTAAGGGAAACAGCAGCCTCCTTAGCAGCTTTATCTGCTCTCTGGTTTCAGATAGTGACAGGATCATTTCCTTTTGTATGAGCCTTTACCTTTACCACAGCAACAGCAGCTGGCAAGATGATAGCCTCCAATAGAGCCTTTATCTGAGCAGCATTTTTAATTGGTTTACCTTGAGATGTCAAATAGTTTCTACTTCTCCACAGTGCAGCAAAATCATGCACTGCGCTGAAAGCATAACATGAATCAGTATAGCTATTGACCAATTGACCTTCTGCTATTTATTCGACATGCCTTTGTTAATGCTTCTAGCTCAGCCACTTGGGCCGAACAATGGCTCGGCAATGCTTCCTGAACTATCACCTTTTCCTGATCCACTAAAGCCATTCCTGTGACAGGTGAACCCATCTCTGTATAGAATTTGGAACCATGTACCCATAATTCCATATCTGGGTTCTCAAGAGCAACATATGTTACTGTTGTGGATAATTCATAATAGACCCCTGTACTATTACCACAATCATGCTCCCACAGCTCTTGTGGCTCAGAAATGACAGGGAGTAGAGTGGCTGGGTTCAGCACATTACACCTTTTGATTATTATGTTACTTGTAAGCAATGCCAACTCATATCTGGTCAATCTAGCAGCAGACAAATGCTTGGTGTTGATGTGATTTAGCACCTCTTCCACTGCGTGAGGGACCATTAAAATCAAAGTATTTCCTAATATTATCTCAGCAGTTTTCTCCACCATCACTGCTGCAGCAGCTGTAGTTTCTATACAAGGTGCTAATGCACAGATAACAGGATCCAACGTCTGAGAATAGTACCCCACTGGCTTATACCCGTCCCCACATCTCTGTGCCAGTACTCCTGATGCTTGATTATTTGCCTCATGACAAAACAAATAATAATCCTTTTTGTAATCAGGCAAGGCTAAACTTGGGCTTGTCATAATGGCTTGTTTCGATGTTTCTATTGCTTGCTTTTGTGTCTCTGTTAATTCGAAATGTGTAATTTTACTAAATGTCCATGTATATAAAGGCTGGGCAATCTGTGACATGTCTGGAATCCAGGCTCTACAGTAGCCCACAAGGCCCAAAAATGCCCTGAGTGCCTTCTGATTCTTTGGAAGAGGAATTGCTTGTATAACGACCTTTCTTTCTGATGTGAGGTGCTTACAATGTCCCAGGAAAACCACTTTCTCCTGGCATCATTGTAGCTTTTCTTTTGAAATCTTACATCCCTGCTCTGCTAGAAATTGTAATAGATGGCTTTTCACACTTCTCATAAGTATCTGCAAATAAACAGAGATCATCTACATATTGTAGTAGAGTAACCCCTGGTGGTCTGCCATTGATCTAACACCTGTTCAAACGCCTAGTTAACCACTTGCCGACCGCTCACATGGAGCGTACTGCGGCAAAGTGGCTCGTTCCCGTCCAGCGACGTAGACCTACGTCGCTGGACTCCTCCCCCTGTAGGCGGCGCGCTCCCGCTGTTTTCATTCACAGCGGGAGTCGGGCCAGGGGAGGAGCAGCGGTGATCGCCGCTGCTCTGCCCCGATCGTCGGGGAATCTAGTGAGGAGATCCGCCCACCTGTGTAAACAGAGCGGGCGGATCTCAATAGTGACAGGGACTGACACTGTTCAGCATAGCTGGACATCCGATCTGTCCTTCTGTCACTCAGTCACCTCCCCCCCCACACGTCAGTAAGCACCAGGCATACATTAACCCCTCCCTCTCCAATAAAATTAACCCCTTCACTGCCAGTGTCATTTTTACAGTAACAGTGCATATATATAGCACTGATTACTGCAGTAATGTCACTGGTACCCACAAAAGTGTCAAAAATGTCAGTCAAGGGTCCGATATGTCCGCCGCAATGTCGCAGTCCCGCAAAAAAAATCGCAGATCGCCGCCAATACGCGTTAAAAAAAAAACACCAAAAATGACAGAAATCTTTCCCTTAGTTAGTAAACGCAATAACTTTTGCGCAAACCAATCAAAATATGCTTATTGCGATTTTTTTTACCAAACATAGGTAGCAGAAAACAAATTGGCCAAAAATTTAAAAAAAAATTGATTTTTACATTTTTTTGGGGGGGAATTTCATATAAAAAAATGTTAAAAATATTGTTATTTTTTCAAAATAAACGCTCTTTTTTGTTTATAGCGCAAAAAGTAAAAATCGCACAGGTGATCAAATAGCACCAAAAGAAAGCTCTGTTTGTGGGAAAAAAAGGACGTAATTTTCATTTGGGTACGGCGTCGCACGACCGCGCAATTGTCAGTTAAAGTCGCACAGTGCCGAATCGCAAAAAGTGGCCTGGACGGAAGACAGCAAAATCCTCCGGTGGTCAAGTGGTTAAGCACACTAGGTGATATGGACAGGCCCTGAGGAAGTATTTTCCATGTTTAGCTTTGGTTTTCAAATTGGAAAGCAAAGAGGTATTTACTGTACATAATTCTTCCAGTCTCACTGAGAAATATGCATTTGCAATGTTTATCACTGTGAAGCAAGTTGCCTCACTAGGAATATTAGAGAGCATTGTATCTGGATTAGGGACAAGAGGGACACTTTGTTTTATTACCTTATTCATTGCTCTCAAATCTTGCACCATTCTGTACTTAAGGGTCTTTACGGTCTAAGGGTTTCTTTTTTAATGGGTAAAGAGGTGTATTGCAAGGAGAATCTACCTTTCCCAACACCCCTTTTTCCAAATACAATTTAATCTGTCCCCTGACACGGCCCTTTTGCTGCTGGGATAAGGGATACTGGGGTAATTTTGGCAGAGGGACCCCTGGCTTCACTTTCACACTGACCAGAGCTACATTCAATATTCCCCCATCCTCTCTAGATGTGGCCCAGAGTGTTTATGGCAACTCTGCAAGCGCAGGTGGGTGGGTTTCTTCCTCTGCTGCTGAAATTAACACATGCAGACTTTAGCATACATTTTGTTCTACTTCAGTCAGTGGTGAAGTTGCGAAGACTCCCTCTGGGGTGTAAATTATGGATCATTGTAATTTCAATGTCTCTTCCCAGCAGATTATAAGGCACCGTATCAGACAACAGGAAAGTTGACTGCAAGGAAACATCTCCTAAGATTACCCGAAGAGGGGGAGTTTCCTGCAATATCATTGTGAAACCATTTAGTTTTACCACTGGCACACTGTGCCCTGTGGACAGAGGGGAAACAGTTTGTGTTGATATTACATTTTTACTGGCCCCTGAGTCCACCAGGAAGGTCAACTCCCTCTCCTCAAAAAATGGCATTACCTTTAAGGTTAATTTTACAAATGCATCTTGGCCATCTATTTCTGAAATTATTGGCAATATTGCATCTAGTTAATCTCTCTTAACCCACGGTCTCCTGACCTGTCTCTGTGGCAGACAGCATTCTTGTACCATATGTCCAGGCTTGCCACAATTGTAACAAGTCAGACTGGGGGACTGTTTCTTCTCTCCTCCCTCCCCAGGTCCTTTAGTGACCTCACTGGCCAACATCACCCATTGCCTCCATATCATCCATATCCTTTTGTATATTGGATGCTACAGTGGTCAAAGCTTGCAGACTCATGGTTTTCCACTCCGGATAGTGTATGGTTAGCTTATCCTGAATGGTTTTTCTAAGTCCTGTTCCCCACATTGGGACTAACATGGGAGCCAGGGCAGCAGAATCTGGGTCCTGCCCTGTCTCTGTTACAGCCATTTGAATTTGTCAGTATAATAATGTACTTCTTCCTTAATCCCCTGTGACATTTTACTTACCTTAGTCCAGGAAGCAGGGAATATTTTCCCTATTGCCCCTTTATCTTAGTACACTGACTTATAGCAACTTCTGGTGAATCTTCTGGGATTGGGGCCTTACCTAGATCCTCCATCTTGTATAACTCTGCTACCCGTATTATTAACTCATAGTCATTTGCTCCAGCTACACCCTTGATTATACGTAAAAAATCTTCCCAGTTCGCTCTATAGCTTGTTGCTATGTTACATATTTGTTGAGCGAACAGGTGAGGGCTGTGTCTTGGTTTTGGGATTGTATTTAAAGATGTATTCATTTTCCTGGGAGTCCAGGGAACGTGATGGGTTATTACCCCTGTCAAATGCTGGTTTTGATCATTTGCTCTCTGTTCCCTAACTGGATATAGTCTCTCTATAACTTTTTCCTTTCTAAGATTGTAATGAGGTTCCCTATTGGCCTCTCCAGTGGTATTAGGAGCGTCCTCCTGATCCCACTCTTTATCAGGCGGCAAAGGGGGATACAAATCTAAAACATATGGAGACACTTCCCCCGAAGAACCACCATATCCACTTACCTCATGTAATGATCCCACGCTAGACCCTTTTCCTGATGAAGCCCCTCCTACCCCCAAAGGGCCTATTTGGAGCTAATGCAGCCACATATGGGGATGGAGGCCATCATGACCAGCCACCTCCCTAACACTGCACGATACCTCCTCTGCAGCTGGCCTGCTGGGGTCCCTTATAAGAGTTTTAGCCAATAAATGGGTGCTCATAATCATCTCTAACCACACCCCCCTCTTCCCCTGACTCCCTTGGCAATACTGCCAACAGTATTTATGAGGTTTTTGAATAAGCTTCCTTCATCCTCCTCGCCCAGGCCATCAGTTCATTTGGGCCTGCCATTTTACTTTTAAAACCGTGGTGCAAAGCAGTCCAAATCCTGATATCATAAGTCCCCTGGATGGGTACAGGGTAGTCTGTGATCTGTGTCAAACTGTGCCATTTCTTTAAATACTTAACCACCCACTTGCCATAATGTGCTTTAGAATCCTGGCAAGGAGTCAAAGGTGGTCCCCTAATTTTTGCACCTTTTCCCAAATGATGTCCCATCCTGGAAAACCCCTAGGTACCTTACTTATCCCTTTTCTCCCAGAATTGAGTAGGCAAAAGCTTGGCCTAAATCTTCCCCTTATTTATAATACACCTTCCCTCTAGAAGGTGTCTCCTTCCCGCCCCCAGGACAGGACACTTGGTTCTCTGGCACCTTCTTCAAAAGCCACTTGAAAAAAGGCATGCTTCCACCCCTGGAAGGTGAAACTAAAAGGGTTGTCTAATTAGATTACCTGGATAATAACTGTTTACATAGCAGGTGGCTATATTCACCAGAAATCTCAATCCTCCCTTGCTGCTGCCTCTTCCTTGGGCAGTTTTTTGCATTCACAGTTACCCCTTCTATTGTACTGTGATTATCACACAGAATAAGGCGGTAGCTCTCTTTTACTGCTGAGGCTCCTGCACTCTAAATTCCTTAACTTGGCACAGATTCACACTTCACACCTATATGAGAAATTTGAGCTCACAGATAACAAACCCTCTCTGCCCATCCCTTCAAATTTTTAACATCACAATTAAAACAAATAAAATGCAATAACATATAAAGACAGCGGCAATTAATACTACCAATCTTTTACATGTACTGTGGATTATTAGTGGGTCACACTGGCTGGATTCGTGGACAATGTTCCTCAATGCTAAAAATTCCCCACAATCTGGCTCAATGTACTCTTGAAGATCAGATACACGGAATGATGTCAATTTTCGTTTAAATACAACTATTGTCAATAGAATCCAGGCAATAGCCCCCCTCACCACCACCAAAATGTCAATATGCAGCTGCAGGTTGGAGCCTGGGGTCCAGCGCGTCCCTCTTCACTGGTTCAGGTGAGAATGGGTTTGCATTTTTGTCTGAATTTATGCCTGAGTCGGACCAGAAGACACACAGGACCCTTTTTCAATGCAGAATGCGGCCGTCCCAAACCTGTGTGAACCGGCCCCAATGACAGCCGGTCACACTTGCCTGTCACGTGAATTGGCTGCGGGGAAACCCACATCCAATTTGCATATGTGTGAACTCAGCCTTAGATATAAAAGTTTTCCAGAGTTCATATATACCTAATTTGAAGGACCGCATGTCCGTTTTCTAAGAGCTCAATGTATAAGTAGAACTAAAATAACCCTTAGGGCGAGTGCAGTGTTTTTTGGTGGTGCAAATGCTTCCACAGCACGTTAGCGTTAGTGCCTTGTTTGTGGTGCCATTCATTGTCATAGGCACCCAGGGCATTAACTGAACTCAGCTTTAAATTGAAACATATGTGTTGCAGCACCCCACAATGCACATTATTGCTCTATAGTACATAGTGGAATGGTGCATCTGAAACATTTGGTGTGTTTCTGTTCTATTTTGCGCATTCTGGTGCTTTGACAGCCCATATATTTGAGTGGGCTGCCTTATGCACGTTAACGCATAACATAACACACATGTGTTAACACACCTGAAACGGACAGGTGTGAATCCTGCTTAAATGCCCCCATGACCCTTCCTATGCAAATAATAAATCCCACTACAGCCCTTAGATCAGTAGATGACCTGTACCAAGAGCCAAGGCCTAAACTAGGCCGTCAGGGCTCCCATCTTCCACTGAGCCTGCAGGCCTCACTGTACTGTGCAACTGTGCATTTCTTTATAGGTACTAATGAAGTGGTCAAAATCTTACATGCCTGCAGGCACATGACTTCTCCAGTAAGGTTTATGGAGAAAAACTGCAGATGTGTAATACCCCACGGTCTGTTGACCTGGTGGAGTATTGGAGAGCTGTTTAGCCTATCATAAGACATGGCTCCTGGTCTATGTCACCCAATTATCTGATGTTTGCAGACATATCTATAAATGGCATGGGGAGGGTTTGGGGAACATTGGGTTAGAGGGGGATTATTATTATATTTTGAGTATGGGTAAAAAATTAATAATTTACAATTTAAAGGAAACCTAAACTAAAGCCACTAGATCCGCATTGCAGCCAGGCAACTTTCAGAGTGAGGTTGGCAGTGGAAGCCATCAAACAGTGCATCTTTCACTAATTTCCTTTACAGTGATTTAAAAAATAATTGTATAAACCTGGTTTGATATATTACATTTATGCAGGTTAATAGAAACAGCATAAAAACATATTTTGTAGTAAATTATCCGGAAACTTTGTGCTTATTCTTACATAATACTTATTATTTATCTGCAGACTACAACAGGCAATCTGCGTTCTTCATTAATTGCTTGTTCTATCTCTATGGCTTTTTATTTTTATTTTACTACATGTTCTTGCCTTTCTTGTGTATTTTATGTAACTGGCATTAAACAACACAGTAAACATTGTAAGGCCTTGTTGTAATAATTAGGCTTGTAATAATTACCACTGGGTTATTATTTGTATGAAGCACATCTAAGGAGTGTTTTCCCTGTTTTCCATTCAAAGAGTAGAAAAAAGACCACAGCAGTACTTTCTTGGCACATAATTATCACTAACAAAATATGATATCTTGTCCATAAACTCACTTCTCATTTTCCGTAAAATGCAAATTTTGTGTGAAAACCACTACAACACAAACGTCACACATGCAGCATCTGTGAACAAACATTTTTTTTTCTTCTAGATGGCACTGTTTTTTCCTTTCTTTTTGTTTTAGATATAACAATGCATTGTAATCATTGTCCAGACATTTCAAAATACATTGCAGCAAAAACTTAAATTATATCTTAAAGTGAAACTGTGGCCATTCTACAGACAAACATTGAACGCTTTAACCACTTTACCACCGGAGGATTTTGCTGTCTTACGTCCAGGCCACTTTTTGCGATTCGGCGCTGTGCGACTTTAACTGACAATTGCGCGGTCGTGCGACGCCGTACCCAAACAAAATTTACGTCCTTTTTTTTACCACAAACAGAGCTTTTTTTTGGTGGTATTTGATCACCTGTGCGCTTTTTACTTTTTGCGCTATAAACAAAAAAAGCGTTTATTTTGAAAAAATAACAATATTTTTAACATTTTTTTATATGAAATTCCCCCCCCAAAAAAAGGAAAAATCAAATTTTTTTAAAATTTTTGACCAATTTGTTTTCTGCTACCTATGTTTGGTCAAAAAAATCACGATAAGCGTATTTTGATTGGTTTGCGCAAGTTATTGCGTTTACTAACTATGGGAAAGATTTCTGTCATTTTTGGTGTTTTTTTTAACGCGTAATGGCGGCGATCTGCGATTTTTTTTTTGCGGGACTGCGACATTGCGGCAGACAGATTGGACCCTTGACTGACATTTTTGACACTTTTGGGGGTACCAGTGACATTACTGCAGTAATCAGTGCTATAAATATGCACTGTTACTGTAAAAATGACACTGGCAGTGAAGGGGTTAATTTTATTGGAGAGGGAGGGGTTAATGTATGCCTGGTGCTTACTGACGTGTGTGGGGGGAGGTGACTATGTGACAGAAGGACAGTTCGGATGTTCAGCTATGCTGAACACTCCGATCTGTCACTCCCTGTCACTTAGGAGATCCTCAATCGATTCCCCGACGATCGGGGAAGAGCGGCGGCGATGGCCACCGCTCCTCCCCTGGCCTGACTCCCGCTGTGACTGAAAACAGTGGGAGCGCACCTCCAGTGGTGTGCGAGCATCGCCTACAGGGGGAGGAGTCCAGCGACGTAGGTCTACGTCGCTGGAAGGGAACGAGCCACATTGCTGCAGTAGCAGCAATGTGAGCAGAGGTAAAGTGGTTAAAGCATGCCCTCAGTAAATTCTGTAGCTGCAGACATCCAGGAGAAATTCAACCTTACAGGTCACAGAAGAAGAACTGAAGTTGTCTGCTTTTTCCAACATTCCATGTCACCCTGCTCCCACCTCCTAGGGCACCTGCTCTGAGTTTACATTAGAGATCCGAAGGCTGAAAGGCTGCAAAGTCACTGCTGGGAAGGGGTAGCTAAGCAGGCTTAGAGAACAACTTCCACATTTCTGCTCTGAACATTAAGAATACATTTCTCAACTGTGCCTGCAGCTACAGGGGTCAGTGGGGACTTACTTTACTGCTACAATATGTGCCCTTAGATTGGTAGAAAATTACTTCTTACACAGGATATTGATGTAGGTCACCAGTGTTCCAAGAGGCTCCCCAAACTCTTCTCAGATGCCTGTCTAACCTCCTGTCTCCCAGACCCTGTTCACTCTCAACTACTAGGGTCACCCTCTTGCTCTGTTCTACGCACTCTCATTCACATTTTGCATTTCTCCCTCTTTACTGCCACCTTCCCCTGTCCTTTAAAGCATGCATTGGTCACCCCTTACTTAAAAAGCCCTAAATGGACCCCAGTAGCCTGAACATAACACCCATCTCCTTGTCCCATTTACCACAAAATATTTAGAATGCCTATCTATAACCGTCTTCTGTTTTTACCCCCACAGACAACAACCTTCTTGACCACTTACAGTCCGACTTTTGCTCTTATCACTCCACAGAAACTGCTCTATTAAAACTCATTAACAATTTCCTAACTGCTAAAAAACAATGACCATTACTCCATACCACTACACTTTTCTGCTGCCTTTGATACCGTTACCCATTTTGCTCACTTGATGACCTACCACGGCTTCTAATACCATCTCTACCTTGATGACACCCAAATATATCTTTCTACTCCTCCCCTTACCCCTTCAGTCTCCTCTTGCATTACTAACTTACTAAATTACATATTGGTATGGTCACACCACTTGCTCAAACTAAACCTTTTCTAAAACTGAGCTCATAATATTTCCCCTACCCTTGCCCTCATCCTTGACTTTTCAATCAAGATCAATAATACAGTTCCTCCCCTCATGCCAGGGTACTAGTTGTAATCCTGGACTCTAACCTGTCCTTTCAACCCCAAATCCAACATTTGTCCAAATCTAGTAGAATTTACCATAATTTTTTAACTAATGAAACCAAGGAGCAACTCATTCACATCCTTGTTATCCCACACTTTAACTATTGCAATTCCCTTTTCATTGGCCTACCTTTACACACGATATCTCCCCTTTAGTCTATAATGACTGCTGCTGCCAGACTCCTCTACCTTATTAACCACTCAGTATCCACTACCCCTTTCTGCCAATCCCTCCACTGGCTTAAGATCACCCAATGAATGGAATGTAAACTCTGCCTTAGGCTACATCACCAATGTTGCTTTAATTTACCACCTAAATGGTCCTTTCCACTCCTTCTACGACCACTTGCCCTCTAGCTCCCTTGTCTCCTCCTCCTACGATTTCTCAAGAGCCTCTTCCATCTCCTGGAACTCCCTACCTCAATCTGCCCAGCTATATCCTACCCTGTCCACCTTGAGGAGATCCCAGAAAACTCCTCTCCTCAGGGAAGCCTGTCCCCCCTCCACCTAACACTAAACTTATATCTCCTCCATCAGTTTATCCCTCACAGTTATTAAATTTTGTACCACTGACCCTTCCCTATAAGATTGTAAGCAACTGTATTGAATAGTACTGTTACTGTAATGTCTCCCCTATATTGTAAGCACTGCGCAAGCTGTTTTATAAATACTGTATATTAATACTCCCTGCTTTTTAAAACTCTACTGCTGGCAAGCAGCTCAATACACAGTTAAAACAAACACTTATATGGAAACATTTTTTTTTTTTTCTCTGGAATGATCAATCTGTGCAGTCACTCTTGTGATCCAGGCAACCCAGACAGAACGCACAATCCTCCACATCTTCGCAAAACTTTGTAAAGAGCATTGGGCCAAACCACAAGCTGAACTTGCTGATTGGACAATGAAACAGCAGCAGTGCACCAATGAGGTCATGCCTCTATTTAGTCTTACTTCTCCTTCCATTAGTATATTTATTGGCTGGTGAATGCAGCAGAGCTTGTTTCTTAAGCTGGCCATACACGGTTAGCAAATTTAAAAAAAAAAAAAAAAAATGGTCACATTTCTAAAGATCTGTAGAACGTGCATGAAATAGCGCTATCATTGTATAGATATATGTCACCTAATTATTGACTTATTGTCGATCTATAACAACATAAACCATACATTTTTGGCCGATCGCTTACACAATCTGGGGTTACATTTTTTTTTTTTTTTATTGACGACAGAGTACCAAACAATACAAAATAACGATTAACAAATACACAACCAATAAAGACAACAGGTGTGATAAGCAGGTGTGGAACAAACAACGATAGCAGGTTGGATAAACATTAGGTACATGCAATGCAGAAACGAATGTGTATTGCAATAAAAAGAGCCTTAGCAAACGGAGACGGGTGCGCTCGGGCAATTCCTTGAACGTGTCCAGGGCCAATGAGACTGAAGGCTATGAGCCCGAACATACCCGGTATTGTGTCTTGGAGAAACGCACTCTGATATACAACAAAAGTGTAACAGATGAAGCGTAAGACAGAACGAGAAATAACCTCCCAAGGGGGAGAATGAGGAAGAATGAGAAAACGTTAGTGCGAAGAAGAGGCGCATCAGGGGAGAGGGGGAGGAAGGGTGAGGTAAGAAAAAAAGGAAGGAAAAAAGGGGAACAGAAGGGGGGTAAGAGCCCAGGGTGAGGCGGCCATGGCAGGCCCCCCGAGAAGTGCCGAGGGGTACTATATGATCAACCGGGGTCTTGCAAGTAGGCGTCAGTGCCAGTGAAGTATACCTATGGTCTCCACTGGTCCCAGGTGTGTTCTGGGGTTAAATTTTATCATGCCCATGCGCCATATACTTTTTCAAACTGTTTTCGAATGATTCTACTACTAATGTTTAGAAAATGTATTGTTTAGGCTCAAAAAATCTGACATGAGGATTCGTTTTTTTTTTTTTGCCATAAAACTTTGAATTTTGATAATTGAAATTAGCGCTCTAACATTTCGAAAGTCGAACGTTTGTGCGTATTGAACTCTTTTGAATCATTTTCTAACCGTATATAGTCAGCATTAGTCAGGGCCAAATTTGAAGTTCCTGCCCACCCAGATCAATGGTCTTCTGAGAGCATCTTTTCCCCTAGTACAACACTACAAAGGTAATCTGGCTTGCCTTAATATTACACTAACAAAATCAAATATTTTAACTACATGGTATGGGAGAGAAGAGGCTGAAAGACACAATACAGAACATTACTTCATCAGCAAAAAATGCAGGAAAAGCAACAATAAGGACACAGTGGTATTGCAGTGGCAGGCATAACAAAGGTCTGGAATCTTTTAATATATACAGAGATAAAATACTGTTATTTAAGAACATGAAGTATGGAATGGGAAGCTGTGTGCTGCCCTTGTCACTCCTGCTGCCCTAGGCCATGGCCTCTGTTGGCTATGCAGAAATACAGCCCTGTTCCTATTGCTAATCCTCACTGTCTCAGAATGTTGCTGTGTAGGGGATTACAGGGGGCTGATATAAGAACAAATTCAGGTTCTTACATTGGTTGCATTTAAAACTAGCAAAAAAGTGCCAGTTCTAGATGGGGCAAGTTTAGAGTAATGAGAGCATAGGGGTTTGTAGGCACAGTAGTGAAAGCAGTGGTGGGAGGATGAGGTTCATGGGTATTGGCGGGGATAAAGGGGGTAACTTCCTATAGGTTTTGGGTGACACCAAGGAAGGAGTAAGCCCTGGAGTAAGAACAGGGGAAAGTAATGCTAGGCTTGTTAAAAGACAAGTTACAGCCCTGGTGCCCATCCTTCAGTCCTTTGGTGTTTGCAGAACTGCCCTCGGACTGGAAGTTATAGCTAGCAGTTTCATGTAACATGCCCCCAGTCTTTGACAACTTGACTCCAATTTTCAACAACTCCTTGAGTACAGTCTATGACCATCTCCTCTTGTAAGTCTTCAGTCTTTGATAGTCTTTTGTAGCAATATATATACTATACATTGTATGTTGCCCTTTGGTGATATCAGGGGCTGCATCTAAGGCCCCATATACCTTGTAAGTTGACAACCACTGGATTACAGGTCTAGTAGTCAATGGCTGGCACAGTTATGGCAGTGAGCAATGCAGTGGTGAGAGTCTGAAAGCTCTGTGTTAGGGAAGGGGACAGGGTAGTTGTTCCCGCTCAGTGTAAAGGGTTGGGGAGGATGTGCGGATGCAGTGTTTGGGTAGGTAGGGGGGGTCTGCAAGAGACGTGTTGGTAGTTGTGGCTGCATTGTCTTTTTCAGTTAGGCTCCTTTCACACGGGCGGTGTGCCCAAAGGAGTCAGTTTTGCTCAGTCGATCCGCCGATCCCCACTGAACAAGCAGATGACATCTCCGTCTCTGCTCTGTGTGCAAACGGAGCTGTCAGAGTCCCACTCTCCTCTCTGGGAGATCGGATGATAATGGACTGCCTGTCCATTTTCATCTGATTTTATCCGATCTGATCCTCCAGACGGATGGAAAATAGGGTTTTTATCCATCCAGATTTCACGGAGAGGATCGGATCGGATAGCAGTGGGTGTCAGCGGAGATGTCTCCACTGACATTCGCCGCTCCATAGGGCTGCATGTAGCATCCGATCTGGTCCGCTTGAAAAACTGACAGGCGGACCGGATCAGAAAGCCCATGTGAAAGGGGCCTAAAGGTCCAGAGGCCATGCAATGCAATCACTTTCACATTGGGGTTGATTTACTAAAACTTGAGAGTGCAAACTCTGGTGCAGCTGTGCATGGTAACCAATCAGCTTTTAACTTGTTCAATTAGGATTTGACAAATAAACCTGGAAGCTGATTGGTTTCAATAAAGAGCTACACGTGATTTTGCACTTTCCAGCTTCAGTAAATCAACCCCATTCTCTGCTAAGCCCCACCTGTTTACCTGTTTGTCTTAAAGGCTCCATTCACAACTGGGCAATTCCAAATCACGGCAAATTGCGAGACTCGTGTGCAATGCCATTACTTTTATGACACCCTGATTGCACTGTGATTTTGCAGTGATTGTCGCATGATAAATCACGCTGCAATCACAGCAAACCGCAACATGTGACGCTGTCGCACAAAATAAGCTCCTGCTCTTTTTTGAGCAACAAGCAGCGCGCATTGCGATTTGCCGCGATCGCAGCGCAATTTATCACACGACAATCATGGCAAAATCGCGGCGCGATTGGGGTGTTATTACCCACATAAAGCGGAGTTCCACTCAAAAGTGGAACTTCCGCTTTAAGTGGTCCCGACCCCTGACATGCCACACTTGGCATGTAATTTTTTTTTTTTTGGGGGGGGGGGGGGAGAGCGGGTACCTAGTTTTTACAGGTACCCACTCCCACTACCGCTCTGGCTGCCTAGGCGGCTCGGGCGTAAGTTCTCCTCTCCTCCTTCTTCCCTGCAATCTTCTGGCACACATCACAGGTCCCAGAAGATTGCCTGGCCAGTCACCACACGCAGCATGACTTGTGAATGTGCAGAGCGCACCTGGCTGTGAAGCCGCAAGCTGTCACAGCCGGGTGCCCACAGTAGTGATGCCGGCTCTGCGGGGAAAAGACAGAGAGAACCGAGGCTCCCCTTGGTCGCATCGCTGGACTGTGGGACAGGTGAGCCCCCGTTCACACGTGGTCGCCTGACACCTGGTCGCCTGACAGGTCGCCGTAGGTCGCCTGCCATACAGAAGCTGTGGACCCGTTCTAATAGGAGCGACACAAGTCTCTCCGACTTAGAAAAAGGGTCCGGATCTTCTTTGGGGCGACCCGGAGCGACCTGCATAGACTTCAATGTTATGAAGTCCGTGCCGGCCGCTCCTGTGTCTTCGCCCGGGGAAGTCGGATCGTCCCAGCGTGAACGGGGCCAAAGTGTGTGTTTATTAAAAGTCAGCAGCTACACTTTTTGTAGCTGCTGACTTTTAATAAACACAAAAGCCAGTGGAACTCCGCTTTAAGGACCAAGCCTATTTCTGACACATGTTGTTTACAAGTTAAAATCAGTATTTTTAGCTAGAAAATTGCTTAGAACCCCCAAACATTATATATATATATATATATATATATATATATATTTTTTAGCAAAGATTCTGGAGAATAAAATGGCGGTTGTTGCAATATTTTTTGTCACGCTGTATTTTAAAAAAAAATATACATTTCGCTGCATTTAAAAAAAAAAATAAACAGTAAAGTTAGCTCAATTTTTTTGTATATTGTGAAAGATGATGTCACGCCAAGTAAATAGATACCTAACATGTTACGGTTTATAATTGCGCACACTCGTGGAATGGCGACAAAGTATGGTACTTTAAAAATCTCCATAGGCAACACTTTAAACATTTTTAACAGTTACCAGTTTAGAGTTACAATGTAGGTCTTTTTTTTTAGAATTAATGCTCTCGCTCTGGGGATCGAGGCGATACCACACATGTGGTTTGAACACCGTTTTAATTTGCGGGTGCAACTAAGGTATGCATTTTCTTTTGTGCGCGAGCTCACGGTGACAGGGGTGCATTCAATTTTTTACATTCTTTTCCCATTTATTTTATTTAATTTTTTATTTTTAGCACAGTTTTTAAAAAAAAAAAAATAAAAAATAAATCTGACCACTTTTATTGCTGTCACAAGGAATGTAAACATCCCTTATGACAGTAATAGGCAGTGACAGGTACTCTTTATGGAGGGATCAGGGGTCTAAAAGACCCCAGACCCCTCCACTGCATTTCAAAGTATTCAAAATGCTGAAATCTGCATTTTTGAATACTAACAGATTTTTAAATTTGGCACTGTTAGCCGCCGAGTAAACCGGAAGTGGCGTCATGACGCCGCTTTCGGGTTAATACATCGGAGATCTGATCAAAGCTGAATCCAATTTTGTTCGGGACTCCAACAAACGGGCACGGTGGGACAAAAGACCCAGGCAGAGCCGCAGAAGGTGAGGGGAGGGGGCAGGTGTCCCCTCCCGCTTGCTGGTATAACGGCTGAATGGCTCTTGAGCCTGTAGCTGCAGGCATAATCCCAATACAACCACTTCTCCGAGCCAACGTACAGGTACGTTAATCCGCGGGAAGTGGTTAAGAAGTAATGTGTTGAAAACGCAGTGTTTTGTGTTGAAAAAATATAATTTTTCCAAAAATGCAGAGGCAAAAAAATGCATTGATGTAAATGTGTTCCATAGGAACCCATGTTAAAAAAAAATGTCCTGCATTTCTGCAAAAAGCATGAATAAACGGATTGGTGTGAACTGAGCCACATTCCACCCAGATACCCTCTTCATGGCTGATGCCATGGTATTTAACCTCTTCTATAGCATGTACGAGCTAAAAAAAAAAAGAAAAAAAAAATGAAAAGAACCGCTTATTTATACTGAATGCAGCCTGACTATTTTTCATAATAAATAGAGAGGATTGAAAAGTTAAAGAACTTGCAAATTCGGTAATGGAAGATTCAGGGCACCGATATTAAGTAGGGTGTGGTAACCCACAACAACCGTTAGATTGAAGTACGTGTCGGACAAGTGAAATATGAATTCTGAATTGCCATATTGAGTAATCGTGTATAAATGTGATCATTAGAGCGTGATTTATGAACAATCATGGTTCTTTCATTCTTTTTACATTTTCCCCTTCTCGAGAAAACGACTGTATTTAAAATCTCAGGAAATGCTTGGATGCTTATGTGTGCATGCATTTTTTTCTTGGTAAGGTCAGCTTCCTCAAACACCACTGAATAACAAGATGGGTTGTTATAGAAACTCATGTTTGATTACACGTGTGGCATTTCCTGTCTTTCTTGGGCTGCTAAATGAAGCAACTTTTGCAAAGTTTATGGAAGCTGTAAGACTTTTAGTACAATCATTTTTTATAAAGGGACATAACCTTGACCTGAGATACTCTTGACAAACATTACAAAATGAATACAGTACATGGTATTACACTAGTATCACTATACTGTGATTTCTGAAATGGAGACCCTGGGGAAAAGTGGGTACTTCTTGGCAATGATTTTTTTTTTTTTTTTAACATCTAAAAATTCAACTGGACCTTTTTGTGCACTACTATAGGTGGGTCTCCTGGCATCTAGCTTAGCAGTGGTGGTGACCAACAGAGGCTATTTACCCTGTAAGGCTGTACATATATAAGGCCTACAGCATACACCCATGTGGGGCTGTAGATAAGGGGGTATCACTGTACAGTGCCCAGGCCAACAGGGGGACCCAGGCAGCAGGGTGAATTGGAAATTGGATGTGGGCAGGGAGGGTGATCAGTTTTGCAGAAGGGCAATTACTGGAACCAATCCCCTGTACGGCTCTCTCTTCAGCAGGTGAAAGCTGGCTTCTTTTCTTCATCTTCCCATTGCCTTTTGAGCTACAACAGAAAGAGCTATACAGGGGATTGGTTCCAATAACTGCCCCCCTCCCCACCACACTGATCACCCTCCCTGTGCACAATACTTTTCCCCCTGCTGCCCAGGCCTCCCTGTGTGCCCCCCTACCAATGCAGCGCTACTGGCTGTCCTCCTCTCCTTCCTGCCGACAGCTGCAAGTGCACAATAGGATTCTTCAAGGTGGAGGGTGGGGTAAGTACAGTATCTCACAAAAGTGAGTACACCCCTCACATGTTTGTAAATATTTTATTATATCTTTTTATGTGACAACGCTGAAGAAATGGAACTTTGCTACAATGTAAAGTGGTGAGTGTACAGCTTGTATAACAGTGTAAATTTCCATTATTCCTCTATTATTCCATATAACGTAACATAGGAGGTGTTCTATGATTCCTACAAAAACATATACTGCAAACACAACTATCTAATAACAATGCAGAGGCAGAAAGCAAAGGAAGGTATCAGCGCATACACTTTCTGGCAGGATTACCAGGTATTTTTTGCATTCATTGACCTTAAACCGGCAACTCTGCCCAATGAAGCTCACATACTTTGTTGAGCAACTAGCTTTCAATAACATTATGCTCAGGTATGTCAAGCGTTTAAAGTGGAGTTCCGGCCACATACATTTTTTTGAGCTAAAAATACCCCCCTAATCCTAATCTACCCCCAATTACCCTAACACTAACCCCACATTACAGTACATTACATTTACTGAATAAAGATAAAAACTTACCTTTAAAATTGATTGCAGAGCGCAGCCATCTCCGGTGTGGGCATCTGAAGCCATGGTGTCCCCCGCTGTGTCCCTCTTCCTGGTTCTGGGCTAGCCAGAATGCTGATCGCAATCTCGCGCATGCGCTGTAGATTACGATCGGCACTCAGAGTAGCGGCCGGCCGTTCCCATTGCATCCTGGGATTGATGACGCTCATCTCCCAGGATGCAATGCAAAGGAGGAAGTGACGTCGGGGGCCGCGGCCGCACAAGGAGGAAGAGGAAGGAAGGTAAGTTTATTTTAATTAACCACTTAAGCCCCGGAAGATTTTACCCTCTTCCTGACCAGGGCCTATTTTGCGATTCAGCACTGCGTGATTTTAACGGACAATTGCGCGGTCGTGCGACGCTGTACCTAAACAAATTTGACGTCCTTTTTTTTCAACAAACAGAGCTTTCTTTTGGTGGTATTTGATCACCTGTGCGATTTTTTGATCATGCGCTATAAACAAAAAAAGAGCGTCAATTTTGCAAAAATAACAATATTTTTCACATTTTTTTATATGAAATTCCCCCCAAAAAAAAGTAAAAATCAAAATTTTTTAACATTTTCGGCCAATTTGTTTTATGCTACATATGTTTGGTAAAAAAAAAATCGCAAAAAGTGTATTTTGATTGGTTTGCGCAAAAGTTATCGCGTTTACTAACAAAGGGAAAGATTTTTGTCATTTTTTTTTAACGCGTAATGGCGGCGATCTGCGATTTTTTTTGCGGTACTGCGACATTGCGGTGGACAGATTGGACCCTTGACTGACATTTTTTACACTTTTGGGGATACCAGTGACATTACTACAGTAATCAGTGCTATACATATGCACTGTTACTGTAAAATTACACTGGCAGTGAAGGGGTTAAATTTTTTTGAGCGGGAGGGGTTATGTGTGTCCCTAGGGGCGTGATTCTAACTGTGATTGGCTGTGGTTTGAGGTGTAGGAACAGTGATCAACGGTCCTACATAGTAGAACTGTATGATCACTATTCCTACACAGGGGAGAATGCCTTTCTCCCTCTCCACCGATGATCGCGAGTGTCACACGCGCGGGGGAGTCCGTGACCACGCGGGAGCGCGCCTCCAGCGGCGCGCGCTCGCTCCCGAGACCCTCACAGGCTAGCGACGTAGCACTACGTCGCTTTGCCTGTGAGGGGCTGACCGCCGCAGTAAATAGTCGTGCGGCGGTCGGCAAGCGGTTAAAAACAAGCTAAGTGAAACAAAAAAAAAATGTTAATTATCCAATTCTTTTTCAGGTTTTTTTTTAAGCTAACTGATGCTGCAAAGTTTATTTTTAGGCTGGAACTCCGCTTTAAGCACTTTTAGGAAAACGCTTCAAATCGCGTGTGAAAATCTTAAAGTGGAACAATAGGCAGATTTTTTTTCATTTTGGATAGAGTAAGGGAGGGTTATAACCCCTGTCAGATTTATTTTGACCATCTTTGTCCCATTGGGGAGATTTACCTTTACTTCCTGTCCCATAGCCAAATTAAAGTAGAACTATAGGCAAAACGTTTTTTTTTTTTTTTTCATTTTGGATAGAGCAAGGGAGGGTTATCACCCCTGTCAGATTCTTTTTCACTATCTGTCCCATTGCTAAGATTTCCCTTCACTTCGTATCCCATAGCCAAACAGTAAGTGAAAGAAAATCCCTGCAAATTAAGAGAATTCCTTGGGGACCCCCAGTGTCCCCATTGGAAGATTTCCCCTCTATTACTTTTCTGGGGACAACCCAAAATTTGGGATTTTCTTTTACTTTCACTTTCAATCATAGCTACCCCGCTGCAGTTTTACTGTGGCAGTCAGACCCTCCTGTGTGAACCGACGTAGTACTACGTAGGCTGCGCACCTATTGCTAGGGGACAAGCGAACGCTGCCTGTGGCCCTTCCGCCTCCACTTGGTGCAGGACGGGCAGCTGTTGTAAACACAGCCGATCGTTGTTCTCTCTGGAAAGATCACAGAGCGCCTGTGATCCTTCTATATAAGATCACAGGTCTCCATGGCCATTTTAAAAGCCCCTCCCCCACAGTTAGTGAACACTCCCCTAGGCTTACATGTAACCCCTTGATCACCCACTAGGTTAACCCCTTCCTTGCCAGTGTCATTATTACAGTAACAGTGCATATTTTTAGCACTGATTACTGTAGTAATGTCACTGGTACCCCCAAAAGTTTTAAAAATGTCAGTTAGGGATCCAATCTGTCCGCCGCAATGTCGCAGTCCCTCTAAAAATCCAGATCGCTGCCATTACTAGTAAAATTAAAAATAAATAGAAATGACATAAATCTTTCCCCTAGTTTGTAGACGCGATAACTTTTAAACGATAAAGGGGGAGGGGGGAGATCTAATATTTACTTTAGCCTAGGCACACACTAGTGCTGCTGCATAATCATGCGTTTTCAGTGCGTTTTTGTAGCACATTATTGCAGCAGGAGGAGACTGGTTGTTAAAGTGTTTTGTAAACCCAGGCCCCTGCATTCACTATATCTGGTCTCCCACAGTACACAGAACATGGAAATGCAATAGTTTTAGTAAATATAAACTGCTAAATACCTTTTCTTATCAGCAATCTATAGCAGTCGTGTGACTTCTAGCAGTGTTTAGTTAAAGCTTGTAGGAGGAGTTTCCATTCTACTCTAATTGTCCTATGAGGCTGCAGGACCCCTGACCCTCTGTCTGGGCAGTGCTGATTGACCCGGTGCCGATCACATGCACTCTCCCAAGAAAAAAGAAAAAAACTCTCTAGCAATACACATCATACTAAGCATGTGCAGAGTGACTCCAAAGGCTCTGTTCGATCAAGGGATGGATTGGGGACAGCGGAAGAAGGGGAGGATCAGAGGAGACAGGATCAAACAGCCTTTTTAAACAATGCGCCGTATTACCCATTAGATTCCACAGTGAGTATAATAAGCATGCTTTACTGCATATACAGATTGATTTTACTGTTGTGTGGGTATAGTAACACTTTGGAACAAAACCCTGCAAAATATTTACCAAATACAGTTTGGGAGGATCCTGCAATTGTGGAATATCAGAAGTCATCTGGGGTTCATAAGGTCGTTGCTTTTGCAGATGATCTGATTTTCTTTTTGACTGACCCGCTGGTGTTTCTGCCAAAGTTGTTGCAATCATTGCGTACTTATGGCACCTATCTTATTTTTAAATCAACTTGTCTAAGTCCTCTGCTCTCTCTATCTCGTTAGACTGGGCCACGGTTGATAGCCTTCGTCTTTCCTTCTCCTTCTGTTGGGAAACTGATACCATCCACTATCTGGGAGTTAACATTACCTCAGGCCCTGTTGCTCTTTATGCAGCCAATTTTGACCCACTGCTTATGCGATTGCGGGCTGATCGACTTCACTGGCACATACTCATTTAAACATGGTTTGATCGCTGTAGGGTCCTTATGATGACGGTGCTACCCAGAATTCTTTATCTGATGCAGGCTCTCCCTATCTGTTTGCCTCCCTCTTTTTTCAAACGCATAAACTTCCTGTTTCCCGAGAGTTTGTTTGGTAACATCAGAAACACGCCTTCAACTCCAGCTTCTCCATCTTCCCAAACTTCAGGGTGGTGTGGGCTTTCCTGATATACGGGCCTACTATAGAGCGGCTCACCTTACTAGGTTGGTTGACTGGCATTGCCATACTGAGGCAAAGCATTGGGTGGCCATGGAGTTGGAGGACTCAGGCAACATGGCAAAGAGTTGGCCATCAATTGCCTCGCCACTGCCGAAGGTGCTTATTAATCATCCTACCTTAGGAAGCACATTACAGGTGTCCAGGGAGGCTTTCCATTGCACAACGATCTTCTCATTACCTTCCCCCATGATCCCTATTTTAGGCAATCCGGAATTCAAACCCAGTCTCCAGAGCCCTCAGTTTCTCGATTTGGTGTCTGGTGGCCATCTTCATCTATGGGACTTCTTGGGGGTCGAATGATAAACTCTCTCCTGCTGCAATTGCTTCTGCTGCAGATCCCCCTTAGACTTTTGGAGCATTCTTCAACTCTGGCACTTTCTCCATAAATTCTCTCTTCTACCAGGTATCTCTCGTCAGCTTACAGAGCTGGAAGGTATGTGCCATAGGAGGTAACTGACCCATCATATTCTCTCTATCATATATGCCGCCCTGATTTGACCAGTGTCCGATTTTACCTCTTCCTTACTCGGCTACACAATTTACAGACTCTCAAAAAGAGAAAATCCTCCACTGTGCGCAGAAATCCTCAATAGCTACAAAGGTCCAAGAAACTGGTTATAAGATTTTGACAAGGTGGTGTAAGGTGCCCACAACCCTACACTGTTTTTTTTCACAGGTTCCTGATACGTGTTGACGGTGCAATGCCGGCCGAGGAACCATGTTGCACATTTTCTGGGAATGCCCGAAATCTAAACCTTTCTGGCAATCAGTAACCAGTACTATCAAACACCTAACTAATCTCGACCCAACAGAGGACCCTGCGGCATGCTTGCTGCACCTCACACAACGGCTCATCAAAAAATTCAAGACCTCTCTTACCATCCAGCTTTTAAATGGGGCCAAGGCATATATTCCCCTGTGTTGTGCACCCGCCTTCGAGATCTCTCTGGTTCTCTAAAATTACCCAACTCAGGGGCATGGAAGACCTTACTGCTATCCTTCATAATTGGGAGGAGTCCTTTTGTGACATCTGGAGACCATGGCAGCACTTTGTTTTCATGGATGGCTACATGCAAGTGGTCTCGCAACATGGCTGATTCTTCTAAGAGCTGCTAAGAGGCCCTGGGTGACAGAATCCAATCCATTGCTATGGTCCTTCATGTCTCTGTAAGTCTTTGTTTCTTCCATCCATATGTGCTTCCCCTCTCCCTTTTCCGTCTATTTTTCCCCATCTCTATCAGTAGCATGTTGTTTTCATTTTGTTTATTTACACATTTTAGTTTGCGAACCTCTCCGTTGCAGTCTTCTTGCTGCTCTTATGTATATGATGGTGTTTGGTGGACCGTACCCCCCGATCTTTTTGGGGTAATTGCCCACCGGGGTAATCTATTTCAACCCTGGTATTCTTTACTCTATATCCCACAGGTTTGCAATATTATGTTAAGGACTTTCCATATAGGCTGGAACTTTTGGAGTTATTTACCATTATGTCTTCCCAGCTATGTATTAATTATCTGACTTGGAATTTGTCATGTTGTATATTATATGTTTTGTTGAGCTGTTTTTGTAGTCCTATTGCTGATGTTTACCGTATGTTTTCGGTGGACTTACGTCATTGTATTTTGTCCTACCCCTACCTTGGTTTGTACATGGCAACCTTTAGTTAAATAAAGGAATTACAAAAAAAAAAAAAATATGTACCAAAAACACATATGCATTCGTCTTTCGGGCTTTGCAGGCCACAAATACCCTATGCTGCACCACAAGAAGAATCTGCACCTCTTCAAAAAATTGCACTGTACTGTGTTTCATCAACCCCTGTACTGGGGTTCATGTGAATGGGCTCTGTAGAGAATAATGTGATTTCCATTGTCATGCATTGCAGCACGATGGCGCACACAGGAGAAATCGCACGAGTGTGAATGAGGCCTTAAGCTGCATGAGCATGCAATAGGCCTTTTTTTTTTCTAAATAATATTATGACTTTTAAGGCTTACACATGCCCCGTTGCTTCATGCGAAGTGTGAACTTTGATGAAAGGGCCTCTTTGTTAAAATTGGTACAATACAGGAGGATCTGAGTAATATCCAGCTGTAATGGTGAAGTGAAATTAAACCCTGTACTGAACAGCTTCTGCTTAATAACAGCAGCCACTGTAATTCTTAAAAAAAAGCACTCTTTCAGATTTTAACACAAAACTGGTTTTAACTTCTGACAGGCTGAAGAGGCGTCATTAGGTTCTGCCACTCAATATTATAATACAGTAAGTTTACATAACCTAATATGTGCTCCGCTGTACAATGCAGGAAAACGAAATAACTTGCAGACAAAATTACAACTTGGCCCTGCTGAGCCAAATTGTAATATTTGATAACATGCCAACCAGCATGCTCATTTTCCAGTACCATGACATTGCACATTCTAGAACTCACTCAACAAAGGGCGGAGAGTCCCAGTGCTTGAGAAGACATACGCTTGCTTCTTATCTTTGTAGTGTATCTGCTTTCTGCATATTTTACACAACAAGATGAATTGTTTTAATGCACAAAGGAATCTTCACTGTATGCTTTGCTGGGCTATAAATACATCTTATATATACTGTACACACACACACACACACACATATATATATATATATATATATATATATATATATATATATATATATACTATATTGCAAAAAAGTATTGGGACCCCTGCCTTTACATGCACATGAACTTTAAAGCATCCTAGTCTTAGTCCGTAGGGTTCAATACTGAGTTGGCCCACCCTTTACAGCTATAACAGCTTCAACTCTTCTGGGAAGGTTTTCCACAAGGTTTAGGAGTGTTTCTATGGGAATGTTTGACCATTCTTCCAGAAGCACATTTGTGAGATCAGGCGCTGATGTTTGATGAGAAGGTTTGGCTCGCAGTCTCCACTCTAATTCATCCCAAAGGTGTTCTAAGGGGTTGAGGTCAGGACTCTGTGAAGGCTAGTCAAGTTCCTCCATCCCCAAACTCGCTCATTTATGTCTTCATGGACCTACCTTTGTGCACTGGTCCAAATCATTTGGTGGAGGGGGGGATTATGGTGTGGGGTTGTTTTTCAGGGGTTGGGCTTGGTCCCTTAGTTCCAGTGAAGAGAACTCTTTAGGCGTCGGCATACCAAGCATTTTGGGTAATTTCTTGCTCCCAACTTTGTGGGAACAGTTTGGGGATGGCCCCTTCCTGTTCCAACATGACTGCGCACAAGTGCACAAAGCAAGGACCACAAAGACATGGATGAGCGAGTTTGGGGTGTAGGAATTTCAACCTGATAGAACACCTTTGGGATGAATTAGAGTGGAGACTGCAAGCCAGGCCTGCTGGTCAAACATCAGTGCCTGACTTCATAAATGTGCTTCTTGAAGAATGGTTAAACATTCAGAGCGCCACACCCGCTGTGATTGGACACAGCGGGAGCCAACCAGCGGGTTCGGTGGCCGCGATGGCTGCTGGAACCCACAGATCGTTCGGCAGAATGAATGATCAGCGGTCTGCCTATGTAAACAAGGCAGGCCGCTGTTCTGTCAGGGAGGAAAAGAGAGATCTTGTGTTTCAGCTTAGCTGAAACACAGATCACTCTTTTCCTTTTGTGCATCCAATGCCCACACTGTTAGAAAGCACTCCCTAAGAGCACACTTAACCCCTTGATCACCCCTGGTGTTACCCCCTTCCCTGCCTGTCATTTATACAGTAACAGTGCATTTTTTTTGGCCACTGATCACTGTATTAGAGTCACTGGTCCCCAAAAAGTGTCAGATTTGTCCGCCACAATCTCGCAGTCCTGCTAAAAAACGCTGATTGCCGCCAATACTAGTAAAAACAATAAAGAAATAAAAAGTCCATAAATATATCCCCTAGCTTGTAGATGCTATAACTTGTGCGCAAACCAATCAATATACACTTATAAGTTTTTTTTTTTTTACCAAAAATATGTAGCTGGATACTGTACATATTGGCCTAAATTGATTAAAAAATTTGATTTTTGAATTTTTTCCTTGGATATGTTTTATAGCAGAAAGTAAAAAAATATATATATTTTTTTCAAAATTGTGGTTCTTTTTTTTGTTTATAGCACAAAAAAATGAAAACCACAGAGGAGATCAAATACCACCAAAAGAAAGCTTTATTTGTGGGAAAAAAAGGACATCAATTTTTTTGGGGTACAGCGTCGCATGACCATCCAATTGTCATTTAAAGCAATGCAGTGCCGTATCGCAAAAAATGGCCTGGTCATTAAGGTGGTAAAATCTTCCAGAGCTGAAGTGGTTAAAGAACATTATTTTTTATCAAGTTGTTATGGATAAAGTTCCTGCTTTAAGCTGGCCACACACTAGTGGAATTTTTTCCTCAAAATTCTTCATTTTAAGAATGTTCTTTCAATTTTCTAATTGTTAGTGGGGTCAAATCAACACCCATTTTCAACCTCGGTGATGGCAAAATTTGAAGGAACAAGATGGAAATTTTTTTTTAATAGCAATATTAGACCGCGCTCATAAATGTGATAAAATGGTCCCCTTATATGTAAATCATCAATAGGTATAAAATTCACATGGATTGAATAAATAAATAAACACCAATTGTGCTTAAACTGGTAAAGTGACTGTGCACAAACATATACAGTCTATATATAAAAAAACAATTGTGCTTCAGTAAGATAAATTATAAAAGTGACTGTGCACGTGGGTGTAAACATTAATTAATGTGCAAAGTTGGATACTTTGTGTGACAAAAATTACTACAATACTTTGTGCAAAATGTCATTTAAATATATATATAAAGTCCAATAAAGTGATATCACAGAGCCAATATTGCCAAGGTGCTGATTGTGCTTAAATGAAGGCTCTAGTGAAGAATCTGGTGTCGAAATTATCCTTCACCGTAAATACAGCCCACTTACTAGACGACCCCTTGGGGTCTAGCGTAGGTAAGTGGTTCCTGTGGATATTCTTAGCAATCCCTCTATCTGGTATGGTACATCGGGGGTCTTCTTCTGGAGTGGGGATAATTCTCAAGGGGGGGTTCCGCTCTGTCCCTCTGTAGAGAGCGCGGTGGGGGCTCTAAAGTGATTCTCCTATTGGCCACTCATATGGATCGTTGGTGGTGGGGGGTCATAGCATGTAGATGGTAAAAGATGCGCGGAGGCTCATAGTGTAGTATTCAATATAAATATTTATTAAGATAAAGTAGTCACTTACATTTGAGAATTTAAATGCCGGCTTTGATGCGTGGACACGCCGCTCCGGCTTCCAGTTTCCGGCTTGCATTCCAACAACCGGATGTGACGAAAGAACATCCGGATCACATCTCTGTGATCATTCCAGGGAGAACAATGGTCAGCTGTGTTTACAACAGCTGACCGTTCTTCTCTCTCAGCGGGGAGCGATCGTGGGTGTCAGGCAGCAAACGGAGCCGCCTGCCCCGTGCATCAGCTTCCCCGCTGCTGAGTGGGGGCGGGAGCCCCCTAGCTGCCGGCTCATGACCAACGTAGACCTACGTCGGTTTGCACAGGAGGGCTGCACTGCAGCAGTAAAAAGGCGGCGGGCGGTCGGCAACCGGTTAAAGTACTCAAATATAATCTTGTGCTACAGTATATTTATAGGCACCAATATATTTCTAGAAAAAGGAGGCTTTAGTACTACTTTAAGCTTTTCTGCCTCTTTAATTTGCCAATTGAGGACCCAGATTGAAGTGAATATCATTGGAGCCTTGCGAGTTAGCTAAGTATATCCAATTAGGGGAATGCCCATCGCAGGAAAGGGGCCCTAACTAAAATTCAATGACATTTTTTAATGTAGAAGCTAAAATAAAATAAAAAAATACTCCTTTCCTGGTACTAAATTTGATATCCCATCTAATTGTGTAGTCAAACATTATTTAGTACCTGATTATTTTATATTCTATGGTTTCTTTTATGAAATTCACACACGTGGACAGGCAAAGCTACTCTTAACCTATGCAGATGTGGAGTTAATTAATGAAGCCAACTTTTCCCACATCCCATATAATGATTTATCAATGTGGCTGACAGTTGGAACATCCTCCTAGTAACTAATTGGATTCCCCCTTACCTTCTCACAGTGCACTATGGGAACATGAGATGAGAAATCTGATTGATAGTTATTGCCAACACAGTGAGACAGCTCTTCCCTCCGGACACATAATGTACATTATAATTCGCCAGTGTGATTTTTTTTTTTTTTTTTAATTTCCATTTTTAATGCAGGATTCCATAATACCATAATAGTTCTCTTTCCATAAAATAATCATTCTACAATAAAATATTGTAATTCCTTAATTCCAGGGATGATCATTAAACTCTTGTTACATCAATATTATTATTAATATTAATAATTAAATAATTACTACTATTTACAGAAGGCCGCCACATTCTTGGTGTTATGAGAAAGTACTTGCACCTATATACTGTATATTTACTAGTGGATTGTAGATGCTGAGCCCAAGTCGACTTTGCATATGCATATGCGCGCAGAGACTGCTGACAGTGTAAAAGACTTTGAATTTCAAATTGCCACTATTAGGTATTTCTGAAAATACTGCTAAATGATGAAAATCGGCTTAGAAATCAGGCCTGAAAATGGTTTAAATCCATATAAAGGTGATGAGCCCTGTCTATTTGTATTATAATACTGCTGATAGCTCCATTACAGCTAAACCAGAGGAAATGTTACAATGAATTCAGCCTTCTAAACTGTTTTCTGAGTAGGAACTGGTGCCCCCTAATGGGCTCTTTCATATCCTTCTAAAGTCCATCGTTTTTCTAAAGCATTCCACTAGACGCCATTTATAGTGAAAATGTTTCTATTTTGCTTGTGTTTCATTTTTAGAAACACTAAGGGGTTGATTCACTAAAGGCAAATAGACTGTGCACTTTGCAAAGTGCAGTTGCACTCTGAAAGGGCAGTTTCTCCAGAGCTTAGTAATTGAGCAGAAGCTATGCTGACTTCCATCATCCAATCGTGTGCAAGTAAAATTGTTTTTTGTTTTTTATTTTCCTTGCACATGATTGGGTATTCTTTGCAAAGTGAAGCGTTAGCTTGTTTACTAAGCTCGGGAGCAACTGCACTTTACAAAGTACACAGTCTATTTGCCTTTAGGCTACATTCACATCTTGGCGTTGCTATTACAGGCGTTTTTTCAGGCGTTTTTATGGGCGTTTTTGCAGGTGTTTTACAAGCGTTTTTACAGGCGTTTTTTGTGCAGGCGTTTTTAGATTGAATAGAGACCAATGAAAAACGCCTGTAATCTGCCCAAAAAGAAGCTCATGCACTTTTTTGAGCGTTGGGCGTTTTGCTCACGGCGTCAAAACGCTCAGATGTGAACAGGGGCCATTGAAATTAATAGGATTTGTCTTGTTGGGTGTTTTGAGAGCTGATCCTAGAGCAGAAAAACGCCCCCAAAACGCCTACATGTGAACGGAGCCTTAATAAATCAATCCCTTTGACTGTATGTTTGTTATCTTCTTTCACACAGCAGTTTTCTTGAGAGACCAAGCAGAGGTGGGCTAAGGTGGGAGGCCATACGGATCTCATACTAATATGACACCCTATTTCCCATTCACGTATTGCATAATTATGAAATGTTATGCATGGTATACATGTTTATAGAAAAACTAAGTGCTTCTCTGACCAAGGCATACAGTATCTCACAAAAGTGAGTACACCCCTCACATTTTTATAAATATTTTATTATATCTTTTCATGTGACAACACTGAAGAAATGACACTTTGCTACAATGTAAAGTAGTGAGTGTACAGCTTGTATAACAGTGTAAATTTTCTGTCCCCTCAAAATAACTCAACACACAGCCATTAATGTCTATACCGCTGGCAACAAAAATGAGTACACTCCTAAGTCAAAATGTCCAAATTGGGCCAAAAGTGTCAATATTTTGTGTGGCCACCATTATTTTCCAGCACTGCCTTAACCCTCTTGGGCATAGAGTTAACCAGAGCGTCACAGGCTGCCACTGGAGTTCTCTTCCACTCCTCCATGACATCATCACAGAGCTGGTGGATGTTAAAGACCTAGCGCTCCTCCACCTTCCGTTTGAGGATGCCCCACAGATGCTCAATAGGGTTTAAGTGTGGAGACCTGCTTGGCCAGTCCATCACCTTTACCCCCCAGCTTCTTTAGCAAGGCAGTGGAGGTGTGTTTAGGGTTGTTATCATGTTGGAATACTGCTCTGGGGCCCAGTCTCCAAATGTAGGGTATCATGCTCTATTTCAGTATTGGCATTCATGGTTCCCTCAGTGAACTGTAGCTCCCCAGTGTCGGCTGCACTCATGCAGCCCCAGACCATGACACTCCCACCACCATGCTATTACTGTAGGCAAGACACACTTGTCTTTGTACTCCTCACCTGGTTGCCGCCACACACGCTTGACACCATCTGAACCAAATAAGTTTATCTTGGTCTCGTCAGACCACAGAACATGGTTCCAGTAATCAATGTCCTTAGTCTGCTTGTCTTCAGTAAACTGTTTGTGGGCTTTCTTGTGCATCATCTTTAGAAGAGGCTTCCTTCTGGGATGACAGCCATGCAGACCAATTTGCCACCAGTGTGCGGCGTATGGTCTGAGCATTGACAGGCTGACCCCCCACTACTTCAACCTCTGCAGCAATGTTGGCAGCACTCATACATCTATTTCCCAAAGACAACCCCTGGATATGACACTGAGCATGTGCACTCTACTACTGTGGTCGACCATGGCGAGGCCTGTTCTGAGTGGAACCTGTCCTGTTAAACCGCTGTATGGTCTTGGCCACCATACTGCAGCTCAGTTTTAGGGTCTTGGCAATCTTCTTATAGCCTAGGATATCTTTATGTAGAGCAACAATTCTTTTTTTCAGCATCTCAGAGAGTTATTTGCCATGAGGTGCCATGTTGAAGTTCCAGTGACCAGTATGAGAGAGTGAGAGCGATAACACTAAATTTAACACACCTGATTCCCATTCACACCTGAGACTTTGTAACACTAACGAGTCACATGTCACCGGGGAGGGAAAATGGCTAGTTGGGCCAAATTTGGACATTGTCACTTGGAGGTGTACTCACTTTAGTTGCCAGCGTTTTAGACATTAATGGCTGTGTGTTGAGTTATTTTGAGGGGACAGAAAATTTACACTGTTATACAAGCTGTACACTCACTACTTTACATTGTAGCAAAGTTTACTTCCGTCAGTGTTGTCACATGAAGAGATATATTAAAATATTTACAAAAATGTGAGGGGTGTACTCACTTTTGTGAGATACTGTATGTACAGTATATATATTTAACAGGTACATTCTGTATTTCCACTGAAAAAAGATGTTTATGAAAAAAAAATTGGAACATGACATCAGCAGTGAATAGTGATTTGCCACAGTATACTGTTCTATTCTTAAAGCCTAACTCCAGCCACCCAGCCAGTTTTCATTTTGAACAGAGGGAGGAGGCGATATCATTTGTCAGTTTTTTTATCCTTTCTGTCTGTCTGATCATTAGGGAGATTTCTTTCATTTCCTGTCCCTGCAACATCTATTCAATGGCGCGGTTGTCAGCAGGACAGGATGGCACAGACAGAAACTGAAATTAAAATTCTAACCCTTTCCCGTTTTATGAATCTTTTCACGCCGGTGCCTTCTGGCTGTTTCAGACGTTTATGATTCCAGGAGGTGGGGCTGGGCTTAAGAGCATGTGACCGTTGCGATTGGCTGTCACGTGATCTGAAATCTCCTGATCGTAAGTGGCGATCGGGAGCTTTCAGATAGGCGCGGGTAACTGTAGCACGCGCTCTCAGCACAGCTGTTTGGGCAGCAATTCACGCAAATATGCCACATATTGGGTGCAGCTGGTGTTCTATCAGATTACCGCTACCCGTCAGATTGTGTAACGGAAGTGATATTCCAACCAAAAAAATACTTACTGCGCATGCGCTATGTGTTCCAACATGCATTCCACTGCGCTATGCCTTCCAAACACTTCATGATCTGACAGGTAGCGCTAATCTGATAAAACACCCATGCGGACGTCTTACTACACCCAGCTACGTCTTGAATTTCAGAGTAATTTGAGCAATAAAGTGAGCGAATAAAATAAATATAGTATATTGACATCTGGGATGCTGTTTTGATGTTACATTTTGAAAGAAGCTGGACGCCAGCAGTAGGAAGGTGGAGGAGGCCATGTTGGTACACCCTGCACTGCTCAGTGCTACACCTCTAGGCTTTCAAAATTAACATGCACCACGGAACGCACGTTGGAACGCATAGCGCATGCGCAGTAAGTATTTTTTGGTCGGAAAGTGCCTTTTGTTACACAATCAGGCCGGTAGCGGTAATCTGATAAAACACCGGCGGACCAACCAAGGAGTTAAAAATGTGTTTTGGTCTGTGTCCCCTTTGGAGAAGTTTATTATTACTTCCTGTACTGACAGGAAGTGAGGGGAAATCTTCCTAAAAGGTTTGTGGAAAAAACCTCACAGAAGACATAACACTCCCCAGCTCTATGTAAAGCAAAATAAAAAGTTTTGGCTGACGCTGGACTTTACAAGCATTGTTCAATGTGAGCATACCTCCCAACTTTTTTGAGATGAAAACGAGGGACACCTATTAGCAAAAGTATATAGGCATAAGAGACACCCCCTGCCATGCCTCCTTAAAGGAGAATTATACAAAAACATGATTTGTTAAACCCACAGGTGCTTTTTTACCACTACTATTGCTTTATGCTGGCTTTTGAAATTTACAAATGCAGCAATTTAGAAATTGGATGAAAGGTTAAGAAGTTGGAAACACTTTTTGAAAGATAAATAGTGCATTTTATATACAACTATATAGATCAGACCAAAATAAGAGGCAAAGGAAAGAGGGGCAGAGGGACTTTGTTCCAAATCAGGGACAGTCCCTCAAAATCAGGGACAGTTGGGAGCTATAAGTGTGAGTTTTACTGTAGGTTTTCAAAAAGGGCTTACTAGGGTTGTCAGTAAATCAAGCAAGCACAATACGTTTGAGATGCACTGGCCCAGGCCCATACTGGCAGCTAGTAGCTCTGGCAGATGCTGAAAGGGTTGCAGTCTCTAAAAGTGTCTTGAGACAGTGAAGGATCTTATGTAATTTTGAGAGTCTTGTTTCATTAAGGTATGCTCATTCACTGCAACCTAAAGTGAACCTTCACTCCAATAATACATTTTACTTTAGGTAGGCCATATATTTTGCAGTTTTCTTTCCTTTAACCATGGGTTGATGGAAAGAAAATCGCTTGATTTCCCCCTTCAATACAATCAGTGTTGATGGGGGAATCCCTCCTGCAGGGCTATTGTGTTCTGCCAGCATGGAGCCTTACCCACCGGCAGAATACAATGATCACTGCTGGCAGTTAAAGAAATTAACGTAGAACTAAAGGCAAAACTTTTTTTTTAGTTTTGCATAGAGTGGAGATGGATTAGAACACTTGTCAGTTTTTATTGCTGTCTCTGCCCCCGTTAGAGAGCCCATACACAGTGCAAATTTTTTTTCTGCCACCACGCTTCCCCCATTAGCACAGACAGAGTTGACAGGGGAATCAGCTATTGTCTTCTCCCAGCAGGGAAGCGGAGGAGAAGACTGTGATTATCACTAGCGGCTATAGTAGCCACTAGTGATAATCGCAAAAGAGAATCCGGCAGGCTGGTTGTACCCAAGTTGATTGATCGATCGATCAACTTGGTACATTCAGCCTGCCCATTAAGAGCCCATTCAGACTAGCGCAACTTGTCAGGCGACCAAGTCGCCTGACAAGTCGCGGTCGCTCGCTCGCCATTGAGTAGCACAGGACCCGTTCTAATAGGAGCCACACAAGTCGCCCCGACTTAGAAAAAGCGTCCTGTACTACTTTGGGGCAACCTGGGAGAGACTTGCATAGACTTCCACTATGTGAAGTCCCTGCAAGTCGCGCCGAAGTTGCGGTTGCCGACTTCACAGGTTGCCCCTCGAAGTCGGATCGCGCCAGTCTGAATGGGCTTTTATAGTTGAAATCTTGTCTGGTTCCTGCTGAGATTCAAACCGTGTATGGCCGGCCTTAGGGAGATTCACCCTCTCTATTTGTCCTGCTTATTATAATTATTGACAGTGAAAGTTAAAAAAAATCCCACATTTTGGGTAGTTTCTAGAAATGTAATAGATGGGAAATCTTCCAATGGGAGACATTAGTTCTGGTGCCCTGTGGGTCCCCAAGGGCTTCCCCTGAAGAAGTAAAGTCTTTTTTTTTAATTGTACCTACGGGTAAGCCTATAATAAGGCTAGGTACTGTGAATATCTTCTAAATTTAGCTTAGGAGATATTCAGAGTGCATGCAGCCTAACTCGATGTTGGGCAATAACCCCAATGTAGGCCCTCTTTCACCTTCCTTTGGAGCTCCTACTTTAAAAAAAAAAAAATAGAGAGACAAATAATATTATGGCCGCTCTTCCTCCAGTGGTGGGCAGGTCTCTGAATGCTACAGAGAGTGGCTCCACCTAATGACATGGCGCCACTTTTTGCAGCATTCTTTTGCAAGTAGGTTGGCTTGATGACATACCTCCAGGGGTTGTATTTATGACAGCTTGGAATCACAAGCGGTATGCTACATCCGGACCACACCAGTGTCACTGGACCTCAGAGAGGACTTCCTGTTAGGGACAACACCGGAGAGCAAGTGAGTATTGCAGCACAATACTTTTTATTATTTTTACCCTGCTTAGCTATGGGATTTATCATTTTAAAAGGAAACTGAAGTGCTCCTATGACCTTGCGCACTGAATTGGGCAAACAATGGTGGAAACACCAGTATATCAAACATGAAAATAAAGACATGCATACATCTTTTCCTGGGAGCACTATTCCTGGGAGCACTATCCCATAAATCAGACATCTAAAAAGGGACTTTAAATGTACTCACAGAAAAACAGAAAACCTCCGTGGGCACCAAAAACATCTAAATATATTTAAGTCAATTATATTTTACTGTTTTTGCTGTCCACTGTAGTTTTCTGTGTTTTTTTGTGTGCACTTTTAGAGTCCCTATTTATCATGTAAGTCCTTTTTATGTTTCAATGATTTTATTGAATTTTTTGTAAGAAGAAGATTTAACAGCGCACAAGGAGCCAACATGGCTCAACCATATCCTTTTGAAGGCATTAAATTTCACAGAATACATGAAATACAATGGTATCAAATCAGAAAATCACAATAGCAAGAATGAGAAACCAATAAATCAGTAAAAGGAACTGTAAACTTAGGTTGGGCATCCATCGAATGAAGCGAAAACATAGAGACAGCGCCCCCTCATTATCACACTAAAGGGCAGGCGGTCCGGGCCCGACCCCCCCCCCCCCTGGCGCCCCTACGGGAACATACTGCGCCCTTGGGAGAGGACGGCCCCCAACCCCCGACCCCAATACCAAGCCCTCTACTAGTGGGGGACGTAGCCTGTCATCCGTGCACTGTCAGAGAGTACCAGAGGAAAAGGAAGATAAGAAGAAATGGAGGGAAAAGGACAAGACTGGGGGAAAAGGAGGAAACAGCAGAGGAGGGTAGCAGGAGTGGGAGGGTGGGAAGAAGGAAAGAAGCATCAGCGGCTGGTGAGAAAATAGAGGGTCGACACCCAGGTCCCGCTCGCCCCTAAGGGGGAGATTTCCCCAACATCTCGTCCAAGGCGACCAAGGCACCTGACCACCCCTATGAGGGGCCCGCCAGGTACCTTATCCAGGGGTCCCAGTTTTTGTCAAACATTCGCATCCTGTCATTCAATAAAGCCACCATTCGTTCGTTTATCATGATCCAGGTCAGTTTGGCTTTTAAAAGCTCGAATGACACCACTGGGGTTCGCCACGAGTGGGCTATAGCTATTTTGGCGGCCGTGAACACAAAGGCGATAAGGCGCTTGGCGGGTTTAGTTGCCCCCTCCACTGGTTTACCCAAAAGGGCATTTTGGGGATCCTTTACCAAGTTGACTTGAGTCAAAGAGTATACAAAATTGTAGACTCGGATCCAAAAGCGTCAGACTTTTGAGCAAGTCCACCACGTGTGGAGCACCGTGCCCGCCTGGCCACATCCCCGAAAACAGTTGGGGGATGCGGTGTTCACCGCCGCCGCCAGCCTGACCGGAACCATGTACCAATGCAAAAACACCTTGAAGTTTGCTTCTATCAGAAGTATTGAGTATGGATCTAAAGTTAAACTGTGCTAAAGTGTTCCATTCCGCCCGGTCCAGAGACTCTCCCAGATCCTCCTCCCAGCGTAGCATATATGATAATTTACTATCGTCTCCATGGAGTATATTATAAATTGTTGAGTGTAAGTCCTTTTTAAACTTTTTTTTAAATTGCTTATCTGCATTGATTGGGGGACCTTGCCTTTAGTAAAAAGACAACATTGCTTTATGCTGTACAAAACAGTGTTTTATTCTATATAAAAATGTAAAAAAGAAAACCATAATTTGTTTGTCATATTTGTGTATGGGCACGGTGTCTCAGAAAAGAGCAAACCTTCACTGGATTATTGCTGGCTTTTGCTCTGTAGTAATAAATTATCATCAAAATAACTGTGCTGTAATGCTGCTTGAGATGACTGGAAAAAGGGCCTCCCCTAAAGCACTTGTATGTCATCTGCTTTTCAGAGCTAATTACTTTGGTAATTCCCTCTTGGTATTTCCTCGTCTTACTTTCTGATGAGTTATTTAACACAATTTATTTTTTTACTCCTAAAAATTGAGTACTTCATAATAAATGGATGCTTTTTAGGATCTGTGAAATGAAGGCTTACAAAGAAATATTATACCCTATAATAGATTGCACTTTCAAAATATCTATAGGTATATTTATATGTGTGTGTGTGTATAAACACTGTATGGTCAAAAGTGTTGGGACGCCTGCCTTTACACGAACATGAACTTTAATGGCATCCCAGTCTTATGCCTCGTACACACGCAGCGATTGTTGGCCGACCGATCGGCCGTCTTTTGTCCAGTGTTGTTGTGTTGGTTGAAATGTGCTCTAGACTGCACATTCATTTTTTTGGGCAACAACAACCAACTTCAGAAGTGATGTCATGTTGGTTTGCTTTCTTTGTGTTCTTTCTTCTCTGAGCATGCCCAGTCTTGCTCATCTGATTTTTGTCTGCCGAAATCTGTACTGACTGACGAACAATCGGCCGTTCTGTTGACGGCCAACAAAAATTTTATAGCATGCACACCAGATTTTGTTCGGCCGAAAAGTCGCAGTCGGTTGTCGGAAGCATCATACTAACAAGCCGACAATCGGCCGATCGGACGTTGGCCGAAAATTCAAGGCCAACAATCGTTGCGTGTGTACGAGGCACTCAGCCTCATACACACGCGTCGAAAATCGGCAGGGAATTTTTGTCCGATGACCGATCTGCCTATTTTCGGCTTGTTAGTATGATGCTTCCGACAACCAACTCCGACTTTTCGGCCGAAAAAAATCTGGTGTGCAGACTATAAAATTTTTGTCTGTCGTCAAAACACGTCCAATTTTCGTGCAGTCAGTACAGATTTCGACAGGGAAGAATCTTATGAGCAAGACTGGGCATGCTCAGAGAAGAAAGAACACAAAGAAAGCGATCCAACACATGACATCACTTCCGAAGTAGATTTTTGTTGGGCGAGAAAATTCGTGTGCAGTCTAGGCACATTCCAACCAACAAAACACCACTCTGGACAAAAGACGGACGATCAGTCGGCCGATAATCGTTGCATGTGTACGGGGCTTTAGTCCGTAGGGTTTGATAATGAGTTGGCCCACCCTTTGCTGCTATAACAGCTTCAACTCTTCTAGGAAGGCTGTCCACAAGCTTTAGGAGTGTGTCTATGGGAATGTTTGACCATTCTTCCACAAGTGCATTTGTAAGGTCAGGCACTGATGTTGGATGAGAAGGCCTGGCTCGCAGTCTCCGCTCTAATTCACCCTAAAGATGTTCTATTGGCTTGAGGTCAGGACTCTGTGCAGGCCAGTCAAGTTCCTCCACCCCAAGCTCATTCATGTCTTAATGGACCTTTCATTGAGCACTGGTGTGCAGTCATGCTAGAACAAGAAGGGGCCATCCAAAAAGTTGGGAGCATGAAATTGTCCATAATGTCTTAGTATGCTGACACCTTAAGAATTAACTTCACTGAAACTAAAGGGCTAAACCCAACCTCTGAAAAACAACCCCACACCATAATCTCCTCTCCACCAAATAATTTGGATTTGTGCATCAAGCGAGGTCTATAAAGACATGGATGAGCGATTTTAGGGTGGAGGAATTTGACTGGCCTTAACCCCATAGAATACCTTTGGGATGAATTTGAGCGGAGACTGCAAGCAAGGCCTTCTTGTCCACATCAGTGCCTGACCTCACAAATGCACTTCTGGAAGAATGGTCAAACATTCCCATAGACACACTCCTAGACCTTGTGAACAGCCTCCCAGAAGAGTTAAAGCTGTTATAGCTGCAAAGGGTGGGCCAACTCAATATTGAACCTTACGGACTAATGAATGCATTTATAAAGTTCATGTGTGGGTAAAGGCAGGCGTCCTAATACTTCTGGTAATATAATATATATATATATATATATATATATATATATATATATATATATATATATATCATTTATTTTACATACACAGGTGTGTATATCATCCATGTTTGTATATACAGTATAATAATTTGTCTGCAGTCCGATGGCGCCTGTCAATATGTTCCATGAATACATACATGAAGATGCTTTGCCCTTTAATATGATATTTGTCTATGTGGCCCTTTGCCTTATGTATAGGTTTCTTTTTCTGGGTATTATTCGTATGGTATGATTAACCACTCTTACAGTACAAATTTCAATTGTTGTTAAGTACATAATTGCAGCTGCAGATTCTGTATTGAAGCCAAGTATCTGTTAGACAGACACAGTGCCTGTCAATAGCGTACGTCACATGCATTAGCAGGAGTGTTTTGTGTTTAGCTGTTATGCTGATTAGATGTAGGCACTTTTCACAGCTGTCAGCGGCTGTATCGAGTTTTTAGGTAAAGTTTTACTTTTTTTGAGGTATTCAAGTTCACACATAAACTTCTGTGTTCTGTTAGAGTGTTTATTTGGATAGTAATTTTTAAAGCTGCATTTCGGAATATATAAAGATAATATATATATATATATATATATATATATATATATATATATATATATATATATATATATGTGTGTGTATATATATCTTTTAATTTTATTTGGGGGGGGGGGTTAGGTTTGTGTATTGGTGTGTACACCATTAACTGCAGGTGGCTGCTCCTACTGAAAATCCTCCCTGTGATATCTCCTCCTGTTGTCCTCCAGTATTATGAAGGTTAACAGCAGCTGTTGCTACTGAGAAAAGTTGCACCACTCACCTACCCTATTCTGCCCTCTCAGCCATTCACAGAACTCATATGACTACACTCCAAAAATTGCACTGCATTCTGTGACCAGGCAGTGGAGCAGTTGAATGACAGGACCTCCTCAACCCATTCATAGAACGCAGTGCATTGTAGGAGTGTAGGCATTGGGTGGGGCATTGGTGCAACTTTTCTCTGTAGCAGCAGCTTCCAGTCGGCTTCACAACTTTGGAAGACAGACGCTCAGGGCCGTATCTGGTGATTGTGAAGGAGACACCACAGGGATGATTTTTAGCAGAAGCAGCCACCTGCAGGTAATGTGTAGCACACGATTACACACAGCTAATGTGTTTGGTGCTGTATCCTCCCTTCAAAAAAATTTCTAAGCTTTAACTTAGCTCCAGAATTAGCACAAATATAGAAAACACATTGCAGTTTACACCCTGGCACCAGGAAGCACAGAAATCCTTTTTTAATAGAGTTCTTTAGAGTTGGCACAACTGAGTTGACCTCTTCATGTTCTTATCAGAACTATGGCACAGGTTGTAGAGTCCCCATTCTTAACTAGGGTTCCTGGTTCCTTGCAACTCCAGGGTTCCTTCAGAAATTGCCAGAGATTCCTTAATTAGTGGCTAATTGATCTCCTATTTGATGGTGCTTGCATAGTTCCAGAGCCAACACATTGCACTAGAAATTTAAAAGTATCTGTTCTAAATATTGTTTTTTTCTGCTCGTATGTTATGTATAAAAAATACCTTAGTGTCTTAGAGTCGGTTCACACTGGGGCGGCACGACTCTGTACTACTTCAGGGGCGACTTGTTGACATTCCCATGCACCACGACTTCAGAGCGACTTGCATGGACTTCACATAATGGAAGTCTATGCAAGTCGCTCCGAGGTCGCCCCGAAGTAGTACAGGACCCTTTTTCTAAGTCGGAGCGACTTAGAACGGGTCCTGTAGCAGTCAATGGACCGCGAGGGAGCGTGACTTGTCAGGCTGACAAGTCGCCTGACAAGTCGCGCTAGTGGGAATCGAGTCTTAGCTTTCACGTTTTTGACAGCAACATATAATTTATTTTATTGTACATCCATTGTGATAATGGAAATTTGGGTACTGCAACTGCAGACCTTTCGAGATTACTCTAAGCACGGAGCCAGGAAATTTAGAAGTCTGGGTCAGTGATTCACTATGTATTAAATCCATAGTATGCCCTGATAACTATATGTACTGTACAATGCCGCTGCCATTTTTATTTCAGGTACAATAACGGAAAGAATACTGTTAGGGTCCTTTCACACGGGCGTTCCGCATGCCAGTTTTTCCTTCCATCCGTTTGCGGATGAAAAACGGACATAATGTATGTCTGCGGGATTGCGGACGTTAGCGGATGACCATCCGCTGACATCCGTTTTGCGTCCATTCCGTTCAGTTCCCTTTTTTGAGACGGAAGAGAACCCTATTTTTCTTCCGTTTAAAAAACAGAACGGACGCAAAATCGCATATCCGCGGTTGTCATCCGCTAATGTCTGCAATCCCATAGACATACATTATGTCTGTTTTTCATCCGCAAACGGCTGGATGCAAAAAATGGACATACGGAACGGACCCTACAAGTGCATCCGTGTCCGTTTAAAAAAAAAAGTGACTGAACGGAGAAAAAAACTGAACGGACCGTGTGAAAGGCCCCTCTTTTTTTTTTTTTTTTTTTTTAATTGTTCAGAGTCCCAGTCCAACAATACAGGCAATTGGTTCCTTATACTGCCTTCATTTTGTTTCAGCACCCCTTCCAAAATTTATGGATAACCCAGGTTAAGAACCCCTTAATTAAAGATTAAAGTTTCCACTAAATGTCCTATTTGTATTTATGATATTCTTCCATCTCATATGATGATAGAAATTCCCAATGTAATAAGAAACAAGGCCTTAGTTATCACCGAACAATTTGTATCATTAGTGATCACTATCTCAGAGGCCATTCCATTCCTAACCCTTCCCTATGTTACCTGATGATTTTTTAGCACAGAATCAAAAAGTAGCATGCACCTCTAAATTTCCAGGCTTTGTATGGTTATTTACTAGACTACAAACAGACGTCTGAAGGCTGTACACTACCATTAGGAGCTATTAAGATTTCACAGAACCGAGAACTCCAGCCTTAGTATTGCGAAGAATTATACATAATTACTTTATCGCCTCAATGGGTCAGAAATAGTATGAAATTGTATGCAGCACTTGACATTTTCCCTTTTCAAGTTGCTCCTGCTGGGTTTTTTAACCACAGGACAATTGTGTTTGATAGTGTGACAGCAAGACATTTTAAAATAATCCTTTGGTCAATTTGTGAGGTAAAGAAAATGTTTAGTGAAAGCTGTGACAAATGGCTTTTAGTAAGAAAGGGATAAAAAAAAAAATAAAAAATAAATGTTAGTATTAATTGTTCTACCCCTCCTTCTGTCAAACAAGCTTAGTAAAGTGCATAAAACAATCTGGGTTTTTGTCCACTCTAAAATAGGAAAATCCTCATTTGCCCTGCATTTTCTAAAATTTCTATTTGTGGTTGCTGTCTGTTGTCACTTGAAACCAGGCATGACTACAATGCTGTTGAAAATTTAACAGACCTGATACCATGAACTAGTTCACATAAAGATCACTCATTTTCTTTTTTTTATTTATATTTATGTAACAAATAAAATATGAGTATGGGCTCTTTCACACGGGCGCTCTGTATGTCCGTATTTCATCCCATTTTTTTGGGGATGAAAAACGGACATAATGCATGTCAATGGGATTGCGGATGTCAGCGGATGACCATCCGCTGACATCCGATTTGCGTCCTTTCAGTTCTGTTCCATTTTTTGGAACGGAACAGAACCCTATTTTTCTTCCGTTTAAAAAACGGAAAGGAAGCAAAATCGGATGTCAGCGGTGTCATAGACATACATTATGTCCGTATATCATCCGTAAACGGATGGGATGATATGCGGACATACGGAGCGGATGACACAAGTGTCATTCGTGTCCATGAAAAAAAAAAAAAAAAGTGCCGAGGCGGAAAAAAAAAAAATCGGAGCGGCCGTGAGAAAGAGCCCTATGTCAAAATATCCAGTTCGGCTCCAGAGCAATTTTTTTTATTTGTCGCATACATGTAAAATCTTAATTTTTGGCAACAAAATTACCTAAACCCCCAGAACAATATACACAGTATTTTCTAAAGCAGAGGCCCTGTAGAAAAAAAAAAGTGATAGTTGCAATTTTTTGTTTCATATGATATTTGCGCAACTGTTTATTAACCTGCTTAGCGGTATTCCCGAGCGTGGCTCGGGGTTAAATTTCAGAGCCAAAAGCGGTAACCCCGAGCCACACTCAGGGTACCGCCAGAAGCATAGCTGGATCCTGTAAGCAGGGTTACTTACGTTGTCAGTGGGATACAGCGATGTGTCCCGGCGGTGTCTCGCGGCGGATCTTCCTCCCGATCCTCTCCATGCCCCGGCTTCCGTCTCCTGCGACGTGACGTTCGCAGGGGGGTGGAACCGGCGGCAAATTCAAATGTAAAAACACACTAAACACACTGATACAATTCAAAATAAAAAAAAAAAACATATTAGTTTGCCCCCCAGTGCCCTTTCCTGCAGTTTTACTGTACTTTTTATGTATATATATATATATATATATATATACATATATATTGTGAATGAGCAGCCCAAACCAACTGTATACATTTATTATATATATATATATATATATATATATATATATATGTGTGTGTGTGTATATATATATATATATATATATATATATATATATATATATATATAATAAATGTATACAGTTGGTTTGGGCTGCTCATTCACAAGAATTACATGCAAAATAATGGTACCGCTTTCAGCACCTAAAATCCAAAAGAATCATACCGCCAGGGAGGTTAGATGCAAATTTTCCGGGAAAAAAAATACATTTTAGTGCAAAACCACACCATATAATACCCATTTTTGATTAGAATATAAAAAAATGGAGTAAATAGATACCAAACATTCCATGTCTTAAAATTGCGCAAAAATCACCATAGGTGACACTTTAAAAGCCTTTATAGCTCATCAATTTAGAGTTAACCAGGAGCTCTTGTGCTAGAATTATTGTTCTCACTCTGATGTTCACAGTGATATGTCACATGTGTGGTGTGACCACAATGTACCTAAGCATGCGCACCCTGGGCTTGCGTTTGCGCAGGTGCGTGGGACACTGGGGGTTTTAGCAATGTTTTTTAAATATTATGATCATTTTTTAATTTTTTTACTTTTTTCTTTTATTTTTTATTTATTTTTACTTGCTTGCTATCACAAGGGGTTACTAAACCCCTATGTGATAGCATTGGGCAGGTGACAGATACTCTTTATGGAGATATTGAGGGTCTAATAGACCCTAATGTCTCCCCTGCGCATACACAGATTGGCTTGGTTAGATGTTTCCTGGCTATACTAGCATTCATAGTAATATAATCTCTTCATGTGTGAAGCCAGCAATTTTGGGCTATACCAAAAGTTTGGGGCCTGTTGGTAGAGAGTGGCATTGCTCAAACACACCTGTGTGCATGCAATGTGTTGCTCCACCAGCAAGAATCCACCAATTCTCGCCAGCTGCACCACTTGTCTTGTCTTCATTGTGGACATTCTGAAATTTGAGTGCCTATGGAGTATAGTTCAAGGGCACCATCTCAACAGAACAGCTTTTGGAATTACCTGGGAATAAACAGTATGAAATGCTGGTCATACAATCACTGAAACTTTAAAACATTTTATCAAAAGCAATTTACCAATTGTTTGAGTAATAGCTCACACGCTTTTGTGGAATTTTCTTGTGACGCAATCAGATTTCAGTACTGATCATATAAAATAATTCAATTAAATAATGTTTTGCTGCTGCCACCCTTTTTCATTTCAAATACTCAGAACTAATTGACTCTCCCAATTAGAGTTTCTTCCATTAGGATAATTTTATATACAATGCCTCTCTTTTTAACATTGCATAAGCTACTTATAGTATAATTAGAGGTACAGGTATTACTGGATTGAAATGTGCGTGAACACTTAATGGCTAGCCAAAACAGATGGTTGGTTAAGCATTATGATTGTATATAAAACATTAACATTGTTTGTGTTCTGAAGATTTCCAGGTTTGAGTAGAATATACACTAACTTTTGATAGGCAATGGGTCATGTAGGCAGGATTTTGGGTTTTTGCAAACATTTTAGGGTTATATTTTCATACAGTGCTGCTGATCTATTAAAGCTTCCTAGAAAACACTACCTTTCTACAAGCATGCACTCCACCCATGCTGCATAAAGCAGTACAACTGGCCCTGTGTTACTGGGCCCAGGCCTCATCAGCTAAATGGGAGGGGGGGGGGGTTGTTTAGCTGATGAGGCCTTGGCGCAGGAAAACAGGGGCAACTTTATTGTTTATTTCTGCCTAAATTAGTAGAAAGATTTTACTAGACCCCCCCTGACTCCTACTTGCTTACTAGGGATTAAATTAAATTTCCCTGGGCCCCATCACTTCAAGAGAGGGGCCAAGCAGTGGAGGAACTTATTTTTTTCATTTTCGGGTTGTAGGCAGATAAAATCAGTGCCGCTGTTACGCTGCACCCTCGGGGGTGGTGTAGGCAATGTTGGGGGGGTGCATCAGGGAGGCTATATGGGGCCCCATGATTTATTAACAGCAGCCCTAAATACACCAACCTCAGCAGGGCATGTCTTGATATGAAATAGCAACTTGCAGTCTATATTGGACGACAGGTTGAGAACACTGGAGCAAAATTGGTAAATTGGTAAAGAGCGTCACTTTATAACAGAAGGGGCTTGAGCAGGGACCTTCAAGGCAGGATCAAGTGTTTTTTGTTTGAAAGTTGCAGAAAAAAATTGAAAATTACCTTTCGGCTTACTTTAAAGTGGTAGTATCCTCAAAAAAAAAAAAAAAAAAAAAACAAGCCCTGCAGGACAAAGGCATAATGAGCTCATTCTGAAATACTTACCTTAGAACGAACCCCCGACACGGTCGCACGGACACCGCTGAGGCAGCTGACTTCTTCCCTTGGCTTCTCTTCTGGGTTCGACGGCTCCAGCGGTGTGAGTGGCCTGAGCTGCGATGATGTCACTCCCTTGCATGCGCATGTTACTTTCCAGCAAGGAGACGGCAAGGAGCTCTGAAGGTCCGCCGGACCTTCAGAGTGCATGCGGCGCTAGTGTCAGCGGTTGCATGCAGGGTGAATATCTCCTAAACCGTGCAGGTTTAGGAGATATTAATTTTACCTACAGGTAAGCCTTATTACAGGCTTACCTGTAGGTAAAAGTTAAAAAGCGAAGTATACTACCACTTTAACATGTTATAGTGTATATGTGATTTTAGTGATTGGGTTAACATATACGTTAAATAAAGACTTTCATAAAAAAAAAATATGGGGGTAGACATTACTATAAATGAGCAAAACATACCCAGATACATGGCACAGCTCTATACCTCTACCTCTTGATATTCACAAACTATTTGGGTGCTGGCTCCTTACAGCTCATCTCTGCCCCATCTAGGAATATTGAAACAATAGGAGTTGCACTCTGTTGTAAATTTGTCTTGCTGCTTCGTTTTATAGCCCATAAAAAGACTGCTTAAATGTCCGCACCCAAACAACAACGCTCCCCATACGCGTTTCACCCAAGCGGGCTTGCCCTCAAGGATAGAGTAAATACCTACCTACTCAATCCTTCTGAGCAGGCCTGTTGTTATGGATCATGAAATAAAGTACCACAACAAATTTACAATGGAATGCAACTCTTATCTTTCAATATACAAGCAAGAGAAGCAATAATATAGCCAAGCAAATAACATTTTTGAGTGTTCAACAATGGCATACTTCATGTTTTTTTCTTTGATGCAAGATGTTACCTTGTCACTGTTTTTTTCCATGTTTGAAAGTTTTGTTTCTTTGTTCCTTGTGACTGTCAGAGCCTGGAAAAAAAAAAAAAAAACTTCTATAGAAAGACGTCTGAAATCCAACTGGTATTTAATGCTTTAACTCTATGATTTAAGCAATGAAATGTTTTTTTTTTTATATAATTTAGCCAGTGAAGATTTGAATAGGTTGGGTTGTCTAGTGCACAGACTCGGATACAATGGAAATCGTTCTAGACATACACAGTCTCTGAGAAGTGCTTTATGTCTGGAAAAGCAATATAAGAATGTTAGGGCTCTGCTGACACACAACATCACCCTTTCGATGGTTTATTGCTGTGGAAATGCAACAAGACATTCAAAATCAGCATACGTAATGCACGTTACCTTGGTGATAAATTTATTTGCAGAGATGTATGTCTTTTCAGCACATACCACAATTATGTCCTATCTTTTGCAATTATTTAACCCCATATCTTGTGGACAGAAAAGAAAATTCTGCAGCTAAAGTGTTTGAAAAAGATTTATTCATGTGACGGCAAAATATTGTGTAACATTTTTACCATGGTGCGTTCTTTTGGAAACCACGAAATTATAATAATCATCATAAGCAATAATATTCCACAAGTGGTCCTAATGGTTATTGAAAAAATGGCAGCATAAGGTTTTTAAAAAATATTTATCAACAGGCACTTTGTTTTTCCAAAAGGACATTTTTATAACTTCATGCAATTTATCAAGGTGTATAAGGCCTCTTTCACACGGTCCGCATTCCGTTTGCGGATCATGCTCTGCTCAGCGGGGATCGATCCGCCGATCCCCGCTGAGCTGGCGGATGACAGCTCCCTCTCCGCACTGTGTCAGAGCCCCGCTGCTCTCTATGGGGAATCGGATAAGAGCGGACCGATTGTCCGCTCTCATCCGATCGCATCCGATCCGATCCCCAGGACGGATTGGAAATAGGGTTTCCATCCGTCCGGATTTCACGGACAGGATCGGATGCGGATGGCAGCGGGTGTCAGCGGACATGTCACTGCTGACATCCGCTGCTCCATAGGGCTGAATGGGGCATCCAATCAGATCCGCCTAAAAAACTGACAGGCGGATCTGATCGGACCGCCCATGGGAAAGAGCCCTAACAGTAGTTTCAATATAGATATATTTATTTATATTATAAATATATATATATATATATATTTATGGATAGATAGATAGATAGATAGATAGATAGATAGATAGATAGATAGATAGATAGATAGATAGATAGATAGATAGATAGATAGATAGATAGATAGATAGATAGATAGATAGATAGATAGATAGATAGATAGATAGATAGATAGATAGATAGATAGATAGATAGATAGATAGATAGATAGATAGATAGATAGAGAGAGATATATATATATATTTTTTTTTTTTTTTCTAAGCTTCTTATCCATTTTTTTTTTTTTTTTTTTTACTTCATATCCTGCTGTAAAATTTTACCACTCTGTAGTTTCACAGGACAGCTATTTCTAAATTTATTTATTTCTTTTTTTTTTAGATATAAATACATTTTTCTATTTTTTAAACTTCATATAAATGTGATTTTATTGGGATTTTTTTATTTGGACTTTTGTTAGATCACTTAAGCTGTTCATAAATTTTGAGCACCCAAAATTTTTGTTTTATTAACATTTTATAATAATTTATCTAAATTTAAGAAGAAAATGTATTATATTGCATTTCACTAGTCCTTATATTAAGTGACTGTACGTCTTTTTTATTTTATTTCAAGCTCTTTTCCTTTATTTTTAACTGGTGATCCTGCCAGCAACGCACTTGCTGAGCATTGCAATGCTCACTTACTGTACTGTATCTAATAGGGAGCAGCGCTATCACCCTCGGACAGGAAGTGTGTGAGGACTACAAAACAACTCCCCCTTTTCTCATCTCTACTATAGTGATTTGTGGTGTAGTCCCAATACACTACCAGATAATTGTTTGAGATAAGGCTGCCAAGTACACAGGACAGCACTGGATTTCTGGCAGGATCAAGTGATATATTTACCTTATTGAACAGATATTAAATGCTTGGTATATTGGTATTTTTTAATCTGTACAGGCTGTCATATTTGAAATCTGAAGTGGTATTTTATCACCTCTGCAATTTTTATTTTTTGCGCTATAAATTCTGAAAAAAAAAACCCAATATTTTTTACTTTCTGCTATATAACATTCCCACTAAAAAAAATATAAAAATCGTATTTTTTCATCATTTTAGGCCAATTTGTATTCTGCTTCATATTTTTGGTAAAAAAGAAAAACCCTATAAGCGTAAATTGATTGGTTTGCGCAAAAGTTATTGTGTCTACAAACTAGGGGAAAGATTTATGTCCTTTTTATTTATTTATTTGTTACTAGTAATGGCGGTGATCTGCGATTTTTAGCGGGAGTGCGACATTGCGGTGGACAGATTGGACACCTAACTGACATTTTTGACACTTTTGGGGGGACCAGTGACATTACTTCAGTAATCAGTGCTAAAAATATGCACTGTTACTGTAATAATGACACTGGCAGGGAAGGAGTTAACACCAGGGGTGATCAAAGGGTTAAGTGTGTCCATAGGGGGTGCTTTCTAACTGTGTGGGGGATGGGCTTGCTGCTTGAACACAGAGACCTGTGTTCCCAAATAAGAGGAACACAGGATTCCTGTGTTCATAACTGACAGAACAGCGGTCTGCCGTGTTTACAATGGCAGACCGCCGTTCTGTCTCCACGGGGAGCAATCACAGCCACCTGACCCACTGATCGACTCTCCCTGTAGCCAATCAACGCGTGCGTGTGCCCCCGCTAGTGGTCCCGCAAAATGGCATACAGTTACATAGTTTCGTGTGACAGAGCCAACTTGTTCAGTTCAGTTCAGTTTTAGTCCAGTCCAGGATCTGTTGTATTTTCTTCAAATGCTTAAATAATACATAGTTATTATGTAATGATGTTGTTAATTAAAACTATATTTTAAAATTCTGTTTTTCAGTAAAAAAAAAAAGGTCAAGAAAGTAGAACATTATTGGAATATTCAGAGAATAAATAGTGGAACCTAAAGAATGCTGGTGATCCGAATACATAAAATGGTAAGGAGATACTTTCAATTTGTTTAAGGTGTAATAGTAACATTCTGCTCATCAGTCAATACCTTAAGCCTTCTCAACCTTTTAAACATAGAGGAACCCTTGAAATAATTTTCAGGTCTCAGGGAACCCCTGCTAAAAATGACTATATTTACAACTCATGATATATTAGTGTGATGGTCAGTGGGATGAATGCTCCTTAGGGTCCTTTCACACCAGCGGGGCGCCGCTGATCCCCGCTGAGCAGGTCCGTCTCCACTTTGCACTTTGAAAGAGGCAGCGCAGCACTCCACCACACTTTATCATAGGTCCGTCTCAGTGGTGTATTTAGGTTTTGTGCTGCCCTAGGCCTGACTAAACTTGGACACCCCTAATTTAAATATGACCCACCCCTTCCTGTAAAGGCCACACCCCTTCATGCTTATGACCCGCCCTGTTATCTGTAAACCACAGACTACAACCAGTTTTTCAGTGCAGCCCCATCAGTTTCCATAAGTTCAGCCTCATCAGTGCAGCCTTATGAGTGCAGCATATCAGTGCGGCCTCATCAGTGGCCATCAGTACAGCCCCGTCAGTGGCCATTAGTGCAGCCTATCAGTGCATCATATCAGTGCCCATCAGTGCTGCCTTATCAGTGGCCATCAGCGCAGCCTCATCAGTGGCAGTCATCGCAGCCTCATCAGTGGACATCAGTGCAGCCCATTAGTGCCCATTAGTGCAGAATATCAATGCAGCCCCATCAGTGAAGCTTATCAGTGCCCACTTTTTTGCTGCCCCCCTGTAAAGTGCCACCCTAGGCCTGGGCCTTGTTGGCCTAGGCCAAGATACAGCACTGGTCCGTCTCCGCTTACTTTTCAGAGACGGAGCGGTCAGATCCCCGCTCTCCTCTGTGGGAGATCAGATGAAAATGGACCACCTGTCCATTCTCATCTGATCTTATCCGATCTGGTCCTCCAGACGGATGGAAAATAGGGTTTCCATCCGTCCGGATTTCACGGACAGGATCAGATCGGATAGAAGCGGGTTTCATCGGAGATGTCTCCGCTGACATCCGCTGCTCCATAGTGCTGCATGGAGCATCCGATCAGGTCCGCCTGAAAAACTGACAGGCGGAGCGGATCGGAAAGCCATGTTAAAGGGATCTTACACTTGTGGACATTGAGAAGAATTACCTTCTTCCAGATAGCTAAAAAGAACAATGGTGTCAGGGGAACTTATCTGAGAGGCAGAAATTGCTCATTGCTCAAGGAACCTCTAGCAACCTCTGGGGGAACCCTAGGGTTCCATGGAACCCTGGTTGAGAACCATTGCCTTAAGCAAATGAAGAGACAACAAGCAAAGCCTTGGTTAGTAGATATGATTCACTCACCTTGTTTACAAAAATGAATAATTTTAATAGAGGAGCCTCTACAAGAAATTCATGTCACCATTTGTCCTAAGCACACTCATTTTGAAACTGTCTTCCATGACTGATGACTTAATAGGATTAGTGAATTCAAAGCCTAGCTTATATACCAGAGACATTATAACTGCATTAATAGTTCAGTAGTTTAGTTTACTGCAATAATTAAAGCAGACAAAAGGGAACACCACTCATAGTTCAAAGATATTGAACTTGGCAAAATTGAACTGGATAATGTGGGGGTTAACGATCAAGGCTCACCTCATGTGAACTTGCATTTCCTTTGGACAATCAGGTTAAAGTTCAAAGACCAAATAATTGAAATTTCATTTTAATGCAACTGGCAGTTTAACTTGTTCACATAATTGGTGGCACAACAGACCCTTCGTAAATCACTTTCTTTTTATTAGGGCTGGTAAAATATCTGGATGAAACATTTGTGAACTGGTACAATAACTGGGCTGTTATGATTCAGGGTTATTAGAAAGTATATTTAAGTGGAAATCAAGGAAAACAGCCAAATGACGATTAAAATTCACATTATATATGTTTACTGTTTTACCTGCCCAATGATTTACTAAAGCCAAAAGCAAATATTTATTAATTTGCAACTTACCATTTCTTAGATGTTATGGCTACAATAGAGAAATTGGGTGGGGAGTTAGTATCTGGAATAGAAAGTATTTGATCCCCCGCACAGCAGGATGTGTTACGCTATGTGGATACACCATTGATATGTTGCACTTCAATGTCTGGTTTTATTATATATATTTTTTTTGTTTCAATAAAACTTATATATTGTTTAGACCCGTTTTTCTTCAGTATTTTGGGCACATTAAAATCCACATTTTCCTCATCTGCTGGGATTTGTCCCTATCCCCCCCCCTTTTTTTTGGAGGGGGGGGGGTTCTCTTTTTCCCACCACCTCCCCTTCCCTGGCAGACTTGGCCCATTTAGAGATTTATTTCATGGTTACAATAGCTTTCATTTTTAGACTTACTTTCTTTATTTTAATCTGGTGATTTGGCCAGTAAGTCTGTTGTTTTTCAAAAGAACAAGCTCTCCAGCAGAAAGTATCAGATACAGGTATGAGACAAACTGTTTAACACTAGCAGGGATGCTTACAATGGTGAACTTTTATTTATGTAAATCCTTTATCCTAAAAAAAAGGAAAAAGAAAAAAGGTTTGCTGTAACTGCTTAAAAACTGCTTATAATTCCCTGTGATTAAGTTCCAAGGGAGTGAAACGCGTTGGGGGATAGCCTGGCGGGAGCCCAGGCTGAGACTGCAATTCATTCCAATACAAGTGGATCTGCATTGAGGTGCGGCTTCATGGAATCTATCCGTTGTTCAACAGCTTTAAACTATGCAGTCAACCATATGATTTAAAGTGGTCCTAAAAGCTGAAGTTTTTTTTACCTTCGTGCATTCTATGCACAAAGGTAAAAAACTTCTATATCTAGCTCCCCCAAAAGCCTTCCTTTATAGTTACCTGAGCCTCATCGCCATCCAGTGATGTGCACAAGAGCGTCTTTCTCTGCTCTGTCCCTCCTCACAGCTCCAGCTACAGTCAATCTAATTCTGTGACAGGGCCATTCTCCGCTGTCTGTGTTTATGGATACAGGCAGATGGGCTCTGAAGTGAGCCAGCACAAGTGCCCCCCCCCATAGAAAGTGGCTTTCTATGGGGCCACTGGATGAAGAGGAGGAAGAAGAAGAGGAGGAGCTAGGAACACCAGCCGAGAAGAGAATTGGTGCTGCTCTGTGCAATGGTTTTGCAAGTATAAAAAAAATAATAATTTTTGTGAAAAAAAAGACATTTACTTTAGAAACACTTTAACCTCTTGCGTCCCGCCCACCGCACATATACTGCGGCACTCTGCAGCTGCTGGGCAAAGTGACGTATGTGTACATCACTCACTCAGCCGCCTGTTCCCTGGGGAGCTAGCGCGAGTGACCGTTGGCTCTGATGTCCGCCGGTCACTCGCGATCTCCCACAGCAGAGGGAGAAAGACAGACGGCTAATGTAACACACCCGTCTGTCATTCTCCCTTCGATCAACACAGAGGCTGTGCGATCCTGCTATATAGGATCGCATGTCTCTGTGATGATCTAACAAGCCACGCCCCCTGACAGTTAGAATAATGCCCCTAGGGTCACACTTAACCCCTTGATCACCAATAAAGTTAACCCCTACCCTGCCAGTGTCATTTTGACAGTAACAGTGCATATTTATATCACTGATTACTGTAGTAATGTCACTGGTAGCCCCAAAAGTGTCAAAAATGTCAGTCAGGGGTCCGATCTGTGTGCCGCAATGTCGCAGTCCCGCAAAAAAATCGCAGATCGCCGCATTAGTAGTTAAAAAAGAAACAATAAAAATGACATAAATCTTTCCCATAGTTTAGTAAACGCAATAACTTTTGTGCAAACCAATCAAAATACACTTATTGCGATTTTTTTTTTATCAAAAATTTGCAGCAGAAAACAAATTGGCATAAAATGTTAAAAAATTTTGATTTTGACATTTTTTTTGTTTATAGCACAAAAAATAAAAATCGCAGAGGTGATCAAATATCACCAAAAGAAAGCTCTGTTTGTGAGAAAAAACAAGGATGTCAATTTTGTTTGGGTAAAGCTTCGAACGACCGCAAATTTGTCCGTTAAAGTCACGCAGTGCCGAATCCTAAAAGAGGGCCTGGTCTATGAGCAGCCAAATCTTCCGGGGCTAAAGTGGTTAAGCACTTCTAGCCAATTGTAGATAAATGCTTGGGACAATAAAAGCCCTAGACCTACTCTGTATGCTTTAAACTGGTAACCTGTAAACATTTTTAAAGTGTAACCTATAGCGATTTTTAAGTACCAATGTTTGTTGCCATTCCACAAGCGTGCGCAATTTTGAAGCTTGGCATGTTGGGTATCTATTTACTCGGCGTAACATTATCTTTCACATTATACAAAAAAATGTGGCTATCTTTACTGTTTTATTTATTTTTTTTAAAAAATTGTGTTTGAAAGACTGCTGCATAAATACGGCGTAACAAAAAATAATGCAACGACCGCCATTTTATTTTCCAGAGTCTTTGCTAAAAAATATATATATATATATAATGTTTGGGAGTTCTAAGTAATTTTCTGGCAAAACATACTTATTTTAACTTGTAAGCAACAAGTGTCAGAAATAGGCCTGGTCCTTATATGGGTAAGCTGGCAATAAATGAGGCAGTTTTTTTTTATTCAACCAGCGGGTGCTTAAAATTATCAGCTTTTATTCATTTATGTAAAACTTTTATCCCGAAAAGGGAACAAATTGTTCCTGTAACTGCCTAAAAAGTGTTAGCTGGAGTGCGTCTTTGTTTGTCAAGTCCATCTAAATCCGCTAGTTCATCGAACTCTCCCCTCTCCCCAGATTTTCCATGTGGCTATCCAAAGGTGTCTCTGTAGCTCCAGAGTGGAGACATCCTAAGGGTCCTTTCACGTGGGCTTTCCGCCCAGCGGACTCCGTTTTGCCCAGCAGGGATCCATCTGCCGATCCCCACTGAGCAGGCGGATGACAGCTCCGTCTCCGCTTACTTTGCAGAGACAGAGCTGTCAGATCCTCGCTCTCCTTTATGGGAGAACGCCTGTTCGTTTTCATGCGATGCTATCTGAGCTGATCCTCCAGACAGATGGAAAATAAGGTTTCCATCTGTCTGGATTTCACGGACAGGATTGGATTGGATCAGATAGCAGCGGGTGTCAGCGGACATGTCCCCACTGCTGCTCCATAGGGGTGCATGAACGTCCGATTAGGTCCACCGATCCCTGCTGAGCAGGCAGATGACAGCTCTGTCTGCGCTTACTTTGCAGAGACAAACCAGTGAGATCCCGCTCTCCTCTATGGGAGATCGGATGAAAATGGACCGTCTGTCCATTTTTATCCAATCCGATCCTCTAGACGGATGGAAAATAGGGTTTCCATCCGTCTGGATTTAACGGATCGGATCGATAGCAGCGGGTGTCAGCGGAGATGTCTCTGCTGACATCCGCTGCCCCATAGGGCTGCATGGAGCATCAGATCAGGTCCGACAGGCGGACCTGATCGGAAAGCCAGTGTGAAAGGGGCCTAAGACAGGAAGGCTATGTTACTGGCCCGATCACCAAATGAAAATAAAGAAAAAGCCTAAAAGAAAACCTATACAGCCACCACATTTAAGGCTTGGTAAGCTGCTTTGTATTACATTTTTGTTTTTTTGGTTTAATACTGCTTTAAATGTATTCATTTTGAATGCGCAGTGCATGGGTGACTGATACAAACTGAAAAATATATATGGCAGAAGAAATAAAATTGCTTGTTTATTGGAGATTTAACATTATGAAATTGTAATACAGAGCACGATCCAGCAGTTAACTTTCGTCCTGGAAAATGTCTCAAAGTGAATTCAATGTATTGTAAAATTGCAGGCATTACCGCAGCAGCAGTGTAATGTGTATGAGTTTGGGGCAGAGCAGAGAAATATTACTTGACATCTGGGTGGCCCATTAAAATGCTTTGAGAGATACATGATGCTGAAAGCCGTGACAGTAACTTTATTATTACATTAGTTGGTTAGTGTAATAGTTACATTCTTGTCATTTTTTTCTCTTTATTGAAAACACTATCTTGCGGGAGAAATGGCTTTGGTAAACTATCACAGTTCCTGGAAAGCTTTTCTGTTCATATACTCAATATTTTATAGAAATGTTACACAGACAGTTTTAACTGTGTTCCTCCAAAGTACATGGGGATATGGATAACATCATCAACTTACAAGAAAAAGTGGATCGAGAGCCAAAACGTTTTCCTAGCTTTAGATACAGTGAGAAAGTATTGGAAACAATGCCAGGTCTTCAGTCTGCAATCCCCTTCGACAATTTGGGTTCTGAAACACAACAGGGAGTGAAAGGAAATTTCCCCAAAGTAGGAGGAAATCCCAGTCTTTACAGCTGGCATGGGAACAGGTGACTTTTTTTTTAAGGTTATTGCTTTACTCTTTTTCTGAAGACAACTACAGAATTTTTAGATGTTTTTTCTGTCATTCTTACCCCTAATACTGGTGGTCAGACACTATAGCTGGCTATTGTGTTCTTCACCTATAGCAGCCCCCTTTCCCATAAGGCAAGTAAGCCTACTGGTACTTGGTTGCCCTCAGGACTTATACACTATGCTATAGTGCCGAGGGATTCAATGACAGTCCAGGTAAAAGGCAGACAGAGTTCAGAGAATAGTAGTTATCCGGTCCAAGGTCATACACAGGGAAATCCAATCTAGCAGGGCAGACGGACAGGGAGCTTGATCAGATATTACACACATATCACTTTTTATCACAAGCACGAGACTAAAGGTTTGGCTGGCTTAAAGGAGTTGTAAAGGCAGAAGAATTTTTTTTTCTTAATGCATTCTATGCATTAAGATAGAAAGCCTTCTGTGTGCAGAAGCCCCCCTAATGCTTACCTGAGGCTGCCACTGCTGTCAACCAAAGTCAGCTAGGCAATCAGGTGAGAGAGGGGGCAGGGCCAGGGCAGGGCTCCATGTCTGGTTGAACACAGGGAGATATGACTCGGCTTGGATGCCCCCATAGCAAGCTGCTTGCTGTGGGGGCACTGAAAAGGAGGGAGGGGCCAAGAGGGACCCAAGAAGAGGAGGATCTAGGCTGCTCTGTGCAAATCCACTGCACACAGGGGGTAAGTATAACATGTTTGTTATTTTTATAGAATAAAAAAAACAAGAGTTTACAATCACTTTAAGAGCCGGTTCACATTGAGGCGACACGACTTCAGGGGGGCGACATGTGAAGTCGCATGCACCGCGACTTCGGCGCGACTTGCAGGGACTTCACATAATGGAAGTCTATGCAAGTCGATCCGAGGTCGCCCCCAAGTAGTACAGGACCCTTTTTCTAAGTCAGAGCGACTTGTGTCGCTCCTATTATAACGGGTCCTGTACTACTCAATGGACCGCGACCGACCGCGACTTGTCAGGCTGACAAGTCGCCTGACAAGTCGCGCTAACGTGAATGGGCTCTTAATTAGGTCTGGTCTCTACCCAGAGACTGGCTACATCAATCACCTTGCAGGTGGACACACAGACAAGAAGAATGCCACAACCAAACCCTGGATGCTGTTCTGTCTGCCTTCTGTCCAGCTGACCATGTTCCCCAAGACAGAAAGTAGGAGTGCATCTCCCAAATTGTGAAAGGGTTAGCAATGGCACCCATCAGAACTTCTATCCTTGCCCGCCTTAGTAGTAAAAATGTTTTTGCTTTAGTTCCACATTAATTTATACAAACAACAGATTCCATTGTAACAGCAAGTGTACAAACTTAAAGTATATGTGAACTCTTACCTTGTAAAACAAACCATTCAGTTAAAAATAGAAATGAAAGGCAAAACACTTGTGTATATATATAAAAAAAAAAAAAAAAATACTTGTTTTTTATTTTTTTCTAAGTGATTTCATGACCTCTGTTTTCAGCTGCATAAGGGGCTTAGAGAGCTAGGGGTGGAGAACCAGCAGTACACTGATCTTCCCAGTAAAAGGCTGTGCAGGGAGGCATGTCAGCACAAGACATGGCCAGTAGAGGACAGGCAGGCTGTTCTCCCAACACAACCAGAAAACTGACCACGCTGGGATTGGTGTGCTTCTATGCCTAGCGTAGCGTGGTCAGTTTGAAACAGGAAAGTAGGGGAATTGGCAGGAACATTAAATATTTTACACAAAAAAAGCAATACAAAGGGAACAGGATACTCTTTAACACAAATACATGGTACAACAGACACATATCAGGAATATGAAATGTTTGGGAATCATTTGTTCGTTCTTGTTCAAATTGTTAATTAATATAGGCGAGTCAAAATGACAACAGACAGGTTGGGAAATCACTGCGAGACATGTGAAAATAATATACAAATGCACGGGAAAGGAATAATTGCCAAAATTCAGATAAAATAAAACTAGGGGTGTAACAAATCCCACAAAACCGTGGGTATCAAACAAGGCAAAACATGACCAGCCTGGGGTTGAGGGACCCGTTACTTAGGCCTCCAGAGGGCACATAGTACTGTAGACCAGTAGGGTGCCAAGGGATACAGGAACCGAGCAGTTGCACACTCTGGTATCTCTTAATGAAGAGGGGGTAACATGTTATTTAAACTTTTTTTGTTCTTGAGAAGAACTGATTTGTATGACAATAAATCTGCTATAGAGTTTCATATAATATACTGACCCCTGGGAAGAGCAATGCATAAGCACTACGTATGTGTTTGTGCAGACATTTAGGGCTTGTTCTTCACACTATGTGCATTTTTCTACACTAGAATAATGCAAGTCTCTACAAAGGCACACAAAAACAATTGTTTTCTATGTGCCCTGTTCACACTAAAATGCTGATGTCATGTGTGGTGCAGAGGTGTGAGGAAATATGCATTTGTCCGCACCACAATGCATATAAATGCTATAATTGCACATACTGTAAATTGAAAGGTTTGTGATGACAAAGGAAATAGATGGGGGGGACGCATGAAGAAAACACACGTCAATGACGGTGTGCAATAAAAACCACATGTACATGTGTATCCAGGGCTTTAGATAAGGGGGTACCACCAGCCCTCCTGTGTGGGACCTAGGCCAGCAGGGGGGCCCAGGCAGCTGGGTGAATTGGATGTGGGCAGGGAGGGTGATCAGAACGGTGGGGGGAGGAGGCAATTACTGGAACCAATCCCTTGTATGGCTCTCAGCACCTGAAAGCTGAATTCTTCTCCTCTCTCTCCCGCTAGCATTCAGCTGCTGCAGAGAGAGCCATACACGGGATTGGTTCCAGTAATTGCCTCCCTGTGCACCATAAGATTCCCCCTGCTGCCCACACCTGCCTGTGTGCCCCCCACCCCCACAGTGCTGCTGGCTTCACTGCTTTCCTTCCCACTGGCAGTTGGTGGCACACAATAGGATCCTTCAGGATGGAGAGTGGGGAAAGAGTCTGGTAAATGTCACAATTACCAGCCCCTTCTATTCCTGAATGAACACAATGAGTGATCTGTACCGATCGCTCAATGTGTTCATTCATAACTGAAGCATAGGCTGTTTTTTTGGGGGGTTTTTGGTTTCCAAAAGCAACCCTGTGTGTTTCATTGCACAAACGTTTATGCACGTTATTGTGTTAATAAACCCTTAATAAAAACCTTGCTGCTTTTCAGAGAAAGTTATATTTTCTTTTGCGAATAGCTGTCTAAAGCAGGTTTTTAAGGCACCTTATGGCTCGTTCACACAACCTGTGCGCTAAAATGATCTGCTTCTAACATATGGGCTGGTGTCTGTTCTGTCCCCACAGCGGCGACACCGCACATAGTGTAAATGAGCCCTTAAAGCCAAACTACAGCCAATTTATTTTATACATTTTGGATAGGGTAGAAAGAGTTAACGGCTTAATTTTCTTTTAAAGATAATGATTTGGGAATGGTTGGGGCAGAAAGGCATTGACGGTGATAAAAAAACATTGCCAGTTTCAACCCTTTTCCCATCAAAATATTTTTTTGTCTGTGTCCTTCATGCAGGGCTAAACATTGTCCTACTGTCCTTGAGCTACTAGCCAGGCCTTAACCACTTCTGGGCCAGAAGGTTTTATCCCCTTATGACCAAGCCATTTTTTGCGATACGGCACGGTGTTATTTTAACTGACAATTGCGCGGTCATGCAATGCTGAACTCAAATAAAATTGATGTCCTGTTTTCCCCACAAATAGAGCTTTCTTTTGGTGGTATTTGATCACCTATGCAATTTTTATTTTTTGCGCTATAAACAAAAAACAAGCAACAAATCTGAAATATATCTTTTTTTTTACTTTATGCTATAAAACATTCCCAATAAAAAAATTAAAAATCTAATTTTTCATAACTTTAGGCCAATATTTATTCTGCTACATATTTTTGGTAAAAAAAATCCCAATAAGTGTATATTGATTGGTTTGCACAAAAGTTATCGCGTCTACAAACTAGGGGAAAGATTTATGTCTATTTTATTTTTTTTACTAGTAATGGCGGCGATCAGTGATTTTTAGCGGGACTGCAGCATTGCGGCGGACAGATCAGACACCTATCTGACATTTTTGACACTTTTGGGGGGACCAGTGACATTACTACAGTAATCAGTGCTAAAAATAAGCATTGTTATTGTACTAATGGCAGGGAAGGGGTTAACACCAGGGGCAATCAAAGGGTTAAATCTGTCCCTAGGGGGTGCTTTCTAGCTGTGTGGGGATGGGCTTGCTAAATTAACAATCAGCCAATCGGTGCGCACATACAGGTACGTCAATTTGCGGGACAGAGCCGACCTGCCACAGTGTATGTATTGCTGGCGGTTGGCAAGTGGTTAAGAGTTACTCACCACCAGTTGCCCCACCCTGTCCCGCCCCTAATGAAGACTCCAATCAAGTTGTAGAAACATCTCAAGGATGATTAATGGAAACAGGATGCACCTGAGCTCAATTTTGAGTGTCATGGCAAAGGCTGTAAATACTTAGGCTGCATTCACATGTCAGCGTATAATCGCGGGCAGAAGCGCCGCTGTTCCGCCCGCGATTCGGAGATTTATTGCAAATCGCGGGACGCCTAGCGTAGCCCGTTGATTTGCAATAGCCCCCCAAACGCCGAGCGATGTTGCCGCGATTTACGCCCGCCGAATCGCGGCAACATTGCGCAAACAAAATCGCGGGACGCAATACGCTCCAAAAAAGTACAAGAGCTTCTTTGGAGCGTATTGCGTCCCGCGATTTTGTTTGCGCGATGTTGCCGCGATTCGGCGGGCGTAAATCGCGGCAAAATCGCTCGGCGTTTGGGGGGCTATTGCAAATCAACGGGCAACGCTAGGCGTCCCGCGATTTGCAATAAATCTCCGAATCGCGGGCGGAACCGCGGCGGTTCTGCCCGCGATTATACGCTGACATGTGAATGCAGCCTTATGTGCATGGGATTTTTTTCGTTTTTTATTTTTAATAAATTTGCAAAGATTTTAAACAAACTTTTTGACATTGTGATTATGGGGTATTGTTTGTAGAATTTTGAGGACAATAATGAATGGAATCCATTTTGGAATAAGACCGTAATATAACAAAATTTGAAAAAAGAGAAGTTCTGTGAATACTTTCCAGATGCACTGTAGAGAGAATACTGGTGACTTGGTCTTTGCCTTTTCCTGCCTTTGATAAGGCATGAGTTCCAGAGTTCAGTTCCGCTTTATATTGTGATGTTACATTTCAGATATTTATATTGCTGCTATTGTAAAAAAAAAAAAAAAATGACATTATCACACATACAGTGACATTGCATAAGGCTCATTGACATACAGTAGTCAAATTCATCTCAGTTCTTATGTCAAAACCCAGGCACACCTGTAGCTAGGCGTTAAAGAGAAATTACAGTGTTTGCTTTTAAATAGCAAGTGAGACTTCTATATTCTTGCTTGACTATATAGTCACAGTGTTCTTATCATCTGATTCAAAGTTTGAAACATTACATTACTTAAGTGAACTGTGATTATGATCCCTTATAACACATTTTGCTGATGCTAACTTTCTTAACCACTTCTGGACCGGAAGATTTTCCTGCTTAATGACCAGGCCATATTTTGCAATTCGGCACTGCGTTACTTTAACGGACAATTGCGCGGTTGTGCGACGCTGTACCCAAAAATTGATGTCCTGTTTTTCCCACAAATAGAGCTTTCTTTTGGTGGTATATGATCACCTGTGCGATTTTTATTTTTTTGCGCTATAAACAAAAAAACAGCGACAATTCTGAAAAAAAAAAAAAACAATATTTTTCAAATTCTGCTATATAATATTACCAAAAAAAAAAAAAAATGTAAAAATCGAAATTTTTTAACATTTTAGGCCAATTTGTTTTCTGCTACCTATTTTTGGTAAAAAAAAAAATTGCAATAAGTGTATTTTGATTGGTTTGTGCAAAAGTTATCGCGTCTACTAACTACGGGAAAGATTTATGTCATTATTATTGTTTTTTTTTTATTTTTACTAGTAATGGTGGTGATCTGCAATTTTTGGACTGCGACATTGCAATGGACAGATCGGACCCCTGACTGACATTTTTTACACTTTTGGGGGGTTCAGTGACATTACTACAGTAATCAGTGCTAAAAAATATGCACTGTTACTGTAATAATGACACTGGCAGGGAAGGGGTTAACACAGTAAGTGATCAAGGGGTTAAATGTGTACCTAGGGGCGTGTTTCTAACTGTATGGGGGAGGGGCTTGTGAAATGATCACAGAGACCTGTGTTCCTATATAGCAGGATCACAGGGGCCATGTGATCATTCCAGAGAGAAGAACGGTCAGCTGTGTTTACAACAGCTGACTGTTCTTCTCTCTCACTGGGGAGCGATCACGGGTGTCAGACGGCAATCAGAGCCACCTGCCCCGTGCATTGGTTTCCCCGCTGCCAAGTGGGGGCGGGAGCGCGCCGCTGGCGACTTGCGCTCACCCCCTAGCTGCAGGCGTGCGACCAACGTATACCTATATTGATTCGCGCAGGAGGGCCGCCCTGCCGCAGTATAAGGGCGGTCGGGAAGTGGTTAAAAACCTAAAGTGGTTGTAAACCTTAATCATAGAATCTGAACAAAGCACATATATCTGTAGTGTTTACTTATTTCTCTCCAAAGCTCTAAGTGTCATCTCTCTCTGGTGCTTTGTTCCTATGTTATCAGCATGAGTCGCTTCTTAGAACACATGAGAAAAATTTGTGTTGGGAGAGGAGGGGAAGAGAGAGCTCAGCATGCAGCTTGTCTATTCACAACACATTTCTTCTGCCCCCTCCTCTATGCTCCTGACAGATGAAGAAGGATTTTTAACTCAATCTGCCCTTTTGAAGGGGTGTAGGGAATAGAAGACTGCAGATAAACAAGTAAAACTGATGTAGGAGTATTTGTTGTTTAATCTCTGTGTATTATCTGAGGCTGTTCACTTCATTGGGTATATGTGAGGGTTTACATCCACTTTAAATAATGGTACATTGTTTAGCACAGACTTGACATCCAACCATGGCATACTGACATTGAGTGTAATTGTTGTAGACTGTGTTCTGTGTTTATTATGCAAGGAGACCACAAACAGTTACTTTATGATGATACAGAAATCTTGTATTTCATGAATGTCATAGTAAAGAAAGTTATTTCATTTTTTTAAGATAACATTGTTCACCGTGATGTGAAGTCAACATGAATTTTTGTTGATAGATGGATTGTCTTATACTGGTTTAGAATCTTACAAGTTTGAGGTTTCCTCGCATTTTGCTCACAAAGTAAGATAAACACACATGCTTCCTTTGTAAAGGAGACGAGGAGTTCTTTTTCATTTGCTTGGTTTCATAGAAATCTGTTAATCTATTTATATTCCCCTATCAAAGACATCTGAGACACACAGTTCTGACTGTCCTTTCACAGAGAAATGTCTGAAAATATAATAGCTCTTTAAATTATTCAGAGAAAGTGGATATAGGATTACTAGAGTCTCTGCAACTGTCAGGACCTCAATGTCTCGCATCAGACAGGTCTGTCGTAAATGTTCAGGAATTTCAGGGTAATAGGATCTATTATGTCCACCCAGAACATTTTTCTGATGTGAATTATGCTAAAAGGAACAATTACTTTCATGCAGCCTTGTTATAGAGCCAGTTTTATTTTGGACCAATCTTACCAAATATCTGAGTAAAGGTGAAAATGGAATACGATGCTCCTTATTCGCATGACCTTTTTAGGGCCAACCTTTAGGTTAGCAGCAGCAGAATAATTTGCAATGTCAGAATAGCATTAGGAACTAAAGTACAACAGAAATTGCACTTTATTCATTGCCTGTTTAAGATGGTTTGTCGTTTGTGGAAATCACAGTCATTGCTTTTATGTTTCCTTGGATTAAAAAAAATATGATAGCATGAGAATATTGCTTATTTAAGTGAGCAAACACATGGAGGTTCTCCCTCTACTCATTTGATAATCTGTCTGTTTTATTCCCAGTTTCTGTAATGTGCATACATGAAATTGGGGGTGTTGATGTCACCAAGAAAGGAAGGCATTGACAGCAATAAAAACATTGTCAGTTGTTCTAACCCAAGGGTGCTCAACCTGTGGCTCTCTGGGCCCTCTGAAGACCTCAAATCAGGGACACACACTTCTATTATATCCTGCAGGTTTGGTGCGCATGAAGAAAGTGTATCACACCCACAAGATATAAAAAAAGTCGATGGCAAAGTACAGCTAACCTGCAGGAAATCCGCAGGAACACTGCCTCACCTGCGGTGTGGGTAAACGGCACCGCACCAGTGTGAAAGCAGCCTTATAGGGTGCTCAGGACAGTAAGGGCCTCTGGTGTGACCCTGCTCCAGGGGCCCTTGTGTCCTCCCTGTCACATTCTCTTTTACACTTGGACAGAAGGGGTGGCATATACAGAAACCAATCCTTTCCATTTTCCTCCTGCAAACGCTGAAAGTCGGCTTCCCCTCCTCTCCCTCCCACTGGCATTCAGCAGGTCCAGAAGGAAAATGTTCATTATGCTATTCAAAATAAAAAAATTTAAATTCTGTACCATTTCATTTCTTTGTGGCCCACAAACTCGTTACCAAATCACTTAAGTGGCCCTTGCTTTTCAAATGGTTGAGCACCCCTGTTGTAACCCGTCCTAAAATATCTTTTGTGTTTTTTTCTCTGTCCCTGTTAGAGAAATTTCCCATCCTTTCCTCTCCTGACTGGACCTGTGGGGAGATCTCCTTGATAGGAACACAGATAGCAATTAGGTAGCAGATTATCCGGCACAGGCACAAGAGGACTGTCCTTTGAGAGGAGCTCACCACTACTCCCTCGGACATCCCTTTGTCTCTCCTCCCCTTCCACCATGACTAAGGGAGTTAACACCTGCCTTAGAATAACTAAATAGCTATCTGCCTGGCTAACTACACAATATTCCCTATGAGGATGAAATGTATTGGTGTAGTGAATTAATGGTATCTTGGCCACAAAATTGGGGTACCTAAACGTATATTTATACAGCGTGTGCTTTTTGTATATATACACGCACATGCACCCCAATATTTTTTTTATATAATTATGATTTATTCACCATCTCATCACCAATATTCTTCCATATAAAGTCCACGTCTTATATACTAATTGAGTCCATTCATGGATCTGCCGGCTGCCCTGTGATTTTACACACGAAGGAACACTAGTTGTTTTTTTGGTCTCTTAAGCCCTGAAGAAGCAAAAACAAGCGAAGCGTGTTGGCAGCGCAGGGACCATTTTCCATCTCTCTTATTGAGACCCGCCACTCGGTTATCTTTATCTGTGTTTTTGTTTTTTTATTAATTTTTCTATGTCATTATGTGTTATATGTATGTACGTCTTCAGAGCATGCTTGAACATGCTTTTTTAGGAGAATACATTGATGAATAAACATGCGTTGTGTTGTGTCATATTCTGACCATCTCATTTTGGCCTACAAAACCCCACTTTTTTTTTTTCTCTTATTTTTGTGTGATAGATAGCAATTATCCCTGCTCTACCAAAAGCCAAAAAAAAAAAGTTTTGATTTAAATTGGGATTTAATTTGAAGTACGGACTAAATTGTAAAAAAGAAATACATTTCTACATTCAGGAGACGGGTTTTGAACCCATTATCATGGCATAAAAACCATTGGTCCTGTCACAGCTATGTTAGGTTTAATACAGTAATACTTACATTATTTTTAAAAATGAAGCGCATTTCTGTTTTTAAATTTAGATATCCTTTTTTATATTGTCACCTACTCATTAATTAACACAGGAAACCCTGCATATTGAAATAGAATTTAGAACGGATAAGGTGAAACTAAATTATTTTTTTGTGAATCCTAAATGAATGGTTTTCATTTTCTAAAGTAAAAAGAAAAGTGCCTCTACACTTTATTTTACAAATGAAATGCCAGGGAACTGTAGTTGTAATATAATTGGTTTTATTTGTATTATCTGTCTTTTAATTTGTCCTTTTTATCATGTAACATGAGAACCAGGTACTTTGCAGCTTTGTAAAAGCCAGTGGGGAGATAATTCTGGAGGTGGAAAATGGAATTATTAATGGAAAAAATAGCTTACTATGACTTCAAGTGCTTTATAGTAAGTTGAAAACAATATTCTAGGGCATAAGAAAAGCTAAGACCTTGGTTTAGTACAAAAGAGCTTTAAAATGTATCTCTATAAGTGCAAATAGATGCTTCTTGCAGCCTAAAATGTTTTGTACCAGCTATGTAGCAGCTAAGTGTAATGTACCAACTAATAAAGTATATTATTATTGTAATTAGTATTTAAAGAGATTGTAAAAGGAAAACCTTTTTTTCCTTTAAATAACATTTTAAAGGAAAAAAAAGTTTTCCTTTTACTTACCTGCTGTGTGCAATGGTTTTGCACAGAGCACCCCTGATCCTCCTCCTCTTGGGTCCCCTGCTGGCTCTCCTGGCTCTTGCCCCCTTCTAAATGCCCACATAGCAAGCCACTTGCTATTGGGGCACTCGTGTTGGCTTGATCCTGAGCCATGCTCCTGGTTTTTATTGATACACAAAGCGCTGGTTGGCCCCACCCCCTGATCTCTCTTTGCAGGCTGTGATTAACAGCAGTAGGAGCCAATAGCTCCCACTGCTGCCTCCATGGCCAGTGAGTAGAGAGAGAGTGGAGAGAGCTTCTGTTCTTGGGCACAGTGCTGGATGGAGATTGGCCTCAAGTAAGTATAAGGGGGCTGGGGAGCTGCAGAGAATGCATTAAGACATGCCCCCTGCCTTGCCCCCTTAAAGGAGAATTTTACAAAAAATAATGTTAAACCGACAAGTGTTTTTTTTTTTCCCCCCCCCACTAGTATTCCTTTATATTGGCTTTTGAAATTTACAAATGCAGCAATTTAGAAAATTGGATGAAAAGTTTAGCTCTGTGAAGCACTTTTCAAAAAAAGAAAAAAAGTGCATTTTATTTTCAACTACGGTGCCTTGCGAAAGTATTCGGCCCCCTTGAACTTTTCGACCTTTTGCCACATTTCAGGCTTCAAACAAAGATATAAAACTGTAATTTTTTTGTGAAGAATCAACAACAAGTGGGACACAATCATGAAGTGGAACGAAATTTATTGGATATTTCAAACTTTGTTAACAAATAATTTGTAGCGCCACCTTTTGCTGCGATTACAGCTGTAAGTCGCTTGGGGTATGTCTCTATCAGTTTTGCACATCGAGAGCCTGAAATTTTTGCCCATTCCTCCTTGCAAAACAGCTCGAGCTCAGTGAGGTTGGATGGAGAGCGTTTGTGAACAACAGTTTTCAGTTCTTTCCACAGATTCACGATTGGATTCAGGTCTGGACTTTGCCTTGGCCATTCTAACACCTGGATATGTTTATTTGTGAACCATTCCATTGTAGATTTTGCTTTATGTTTTGGATCATTGTCTTGTTGGAAGACAAATCTCCGTCCCAGTCTCAGGTCTTTTGCAGACTCCATCAGGTTTTCTTCCAGAATGGTCCTGTATTTGGCTCCATCCATCTTCCCATCAATTTTAACCATCTCCCCTGTCCCTGTAGAAAAGCAGGCCCAAACCATGATGCTGCCACCACCATGTTTGACAGTGGGGATGGTGTATTCAGGGTATTGAGCTGTGTTGCTTTTACGCCAAACATAACGTTTTGCATTGTTGCCAAAAAGTTTGATTTCGGTTTCATCTGACCAGAGCACCTTCTTCCACATGTTTGGTGTGTTTCCCAGGTGGCTTGTGGAAAACTTTAAACAACACTTTTTATGGATATCTTTAAGAAATGGCTTTCTTCTTGCCTCTCTTCCATAAAGGCCAGATTTGTGCAGTATACGACTGATTGTTGTCCTATGGACAGAGTCTCCCACCTCAGCTGTAGATCTCTGCAGTTCATCCAGAGTCATCTTGGTTGCATCTCTGATCAGTCTTCTCCTTGTATGAGCTGAAAGTTTAGAGGGACAGCCAGGTCTTCGTAGATTTGCAGTGGTCTGATACTCCTTCCATTTCAATATTATTGCTTGCACAGTGCTCCTTGGGATGTTTAAAGCTTGGGAAATCTTTTTGTATCCAAATCTGGCTTTAAACTTCTCCACAACAGTATCTTGGACCTGCCTGGTGTGTTCCTTGTTCTTCATGATGTTCTCTGCGCTTTAAACAGACCTCTGAGACTATCACAGTGCAGGTGCATTTATATGGAGACTTGATTACACACAAGTGGATTCTATTTATCATCATTAGTCATTTAGGTCAACATTGGATCATTCAGAGATCCTCACTGAACTTCTGGAGAGAGTTTGCGGCACTAAAAGTAAAGGGGCTGAATAATTTTGCACGCCCAATTTTTCAGTTTTTTGTTTGTTAACAAAGTTTGAAATATCCAATAAATTTCGTTCCACTTCATGATTGTGTCCCACTTGTTGTTGATTCTTCACAAAAAATTACAGTTTTATTTCTTTATGTTTGAAGCCTGAAATGTGGCAAAAGGTCGCAAAGTTCAAGGGGGCCGAATACTTTTGCAATTCACTGTATATAGATCAGACCAAAATGAGGGACAAATGAAGAGGAATGAGGGACAGAGAGACTTTGTTCCAAATTAGGGACAGTCCCTCGAAATGGGGGACAGTTGGAAGAGATAGACAGACAGCATAAGTAGATTAAAAAAAAATATATATATAAGCTTTCTATTTGCAGTATATACTATACATAACAATAGGAAAATGACAGGATCTTTTAAGATGTCAGGTACAATTTAAACGTATATCTATTGAGGCCTTTACATTCTAAAGCACTACTACATGATTTCTATTCCTATATCATTTTACTAGAGGTGCTTGAAGTATATATGCATGCATTCTATCCTAAATCATATACTCTGATTCCTCCTGTATTGAATTGTATTGTAACTGTACTGTCTGCCATCATGTTGTAAAGCGCTGTGCAAATTGTTGGCGCTATATACTGTATTATAATAATAATGATTTACTAATTGTTCTTGCTGTCCAGTTCTATGCCGAAACACTGTGCTGGAAATTGTATGCTCCTGGGCCCTAAAGCTATCACCCATGGCTCACACTCCCAGCAGTTGAGACCCTATTGTCAGCTTGTGATGTATAGCAGTTACCAAGATAAGAAGTATAAGCATGATTAAGCTGGAAGAGTGAGTGAACTTCTCGCCAAATTCCATGACAGCTTACACATTTTACGCACAGCGTTTTAAAAAAAAAAAAAACGGAATAACAATTTCTTGTCATTTACTAGCACTGAATGAAAATGATAATAGTGTAGATCTTGTTGCCGATTTCTGCTGTCTTGTATGTCAATTGTTGCTGCTACACTGCATTTCTCTTGCTGTCTCTGTATAAAGCAAACCGATTCTTTCTACTGTTAGCTAGTACAAAGGAAGCAATAGAGCACAAGATTGACCTCAGATAAGCTAAGAAGAGTAAGGAATTGTTATTTCACACACAACTTTGATGCTGCGTAGCTGGGGCATTCATGCTTGAAAGTCTAGAATAAAAAGAATAGAAAGATGTTAAGTAATTATTGCCCAGTGGTTGTCAATTCTGTATTTTTATCGTTTTGTCGGCTTGGGGAGTTTCTTACATACTGACAGCATATAGATCATCAGGTATACTCATAGTAAATTTGATAAAATTAGTGGATGGGTGGAAAGAAAAACTGTTACTTCCTACCCCCCCTATAGTCAGTACTGCTGACTCATAGTGTGACCTAAATAATTATTCTAATTGTCTACCTCTGCATGACCTAAATTGACATTCAAATGAAAGGGTTGTAAACAATGCATGCTGCGAGGCCACAGTGGTTCCTGTGTCATGGTTAACAAGATGAATTGTACTGTGTGTGTAAAAATGTGTGTACATCTAATATCATCAAGCGGTTTGTTAGCAGACTCAAGACTTGTTGGCAGTTATACTCACATATATAATTTATTTTTAAAAAGTATTAAAAGTGTGTGAACACTCATAAATGCCGTACTTAACTCATACTTAACCCTGGGGCACAGACCATAATATAGTTAGGACCGGTCACCTAGCAATAATTCCACTATGGGAAGCTACACTAGTAGCAAGCCTTGGATCAAAGAATGCTGACAAAGCTACACATGATGTAGCGAAACGCGTTGACATCACTATTACGTCACAAGGCACCCTGAACAGACATGCCCCTGTTAACATAGTGCAGCCGGATACCCAGAAGGACTTCGCCACATGATGCATCTCCCATAGTGGAGCTTGAAGTACAGCCAGCAGCCACCTTACTGGCGCAGCACTGACAATAACCTTATACCAAGATTTGCATCTGTTCCACAAAGGGTAGAAGCTAGAGCAGCGACAAACCCCGAGATTCGGTATGAACTATACATAGTAAGTCCAATGATGTGGATCACAGGCAACTAACTGGAGGGGGTAAGATAGCCCCCTTCGTTATACCTGAGCCATTGATGTTAAATAATCACTTGGAATAGATATACCACCAACCTACTTGGAGGATACATTAGAGCAGCCCTCAAATTTTCCACTCGCCTGCTCGCATTTTGCGAGTGGAAAATGATTGCGGGCGAGGATGAGAGAGGAGAGGAAGAGGAAAGGCGGCCGGATAATCAGAGTGGGGATCGCTGCACTGTAACATCTTTCATTTAAATTGCCGGGCACTCAGCTTCACAGGTAGTCCCGCCTCCTGGCTCGGCTCCTTTGATAGACAGAACACCGCCGGTACATGTGACGTCTATCATAGGAGCCGAGCCAGGAGGCGGGACTACGTGTGAAGCTGAGCGCCCGGCAATTCAAATGAAAGATGTTACAGTGCAGTGATCCCCGCTCTGATTATCCTGCCGCCTTTCCTCTTCCTCTCTCTTCTCCTGCACAAGTGAGGCTGCAATCCATATTTATGGTCACATGGTTGGGGGGGTCTAATATAGGATTACAAGGCTCAGCATGTCTTATTTATGGTCACATGATGGGGGGGCATCTCCTATAGGACTACAAGGCTCAGCATTCCATATTTCTAGTCACATGGCTAAGGGGGGAGGGTCCCATATAGCACTTACAAGGCACAGCATGTCTTATGGCCACATGATGGGTGGGGTCTCATATTGGACTACAAGGCACAGCATGTCTTATGGTCACATGATGGGGGTGTGTCTCATATAGGACTACAAGGCTCAGCATTCCATATTTCTAGTCACATGGCTAAGGGGGGGTCTCATATAGTCATATAGGACTACAAGGCACAGCATGTCTTATGGTCGTATGATGAGGGGTTCTCATATAGGACTACAAGGCACAGCATGTCATATTTATGGTCACATGATGGCGGGGGGTCTCATATAGGACTACAAGGCACAGCATGTCTTATTTATGGTCACATGATGGGGGCGTCTCATATAGGACTACAAGGCACAGCATGTCTTATTTATGGTCACAAGATGGGGGGGGGGGGCGTCTCCTATAGGTGGGGCAACTGGTAGCGAGTAACCCTTAAGGCCTGGCTAGTAGCTCAGGACTTGAAATTTTGAGCCCTGCATTAGAGTATCGATGATCTCCACATTTTGGACATTTCTTTGATCCAAGGCCTTCTACTAGTGTAGCTCCCATGGTGGAATTATTGCTAGGTGAGCGGTCCTATATTATGGTCTGTGCCCCGGGGCCTATGTATGCAGCAAGGCTGGTGTTGAATTGAGGTGCATTGTGACCCATTGTACACACAAGCAGGGATCCTCACAGCACTGGAAACATACATAGTCATATTTTTATGTCTGGGCGTTTATGAGTGTTCACACACTTTTTAAAACTTCTTGATAATATATTATATATGTGAGTATAACTTCCAACAATTCTTGAGTCTGCTCAGTAATCGCTTGGTTTTCCTTTGGGAGAATCTCTTCTCTCCCTGAACCAGTTGTTTTTTTTTTTTTTTTTGCTTTGGCCTTTTTGGTTTTATCGGCAGCACACCAGCACAGTGGTTAAGACATTGGTATTGTTATTGCAATAATTTATCCTCCACTCTGTCTGATTTACATCTAATATCATAACTGTGTTAAACACTGGCAGGCAGCTGGTCATTTTATAAATAGTGAAATAGGTGTACATGAGATAAGCAATTCACTACTAGTGCATCACACAGACACATTTTTAGCACTCAGTAATAACAAGAAAGAGGCCAAGTTATAACCAATTTAGGTGAAGGTACAGTCATTTTTTGAGACATTCTTATTATACAGGATTTAAATGGCCCCAAGAGTTTGCACCTTACAATGTAGAGGGGGAACAGTACAATTACAATACAGTTCAATATAGTAGGAATATGAGGGCCCTGCTCATGGAGCTCACAGACTAAAGGGAGGGGGAGATGGTACAAAAGGTAATAGCTACAGCGGATGATCTGATGGAGATGATTCGGGTACAGTTCTTAGGTGGGATAGGCTTCCCTGAATAAGTGAGTTTTTAGGGATTGCCTAAAGTGGACAGGGGAGGGACTGACCAGACATACTGGGGCAAGAAGTTCCAGAGGATGAGAGAGGCTCTGGAGAAGTCCTGGAGGTGAGTGTATGAGGAGGTAACAAGGGACCTGGAGAGCAGGAGGTCTTGGGAGGAGCGGAGAGGATGATTTGGCGTTATCTGCAGATAAGGTTGTTGATGTATCTGGGGGCGATGTTGTAGTTAGTATTTTCAATTTTATACAGTGGGGTATAGGAAGCCAGTGAAGGAATTGGCAGGGAGAAGCAGCGGTCACACATTGGTTAGTAAGGTGTATTAGTCTAGCAGGAACATTCATAAAAGACTAAAGGGGGATAGCCTGTGTAAGGGTAGGCCATTGAGGAGAGATTAGCAGCAGTCAAGGTGGGAAATAACCAAGGAGAGAATAGGTTGTTTTGTGGTGTCGTTAGTCAGGAAGGGGCAAATTCTCGAAATGTTAAGAAAGTTAAGGCCGCAAGATTTAGCCAGTGATTAAATGTGGGGCTGAAGGAGAGGTCAGAGTCTAGGATTATGCTCAGCACCTTGGCATGTGTGGAGGGACCAATGTCCAAGACATACCCACGGATTAAACTGAGAACAGTGTTTAAAGGACAACTTCCCTTATATTGAAGGTGTCTTTTAACATTTCTCCTCACCCACACAATACAGCTCAAGTTATAAAATACTTACCGTCACCCCTGCTTTTGAGATCTGTGTGGCTTGCCTGTCACTGTGGACCGACACCTTGTAGCAAAAAATTCCCAACCATGTCTGCGTGCACTGTTCATTCTATACATTCCTAAGGCTGTTTCCTATTCATGGTGGCCTCAGCCATTCAGAGTACAGACCAAGCCATAAATGTTTTGGTGCAAAAAACATTTTTTGAGTGGAAATTAAGGTAAGTATTTTAGTACCTAGGCTTTACTGAGCGAGGTGGTGGGAAATGTTAAAGGACAACTTTACCAAAAGTGAAACTATCCTTTACCTTGAGGTTATACTAGATTCTATGTAACTATGTTTACGCGTAAGCACTTTCAAAAGAGTGTAATGAAGTCTTTAATTTGAGGAAGTGCTACAGTCTGCAACTTGGACCCCAACAAAGACCACCCCTTCTGTCCTCTAAGTCCTAATGTCATAAAGATTAGTAAACTTCATTATTTTTTTAACACAAATTTCTTTTGTTGAACCTTACACATCTATTTGATTTGTTTTGTCTTTTATTAATGCTAACTGGAGGAGAATATCTGCTATATTCAAATAAGAGACAAACTGCTGGGAAAAGCAGTGAACCAATCACATGAGCAAGAAATTAAATTTCTGGGGAAATCCTGTACAATGTCATGGTTACAAGAAAGCAACATGTTTTTTTGGCAGTGCTATACAATTTCTTTTTGTTGAAAGGTAATAGTAATTTTTAGGAAATAAATTAGAAACTGACTTCTGCAGCAATTCTACATATTAAAACATTTTTTTTAACAAAAGTGGACTTGTAATTTGATTGTTCTATAAGTGAATGATATGTGTATGTGTATCATATATTACCTTGATTTATATATTTCACAAATAGAATTGATCGCTTCAGTTTTTATCATGAATAATGAAATAAGAAAGTAAAGATGACAAAAAAAATGTTAAGTAAGAGTTTCAGTGTGTAGATATTATCACTTAGCTTGTGTAGAAATCCCCATTACTAAGATGGGTATTTCTAGAAAATACGAACAGTTGCATCACTTTTGTATTTCGCTGTAAGCATCTTTTTTTTACAACTTCCTCTAACACTAACAGCTTTTAGATCTCAAATGGAAATCATGAACTAGAAAAGTAAGCTAAAATGTTAGTATTAGAAGGTGATTTCCAGTAAAAAATTAACATTGTACAATGAACATCAGCAGATGCATTGTAACGCATAAGAAGTTCTGAGGCGGTCAATTTGTAACTAGCTTTAGACACTCCTAAAAGTCAAATGCTCATCCATTTGAGTTACAACACTCTAGAATTTCTGTATGTTATTAAGCTGATGTTTAAGTGTGGTTTTTATTTCATAGTTACAATGGTCCAGCTCGGACCAATGTAAGTATGTATATCTCATACCTTATCGATCCCTGTCTAATTTCTAAATCGCTGTAGTAGTCGCTGCTAATATAGTAATAGCAGTGATATTCGGGGTCCAGCACAGAGGGGCTGCTCTTCTGCACCTTGGTCCTGTCATTGACCAGGACTTGAGGATTAGAGGTTGCTATTGGTGAGATCTCATTCTACAAATGCTAATCACCTGACTGTTATTGTTGCCCTCTTACTTATTCCCTATCTCAGAATAAGTATGCAAGTAAACACTTTTGACTTTACTCATATTTTCTCGATTTGTAAATTTTTTTCAGCTCACTGGCTCAATGTTGAAGTTCAAGTGACAGCCATACAATTAGCATTTTCAGGAGGAGGAGCAGTTGCAGTCCCCATATTTCTTTTTACTTTAATTGGTCATTTAGACTTGGTGGTAACATCCTGTGCATGTGGTGCAGTGTGTAAAAAAGGGTTCCGTTGTACTGTTTGATCTATAGCAGTGCATTGGCAGCTCATTCATAATGACTGGTCTGCCTTAACACAATAACATTTAGTCTCTGACATTTTTCTGCATGCTTTAGTTCCATCCCCAGCTTTCTTCTCCTTCAATTATTGTAAAAGCAGGCTAGCTACAACCAGCCATTGGTAATGCTTAAGACACTATGGCCCCTATACTTTATAAAATGGTCAGATAACATTAATGAATATTTATATCTTTTCAGACGATGATGACATATGAATATAAAATTAGCAAAGCTTCTGTACCATACAATGATTGCTACAAATGTTTGATTGTACACCATATGTTTTCTGCATTAGTGTCAAAAGTGACATGTTCTTCCTAGACCGATTAAAACTTCTGATCTTAAAAATGTATGTGTTGCAAGTCAGTCATTTAAAATGTAACCAGTTTAGACAGCGCTATCCAAAAATAGTTAATATCATAAAGACCTCCGCAATTGTAGAAAGCCATTGTTAAGTCTGAGAGTTTTTATTGAACAAAAAGTATTGATATGAGGTTAAAATAACAATACCAAGCCGGCATGAAAAGATTGAACTGGGCCAATGTCTTCTGAGTCTGGGGAATGGGATGGGAAAGACCACTGGAGTGTCTTGGAGACACGGACGTTCATGAGCCAAGCCGAAACCCGCTGGCGCTCCTGTGTGATGTGATCGCGACTCAGGAACTCAGGACCGGAAGTGCCATGCCTGGAACAGGAAGCCAATCCAACCAGCCTGGAACATAAGGGGCGAGAGCGTTGCCGGGACGATGCGTTTCGTGCGCAATGCGCTTTCTCAAGTCACGGAAATTGACGGCAACAGTGGTATTTAAAGGCCATAGATGAGATGGGTGGAGAGTGGGCAGAGCCAATTTACGTCCCAGGCTAGCATTAACCCATCACCATCTGTTCAGGGCTATTGGCTGTATGCAGCACTACTGGCATGTATTATATAAAACATAATATACATACAAAAATTATATTACATTATAAAATGTGTGTATATATATATATATATACACTAAAAACAAAAAAAGGAAAACCGATTAGATAAAAATATCAGCCATTAATGTCAATATTAATATATTAAAGAAAATTAAAAATTAATATATAATCATTATAAAAACCATTAGTACAGGAAAAACATGTGTATATCAAAATAATATTGGGGGAGGAAGAGAAAAAGGGAAGGAAAATTGGTTTAAAAAAAACTGTAAATAATTAAAGCCCCATGTGTGCAAGAATAGGCCATATTTACATGATGGTATGCACTTCAAGGCCCTCATTGAGGCCCCAAGCGGACAAAGAACTGAATGTGAAGATCCAGAACTTCTCCCTCTTGCACAAGAGGGAGAACCTTTCATTTGTGGTCAATATGCCCTTGGGGATGGCCTCAATTGCCATGACCTCCAGGCAACTGGTATCCTTCTTGTGTGCCTGTAGGAAGTGGCGGGGAACACTATTTATCACAACCCATTTGAATAAATCTTCGATGCTCACCTATTCGTTTGCGCATAGTGCATGCTGTGCATCCTACATATAGTAGGTCCCTCGAACACTTGAGAACATAAATAACATATTCAGTCGAACATGTAATAAGTTTTTGATGTAAAAACTGTTGCCTTTGTTATCACTGATGGCAGAGAGTCCATGTGTTACCAATTGGCACGTAAGGCAGCCCCTTTTTCTGCAGTGCAATACACCTGTCCTATTGTCAAAGTAGGATCTAATATCTTACATGGGTCTGTAATTGGTGATTGAGTTTACTCAGAGCCAAAATATTATTTATACTTCATGCTCTCCGATAAGTGACCTGTGGTACAGATGGTAAAGTGGGGCAAAGCCTTTGGTTTAACTTTAAAATATTAAAGTGTTTACAAATGATTTAAGAGATCGATTTGTATTGATCGTTGTAAATTGTGATTAATCTAACTGTGTTGATATTCTCCTTTGACTATGTCGTTTTTCATTGATAGTAGTTAACCATGTAGTTAACCATGGGCTACTGGGAGGATGAACACATCTTGGTCAACAATCCCTTTGCCAGACATCTTATTTTTTACAGCAGGTACATTGATGATGTCCTGCTGATTTGGGATGGTGGCCCGGATGTGTTCTCCTACTTTGTTGCTCATTGCAATGCCAATTCCATGGGCTTGTCTTTTACTCATGTTTCAGATTTAAAGAGTTAGTCTTCTTGGACTTAGTCTTAGCTCATGACAAACACATCATCATCACCAGGAATCATGTCATACCCACAGGGGGCAATTTGTACCTCCACTTCTCAAGCTGTCACCACCCGACATGGAAAATAAACATTCCCAGTGGCCAATTTAGTAGATTGGGGAGAAATTGGTCCAAGGTCGATGACTATACTTCACAAGGAACTCTGATGTCCCAAAAGTTCTTTGAAAAAAGATACCCTCAGGGATTGATACAAGAGGCCTTTGATTTACACAGAATACCCTCATGCCAAAATATGAAAACTACATTGTCAAAGCAGAATATCAACACTGTTGTATTCCACATATCATAATACCTACCTACCCAAAGATCTTCACTGTGTGGCCCTGTGCCCACTGTGCAAGCACACCATGGCTTCATTTAATGCTATGGCTGAGGCAGTACTTTTTTGGATGACTGCCTGCTATGTTTACAGCTCCAGACATAGGAACAGCTAAGGTTGGGGCATGCATGCACAGTATATGCAGTGCTTGGCTGGGACTTTCTTCTGAGACTGAGCAATGCTGGTGTAAGTATTGGGGCACGTCCCGTTGTTGTGGTGAACCTCTCCGGGACCCCTTGGTCCTTATGGTTTCATGTACACCCATATTTGCTGCTGTTGTGTTAGTTCTTTGTTTTTTCTGTTTATGTATTGCCTTTTTTTTGCCTTTCTTGTGAGCTAACTTTTGCACATTTACTACTTGTTAAAACCGAATAAAACTATTGAAACAGAAACTTGTAGAAACTGCTCTCCTGCATTGTATGTTAATGAGGACAGACTTACTCTAACGTTGCTCAAAAAACCTTGCAGTCAGCCATGACACCTTGTCCTGAGAAACATCTTGAAGGTACAAAATATAAAAAAAAAATAAAAAAAAAATGTTTGGCATGCTGTGTAAATCAGAAGCCCTAACAAACACATAGTAGGGCTTTCTCAAATTGGATGACAAAAGTGGAAATACACATTTCAATGCCAGAGCCATTTTTGCTTTTTTTTTTAACACGTTTAAAAAATCATTTTAGGTTTGAAGATTAGTTAAAATCCCTAAACATTATATATTTTCTGAAAGTAGACACCCTAGGAAAATAGTAGTAGTAACAATTAATTTTAGTGCATGAAAACACAGTATGTAACCTAATTTTTAGTAATAAATAAAAAATAAAAGATGATGTTGCACCGAGTAAATAGATACCCAACAGCTTAAAATTGCTTTGACCCATGAAACTGTGACAAACTTCAGTACCCTATATTTTCCATAGGCGGCAGGTTTAAAGGCCCTATAGGTAATAGGTTTAAAGCTAACCCTGAATAATGGGCCTAAAATTGTTGCTCTCACACTGGCGTGCACAGTGGTATATAACATGTATACCGCAATCAACATTTTCCTGCGTAGGCACCCCAGATGCATGTATTTACAATTCCATTTCCCATTGAAAGAAAATAAAGCAAAATGCTCCCTGCCACTGCTTATAGCGCTGATCGCAATGTGTCTTTTGACTTGTTGTCGGCCCAATGTTTACCATTTAAATTTTGCATCGTTCTCTGCACAAGCACCATATTGTGCTCCTCCATGATAGCAGAGTTAATTCTCATTTTATAGTAGTAGTAGTAGTAGATTTGAGCAAAAATAAAATAGTTTTGTTTAATTTGCACATGATGATTGCATTTCATTTTTGTAATTTATTTATTTATTACAGGTACTTGTATAACATCGAAAATGTATGCAGCGCTTTGCATATATTATACATTCTTATAAGTCCCTGCCCTCAAGGAGCTTACAATGTAATGTCCCTTAAGCCTGGTACACACTATTCATTTTTTCAGTTTTTAAGGTTGAACGAAAAAAAATCTGACAGCTCCGGTCGGAGCCACTATACTTACAATCCGGCGATAGTACAGCGATCTCCCCTGCTAAGCTGTTGTGTCATGACGCCAGAACATTCCGATCAGCGCTCTCAGCAATTGGCTGCTGGTTTTCCAGCTTGCTTGTTCGACAGAAGCCGGCCAAGTGAAGGGGGAGGAAGCAGCTAGCTCAGTCTCCCAGCGACTCGCTGAGAGGCTGAGCCAGCTGCCCGTTCAAGCATCTGGGTGGCTCCTGACATTAAAAGTGGGATAGATCCAGAGCCTGGATCTGCGACGTGATGTCAGCTGACAGCGGACTTTAGCCCACTGTCGGCTAAAAATGGATCACAGGAGTGCAGAACTAAGTGCACTCCTGTAATCCACAGGAGAAATAGGGCCCTACTTCTTTAAAAGGACACACTGCCACAAAAGTGTGGATAGGGCTTAATTGATTTTGAATTCCCCTCACAGTATTTTAGCAAACTGGATGTAATCTAGTAAGGATTTAGACATACTTTAGAAGTATAATACTGCTGAGGAATGGGGTTAATAAATCATGGATGCAAATATGCAGATGAGTCCTTGTCCAGGGATTGTTCCTTAAGTAATCTGTAACCAATTATAATTATGAAAAGTTCGACTCAGTTGCATAAACCACAGAGTAGTTCAGAAATGCTTTATTAACATATTACATGTTCTTAGCTTTTCCTCTGTTCAGAAGAATGCAGAAGCTGTATGATAAATGTTTTCCTGTATTGTTATCTTTAGTGTATGCGGTATGCCATTAGGAAGTAGGCAGCAGCTAAGAGCCCCCATTAATTTTGCTTTATGTGCTTTTATTCATGAATACTGTGGTTTTGCTCTTGTAATATCTTAATTCTTCATGGTGTTTTTAACCTTCCTTCCACGTAGAATGTGCTTTTATCAAAAGACTTGTCTTCATAACAGTGAATGTGAAGGCCAGACCTGTTTTATTAGTATTTTTGCAGGCTCCCTGTCTGCTGTAGTAATTGATCATCACAGTGTTACTCTTAGAAGAAAAAACTCTGCTTCTAAGTCTTGCGTCTACACACATCTGTGAGTAAAGATGCCAGTTAAATGGAGCTCAATCTTGTACAAAGAGTCTGGCCACACTTCAACGCATTTCACCGAAAACAATGCTTAGCTGTAGACTTCTACAACTCACCCGTATTTTAGGTGAAATTTGTCGAGGGTCTAGGGAAACCTTCTGTGTCTTTTGTTTGGAATAATAAAATTTATTTCTGCTGATGTCATTGGGTTTGACAAGACACTGTTTGAAGTGTTGTCACTTATTTGTTTCATTGTGGGCTAATACCATAATATTTAATCCTGTTTGTTTTATTTAAAAAGAAGTATAATTAGAGCTAAAAAGAAGGTCTTTTACACGGACGATCCTCTAGGCTGACTGGCGGACCGGATTGGAAGGTCCATATTTTCCTATGGACTAGTGGGTGTAAGCGTTTACACCTGCCTATCTCAGGGTCCTATCAGGCCAGCTAAAAATATGAAGGAAAGGAGGACTGAAGGCAGCTGGGTATAAACAGACAGCAGAGTCTGTTTACTCCCAGCTACCCATAGAGCAGTGCGGGGTCTGTCTGTGTCTGCTCTACATAAACTGAGTGAACATGGACCTGTCATCTGCCGGCTCTGCTCTGATCAGCACACAGATTCCCTGCTGATCGGAATGGAAGGCACTTGTGTCAAAAGTACCCAGCGGGTCCAATAGCTTAAAGGGCATCTCCACTATCAATAAAGTAGTGACCAACTGCCTTTCACTCCCATGCCTTCCCCATTTTAAGCTTATGGAGTAAAGGACACATACTGTACATACAATATGCCAGTGGAGCCATGAGGGCTGCATAGGTTATTGATTTTAAAAGGAGGTTACTAACTTAGAGATCAGTAAGGGGTGTGTTTAGGGTGGTAATGTTGAAGGAGGACAGTTTAGAGTATTTAAAAAAAAAATAATACAGTGATTTTTTTAGTCAGTGTTTTCTCTTTTTTGGCATTCTGACTGATGTGACTTTCTAATAGAATATGGTAGAAAATTTCTAACATTGAGATCTTCAGGGGAAACACAGATTGAATTTGAAACAACTGTTTGTGAGATCTAAGCTAAAAATCAGCAAACCATACACTGTGCCATAGCAACTGATAAGCAAAATTGATTTTACAGCAAAGTTATCAATTACACTATCAACTAAATTTTCTGAAAATATATTTTTTTTAATTATCGGGTGTGTTTTTGGTTTTCAGGGTTTTTTTTTTTTTTTTTTTAATCTTTTCTGTGTATTTGATTATTGTTTGTGTACTGTTGCCTTTTATTTTCTAACTTGTTTAACTCTTTGGTTTTTTTTATTTTCTTTTTGTGAAAATACACAACATAATGAGGCTATTGAGGGTCCACCTTTGCACAATAACAGATCTAAGATAGTAAAGAGGGCTTTCCAACCCACTGGAGCAAATTAAAGCCAATTAAGTTCAACCGAAAACCACCTTCCCCATGAACTCCAATGTCAGATTTTGTCAAAATGGTGTCATTTGAAGGATAAAATTGCATTAAAGATCTAAGCTATTGTTGATAAAATATGTATTACGTTCATACAATGAAGGCTTTAGGCTTCATATACACTAGTAGCTCCTAAACTTGAGTTTAGGAGCTTGTGGCGTTTTTTTTTGCCAAATCTCCTAAACTCAACTCCAAAAAAGCCTATGTGTCAATGTACACATACGCTTTTACCAGAGCTTAGGAGCTGCTGCGGTTAGGGGAGCTTTAACCTCCCTCAACCTCCCCCTCCTGGAAACAGAGGAATCGCGTTCAGGGATAGGAACATTTTGATCGCGATTTTGGCACGATTTCCGTTTTCTGAAGGCGGACGGTCAAAATAGGCTGTGTGTGCATGATTTCCTTTTTTTCTCATTCTCTCTCTCTCACTCTCGTTCTCTCACTTTTGTTCTCTCTCTCTCATTATTTCTCTCTCTCTCTCATTCTTTCTCTCTCTCTCTCTCATTCTCTCTCTCTCTCTCTCATTCTTTCTCTCTCTCTCTTGTTCTTTCTCTCTATCTCTTTCTTGAACAAACTTTAACACCTTAAACAGGTAGGCGTTAGGAAATGTACATTAACAGAATGATCTTCATTTTTTGGTGTATGTAGATAATGTAGGGAAAGTCCCTTTTATAGAGTGTTAACATACCATACCTCTAATGTTAGTCTGCAACTAGTTGCATCTGTTAGAATCTGTTTTGGCGGAAAACATTTTTTTCTGATATTTTATGATTTGCCAGTAGTAATAGCTGATTGTATATCACAGATATTTGGTCTAGGGCTCTAGGCCATATTTGTATCAAATGGAAAATAGCTATGCTGTGTTTTTTGTCATTTATTTCCTCATCTCCTGTACAACAGCTGAAATTTTAAAACTAAAGCTTATTCTGTGTATGTTTGCCTCCCCTGGTTTTTTCCTACCTCCTTCATTAGCATTCTAATTACATTTTTGAATAAAACCATTTCCTTTTCTTTTCCAATAATTTTTATTGAAGAAGTTTAGACAAGATAATGAAGTACAAATATATACAGTTAAATGTCAAGCGATGGTGTCATATCAAATACCAACAAAACCGACCCATCCTAGTCGTACAACATCTAAGCAGTATTAAAGTGGTAGGCCTCAACCAACTGCACCCTAAGTGGTAGGATGATACTGCGCAGTAAGCTTAGAGAGCAGTGGCTAGGGGCATTCATGTTCTGTAAAATAGTTTAGAGGTCACATTATATATATTGTATATTGCAGATCTGCAACGTATATATTGCTCTTGAAAGGCCATGAAAACAGATTCTATAAAACCTAGAAAAATTCCCAGTACCAAACAAACAAACCCCATGGTCCCATACTTAGGCCAGGCCAGAGAAGAGATATGAAGCTGATTAACACGTACTAGACTTCCGGCCTTGTGGGCAACCCCACCGCTAAGGAGATTGGAGGTATTTAATCCAGGGATTCCAGACTTTTTCAAACCGAAGTTGTTTGTACTAGGCAATTTTTCATTAATCATAATCCAAGAGATTTTATGTTTGACTAGTGCAAGGTTAATCAAAGGGGAGTTCCATGCTTGTGCTTTGGTGATTTTGGCTGCTAAAAAGATGAAGGCAGGGGGTTCTGAGATGTTTGGGTATCTTGACAGGTCAGAAAATAATGCTGTCTTGACATGTTTGGGGACATTCAATCCAGTCACAGGGTAAGGCAGATGAAATATCCTGGCCTAATACCATTTGACCTTCGGGCAGGACCCTCACATATTATTCTCCTATCCGCATCCCCTGAAACATAGGATTCAAGGTAGATCTTAGCCAACCGTGCCAGGACAAGACACCAATGGGACAATATTTTGTAGTTTGCCTCCACCAGGGAAGTATTGAGGATTCTCCTGTGCACCATGGTCAACCATTGGGACCACACGTCCTCCTCTATAGCCTCACTCAGGTCTCACTCCCAAGCTAATTGGTAAGGAAGTTTAGAGCTTTGGTCTTCAAACAGTGTGTACAACTCCAAGATACTTCCACGTGTCTCCAGACCATGCAAACACATTTTCGTAGAAGGTCCTGGTAGAGATATAAAACTAGGGCTGCAACTAACGATTATTTTCATAATCGATTAGTTGGCCGATTATTGCTTCGATTAATCGACTAATCGGATAAAAACCTAAAATAAAAAAAAAAAAGTGTATAATTTAGTTAATAATCTTGAATATCTATATGTAGTGGTAAATATAACTATCCAGCTATATAGTTGGATATTTAATCCACTCTGAAACAGATATATGTATTATTAGAGGTTTAAATGTGGTACATATCAGACTCCGAGATCAATATTTTTAAAAGACCTAAAACATTGTTTTGCAAATTTTCAGACCGGATTGGTATATAATATTTATGATAGACTCCCTTATTAATAGGCAGGTGGCTGGATACAAGCTCCCTGCACCTGCTGTCCATACACAAACTAAATTTTTTTTAGAAAATTTTTAAAAACATTCATCCGATTTTTCTAACCATTAGTGTATATTGGTGTCCGGTGTCAACCACAGTGACAGGAAAATTTGAAGGAGCAGAATAGAAAACTTCTCGATCAAACAAATCTTCAAATAGTGTATGTGGTTTTTGCTCAGAAGTTATATTCATTTTAAAATTTATTGTTAAAAGCAAGTGGAATTTTCAAACAACACTCGTCCATTCAACAAATATACAAATAATTTTTGAACAAATATAGATGCAAATATTTTTGTCCAAAAATCCAATACATGTATGGGAAGCAGAAGACCTTTAGTAGCAGCAGCAGCATGCTTTTTTTTTTTTTTTTTTCATGTGTATGTATATAAAAAAAATATGCCCATAAGTTGGATTTGCAGGATATTTTAACTGGGAGTCAGACATGAAGGTATATGAAGGGTGGAGGGGGGGGGGGAAATAACATTTATATATTAAAGTAGTACTAAAAGCTGAGACTTTTTTTTTTTTTCATGTATATAATCATTTGAAATATAATGCACAATACTAGTAAATTTTTACTTTAAAATGTAATTGTAATGCCTTATATCACCTCTAGTCTATCGGCCTCCACCTTCTCTGGGTTCAGATGCTCATCTACCCTGCACAGAGCCCTTAAAGTGATTGTAAACGTTGGATTTTTTTCTCTTTAACAAAAATGTTGTCATACTTATCCTCTCTGTGTAATGATTTTTCTCCTCTTCTGCGCCCCCCCCCCCCCCCACGGCACTTCTGGCTTCTCCTGCCTTCAAAGTGCCCCTATAGGAAGCAGCAAAGTATAGTACTGTACAGTGTCCCTATAGCAAGGTTAAAAAACCTCTGCCTTTAGAATCACTTGGTTCCTTCTCTTGCCCAGGACTACATTTCCCATGAGGCATTGCTCCTCACACATTCACAAGTTCTCTGTCATCTACTGACATGTATGGATGGTTTCCTGAGCTGTATGTGTGTTGCACTGTATTTTCTGATATGTAAACAAATAATGCATTCTGTATGCAGGACAACTAATCAGCTGACCGATTAATCGATTACAAAAATAGTTGACAACTATTTTCATAATCGATTAGTTGACGATTATAATCGATTAATCGATTAGTTGTTTCAGCCCTATATAAAACCTTTTTCATTTTCATCACATACCCAGTGCCATTGCACATACCTCATATTTGAACACAAACCGCAATTGCTGACATTGGAACATGAAGATTTAGTATAGCCTGTGCGTACAAGGCAACAAATGACACCATGAAACTACAGAATCATCACACATCTCATGCAGGTAAAAACCACAAGGTGCAGGTAAGAAGGTTTGCTAGGCCTTTAAAGAATAAGTACAAGTTCAGTGGAAGTGTACTTATCCTGTTTGCCCCTTAAAGCTAAGAGATCCTTTCCCCCTGAGAGGCATACTGGCCTCAATGCGACAGCTGCGGCCTCCAGGAATAATTTACATCCTGCAAAAACCTCTGTTTACTGGCTGCATTGGGGGCAGTAGAGACCTGTAGTCTACGGGACCGATCTTCCTGTGTCCTCTGGCCAAAGACAGAGATAGGCGGGCTCCATAGGCTTCAAAACAAGTCACAAAACTTGGTAATGTACACTAAACACACAGTGGGAAAATAGTAATAAACAGAGGCTACATTCAGTATAATAAACACATGTCAAAATGATGAGTAGCTCCAGTTAAACTCCAGCTTTGTTCTGCCCTCTCCACCTCTAGAATCTCACAAGTGGTCTATTAATCTGCTAAGCAGCCTTACTGACCAAAGGGGAGGAAGAGGAGGCGTATGATCATTATTTAAAGCTGAAATTTTTTCTTTTTTTTTTTTTTTGGGGATACAGCACCAAACACATTACAGCAACAAACATTGTGAACAGACATCAAAGCTCATACTGAACCTTACCATATATATTACAAAAAAGTAACATCTATTTTTTCAAAAATACAACCAGAGCTCAATGCAGAAACCACTACTGTTTTTTGAAAAGTAAATATTTTTACAGTAGTGGTTTCACCAATCGCATTATCCCATTACATGCTGGCAGTTGCTTCTGATAAAAATCATCTCTGTGGTTTCCTCCACAGCCATCACATACAGTTCGGAGCGGCGATCTTCCAATGCTCTGAGGTTAACAGTCGCCACTACAACTGAGAAAAGTTGAGTCCCTCGTCCACCCTCTTCTGCCCTCTTTATCATTCATAGTGTACGTAATAATACTCTCACACCATGCATCGCGATCAGTTAATGGGAGGTGGAGATCCTGTCATTGAACTGCTCTTCCTACATTCATAGAATATAATGCATTGTCAGAGAATAGTAGTATATTTTGTATTTTGAATGGCGGAGAGGGCAGAAGAGGATGGGCAAGTGGTGCAACTTTTCATACTAGCAGAGGTGCTGGAAGACTCCTATGAAGGAGACACTGCAAGGAAGATTTTTACCGAAAGCAGCTGCAAGCAGGTAATGGGATATACAGAATTAGACATCACTAATGTGCTTGTTGCTGAATACCCCTCAAATAAAAAAAATGAAAAAAATTCAGCTTGAACAAGAAAGAGAAGGATATAGCTTTAGCTGCCAATATCTCTAGACCTACTGATCATTTTAATGTGGTTTATATTCATTGGGGTTTATTTACTAAAGGCAAATCCACTCTGCACCAAGAAGTGCAGTCACTGTAGATCTGAAGGGAAGAGCTGAAATGAGGGGAAGTTATGCTGATTTCTATCATCCAGGGCCGGACTGGCCTACCGGGATATCGTGAAATTTCCCAGTAGTCCGGGAAGTCCCCCTGCCCTGAGGCTGCAAAAAATCTGTAAAAAAAATTGCTGCAGGCCGGCCCGACATGCGTACTGCACATGCGCTGCCACCGCTCGGGAAAGCCCGTACATGTTCGGCTATTCCCTGGGCAGGCGGCGCATGCGCCTTGACATGTTGGCCCCGGGCAGCGCCATTTTTAAATGTGCGGCGCCCCACCAAAAGGTAGGTGAGACTCCTCTGCAGCCCCTGCATCTTCTCAGAAGATGCATTGCTGTGGGCATGGTACAGGAGATACTTCTGTACCATGCCCGCAGCACTGCATCTCCTGCACCATGCCTGCAGCCCCACATCGCCTGAACTATTCCCACAGCCCAGCATCTTCTGTACTATGTCCACAGCCCTGCATCTCCTGCACCATGTCCACAGCCCTGCATCTCCTGCGCCATGTCCGCAACCACTGCATCTCCTGTACCATGTCCACAGCCCCTGCACCATGCCTGCAGCCCCTGCATCTCCTGCAACATGCCCGCAACCCCTGCATCTCCTGCCTCATGCCCACAGCCCCTTCATCTCCTGCAACATGCCTGCAACCCCTGCATCTCCTGCACCATGCCCACAGCCCCTGCACCATGCCCGCAACCCCTGCATCTCCTGTACCATGTCTGCAGCCGCTGTACCTTGCCCGCAGCCCCTGAATCTCCTGCACCATGCCCGCAACCCCTGCATCTCCTGCACCAAGTCCAGAGCACCTGCATCTCCTGTTCCATGTCTGCAGTCCCTGCATCTCCTGTACCATGTCCAGAGCACCTGCATCTCCTATACCATGTCCACAGCCCCTGCATCTCCTGTACCATGTCCGCAGCCCCTGCATCTCCTGTACCATGTCCGCAGCCCCTGCATCTCCTGTACCATGTCCACAGCCCCTGCATCTCCTGTACCATGTCCGCAGCCCCTGCATCTCCTGCACCATGCCCGCAGCCTCTGACATGTCCTTTACCATGCCCACACAGCCTATGACCACCTCCTGTACCATGGCCACACTTTTACCACTTTTTCCCAGAATTTGCTGATATATATTTAAAGCCCTATATGCTTTCATATCTGTCTTATCTATATATAATACACTCTTCAAATGTGCTTTAAAATGCATGCTTTTCCCTTTTATGAACAAGAAATTAATGGCGTTATGCTGTTGGGCTGGTATAATAATGGTATGGGGCTGGTATAAAATTATTTCCAGGGCTGAATTTTATTCCCAGTAGGCCCTGCTATCATCCAATCATTAGAAAGCAAAAATTCTGTTTTTTCTTTTCCTTGCATGTCCCCCTCAGATCTACAGCAACTGCACTTCCAAATGTACTTGCAGTGCACTTGTAGTGCAGAGTGGATTTGCCTTTAGTAAATAAACCCCATTGTAACCCCAATGTAATTTTTTCATCATATGCACAGTATGAACTGCCCAGGTTTACTTTAACGCTTTACTTCTCAATGCCACAATATCAAGAAAGACATTGCATTATATTGCAATCTTGCATGTTATTACCTTATTTTTTCCTGTATGAAATGGTGCAATGACAGTGTGTCCTCACTTCCCCTTTTTTGAATGACATCCTTGTCAAGTTAATGTAAGGCTGATGTCACCTCACAGTGAAAAGTTGAGAAATTAGCTGTTTCACCTTCCATTTCATTTTAATATAAGCGGAAGCAAAGTTGATAACTTACCATTGTGTAAAGGCGAACTCTAGCTACTTGAGTATCAGGTGATCATTTTAAATGGTGCTATACTTACATTTGTTTTTTCCCCATGCCATTTTAAAATGTTGTCTGGTCTTAGTGGCTCTGCCAGTTCCTGGCAGGCTGTCACTGACAGCTGTGGTCTATCAGTTGTGCAGAAGCTTAAAGCAGAACTTAACTGTAGCTGAGCACCACAAACTGAAACCGTAATTGATTCCTGTTTAATATTTAAAGCAAAATCACCCATCTACCCATGACTCCATACTTTCAGAAATCACTTTGAAAAACACCCCCCAGAAAGCTCCTTCTCCAGATGAAATTTAAAAAAAAATAAATCCCCATGAAGACTCCTATGACGTATGACAGCAGTGTGACCTAGGCCAGAAACCAGGAAGAAACTGAAGAAATATAAACAAAAGATTGAAACAAGAAAATGTAATATACCTTCCTATTTCCTAAGGCTAGCAGCATAAGGATTACAAATAGTTATAGTGATTGGAAAGGAAAATTAAAAAAAAAAAAACAAGCCTGCATCTCTATACTTAATTGCACTTAACTGGCCACAAACCTCACCTTCTCAGGTTCCCCGCTGGTGCTCCTGGCTCTTCCTATCTGTTCTGTGCCCCCATGGGCATCTAAATGCGGGGTGGTTTTGCTCCTGCCCCGTCTCCTTTTTGGATGACAAGCTTCAAGCATTGTGGTTTGCCACAATTTATCGAGGCAAAAACACACCGTATTTAGGTGCCATTGAAAATGAATGGCACCCAAACATGCATTTTGTGATTGCAGTCCAATTTGAGATTGTGGGCAAAATTGCAGTGATTCTGCCTGAGATCCCAAAACGTCATACGTGAATGGAGCCAAAATCTTCCATTTCTATTTTTCTTTGCTGTAAGAAACAATTTCATGAAAAATAGATTACAGGGTCGTTAAGTATTGGAAGTGCATGGATTATATTTGGACAATAAGGAAATCCTTTAGTGTCACTTTAACACTTTTATGGATCGATTGCCAGAAACAAGCATGCAAGTTGGTTCAAGTCACTGACTCAGAAAGTATTTAAATCTTTGGATAACATGAGAGCGAGGTGGATATCTTTTCCAGAAGTAGAGGTTGCCATATTTTCGGTTTCCTAACTACTTCGGTCCCAGAGCCTTTATCTATCTTTTATGGTCTACACTATATAGGATTACGCATCTTTTTTTTTTTCAGGAAAAATAGATCTTCTAGTAGCAGATCTGGATTATGATTAAAGAAAACAATAACTTTACTGTAATGTTTTCCAGCTCAACTTAATTTAGGCCGCTTTCACACTTATACGACTTCAAAGTTGTGCCGACTTTAGAGTGCAACTTCGGTGCAACTTTGGATGGGTGCAACTTGGATACGACTTTGGCTTTGACCAGTTTTAATGGACAACTGTTGCACAAAAGTTGCGTTGTATAACATTCAGGTATGACTTTCATGCAACTTCTGAGGGTTAACATTAAGGCCCCTTTCACACTTGTACAACCTAAAATTTGTGAGATTTTGCCGCAATTTTTTGGCCGCCATTTTTCCTGGATTTGCAGCAAAGCCTATGTCTATGGACCTCAAAATACATCAAAGTCGGACCAAAGTAGTGCAGGGACTACTTTGAAGTCGTTGCGACTTGAAGTTGCACAGATATGAATGGTACTCTTTGGAAATCATAGAGTACGACTTGTCTTGTGACTTTGCAGTCCCAAGTCACAGTACAAGTCGCACAAGTGTGAAAGGGGCCTGAAGTCTATAGCCCTTAAGTTGCATGAAAGTCAGACCAAAGTAATGCATGGACTACTTTGAAGTTGCTGAAACTTTAGGTTACGCATATATGAATGGATATCAATGGAAAACAAGGGGAATGACATGTCGTGCAACTCTGAAGTTGCATGACAGGTTGCACAAGTGTGAAAGGTGCCTTACACAGCCCCAGATGTTTACCCCAAACTATTCACAAAGCCTTCTGACTAATAGAAGAATCTCCTGCTCCTTTTTGGGCAACAAGCATTGCACATTGTGGTTTGCCACCCAATATATCACCCGATAATCGCAGCAAAACATCACCGCGCTTTAGGGGCCATTGAAATTTAATGGCACCCAAACATGCATTATGCAATTGCAGTGCGATTTGAGAGATCCAAAAACACCAAATGTGAATGGAGCCTTAAAGGAGGCTGAGAGCAATAGAAGGTACTTTTTTTTAAATCAAGAATGAATACATACTTGAAGATATTTTTTTTTTAAACCACAGTTTGTAATTTTTTTTCCCGCAATAGTTTTTATTAAATTTACATTTGTCCAACAAAGAAAATGGAAACAACACATCTGAATTATTTACGAAGGTCAAAGATTATTCAAATATAATAAGCTTTCAGTTTACATCAAATTGTTATGTTTACAGTCAAGAACATAAAAAAGACATATTTTAGAGTTTAGTGTGATTTTAAGTTCAGAGAAAGACAAGAACGTAGCATTTTCAGAAGTAGGTCAGAATCCCCATATTTCTCACAGCGCATCCTTCATTTAACATCTGTCTGCAGATGTACTTGAAAGGAGCCCTTGCTTAAAAAGTGAAGTTATATTGAAATTTTGCTGCTGAATTTTGCCGTGTTTGTAAGCCATTGAGTTTTCATTTTAAAGTAACATGCATTAACACCCCAAATGCAATAACCCAGAATGCCTGGCTGTTTTGTGGTGGGGCAGGTGTGGGAGACCTATCTAGTAAGTGAGTGTTGTTCATCAACATGAAGGTTGCAGTACATGAGTCAGAGCACTGATGGTGGTTTACATCAAACACATTATGGCTGCACTGTACTAGAATCTTATTACCTCTTTCTACTATCTGTTCATCCTACACGCCACCATAAGCAGCTTTCTGGTCTCTTTTAAGAAGTTTGTACTTTTAAAGGGCATATCTCATTATGTGAAGTGAAATGCTTTGCATCTACTTCCAAACTTCCTCTGTGAAATTTGTAGCACGCACGGTATCCATTTTTCTCTGTCTCTTTGCTGTATGCTAGAAAACATGTGCTGTCAATAAGGGTGCACTCAAACTGGCGGATTTTCACTATACCCATACATGGTTCACCCACCTGGTCTTGTTTGTTTATGTAGTGTGAGCGCAGGACTGTGCCTGGGACCAGTTAAGCATACCATGCCCGGAACCACTTCGAAAAGTGGTCCTGGGCATGGCGCACTTGTGGTCTGGAACAGTTCACTGACCGTGCCTGGGCACAGAAATTTCCATTGAAGACCTCTTGATCGCTTTAGGAAAAGAGAGCCTTGACTGGTGGGGGTTTAGCACTGCCCCCTTGAGAGCTGCTGGATTTCTCACCTTTTCGGGTCCCTCTGGGTTACCGGTAGCAACTGTATGCAGAATCTCAACACTTTACTCTCTCCGGCTCAGTCAATATACAGTCTAGGGATTGTTGTTTTTGTCAGTTTATTATATATTGGGAAGGGAGAAGGGAAGAGTGGGATACTCCTTAACTTGAACTATTCACAATCTTGAGGACTGCTATCTGATGTTGCGGCTAGACCACAGTTTTACCTTGCCACTAGATGCATCCGAGGTAAAGTTGCTAAATAGACACTTGCTTATCTGTTATCTTCAGGGTACTCGGCTAGCACCCCCTTTCACTCCACCAGCTGACACCCATCCTCTGACTACTCTACTCTGGGTTGGCCCCCTTCCTGGTCAGGCCCTTAGATACAATCACCTGTACTCATGATACTGTTTTTCCAGATTCTCCAGTGTCTCAACCCCTCTAGTCAGCTCTCCTGGACGCGGGTTCAGCTCCTTCCTCCTGGCTCACCAGGCCGACTGCCTGTGACCATACACCAACTGCTGTAGAAGAGGCAGCCACCCTCCTTCCGGGACTCTGCTCACCAGCCAAAGATCCCGCAGCACATGTGCTCCTGGCTTTTATACCACACCCCACAATGCACTGAGACAGCAGTCTGTGCCAATCACTGGGGCTGTATCAAAGCCTGTGCACTCATTGGTTAGGTTTTCTCCACTGTCCAATATGCCTATGCTACCAGATGAATCCCAAACTGAGCACCATGAGCAGACCTAACTCACAGATCCTGCTCCCTGTTAAGCAGAAAGCAATAAAGAATTTGCCTGCTGCTCCTTTGATAGGCAGACAGAGCCAAAACTTTACTCACTCTCTAGCGCCTACCTAGGAGGGTGCTACAGGGGCATCGCCAGGAGCTTGGATTAGCAGTAGGTAAAATGGAAAAAAGAAGATTGGATAGAGTCACGGGTATGGGGTTGGGCTTGAGCTCAGTAAAAGTACCTCCCCCAGGGAATTCTAGGTCTTCTTGAAGAAACATGGCTGGAAGAGCTGCCCACCTTCCCGCCCCTTTTTTCGGATGGTTTGTCACACTTTCAGTGGCGGTTTTTGACCTTGCCAGCATTTAAAGTTCCTGTAATGGGCTATGCGCTTGATTGTAAATTGGAGGTAGGCTGTCCGTCCAGCACTTATGGTAAGGACAGACCCCCCCCCCTTGAAATGTAATTAGTTAATGTCAAAGAGTGCTTACAGTACAACTGTGACTGACACTGGTCTAAAGGTTTACATGTTCTGGTTTTGCAAATTAAATAAAGCTGTGGCCTTGCACTTTCCAACTTAATGGTTGTAACTGTGGTTTTTATACGGGGAGGGGGCAAGGGGGTTGTTATTATGTTAATATTGTTTCCTGGGCCTATGTACCTCAAGAGGCAAGATCACTGAGCACAGGGGCAGGGATCACTGTGGGCTGGGTGACATAAGTGTGACCTGGGAACATTTACTTTAACCACTTCTAGACCAGAAGGGTTTTACCCTCTTAATGACCAGCCCATTTTTTGCCATACAACACTGCGTTAATCTAACTGACAATTGCGCGGTCGTGTGACGCTGTACCCAAATAAAATTAATGTCCTTTTTTTCCCACAATAGAGCTTTTTTTTGGTGGTATTTGATCATCTCTGGGATTTTTATTTTTTGCGTTATTAATAAGAAAAGAGTGACAATTCTGGAAAAAAACAATATTTTTTATTTTCTGCTATAAAAAACAGGCAATACCTTTTTTTTTATAATTTTTTTTCATCATTTTAGGTCAATATGTGTTCTGCCACAGATTTTTGGTAAACAAAAATTGCAGTAAGTGTATATTGATCGGTTTGCACAAAATTTCTCGCGTCTACAAACTATGGAATAGATTTATGGCATTTTTATTTATTTTTTTTTAAGTAGTAATGGCGGCAATCAGTGCTTTTTAGTGGGACTGCAACATTGCGGTGGACAGATCGGACACTTTGACAGGACCAGTGACATTACTACAGTAATCAGTGCTAAAAATAAGCATTGTTACTGTACTAATAACACTGGCAGAAAAGGAGTTAACACCAGGGGCAATCAAAGGGTTAATGTGTCCCTAGGGGGGTGCTTTTTAACTGTGTGGGGGGATGGACTCACTGGATGAACACAGAGACCTGTGTTCCTAAATAAGAGGAACACAAGATCCCTGTTTTCATCACTGACAGAACAGCGGTCTGCCTTGTTTACATCGGAAGACTGTTGTTCTGTCTCTATGGGGAGCTATCACGGGTGGCCGGAGGACATTGTGTCCACCGGACCTGCTGATTGGCTCCCCCTCTGGCCAATCAGCGCATGCTCTGCCACTGGCTGTTTCATGAAATGACATACAGAAACATCATTTCGCTCAATAGAGCCGACCTGCCGCAGTAAAACTACGGCAGCTGGTCGGCAAGTGGTTAAAGCACAGCGTGTGTGTGGGGAGAGGGGTAAAATCCAACTTGAACTCAGTTCAGTTTAACCATTCCCAGTGTGAGTGCACACTTATAGCAGAACTAAACCTTCCTATCATTAACCTTCCCAAGCCTATTCTGACACTTCCCTCCGACATGTAAAAATCTTCTTTTTTTTCCGCTAGAAAATTACTAAGAACCCCCAAACAATATATATTTCTTTTTTAGCAGAGACCCTGTAGAATAAAATGGTGTGTGTTCCAATTTTTTTATGTCACACGGAATTTGCACGGCGGTTTTTCAAACGCAATGTTTTTCAAAATTTTCACTTTCATGAATTAAAAAAAAAATAAAAGCAGTAAAGTTAGCCCAATTTTTTTGTATAATATGAAAAATGATGTTGTGTCAAGTAAATAGTTACCTAACATGTTACGCTTTAAAATTGCGTCTGCTCGTGGAATGGCGGCAAACAACTACGGTGCTTAAAATTCTCCATAGGCGATGCTTTAAACACCTTTACAGGTTACCAGTTTAGAGTTGCACAGGAGGTCTGGTGCTAGAACTATTGCTCTCGCTCTAATATTTGGGACAACACCTCACATGTGTGGTGTGATCACATTTTACATATGCATGCAGGAGTAACGTATGTGTTCACATTTGTGCATAAGCTTGGTGGGACGGGGTGCTTTTTTAAATTTATTTATTTAATACAAAATTTTTTTTTTTTCTCACATTACACTTTTTTTTTTTTGTAATAACTTTATTGCTATCACAAGGATGAACAACATTCCTTGTGACAGCATGGACCATGACAGGTTTTGTTTTTGGACCTGTCTTTATGGACACGGCAGGATGCTGTTCTGTCAGTTAGGAACACAGGGATCCTGTGTTCCTCTTATTTAGGAACACAGGTCTCTGTGTTTATGCAGCAAGCCCAACACCCCCCCACAGTTGGAAAGCACCCCCCTAGGCACACATTTAACCCTTTGATCTCCCCTGGTGTTAACCCGTTCCCTGCCAGTGTCATTAGTACAGTAGCAGTGCATATTTTTAGCACTGATTACTTTAGTAATGTCACTGCCCCCCCCCCCCCAAAAGTGTCAAAAATGTCAGTTAGGTGTCTGATCTGTCTGCCGCAATGTCATAGTCCTGCTAAAACTTGCTGATCACCGCCATTACTAGTTAAAAATAAATAAATAGAAATGACAGACATCTTTCCCCTAGTTTGTAGTACCTTTTGCACAAACCAATCAATATACATTTATTTGGTGGGGGGGGGGGGCCTAAAATGATGAAAAAAATTGATTTTTATTTTTTTTATTGGGAATGTTGTATAGCAGAAAGTAAAAAATATTGTTTTGTTTTTTTCAGAATTCTTGCTCTTTTTTTGTTTATAGCGAAAAAAATAAATACCGCCAAAATAAAGCTCTATTTGTGGGAAAAAAGGACATCAATTTTATTTTGGTACAGAGTTGCACGACCGCGCAATTGTCAGTTAAAGTAACGCAGTGCCGCATTGCAAAAAAAAAATGGCCTGGTCATTAAGGGGAAAAAACCTTCCGGTCCAGAATTGGTTAAGGATCGGGACGGCAAGCAGGCCACTGCATCCTTAACCCCGAATGAGTCATCAACTGTGAGCGGGGTTCCCAGCAATGAGAACAGTGAGCAGCACAGTAGTGACAACAGCAAAATTCAATTTTTAGATTTTTTATGGTAATAAAAGAAATATTTCAAAATGTTCCATATACAATGATAAGTCGTCACTTTTTGAGTTCAATTTCAGGGAGAATAGAAGATAAAAAGTGCAGCATGCTGCCGTTAATGGCATGTCCTGGCTTGATTTTTTTTTACTTGTTTTCTTTCATAATCTTACTGTATAGGTGTGAACAAATGTGGTGCAGTCAGCACAGTTCCAAAAATGCCTGCAGTGGTTGGAATTCTAAATATGGCCCTCCCTGTCACCTTCACATAACAACACATTGCATTTGTAATTTAGCTCGTCTATATTCATTACACATGTGAATGAATTTGCTATAATCAAAGCAAATATAAATATGTATGAGCTCTAATGGAAGTATAAGCAGCCCTGATGGATGGTTTACTAAAGAAGTAGAGACGGTTCTGTCCTACTAAAAATTCACTGTGAATAAGTGAATGTTCCCTAATCTTAGTAAATATAATGAAGCTATGTTCACTACAGTCACCTAATCATGTGCATTTTTTTTTTTGAAGATTGTGAATTCAAAGTAAAAAAAACTTTACTTAGGCAAAGTTCTTTGGTCATTTTTCTCATGTGGGTCACAGGAGTGCACTTGCTCCTATGAGCCAGAATTGGCCAACAGCAGCCTGTCACAGACTCTGGAGAGATCCTGACAATAATGTCAGGATCCACCCAGATGGCTTGCACACTGGTTTAGGTTCTTTGAGTGCCTGAGCCAGCCGCTTCTGCTCCCTCCCCAACCTGGCACTCCTGTAAGCGCTGGAGGGGCAGAGCAGAGAGTGGTGACTGACTCAGTGAAGACTGAGAACTGAGTGATCAGCGCTTATGTGATTACTCTTAGCCTTAGACCTGGAGGGGGACTGCTTGCCATATCAATTTGATGCTGCTGCTGGTAGATATATTTATTTTTTTGCATTCCCACACTTCTCCTTAAATTTATTAAGCTCGGATTATTCAATTTCCAAAGTTAACATTCACTTTGTTAAAGTCCTATAACTGGGTTCTGTGCCCCACCACCACCCCCTAGCAGTATTCTTGTTTTTTTATATTTTTTTTATTTTAATATTCTTACGTTTTACTGATGTCTTCTGGCCAGTCACATAGCAACCTGGGTGCTCTTTCTTTTCAGTCTCCACTTGGCAGTGGGCAGTCCTGGATGATGCAGAGAGCAGCACTGACATGATAACACTTCTCTCTTCATCAACTCACTAAGAGTACAGGCTGCCACGGTGCCCCCCCCCCCCCCCAGGGCATAGTGCCATGACACCCTGTACTCTGTCTGCCCTCGGTCACTCAAGTTTAATGACGCTGGGAGTCAACAAACCTGAAAGGATATCTTGTCACAGAGAACAGGTACTGCAGGGACAGCTCTGGACAGAAGGTGAGGATTGCAACCACATATTTTGTTTAAAGTTTAATTTTAAAAAACTTTAGCATGGTGCTTTAAGTAAAAAGCCTCTTTAGTTAAGTAGTTCTACAGCATACATTCTCAATGTGCCACTGACAATTTTGCTTGTTCAGTTATGGTTGCCACGTGTCTGGGATTAACCCAAACAATCCCGGTTTGGAATCATGTATCCGGGTTTCAAGCGGACTGAAACCTGGACACATTATTCAGACTGAGCTGTGGCTCCCCAAGTTACCAAGATAGTCACACACAAACCCGACTGGGAGCTGTGGGCAGCTGTCTAGGGGCAGGTTCCGCATCACTGGGAGGCAGGGTGATGATGTCAGCAAGGGCAATTTGGCCACACCCACTTTTTAATGCGACATGCTATGTGGACCGCATTAATACTCTCCTTGGGGCATCCAAAGGTGTCCTAGGCTGCTAAAGTGTTCGGGTTAGGTTTGAAGAAAAGGTGGCAACCCTATGTGCAGTAATTACCCAGCATGCATCACAGGCTTTTGATTAGCTCCGAAGGCGTTGGCAGTGTCATTTTATATATAAGGATGGAGCGACTAAATTTTATGGCTGGTGTTTTCCTAAACATTGCAATTTATCAGGTCAAAGAGTTTTCAGTTTTGCATAGCAGATCCACTTTACAGCAAATGAAAAGCAAATGTGAATTTTTCTGTAGGAAGCAGCTTTCCATACACTAGTCACATTTTTCCTGTGCTGAGCAATGTCATATCTGTGATTTCATTCTGTAATGACTGGATGCATTCAGCTTTGCATCATCAAATGGAGAATTTTAAAGAGAAGAGAAACTTTGCAGGTATAATAATGGAACAATAACAGCAAGCCTTGACAGCTATAAGATGGGAGTTTCATTATGGCAGTTAGGCTGATTTATACACATACCTGTCTTTGTTATGAAAATTGCATTCCATGCATATGTAGAGAAGATCGTGTTATATTTTATAATGTCAGACCATAAAGATTACTATATATTGTATAGTTCACTAGTCGGCAGCAGTATGAACAAGTTTGCTTTTCGTGACTGAATATGTGAAAGTTAAATAATAAATAGATATTATACTACAAACCTACAGAGTTGATGAACGTGTGACTCTTTTAGGTATTTTTTTTACCCAGATCAGTATTGCATATCATACCAAACTGTATATGGGATGGTCAGTAATTTGCCACTAACAGTTTAACAGAAGTTTATCCTGTAGCAGCAGAAGTTTTTTTGTGTTTTATAAACAAAAAGCCTGTGACACAAATGTGACACCCTCAGTGTACAGAGTAGGTACATTTAGTTTGGCTCCTCTGTAGGCAGAGGAGCTGGGCTTAATTTGGTTGTATTAGCTGTGAAAAGCTTCAAGGGCTGGATCTGTATTACCTCCCCCTGGCTTCCAGAATTTTCTAGATACTTCTGAAACTTAGAGGGTGGGTGGAGGAACAGAGACCAAAGCCTTAATATTTATGGAGTCTCCACCAATCCCTGGGTAGGCAAGGCCCAGAAGGTTGGGACTGGGGAGATCGACCATGCATGTTCAGGAGCCTGGCAGTGAAAGATCAGAGTCTAGGGTCCTGTTGCCTGGAGGGGACCCCTTTGCTTTTGGTTGGGGGGGGCTCTGCCCCTGGTCAGAAGGAAGGACAGGAGAGAGCAAGTGGAAGAGAGAAGGAGAAGCTGAAGTCTCACACCCTTTCCACCCTCAGATAGGCTTAGGTGGACCCTGACAGTCAAGATCTGAGCCTGTATAGCAGGAATCCTGTGCAGCAGCCTCTTGGACCTCAGGATTGACTAAAGAGGGACTGAGCGAGTATGGTGTTATATTTTGCATGCCAATAACCAGGGGTCCACTTAATGCTAGTCCATAGGAATCAAAACTATCCTACACCTCTAGCTTGGGTTTAGAACAGGAGTAGCACCTGCATTCATCGGTTCACTTTTTTCCTGTCAGTTTAGCTGTAAAATTAATCCTACAGGGGCAAAGCATTGTTGACATAAATAATTAGAAGTCAAGTAATCCCTGAGAGGTAAGGCTGCACTGTTCTAACAATCTAAAGCCAGTCTTAGATGGATCGGATCTCGGCCAAGATTTAATCCATCTATGGGCAGGCTGGTTGTACTGAAATCGATCCATCAGTCGACTTAAGTACAACCAGCCTGTCAAATATATTGCATATGATCACTGCCGGCAGCTATAAAAATGATCATTGCCTTTTCCCGTTTGAGAAGGCTCCCTGTGCCCTAACTCCCACCCCACCATGAATGGCAGAACACAATAGCGCTATGACTGTGTCGATGGGGGAATCAAGCAATTTTCTTTCCTTCTACCCATGGTAGAAGCAAAGAAAGTTGTATATTCTGTGGCTTGCTTAAAGGTAGAGACCAGCTTGATTCAAACAAACTATTTAAAGTGACAGGAAACATGGAAATCAGCTTTAAGCTGGCCACACATAATTCATTTTTTTTATCCAGCCAGTGGACTAAATGAAAAAACTGAATTGATTCCGACATCCACACATTTTAGGTGAATGGGAGAATCTTCTGCACTGTTATCGTATTCTGATAATCGGGAGACTCCAGTTCTGATGGCAACCAGGGTTTTTTTCCCTTTGGATGAATTTCTTCTCACTTTCTGTTTGGGCTATGGCAGTGGTCCTCCTTAACTCCGGTCCTCAGGGCCCACTAACAGGCCAGATTTTAAGTATTACCTTGGGGAGATGCAGACTAGAATACTGCAATCACTGAGCAGCAAATGATATCACCTGGGATGTATTTCAGTTATCTTGCAAATCTGACCTGTTAGTGGGCCCTGTAGGCCAGGGTTGAGGACCACTGGGCTATGGGACAGGAAGTGAAAGGAAATCTCCTCAATGGGAAAAAATGGCAAAAAAAAACTGGCATGGGGTTATAACCCTCTCCTTCTTTATCCAAAATGAAAACAAGTTTTACCTTTAGTTCAACTTTGAATTTTAACAGGAGTGCAGCTCCTGTCAAAATGTTTTTGTTTTGTTTTTTCTTCTTTTGGTTTTGGATAGATTCCTGAAGCTACTACTATGAATTTATGCTTATTTTCTACTCACATATTGGCCTTGTGTTTGTTTTACAGTGTGCTGAGAATGTTGGTAGATAAACCTCATAAACTACACATATACAGTGATGCCAAGAATACTGAGACTGGTAAGTCATACTATGCATATTTAGATGATTTTTGTTAAAATGTTATATTGGTCATGTTATTATGTTTTTAATCTATGAAGTATGTCTAAAAAGACATCATATTTATCTGAATCTGCACGGCCACTTATAGTTTTCCCAGGCCCAGTAAGAGCCGGTTCACACTGGGGCGACTTGTCAGGCGACCTGGTCGCCTGACAAGTCGCAGTGGGTCGCCTGCCATAGATTAGCACAGGACCCGTTCTAATAGGAGCGACACAAGTCGCTCCGACTTAGAAAAAGGGTCTTGTACTACTTTGGGGCGACCTGGAGCGACCTCATTGACTTCAATGATATGAAGTCCGTGCATGCCGCTCCGAGGTCGCGGTGCGCACTGTGCACCGCGACTTCACAGGTCGCCCCGGCAAGTCGGGTCGCCCCTATGTGAACCGGCTCTTAAGGAGTAGAGGCTGTTTACTAGCAAAGTGAATGTTCACAAATAAATTAAAGTTGTGTTCACTTTAATTACCTTATCTGCTAGCAAATCCTGTTTCCTAACTTTCCTTGCACATGATTGAGAATTCAAAATGAACACCACTTCAGCCATCTTACTAGCTCAGTAAACATCCATTTTACTTAGGAACAACCTTAATTACTTTACTAAATTAACTCCTAGTGTCTAATTAAAGCCATGTGGCCCTTTATGTGCCTAGACCTGACAGCATGAACCCTCCTTCCTTCTGGTCAGTCTTGTTTGTGTAGCACTATAGCATTATTTTTTCCTTATATTGTTGATATGCATCTGTAATAAGGAGCAGCTGAGAGTCAAAGAGCCATGTTTTTTTTCATGTTTTATCTGCAGGCCATATTCTCTTCAAAAAGAAAGTTTAACTTTTAAGCTGTCTTGGTTCTTGAAGCACTTAATCCATTTATGCCTTTTCTGTGGCCTCGTGGAAACCACATATTCCCATCTGATTTACTGTTTTCATTGGAACAATTTTTCCGATAAGGATTACAGGACAAAACAAGAAGGAACTTATCAAGGAGAGAAAAATAGATTGGGCATCAACAAATACATAGGAAAATTTAGTATGTTCAAGTTTGGAGCACAATATTCAGTGGCCTATATAATATCCATGTCTTTTATCGGCGTTGAAAATGGTGTACTGTATAAAAGATTTTCACAGTTTTTTTTAGTTGTTGCCTATATTCTTTTTCAGTTACTAGTGTAGATGTGTTTTTGAAGTAAAACCTTAAGACCCCGTTCAGACAGGGGCGACGCAACTTGCTGGGGCAACCACGCTGTGCACCGCGACCTCGGCGCGACATGCACAGACTTCATATCATTGAAGTCAATGCAAGTCGCCTCCAGGTCGCCCCAAAGTAGTACAGGACCCTTTTTCAAAGTTGGAGCGACTTGTGTCGCTCCTATTAGAACGGGTCCTGTACTATTCAATGGCGAGCAACCCACCGCGACTTGTCAGGCGACCAAGTCGCCTGACAAGTCGCGCTAGTGTGAATGGGGTCTAAATATTAATTAAAATTTAGTTTAATAATTTTCAATCATTTTAACAAGTTGAAGTGGAACTAAACCCTCCTCTTCTTTACAGTCAAGGAAGCTGCCATCTTAGCCTTTGTTTGATCTGCAGTTGCCATGGTGCCGCACATGTGATCAGTTATAAGCAGAATAAACTGTAGTTTCAATATATAATGTACAAAAATGAATATATAATGATGTAAAGGAAAAGAAAGTCCAAAATAATACAACAAATAGTCCCACTGTGTTCATAATTAGTGAAATGTGCAATTAGCAAAGTAACGCTATTACATGTGTAGAGTCTCCTTAGGGTGCTCAGATGACTATCCACCAATATCAAGTGAATTCAACTCTTACCAAATGATATGGCTACCATTATAGCAACATAAATGCCTGTGATAAGTTGGAGGTCCCCCAGGAGTCAGCGCAGCAGCCCACTTCCAATGGGACCTTCTGATATACTCCAACTAGGGCAAGCAAAGCTCACGAAGAGTGATTTCCAATAGTGTAGTATTTTGAATATTAAATCCAGATAAAAACAAAGTAGTAAAAATCCAGTAAACTCACATAAAAAGCCGCTGCCGACCCAGGATCGCGCAGCGGCGTGATGTCAGCCCCAGTTGAACATGTTTCGTTCAATAGGATGTTATCAAGGGGTCCACTAGTGTTGACATCTAACCTCAATAAATTAGATCAGTTATGACACCAGTCATTTGATGGCTTGACAGTTTAATTAATAACACAAGCACTTGTGACAATTATCGTTCACAGTATGCCCTGAATGTTTACAGAGACAATTAAAAGTATTGGGCTTAGTTCCAATTTAAGGGCTGGTTCACACCACAATGTGCGTGTTTTTGCGCGTTTCTGAGCAGGATGTTTTTGACAGCCTATTCATTTCAGTGGGCTGCCAAACGCGCATGAACGAGCCAAAAATACAGAAGCTGTGACTTTTAAAACCCCTCTGCACCAAAATGCATGTTGCTGCGGTACCATGCATTCTGGTGGCTGCAGCAAGCAAGTTTGTTAGGTGAGTTTTGGGTGCCATTACCAATTGCGCTGCATCTAATAAGGGCAGTGTGTTTCTATATGGTGTAAACAGGCTCCAAGTGTTGGGTGTAGATTAGGACTAGTTTATTAATTGTTTCATTTCTATTGAGTTAAGTTTTAAAAGTATTTGCACTGACCGCTTTGCTGCTAAAAATGGGTTTAGAGATTTTTAGGCATATCCCATGTTGGTGTTTTTGGGCTTCCTGTGGAAAACAAACAAATTTGTTGTAAGGCCACCTTTCCTTTGCTCCCTAACATTCCTTTCAGGCTGTGGAAGCAGGGATAGGAGGCCCTGTGTACACTCCAAGGCACTCTAGGTAGAGGACCTTCTCACTGCTTCCATGTGACAGAACTGGGACAATCATCAATCAAACACCACCGCCGTCACATGAGTATATAGGGAATATGAATGCTCTTTTATGTCTAGAAGTACTAGATATTTGTTGGTAGACACTTCTTCATGTGCCAACTGATGTAAAATAATAAGCCCCAGCACATTCTAATTTGGAGGACTGCCTCTCACACTGGCTGTCCTACTTTGCTCCCTTCTGTACTGCATGTAACCATCAATCATACGATTTTGCGATTTTGCATTATTCAGAGTCCTGTGTTACAAGTTAGGTTTACATATTACAATGAAAATACTGCAGAATTTCTTCACTTCTGAAAACTCTTTAGATTAAGATTATTGTATTCAACCGGGTATATTGAAACATTTACAACAATTATCTTGTCTGATTATAGAGATTTCAAAATTCAAAATGCTGCTGTTAGGTTTAGCAAATCCTATACTTTAAGCCATAATAGACAATTATCATCTCTCTTTTTGTCATGAGTTAATGTAACAGGAACAAAAGTTTTACACAAAATGTCAGTTTTCAAAGGCAAGTACTGTACATGAATGATTTAGTAAGAGTGCAGTGCTCGCTTTGTTAAGGATACTCAATCACATGAAAGAGTATATATAACTTCTTACCGGTGAAAGTAAAGGGAAAAAGTTTAATAGAAGAAAACGACTACAGCCACCACATCTAAGGATTGGTAAACTGCTGAATATTAAATGTTTTTGTTTTTTGAGTTTAATACTGTTTTAAAGAGGTTGTAAACTCCAAAAAAATTATTATTTTTTTTTTTGCAACCTGCAAGAGAAAGACATAATGAGCTAGTATGCATTGCATACTAGCTCATTATTAAATACTTACCTTAGAACGAGCCCCCGCCATGCCATCCGCTTACCTGCATGACAGGCGACATGTCCAGTCGCCCGTCTTCCGGGATCGTGGCATCCGGCCATCTGATTGGCCGGAGCCATGGTGACGTCACTCCCGCACACGTGCGCGGGAGCCAACGGTCACGGCACAGAGCTTGGAAGGAACGGCACGAGCGGCCATTCCTTCAGAGCGCATGCGCCAGTGACGTCACTGGCTGCATGTAAGGTAAATATCTCCTAAACCGTACATGTTTAGGAGATATTTACAGTACCTATAGGTAAGCCTATGATAAGGCTTACCTATAGGTACAAGTTACAGAGGAGGGTTTACTTCCTCTTTAACTACTTGCCGACCGCCCACCGCAGATATACTGTGGCAGGCTGGCTCTTCTGCATGAAGGCGGTTCACAGAAGCGCTCCTGGGGGGCGGGCTCGTGCCCCCATTAGGCAGCGGGGATGCCGATCCACAGGCCGGCAGCTGCGATTGCCGCCGGACACCCACGATTGCTCCCCGAGGAGAGAGAACAGCGGTCTGCTGTTGTACACACAGCAGACCGTTGTTCTCTCTGGAATGAACACCGAGCTCCTGTGATCCTCCTATTTAGGAACACAGGTCTCTGTATTGATTCCACAAGCCCACCCCCTCACAGTTAGTATACACCCCCTAGGCTCATACTTAACCCTTTGATCGCCCCTGAGTTAACCCCTCCCCTGCCAGTGTCATTATTACAGTAACAGTGCATATTTTTAGCACTGATTACTGTAGTAATGTCACTGGTCCCCCACAAGGTGTAAAAAATGTCAGGTGTCCGATCTGTCCACCACACGGTCGCAGTCCCGCTAAAAATCACAGATCGCCGCCATTACTAGTAAAAAATAAATAAAAATGACATAAACGTTTCCCCTAGTTTGTAGACGTGATAACTTTTGCGCAAACCAATCAAAATACGATATTGTGATTTCTTTTTTACTAAAAATATGTAGCAGAATACAAATTGGCCTAAAAGGATGAAAAAATTTAGATTTTTAATTTTTTTTTGGGAGGGAATGTTTTATAGCAGAAATTTTTTTCAGAATTGTCGCTCTTTTTTTGTATATAGCGCAAGAAATAAAAATCACAGAGGTCATCAAATACCAAAAGAAAGCTCTATTTGTGGGAAAAGAAGGACATAAATTTTATTAGAATACAGTTTTGCACGACCGCACAATTTTCCATTAAATATAACGCAGTGCTGAATCGCAAAAAAAATGGCCTGGTCATTAAGGGGGCAAAACCTTCCAGGGCTGAAGTGATTAAATAGTCAGCTGACTGTGGCAGATTTTATTACATAGAAATCACATGCCGACGGCTTGTAATGGCTCATTCTGATTGCAGATTAGTGCTGTCCTCTGTGCACAGCTGCTGAGTGTGCATCCACATTGGAGCTGCACGCAGGCAGCCCATAGAAGTTGATGCACATGCAGTGAAGGCACGGACACAATCACGTGTCGGTTTGACATGTGAGCAGGATTGGGTGCATGGATCTGAACACAGAGGCTCTGCATTCAGATTTATATCACTGCTCCTGCCCACATATCAAACTTTCACAGCAATTGTGTCCATACTGGCACTGCGGGTGCATTCACTTCCTGAGGCTGCCTGCACACAGCTCCAAGGTGGATGCACATGCATTCGCCATTGGCTCTGCCCATAGAAAAGCACTAATCTGCCGTATGAACGAGCCCTAATATTTATGGATTAAAACAGGGCAACCAAATCAATGAACTGTGTTAAAGCCCAAATCTGAGCGCAAAAACTTTAATTGAAATATATTCCTCGATAGCCGTAAACGATTTATATCCTTGTGGGCACCTAATGCCTTTGCAAAGCCTGAAATTACCTTGCAAAAGTAATGGTAATCATTAGAGTGGTCATCATTGTACAGTACATAGCCTGTGCATAGAGCAGAGCTGTGGGATGGACCCAGCATATCCACTACAAGCGAGCTGCAGAAAACTGCAAGAGGAGGTGTATACAAGACCAGTCATGAACACGGAAAGACCGCAGCAGTGACTGGTTTTAATACAGAAATATCCTGCACAAAGGCAAAGTTTCCCCCTATGAAAGAGAAAAGGAGGCGCAAACACCTAGTGCATTACCCGTGGACACCTTTAAAAAGTTTATTAAAATGCCAAAAACAAACTCACAGACACGAAGAGCAAGAATTGCATGTATTACGTCCAACCACTTGTGGAAATGAACATGTCCCTGTAATTGGACCGCTGACGTGTTTCGGGAGTCACGCTCCCTTCCTCAGAGCTGAGGAGGGACATGTTCATTTCCACATGTGGTGGACTCAATACATGTGATTCTTGCTCTTCATGTCTGTGAGTATGTTTTTGGAATTTTAATACATTTTTTAAAGGTGTCCAAGGGTAATGCACTAGGTGTTTGCGCCTCCTTTTCTCTTTCATGTGCTTTTGTTTGGAGTTCCCTGCCTGAGGAGCGTGGCACGCCTGTCATCCCCATCGGAGTGAGCACTTGGGTGATTCAGTTGTTTGGATTATTAAAGTTTCACCCTAGATTATTGCACAGATTTGAAGAAATATACAAAAGGTATAACAGGATTCAAGTAAGAATACACATGCCTCTTGTATTTAGAGAATATTTGGTTACCCTGCAGTCCAGCTTTAAAGGGGTTGTAAACCTGTAAAGTGATATTAAAGTCTTGTTTTTTTTGTTTAAAAATAGCAAACATGTTATACTTACCTGATCTGTGCAATGGTTTTGCGCAGAGCAGCCCAGATCCTCCTCTTCTCGGGTCCTTCGCCAGCACTCCTGGCCCTTTTCCTCCTGCCAAGTGCCCCACAGCAAGCAGCTTCCTATGGGGGCACCCAAGCTGAGCCACTGCTCTGTGTGTTCATTCAGACATGGAGCTGCAGCTCGGCCCTGTCCCCTTTTTCTCTTTATTGGCTCAATGACTTTGATTGACAGCAGAGGGAGCCAATGACGCCTGCTGCTGTGTTTCAGCCAATCAGTTGGGAGAGTCCTGAACAGCCAGGGCTCAGGTAAGTAATAGAGGGGCTGAGGAGAGCTGCTGCACACATATGTTTTTTTTTATCTTAATGCATAGATCTAGCCTCAGGAGATAAAGAAATGAGACAAAGCCTCCTACATAAGTTGTACCTGTTTACCTGTAGCAATATATTCTCTACATCCATTTAAAGTAAAGAAGAGAGGAGAGATGAGTGTAATCTGAGACCTGAATGAAAGGGAAAGGACACATCCCCCTCTACACAATCTCATAGAGAAACTTGCACAGCTGAGGCTGTCAATAACAGGCTATGTGCTGGAGGCCCTCTCCCTGTTCCCTTCATCCCTTTGAGTTGGCATAGCTGGTCAGAAATTACTCATGCAGACAGCTGAGGAACAGAACTACAGATCAAAAATCACACTCAATGCTTTGGATTGAGGCAAGTACGCACTATAGAAGGATATTCTTTGTTCATTTTTCATGTCAGAAGTTTACAACCACTTTATTGATCTGCTGATACAATGTTCTGCAGAGTACCCCGAAGCTTTCCTCCCGCCATTTGACTTTAGCACATTTCAGTTGAAGATAGCAAACCCTAACTTCACACTTCACTGGTATTATATGTGAATGGTATTTTCATCTTGCAGTTAGGATTGTGGTCATGGTTTTTTGATATGCTTGGTTGTTTCCCCTTTTCCCCATATTATTTGCATAGGGGGACTGTGTAAAATATTATGTTCCTAAAACAAATAATAGAAGAAGCAGCAATCCCTATCTGACAATACATACATTCTCCTTAAAGGAGAAGCGTGAGATTAGAAAAAAATAAACCTATATACTCACCTCACCTCCCCTCATCTGAACTTACATTTTTAATGAAGACAATAAACCTTAACCACTTGCCGACAGCCCCATGTAGATTTACCGCGGCAGGGCGGCTCGGCTGCGCATTATCACGTAGATCTATGTGAGTATGTGCTTGTGGCCTCAGCAGCGCACGCATGCCGCTGGAGTCGCGCGATCGATGATTAGACACAGCGGGAGCCAGACCGCGGGAGGATCGGGCACGATCGCCGCCAGAATCCCGCAATCTTCTGGAAACTGACAGAAGAGCCATTCGCCTATGTAAACAAAGCAGGCGGCTCTCCTGTCAGACAGGCACAATGAGATCATGTGTCTCAGCTAAGCTGAAACACAGATCTCTGTGTGCCTATCACAGAGCTCTCCCTCCCCACAGTTAGTAAGCACAATTTAGGAGCACACTTAACCCCTTGATCACCCCAGTATTAACCCCTTCCCTGCCAGTGTAATTTTTTCAGTAACAGTGCATATTATTTAGCACTGATCACTGTATTGGTGTCACTGGTCCCCAAAAAGTGTCACTTAGTGTCAGATTTGTCCTCCGCAATGTCGCAGTCCCGCTAAAATTGCTGATCGCCGCCATTACTAATAAAAACAACAAAAAATAAATAAAAAGTCCACAAAGCTATACCATTGTTTGTAAACGCTATAACTTTTGCGCAAACCAATTAAAATACGCTTTTTGGGATTTTTTTTTTTACCAAAAATATGTAGCAGAATACAAATTGACCTAAACTGATAAAAAAATTAGATTTAAAATTTTTTTTTATTGAGAATGTTTTATAGGAGAAAGTAAAAAATATTGTTTTTTTTTATTTCAAAATTGTCGCTCTTTTTTTATTTATAGTGCAAAATCTAAAACCCACAGAGGTGATCAAATACCACTAAAAGAAAGCTCTATTTGTGGGAAAAAAAATAACATCAATTGTATTTGGGTACAACCGTGCAATTGTTAGTTAAAACAACGCAGTGCCGAATCACAAAAAATGGCCTGGTCATTAAAACCTTCCGGGTGCTGAAGTGGTTAAACAAAGAAGTATGACATTGGAAAAAAATAAACCTATATACTCATCCAGATGGCTGCAGCATTGATCCATTGCTGCAGCTGTCCCCAATGCCGCCTCTAAGACCGAGAACTGAGCAATCACATGACTTCTGTTTGGTTGGTTCTCTGTCTTCACTGACTAGTCACTAGCTCTCTGCTCTGCCCCTCCAGTGCTCATTGGAGTGTTGAGCTGTGGAGGAGGCAGTAGCAGTGGCATGCTGAGAGGCTGAGCCAGCTGCCAGTCAGTCACCTGGGTGGATCCCAACATTATTGTCAGGATCCCTGCAGAGCCTGGACCCGCTCAGTGACATCGGCTGGGAAATATGTGCACTCCTGTGACCCAGAAGAGATGTATGGCCAAAAAAGCTTTTAACAAAATTCTTCAGTCATTTCTTTTAAAATTAAAAGTTAGCAGTTACAAGTACTGTAGCTGCTGCATTTTAATAAAAAGACACTTGCCTGTTCAGGGATTCAGCGTTGTCCTCAGAGGATGGTTCTTGACCAGTCTTTAGGTCCCTGATGCTGTTATGTTGTCTGTGGGAACCTACCTGTGACTTCTTGCGTCTTCAGAGCAGGCTCTCCACTGCACATCTGCGAGGCATGTTGCACTCTGTGAATGGTCCTGCAACCTCCTGGAACCTATGACGTGTCCCAGGAGGTTGCAGGCAAAGGGAAGGGAGGGGGGGTATGAACTTCCGCTTGGATATCCCAGGCAATTCCAGTGGAAGTGGAAGCAGGTACCTGCTAGAAATAGGTACCTACTCCCCAAAACAAAAAAATGTCAAAAGACTTTGAGGAAGGGTGGAGGAGACAGATCAGTGGAAGTTCTGCTTTATTGTCACACTTTTCCAGGTAGCTGGAATTTTAGGTGAACAGCAATAACATTTTCTTTCAACAATGCAATTGGACCAGTTCTCTTACAGTTCTTTTGCAAACAGAATTCATGCAAAGAAATTAGTCACTTCAAAGCAATATCAAGGGTTTCTCTGAGATTGGATATTATCTATACATTCAGTGGCGGTTATGTATGTTTATTTAGGGCTTACTATATAATATACTATTTGCTTGGATTCAAGAATACTTGAAAGAGAAGACTCTTTAATTTTAGACTGTTTAATCAAAACAATGAAAGATAAACTGATATATTTTTTATAGTGAAAGTATTATATACTGTTAATCCTTACAGGCTTGATTCAGTGGTTGCAGCTGCTTCCTGCCGGTTTTGGCTGGGTGAGCCTTTGATTGTTTCCCCCACTGCACCACGGTACAATCGAAGGCTTCTGAATATCATTACTTTCTTTCGAGAAGCCATGACCCACACAGGAACATTCGTGATAGCTTCCAATGTTGCAAAATTAGATAAGAGTTCCAGCGCTATGGAATAAAAGTGTTTCCTGTGCAAATTAATCTCCTTTTTTCTCAAAATAGTGAAAATACTACAATGTGTGGGCTGCTGCTGACATAAAGGTATATGCCTTTAACCACTTTACCACCGGAGGATTTTGCTGTCTTACGTCTGGGCCACTTTTTGCGATTCGGCACTGTGCGACTTTAACGGACAATTGCGCGGTCATGCAATGCCATATCCCAAACGAAATGTACGTCCTTTTTTCCCCACAAATAGAGCTTTCTTTTGGTGGTATTTGATCACCTGTGCGATTTTTACTTTTTGCGCTATAAACAAAAAAATAGCGACAATTTTGAAAAAATAACAATATTTTTCACATTTTTTTATATGAAATTCCCCCCCAAAAAAATTTAAAAATCAAATTTTTTTTATCATTTTAGGCCAATTTGTTTTCTGCTACATATTTTTGGTAAAAAAAATTGCAATAAGCGTATTTTGATTGGTTTGCGCAAAAGTTATTGCATTTACTAACTAAGGGAAAGATTTATGTACTTTTTGGTGTTTTTTTTTAAACGAGTAATGGCGGCGATCTGCGATTTGTTTTTTGCGGGACTGCGACATTGCGGCGGACAGATTGGACATTTTTGACACTTTTGGGGGTACCAGTTACATTACTACAGTAATCAGTGCTATAAATATGCACTGTTACTGTAAAAATGACACTGGCAGGGAAGGGGTTAATTTTATTGGAGATGGAGGGGTTAATGTATGCCTGGTGCTTACTGACATGTGTGGGGGGAGGTGACTGAGTGACACAGGGACAGATCGTAGGTTCAGCTATGCTGAACACTGCAATCTGACCCTGCCTGTAAAAAAAGCGGGCGGATCTCCAGACTCGATTCTCCGATCGGGGAAGAGCTGCTCCTCCCCTGGCCCGACTCCCGCTGTGACTGAATACAGCGGGAGCGAGCCTCCGGCTGAGAGAGGGGAATGTCTGGCAACGTAAGTCTAAGTCGCCAGACGTTATCAAACCACTTTGCCGCAGTAGAGCTCTAGCGAGCAGCGGTAAACTGGTTAAATAATGAATGTTGGTAGATGTCAGCGCTGCTCCAATCAATAAACCACAATATATTACCTGTGCATAAAAATATATCAACTTATACACATATAAACTGTGCTAAAGTGCTGAGTGCAATAAAGTGACAAGGTGATAATTCATAACGTGCAAAATTAAATGCCCATATGAAACTCCATAAAGTGCTGCTGCTGTGCTTCAGTAATGGACCAATTTGTGCTCAATTGGAGAACAATCTGTGCTCCCCTATGTGTCCCCACTCACCGGAGCATAGATGGGTAATGCGATATTATTGAATGATAGATCCCCCGCACTGGTAGATTAAATCATCCACGGAAGTCTTTATCAGAATCTGTCCCTAAGGATTCTCCTCCAACGGTGTACATAAAATAGATAGACTCTCCATAGTGTAAAATCGTTAAAGCTTTATTCAAATAAACAATATCCACTTACATAAAGTAACTGCTATTCCTCCACCTGGATCAGTGGGTAACCAAGTGCGGCGTTGGAGGAGAAGCATTAAGGCACAGATTCTTATAAAGACTTCCGTGAATGATTTCATCTACCAGTGCGCAGAGTTGTATAAAGTACTCGAAACCCATACTTGAGTAAAAGTACAAGTGCTCAATCAAAAAGTGACTTGAGTAGAAGTGGAAGTGCTCGATCAAAAAGTGACTTGAGTAGAAGTACTAAAGTATTCAACATTTGTTGTACTTAAGTATTGCAAGTAGTTTTTTTTTTTTAATTTGCTACTCAAGTACTGAAAGTAAAAGTACCAGTAGTTTTGAAAAAAAAAAAATGCTACTCAAGTATTGAAAGTAAAAGTACAAGTACTGTGTTATGTAGTTATTAAAGAAAGAAGTCAAAAGTTTGAACATCATATTGTTTTTTATTATTTCAAATGCAGCTTTTATTTATACATACAGTAGCATTTATTTTCGTATGCGCTGATAATACACATGTTTTGAGCTTCATGAAACCTGCCATCTACTGTTCTGGCAGTGGTAATTTTTATAATTGTAACGAGTAACTATGCAGCACACAAAAAAATATATCGGAGTAGAAGTATTGAAATCATTGAAAAAATGTAGTGAAGTAAAAGTGGAAGTAGGAGAAAAAAATTCTACTCCAGGAAAGTACAGATACTGCCTTTCGGTACTTAAGTACAGTAGTGAAGTAGTTCTACTTAGTTACTATACATCTCTGCCAGTGCGGGGGATCTATCATTCAGTAATATCGCATTACCCATCTATGCTCCTGTGAGTGGGGACACATAGGGGAGCACGGATTGTTCACCAATTGAGCACGAATTGGTCCATTACTGAAGCACAGCAGTAGCACTTTATGGAGTTTCATATGGACAGTTAATTTTGCACGTTATGAATTATCACCTTGTCACTTTATTGCACTCAGCACTTTAGCACAGTTTATATGTGTGTATCACCCTACAAAGTAGGTGCTAGGTAAAGTATAGTGGACCCTGGCTGCCTAACAGCAGGGCAATGATTTTCAGCTGGGCTGTCATGTCTCACAGGTGCAGCTGTTGAGAGACTTGGGAGTCTCCCCACTATGCTCTATGAGAGGGTCATCATTCGGCAGTGGAGGAAACCCAGCCAATGGTGCACTCAGGCCTGTATTTACCCCAGAAAGGCAGATTCTGCCGTACAGCATTCTGGGAGTGGGTATAAGTTTGAGGGGAATGCATGACGCAGCATCTTTGGCGGGAAGCAGAGTTCCAGGAGGGAGAGTAGGGCTGTCTCTCCTCCTGTCAGCAGGATCGGGCATCCCAGGCAGCTTGCCTTAGGTGACAGAGGGCTGAGCTGAGCTGCAGAGAGGATCCAGTGTGCCGAGGACCAGCGGAGTTGAGAGGGGTCCAGTTTCAGGAAAGCATTCCCAGTTTGTGAGTACTGCAAACTGCCCCCTGGGGGTCTGCCTAGAAAGAGAGGGGACAACTAGTGAAAGGACCCTGAAGTGTAGAGGGGGTGCCTAGTGAGAGGACCCTGAAGTGTAGAGGGGGTGCCTAGTGAGAGGACCCTGAAGTGTAGAGGGGGTGCCCAGTGAGAGGACCCTGAAGTGTAGAGGGGGTGCCTAGTGAGAGGACCCTGAAGTGTAGAGGGGGTGCCTAGTGAGAGGACCCTGAAGTGTAGAGGGGGTGCCCAGTGAGAGGACCCTGAAGTGTAGAGGGGGTGCCCAGTGAGAGGACCCTGAAGTGTAAAGGGGGTGCCAGTGGTTGGGCCCTGAAGTGTTAAAGTATACAGCGTGCAGTGTACAGTGTTGAGAGTTGCAGCAGCACAAGCAGTTGCAGGAGCTACCTCAGTCAGGAAGGACTGGAGGGAGCTGTATGTAGGACTTTTGAGCTAACCAGAGTGTCAGAAGTCAAGCCTAAAGTACAGTCCAGGACTTTTGAGCTAATCAGAGTGTCAGAAGTCAAGTTCAAGTACAGTTCAGCAAGTCAGTGTTTTTTCAAGCGCCAGCAAGCGTTGGTCGGCATCCAGCCGGCGTCAAGACAGCGCTGAAAGGCATTTTTCCACAAAGTGTACCTAGTTGAGCCAGAGGAGTATCCCACTCATTTCCTTCTCCCATCCCCATTATCAAATAAACAAAACAAACCAAAGATGCCGGAATGGTCATTGTCTCCAATCTCACACTTGGGTATTCAGCTCAAATGGGCTGAAGGTGTCACCGGTAACAATGGCAGACCCACATCAGGCCCAATGCCTGAAAAACCTGCTACATGTGTATAAGTTGATATATTTTTATGCACAGGTAATATATTGTGGTTTATTGATTGGAGCAGCGCTGACATCTACCAACATTCAGCTTCCAATGTTGTTCCAAGTAAAGTGTGTTGATCTAATGCTAGGAAAATCACCTAGATTAAACAGTATGTACTATGTGTGCATGGATGTTTAAATATATATATATATATATACTGTATATACACTTATAGTGCGGTGGAAGGGTACAGGTTTTGCATTAAAGCAACGTAAACAGGTTTTTTTGGTTGATGTTTCAACAAGGCACTGTGAAAGACAAACAAAACATTGACCAATAAACCAGTTTATGTTGCTTCAATGCAAGACCCATGAGTGCCCCTTCCACCAGATTGTACCTACTTGCCTTGAGTGCACCTGGGCAGTCTTTTTTATATCTATATCAAAAATCTTATCTTAAATACTAACACATGTAGTATTTATTGCATTATTTTCATATAATAAATATTTGGGAGTTGCTACTCTAAATTTTCACTGAAGTTTGGGGTCCCCTGATTTACGTGGTTTTGGCATTATGTTATAATGTTGTGTTTCTGTGAGATATTGAACCATTGTCTCACTATTATATACCTTCGGGTCTAGAGACAAGCTTGGAGCTTTAAGTCTAGTACACACTGCTAATTTTTTTTTCCGTTCAACCCAGCAGGCTAAGGGAAAAAAAAAACTGACAGCTCAGGTCAGAGCCCCTGTACTAACAATCAGATGTTAGTACAGCGATCTCCCTTGCTGTTCAATTGTGTTCTGATAGGGAGACAGCCCCCTGCCAGAACACTCCGGTCAGGTGTTCTGATCAGGAGTTGGTCGGCAGACCTTTTTCAGTTATGCCCCTTTGACAGAACTCAGCTTCTGACAGACCGGCTGCAGTACACACGGGCTGAATGTTGGGCAGCATTGGCCGGATCAGTAGAAACTGGCCGATAATGCCTGACATTTGGTCCATGTGTACGAGGCTTTAGAATGGTCTGGAAAGATTAACGTTGACTGAAAGCTCAACTGACCTTTCAATGTTTATCATTATCTTATTGATCCCCATACATCTACACTCCCCTTTTTTGACCCTTAGCCATCTTAGTGACCCCTTGGGGGGTTAATATTGGCCACTTTTACAAAGCATTTTTAAAATATTGTTAGTAGATATGGAAATGGTTATCTGGGTTGCATTCTACAATGTTGCCTTTAGGCTGAGCTCACGCTATAACAAAAAAAAAAAATGACCCCTGCCCCCCCTATAACTGGCCTTCATAGCAAAGAGCACATGGAAGGGCAACGCATTTGAGACAAAAACAGAAAAAATTCCCGGCTCAATTCACCAACCAGAATGAGCTCACACTTTATATGGTGCCTGGCTAATCAAAGCTAGTCCCCCGTAAGAGCAATTGTTTCCTATGTGCCCTGTTCACACTACAACACTTGAGGTGGGGCGAAGCGCTGGATAAAACATGCTTTTTCTGTATTACACCGGAGTTTACCTGAAATCACTGTCCGTTTCCGCACTGCAGATCTGTTGCTGTGTATAGAAGTGAATTAATTATCACATTAACAATTCAATGAGTTCGTTAAAAGGTAAACCGTGCCTTGTGTTGTAACATCCCCCACAACTGTCACAAAATGGAGACCAGCTCAGACGCTAAAACGGACAGTTTAGAGTACGGAAGTGTGAACAGACACTTATCAAGGGGTATTTGTAAGTCAGTCTTCTATGTCCTTTATATTGTAACATATTTTACCACAAAACATCTATTTTATTTACTCACTTATCATATCAATTGCATTAGTAACTTTTTTTAAGTGGCTTTTTTATTTACAGCTTTGTACAATTTTAATAATAGACTAATAGAGATATGGAGAAAAAAAAGGTGTCGTAAATAGCAGCCAATTCATTTTTCTTTATAAGGAACCAATTGAAGGAAAGCATGTGATTATTGTGGATAACATAATTACTTATATTTTTCCTGTGATCTTGTTGACTTGCTAAAGCATAACACCTGGCTTTCTCATAATCATGTACTACTTGCTAATTTTTTACAAATAAAAATGATATTAACCACATGCACTTTATATTACTGTTGGTTATTTTTTATTTTTTTCGCATTTTGCCTGTCTGTTGTTTATGTTTATTTCATTTATTTTATTTGTAATCTGCACTGTCTAATTAATAGCTGGAGATTGGTTGAAACAGATACTGGTTGTGTAGCTTCTGTAGGGTGGTACCAGTTAGGATTAAACTCTAGAAACCGCAGGCATATGCAAAATCCACATCTGGAAATAGATGCCATTTCTGGCTTTGAAAAATTGGTTTCCTCTCCAACTTCACATATGAGTGCTTTCAGTTTTTTCTTTTACTTTAGTTACTATGTGCAACAGATGTTTTTTTTTCCTTTATTTTATCATTTTACACAAGTTAACCCAATCTTCTTGTGCTTTTTTATACTAACCTGGAGGGATGTTGCAAATAACAAAATAGTTGTATGAGTGTAACATATTCGATTTGTAGCTTCTTATGCTGGCCATACACGCACAGAATTTCGGCCGAAAATGGTCGTTTTAGGAAAGATCGTTCGAAAATCGGGCCGTTAGTGAACACACATTTACCGACGATTTCGATCGTGTGCCCGGCTAATGTCGATGGATCCATAGCGAAAACTTTTATTGTTTTTACAAAAGTTGTTAAGTGTATGGTAAAATTGAACCGAAAATAATATTCTGACTGGTATTGTACATGTTATCGAACGATCATTATGATCATGAAAACGATTATGTAAAAGAGTTTATTCTGTAAGTTAGTGGCCAATTCGCTTTCGACTGACGAATAATCGTTCAGTCTGCAAACGGCCGAAATTCTGTGCGTGTATGGCCAGCATTAGAGTGGCACCAGTCAGGATTGAACTCTAGACGCTGCAGGTGTATGCAGACTTTGCATCTGAACATAGAAGCCCCCTTGGCTTTAAAACACTTCTTTCCTATCCTTTACAAGTATTTTGCTTTTACTCTAGTCACTGGGTTGATTTACTAAAGGCAAACAGATTGTTCATGTCACAAGGTAATAATCTCTGGAGCTTAATGAATAAGGTGAAGCTCTGCTGACTTCCGTCTTCCAATCATGTGCAAGCAAAAATTGTGTTTTCCTTGCAAAAATGACCTTGCAAATTGCAAGTCCCCTTGCAAAGAGAACAACCTATTTGCCTTTAGTAAATCAACCCCTCTATGTTTAATACAGATGCTTTCCTTTCTCCTTTTTTTTTTTTTTCTTTTTTACCCACTTTTGGACCGGAAGGATTTGCCCCCTTAATGACCAGGCCATATTTTGCGATTCTGCACTGCATTATTATAACGTACAAATGCGCGGTTGTGTGACACTGTACCCAAATAAAATTGATGTCCTTTTTTCCCCACTAATAGAGCTTGCTTTTGGTGGTATTTGATCACCTGTGCGATTTTTATTTTTTGCACATAAACAAAAAAAGGCCGACAATTCTGGAAAAAAAAAAAAACAATATTTTTCAGATTCTGCTATATAACATTCCCCAAAAAAAAAATTTAGAATCAAATTTTTTTAACATTTTAGGCCAATTTATTTTCTGCTACATATTTTTGGTAAAAAGAAATCGTAAAAAGGGTATTTTGATTGGTTTGCGCAAAAGTTATCACGACTTCTAACTACGGGAAAGATTTATGTAATTTTTATTGTTTTATTTTTTTTTTTACTAGCAATGGCGGCAATCTGTGATTTTTTTGCATGGACAGCGATGTTGCGGCGGACAGATCGGACCCCTGACTGACATTTTTGACACTTTTGGGGAGACCAGTGACCTTACTACAGTAATCAGTGTTAAAAATATGCACTGTTACTGTAGTAATGACACTGGCAGGGAAGGGGTTAACACTATGGGTGATCAAGGGGTTAAATGTGTACGTAGGGGCGTGTTTCTAACTGTGGGGGGCGTGGCTTGTGGAATGACCATAGAGACCTGTGATCCTTTATAGAAGGATCACAGGGGCTCTATGATCATTCCAGGGAGAAAAACAGTCAGCTGTGTTTACAACAGCTGACCATTCTTCTCTCTCAACGTGGAGCGATTGTGGGTTTCAGGCAGCAATCGGAGCCGCCTGCCTGCTGCATCAGCTTCCCCGGAGGCGTGCACTGGCCCCCTAGCGGCCTGCGCGCGACAGACATATACCTACGGCGGTTCACACAGGAGCGCTTGCCTGCCGCAGTGTAACTGCGGCGGGCGGTCGTAAAGTGGTTATTTATCTCCTGTATATATTACACAGGGCTTTTTTTTTTTCAGAATAAAGGTGCAGGAACTCCCTTCTTTCTAGACACCCCTTGTTTCCACCACCTATCTAGTTCCCAGTACCGTTCCTTGGTTCCACCCCCTACCCACCTCCCAGTACCACCCCTTTTAAAGAACTAAGAATCATTTTCTGGTGCTAAGTAATTTTTATGGAATGTGTTAATGATAACAAGAAAGACAGTAAATTAGACCCCCTGCAGCCAGCAACAATAATTTCCCCCAGCAACAATAGTACCCCCAGGAACACTAGTCCCCCCCCCCCCCCAGCAACAATAGTCCCCCCCCCCCCCCCCAGAATCAATATCTCTCTCCCAGCAGCTATAGATCTCCCCAACAACAATAAATCCCCTGCAACATTATACCCCGACAACAATAGATCCCCCTAGCAAAAATAGCCCCCCAACAACAAAAAATCTACTAGCAGCCAGCATCAGTAGACCCCTCCCTCAACAAGAGATCTTTCCCAGCAACATTATACCCCCCTGCAACAATAGATCTCTCCCAGGGACAATACATTACCCAGCAGCCAGCATCAACTGACCCTTCACCCCACCACCCATTGCTTTTACATACATTCATTGCTTGAGGTGCCGGGACTGCGTTCCTCCACGTTCCTGCTGAAAAAAAGCCCTGATCTTACACACAGTTAGCCAAGTTTTCTTGCGCTGAGAATTTTTAATTCAGAAAAATGCTCAGATTTCTGTTTTCTTTTCCTAAGCGAATGTAACTTGTTTTTCTTTATACCTATCTAGAGGGACATTGGAAACAACAACAATTCTTAAATTAGTTGTACGCTTGTTACAAATGGTTATAGATCACTTTTCCAATTTACTACATGGTTTTGGAATGAGACAGAGCCAAGCTTTCAGCCCTTCTGTGGATTTTAGGATTTAGAGTAGCGGAAACAATATTTCCTTCTCACAGTCTGGCAAAGCTCTGATGCTCAGAGCAGATAAAAATATATTTTGCACTAATTAGATGTTCTGTTCTTGTCTGATTTCATCCTTATTGCATGACTTCAAGTGCTGAGAAGCAGGTTGTCAGGTTTTGGTGTAAAAAGTTGCATTGTGTAATGTATTAGCAGTATCGTGTTGACTCTTTCTGGGTAGTTTTGTTGTAGAATGGATGAATAACGACATTATGAAAAGATTTTGTGTGTACAGTGGTCCTTAAATGAATGTGTAGCCATCTATACATCACTTGTGGTTACCGGACATGCTTGCTGGTATCCTTCCAAAACTTGACTGCCAATCAACAACAATACAAAAGCAATCTGGTCACACCAAGCTATTAAAAACACTGTAGTTAGAAACACTTAGCACGGTTACTACACATTACCTGAAATGGTAAACAAATGCCTGCATGCTTAGTCCAGGACAGTATTTTAAGGAAAAAATAGCTGAATTGCTTGCGTGGTGTAAGCTGCAGTAGCTTTCAATGTCCCCATTCTATTTAAATGCAGTGTTCACCTCCTGCCTCATGCAACCAATGCATTCTTAAAGCGTTTGTAAAGCGCTGCACTTTTCTTTTTTTACCTGCAAGGCAAAGGCATAATGTGCTTGTATGCATCGCGGGAGCCACCAGTCATGGCACACTGCGCGGGTGGCCGTTCCTTCAGAGCGCATGTGCCAGTGACGTAACTGGCTGCTAACTCAGTAAATACAGTATCTCCTAAACGGTGCATGTTTAGGAGATATTTACACTACCTATAGGTAAGCCTTAATACAGGCTTACCTATTGGTAAAACTTAAAGGTGGATGTTTACTTCCTCTTTAATGGCTCATCAAGATGATGGTCTGCGTTACTGGTCTATATTAAAATGTGGGGGAGGTGGGTGGGTGTGGGTACACTTTAACACTGTTAGGAAGTGGCAAAGCTTTGTCTGATCAGAAGAGCCTCACATTTTGGCAGAGTGGGGTGCAGAAAGCTGCTTCAGGTATTTGTAGGCACGTGTACATGCAGGGCTGCTGTTAGAAATCATGGAGGCCCCGTACATCCTTCCTGGGCCCCTCAACCCTGCTTCCCCCCCCCCCCCCTCGAGGTGCAGCGGAAGAGGGGCACTGATTTTATCCACCGGCATTGAAAAAAAGTCCCTCCTCTGCTCCCATCTCCTAGGCCCCTCTGTTGATGTAATGGGGACCAGGGAAATGTAATTTAAGCCCTGGTTAGCAAGTAGGAGCAGGGGCATGACCAAGTAAAATCAAAGTATTCATTGAGGCAGAAATGAACAATAAAGTTGCCCCGGGCGACCCTGTTTACATGCATGCACTTTATACCTGTCAGCAGGCCTGTTTTTGTGCTGGAACGTGCATACTGTATACTGGCACTGGGACTGGACTTTGCACTACTGGTCAGGGCCTGGTACAGGCCAGGCCCCCCTAGAGGATAGAGCTCATTAGGTGTCATTAGGAGGAGAGCTGTGTACTGGGGGAGGTAACTTTTAGTAGTACATTGGCCTGTGGGTTACCTATTCCTAAGTCTTGCACCTTGTACAACACACTTCTAAGCCCTGCTCCTGGTGTGACATGCACTCCTGAGTCCTGCCTGCACCCAGGGTGCCAAACCCTGCACTCTGTGTGGCACACACTACTGAGCCCTGTGCGACATGCCCTCCTGAGCCCTGCACCCTGTGCAATACGCACTCATGAGCCCAGCACTACATACACTTTTTATACTCCTGACCACTGCACTCTGTACGCTGAGCTATATATGACATACTCCTGACCAATGCACTCTTAATGCTTTATTTTATATTACATAGTTCTGACCAAAGTGTTTATTGTCTCAACAGTTGCTGGCTGCTAAATAGTTATTGACTATTTCATGAGGTTCTTGTTTAAGGTGAGCTGAAAAGCAAATGTAACAAAAAGAGTTTTGTCTTGTGATTGATGATTGTGCTAAATGCTATATTTGTCTGGTAAACTCCTGCTTGTGGCGCAGTAATTAAAGCATATTGAGTGCATACAACGACTGTGGCATATGTGTTCTATGTATATAGCGAGTAGACTCAGGCTTTATTTAACTATGCCCCTTTAGGATGCTCCCAGTGACCCTCCTGTCACAATTTGGTCACACCTACCATTCCTAATGACCCTCCTCTGGGGGCAGTACCTGCACCTATTTTCCCACAAACAGTCCTGCCTGTCAGCAGTTTTTATTAGTTGCTGTTGTTGTTAAATTGACACAGTCAGAGACAGTCAGGAAACTAGCATTTTTACAAGGAAGTAAACACTGGTCCATATTTTTCTCCGTACTAGTCAGTGCCGGGACAATGTCATCAAGAGCGCAGGGTGAACATGCCAAACTGCGTCCACCCCCCCCCCCACCAAGATGTATGAGCATTATATGTCAGCAAAAATCCTCACCCCCCAAAAAATCTGAGTGTTAACATGCATGCTTCTCCCCGAAGCATAAATCCCCCCTCCTTCCAGGACAAATCCACCACCTGCTGAAATCCCCCCTCCCAGCATAAATTCATGCCCCTTCCCCATTCCCCCTTCCATTACAGCTTAAATCTTCCCTCTCCGCAAATCCCCCTACACAAATCGACCCCCTAAAAAAATCACTCCTTCTAGCACAAATCCTCTATCCTTTCTCAGTACACATCACCCCAAACCAAATCCCCCCTCCCAGTACAAATCCCCCCCATCCATCCTACTAGCACAAATCCCCCCCCCCCCAGTACAATTCATACCCTCTGCCATGCCCTAAATTCCCCCTGTCAACACAAGTCCCCCCCCCCCTAAAACTCCTTGCAGTGCCCCACACCTCTCATGATACCACAGTGCCCAGGGCAGCCGCCCCTTCTGCCCAACCCTTGCCCCGACCCTAGTACCAGTTTTCCTTCTTATGTTGTTTTGGTAAGAATGCATCTATATAGCATCAAAACAACACACTGAGCCTAACAAGGTAACAAGTGTAACTGCCTTTTAAATCCAATATTCACCATTAAAAAAATCTGACCACTGAAAGATTCTTCACATGGTTGACACACATACGATTTATTTTCCAAATATGGAAAAGTACAAATTTCCATCCAGACAACTTTATGTATTTTTTTGTAGACTCTCTTTAATAGTTGCATAAAGTAAAGTTATGAATCTGTGTCCATGTATGGCACCCTTTATACTCTTGATTGGCAATCTACAAGCATACATCTGTGGATATAGTAGAACCTAGAACAAAAATGTCGGCCAATGGGTGTAGAAGAGTAAGATCCAGTCAGGAACGCTTCCCAGCTCAAAATGTTTTAGAAGAGCTTCAAAATTTGAAGGCACACTTTTCAGTAACTTAGTTAATAAGTTGTACATAATGTACTTTGTGGCAACACATAAAGTAAGCAATACATTTCCTCATAACAGTACCTTCTGGTTGACCGTTAAACCTCAGCCCATTATCTATCTATAGTCTTCTTCGTATTTTATATTGTATTGTCATTAAAATAAAGCTGCATTTTTTTTTAATGATTTCAAATGTGTATTTTCCAGCTACACTTAACATTGAGTTCAAAACATATGTTAATGACTTATTCAGTAAAACAGTGCTTGGAAAAAGGTGCTTTTTGCTGTAATTATAACAAATAACCATAATCTCTCTTGTACCCATCTTGCTTCATTCAGTAAAGTGAATTATGATTAAGTTACTTATAGTATTCAACAGGGTCCATTAGCTTTCCATAGTGCTTTTAAACTCTACTTGCTATGGCCAACTTGTGTCTCAGCTTACTAGAGCACCTGGTTTGTACATGGCTACCATAGTATCATGGTGATTTCTCAGGACCTTTAGCCAAAAATATTGCCAGTTAACGACAAAAAAAGGAACAACTTAAAAAACGTGGTCAGTTTAGCAGTGCCAGATTTATAAGGGGGAAAAGGGGCAACTGCCCTTGGCCCCTCACTGAAGGGCCCCCCCCCCCTCTATACAAAAATAACATAAAACAATGTTAAAAAAAATATATAAAATAATACAAAATCAAAAATAATAAAATAATAATATAAAATATATAATAGTAAAATATTACTTTCTTTTATTAAATGTATCTTGGGAAGTAAGTACTCTGCATCATCTGTATGTACTCTGGACTGGTATTTTGTATTGGTTTTAAAAACAAATTTTGGCAGCTCAAGCGAACCATGCATAGAGCGCTATACTCTTAACCACTTACCGCAAACTGATGTATATTTACGTCGGCAGACTTTGCGGGGTTATACCGGGATGATGCCTCTAGCTAGAGGCACCATCCCGGTACCGTGGTCGGCTTTCCGTCGGTAATGACCGATTCGGCTCGGGAGCCGCTGGATCGTTACCCGGGTGAGTGGGAAGGGACGTCCCCCCTCCCTCCCACCACCTTCCGTGACTTTGCCCGGGCCTCCCGTCCCACCGGGAGACCCGAGCACCCAGCCGCTGCGTCCGCCGGCTGGATGGAGTCCCGATCTAAGCCGGAAGCAGCTTCGTTGGGGTCTCCGATGACGTAACCCAGAGGCGGCGTCCATGACGTCACTTCCGGGTTACTCTGCTGCAAAAGGCAGCAGATTTAAAAAATGACTGTATGCAAAAATGCCGTTTTCGGCATTTTGAATACATGAAAGTGTAGTGGAGGGGTCGAGGGTCTTTTAGACCCTCGATCCCTCCATAAAGAGTACCTGTCACTGCATATTGGTGTCACAAGGGATGTTTACATTGCTTGTGACAGCAATAAAATTGATCAGATTTTTTTTTTTTAAAACCTGTAATAAAGTTAAAAAAAATAAAATAAATAAGAAAAAAAAAATTTAGCGCCCGCATCACTGTTAGCTCGCGAACGAAAGAAAGAAAGCGTATACGGAAGTCGAGCCGCGAATGAAATCACTGTTCAAACCACACATGTGAGGTATCGCCGCGATTGCCAGAGCGTGAGCAATAATTTAAAAAAAAGAGCTACACTCTAACTCTAAACTGGTAACTGTTAAAAAAATTTAAAGTGTCGCCTATTGAGATTTCTGTTAACCGCAGTTTGTTGCCATTCCACGGGTGTGCGCAATTTTAAACCGTAACATGTTGGGTATCTATTTACTCCGCGTGACATCATCTTTCACAATATACAAAAAATGGGCTAACTTTACTGTTTAGTTTTTTTTTAAATGCAGTGAAATGTGATTTTTCGTAATTTTTCCAAAAAAATGGCGTTTTAAAGACCGCTGTGCAAATCCCGCGTGACAAAAAATATTGCAATGACCGACATTTTATTCTCCAGAGTCTTTGCTAAAAAAATATATATAATGTTTGGGGGTTCTAAGTAGTTTTCTAGGAAAAAATACTGATTTTAACTTGTTAACAAAAAGTGTCCGAAATAGGCCTGGGGCTTAAGTGGTTAAGGAAGGTGGCTATGACTGCGTGCCCGTGTGCATATGTGACCTTAGAATGACATTGTATCATGCATTTAAAAAGTATGTGACTGTCATTGAGAATGTAAACCAACTCTGTGTATGAAGGACCCTCTGAACCTAGAATGACCTGGACCCCCAAGGTCTAAATCTGACCCTAAAGCTCAGTCAAAAGCCAACAGCTCAAAATTAACCAGCCCCCTTTTTACGAAAATGTGGGCCTGCAGCGGCCATATTGTCAGTGTATGTTAGAGCTGACAATGCTATGTTAGGAGAAATACTGGGGTTCATTTACTGGAGAGTTTAATTTAACTGGAGAGTGCAAAATCTGGTGCAGCTGCTCTTGGTAGCCAATCATCTTCTAACTTCAGCTTGTTCAAATAAGCTTTGACAAAAAACCTGAAAGCTGATTGGTTTCTATGCAGAGCCGCACCAGATTTGCACTCTCCAGTTTTAGTAAATCAACCCCACTCTTTTTTTTTTTTTTTTTTTGGCTTTGGTATATGTCCTCTATGGTAAATCTTGGATTCCCATGTTTCTATGCCTTTTTGGACAATAGCTTGGTTGCCCCATAAATGATCAAAATGAAATAACTAGATTTACCTCCCATAGACTGCAGTGGAATTTGCCATAAAGATCTCAAACTTTGAGCAAGAGTCATGAAAGTTTTTTTAAACTGTACTCAAGCAGGTTTACTCATCCATAGATGATGTTTTAAGTGCATGTGCCAAACACTGTGAATATTTATCAGGAGCCATAGCTTCAATCTCCAGTGCCTGCTGCAGATTTCACACAGCAGAACTGGTAAGTGTCCTTTGAGAATGACCCCTGTATTCACGATACAGTCTTCTCTACCAGTACTCAGCTCAGTTATCCTCTCTCTGACGCATACTCACTATGTGGAAGTAGACTTTTGTCTGCTATCTTTATTACATATTTAAAACATAAAAAATATACCATGCACAGTAATATTTTGAGGATTCTTCCTTCTGCCCTCCTCCAGTGTCAACTAAATAGCAGCTATAGGAAGGATGCAACAACCTTTGAGATAAGGATTCATCTAGGACCAGAGCTCAGGCACTGCTTACCTTACTTTGGATATTATGATAGGCTATATTACCAAAAGTATCAGTATGCCTTTACACACACATGAACTTTAATGGCATCCCAGCCTTAGTCCGCAGAGTTCAATATTGAGTTGGCCCACCGTTTGCAGCTATAACAGCTTCAACTCTTCTGGGAAGGCTGTCCACAAGGTTTAGGAGTGTCTCTATGGGAATGTTTTACCATTCTTCTAGAAGCGCATTTGTGAGGTCAGGCACTGTTGTGGACGAGAAGACCTGGCTTGCAGTCTCCGTTCAAATTCATCCCAAAGGTGTTCTATTGAGGTCAGGACTCTGTGCAGGCCAGTCAAGTTCCTCCACCCCAAACCCGCTCCTCCATGTCTTTATGGACCTTGCTTTGTGCACTGGTGCACAGTCATGTTGGAGCAGGAAGAAGCCATCCCCAAACTGTTTCCACAAAGTTGGGAGCATGAAATGTCCAAAATGTCTTGGTATGCTGACACCTTAAGGGTTCCCTTCACTGGAACTAAGGGGCCAAGCTCAACCCCTGGAAAACAACCCCACACCATAATCCCCCCTCCACCAAATGATTTGGACCAGTGCACAAAGCAAGGTCCATAAAGACATGGGTGAGCAAGTTTAAGGTGGAGGAACTTGACTGGCCTACACAGAGTCCTGACCTCAACCTGATAGAACACCTTTGGGATAAATTAGAGCAGAGACTACAAGCCAGGCCTTCTCGTCCACATCAGAGCCTGACCTCACAAATGCGCTTCTGGAAGAATGGTCAAACATTACCATAGACACATTCCTAAACCTTGTGGTCAGCCTTCCCAGAAGAGTTGAAGCTGTTAGAGCTGCAAAGGGTGGGCCAAGTCAATATTAAACCCTAGGCACTAAGACTGGGATGTCAAGGCAGGCGTCCCAATACCTTTGGAAATATAGTGTATGTTATCCACAAAGTATTTGTGATCTGTTTTTTTTTTTTTTTTTTATTTATTTATTTGCAAAAAATAGTTGCAAATTCCCAAAACTTCCTGTTTATTTCTGTTGTGGAAAGTAAACATAATGTAAGAAGGAAAACAAGACCACAGATTTTAGGATCAAATCTCACTGCCCTTTGGAACATTTCAAGGGTAAAGCATGTGCAATTCCAAGAACTATACATCTGTTTTTACCCACAGCCAGTATAATGTGCCATCAGAACAGTTTCAGCAGAATGAAAGAGTTTCTTCGTGTCTGTGGTGTTATTTTAAACCATACTGTTCAGTTTTCTGTATTGAACACCCAGAAAACAGTACTTTGTGTCTTTTAGGTATTGCTTTGGCTTATAGTATTATATAGAATTAAAAACCATCACTAGCATCACCAGGTCATTGGAAGAAAGAACCAGTGGCAGATACAGAAGGTCCCTGTACAGAACTGGATATGGATTATGCTTGTAAGCTATGTCTAGGTGCAGCTCCCTTTGGTCATTCTACTCTGTCACTTAATTTCCACTGCCGTATTTCTATACTCATTATTGTCCAAGTGTGATATTTGCATTATCTCAAACAGACCCCCTGGTCTGGTGCTTGTATGACCAATGTTATGGGAGGCAGATCAACGCAGCTCAACAGAGATAGGAGCTCTAACTCTGTTGAAAAGTATCTAATTGCTTTCAGTGTGTTGCTGGACACTATTCGTTTCTGCACTGGGTATATACATGTAGCACCCTCCTAGATAGGTGCTAGGAAAAGTATAGTTGTGACCCTATCTGCTTATCAGGAGGGCCTGATCTGTTAGCATCTGTCACATGCCTCCAGGTGTGATCTGTTGAGACTGGGGAGTCTCCCCACTGTATCCAATGAGGGATCTTGTTGGGCAGTGGAGGAAACCTAGCCAATAGCACACCAGGGTTTATGACTGTCCCAGTGGGTGGGGTCTGCCGCAATGTACCCTGGGATTGGGAATAAATCTATGGGTAGCATGTGACAGAGCGTCTTTTGGCGGGAGCATCCGTCCCAGGATGAGGTGACGGCTGTCTCCCTTCTATAAAGTGTGAAGGTGGTCCGGGCAGTCGGCCTAGGGACCGTAGGTTGAACTGAGCCAGAAGGGATCCAGAGTTGCTGACCAAGTGGAGCTGCTGGGCAGAATTCTTCAGGAAAAACAGTATTGTGAGTATTCAAGAACTGCCCAAGGGTCTTCCTAAGAGAGGGGACCACTCCAGAGGGGTCAAAGGGGATCCAGGAGCCAGCTAACCAGGGGTGCACAGTGAAAGGGGGTGCCAAGTTGTTAAACCCTGAAGTTTGGGAGTAAAAGGGGGTGCCAGGAAGGGCCCTGAAGTGTGCGGAAATACAGTTACTCTAAAGTTGGCTACCTCAGGAAGGAGTGTCTTGGGGAGCTTAAATGGACTTTTCCTACAACCAGAGGTGAAGTTCCAGTATCTGGCCTTGCAGAGGCCAGCGTCAGTCAGCATTAACCAGCATCAGTCAGTGTTAACCAGCATCAGTCAGTGTTAACCAGCATCAGCCAGTGTTAACCAGTAGCAGTCAGAGTTAATCAGCGTCAGAGGAGCGCTAACAAAACGCCAAGTAGCATTTTTCAATGTCCCTGCCTAATTGTGAATAGTTCAGTTGTTGGAGTATCCCACTTCACCCTTCTCCCATCCAAGATCTCAAATAAACCCTCCAAAAAAACAAAGAAACTGGACTGGTTCTTGTCTAAGGTGCTCACACTTGAAAACATGTCTGAAAGTACTATTGTTGCTAGCGGTAACCCAGGGGGACCCACACTCAGCCGCTCCCTCTGGAGTAGGGCTACACACATATCAAAATTCAGCAGGAACCGCCCGAATTTCAATGTGTCTGTTCCCCTCTTTGTTCAACAGAAGCCATTCTAATGACCAGCAAGCAGTCCTGCTGGAAAACCAGCATTCGATCAACTGCTGCAGCCAATGGCTGCAGCGCTGATTTGTGTATTCTGATGGGGAGGAAGTCCCCGCTGTCAAAATACAATAGCTCAGTGGGGGAGATCCTTGCATCCACTTGTATGAGATGGAGGAAGCTGTGAGATCTGAGAAAAAATTCTTAGTGTATACCCAGGTTTGAGAAACCTCCATACTAATCCAATTTTGGACATACATACACAGTATGCATTTATAAAACATTATACGGTAAAATGTCTTTGCTATATGTTGGTGATATTTTATAGTATCGTCTGATTCCAATGAATCAGACATGGTATGTGAAAATACAGTATTAGTGACCATGTTGAACACAAAAATCGATAAACTGTAAAAAGCATGCTTGCTTGTGGGCTTATTTTCAGTATCCCATCAATAAAAGCCGTATTGATCTCTCAATTTATAGGACAGTCATCCAGTCAGTTTAGCACCAGCCCCAACATAAATAAACATATGACAGCTGTATGATTTATGACCGAAAGAAAGATAAGATTTTTGTTCCATAAATTCATTTTATCTTTCTTTCCCAGCCCTTATAATTCCCTAGAGATAAAATATGTTTGACATCATCTGTTGTCTTAAAAAACAATATTTTTGTTGGTTTGGCATTCTGTATCTGCAATTCTTTCAGAAATATAATCTACGCAGCACAAGGGAGCCATTAATTGTATGCTAACTGAATTTCCAAATGTGCTGTAGAGTAGCTGCTGGGTATTGTACATTACTATGTTCTTCGAGTATCATTAAAATTGTTTTCAGAGCACGTCGAATACATAAGAATATGAACAAAGATGTTTTCAAAATAGATTGACAGTTCCACACAAGCACCATCACAGATGCTGATGACCCCTTCCAAAATAAATTAAAGCGTATATCAAGCCCACGTTTTTTTTTTTTTTTTTCTGATAGAATGGGAAAGATTTACAATCCATTTGTTGTTTAATCCTATCTGGGGCTCTGTTAGAGAGATTTCCCTTCACTTCCCATCCAACTGACAACGGTTTCACCAGACCGGAAGAGAGGGAGAATCTGCAACAAGGACAGTGACAAAAATATGAAAAGCCAGCCTCCCTCTGCTCTACTTACTGTGTGTATATATTGTTTTTTTCTGTCTGTGTTGTTTTCAGAGAGTTTCTTTCACATTCTGTCTGGTCAGCAGGACAGGAAATGAGGGGAAATCCCTCTACCAACATCCCAGATAGAAGTAAAACCCCATTGGGGTTCCAATCCTTTCCCATGCTAGCCATAGCTAGGGAAGAAAATTGGCTTGATAAACACTTTAAATTGTCTTACAATTAAAATCACCTGTGTCTATAATAAGTACCTAATTCGAGTTATTTGCTTTTGCATTGCTTTTAGTGAGTCAACCAACTCCTAGGAGATGAATTACTAAAGGCAAATAGGCTCTTAACTTTGAAAGGGAATTTGCCCCAGAGCTTAGTGTAGCCCTCTTTCGGGAGGTGAGGTTATGAGAAATTGCCTCCACAAACAGGATAGTGCACTAAACCTGTAGGTAAAAAAAGAACTAGAACCTTTGCTAAGTGGAAAAGTGGGTTTGATCATTGAGTTGGCAGTGCCAGAATCCTGGATAGGGCCTCTGTGAACAGAGAAGATTACCTTCTTGGGAAATGAACTAGTAATCTAATCCAAGTAATTTCAGAGTAATCAAAGTAATCCAGAAGAACTACTTCAACCTGATTCTACAGTAACATTATCAACAAAAATATAGATTCATACCAGTATGGAAATAATGCAAGCATAATATAAGAAAAATGTATAACACTACATACATTGGAATGTACAAACAGGTATTATCAGTGAAGAGCCTAATAAGAATCCTAGTGGAATTGTGCACATATACCTGGTGGGTATAAATAGTTATTAACAGAGATAACTCCAGATGAATGTTGCAGCAACGTTTAGTTGCAGGGACCCCTGGGGACGATCCCAATGTGGTGTCCATCTTTGCGTTGCAGACCTGAAGATAAGATCAGGATGGGAAGATCCTTTAACTGTTGTCTAGCCAGCCTGGAATGCAGCTTCTCACACATAAAAACTGTGGTGTGGCACTGGAACTCAGAGTCAGCCTATCTACTCTGTGTTTTAGTTCTCCCCAAATAGTTTCTAATTGGACATGGAACCGGACTTCTGACTACTAGAAGTGGCCACCAGATGCCTAACCTGGCTCTAGCCTATGCTGGTTATGAAGCCCTAAGCTAAAACCAGCTATAGAATCCTAGCCCATAAGGGACAGGGTTAACTAAAATATTAGGAGCTGCATATAAACTGTATTGCAAAAACCAGTCCAACTATTATTATACTGGAAGGTGACCACTTAATACATACAGTAGCACAGACCTAGCTACCTGGCACAGTGCATGTGGAATAATAACAGTAGGACAGAGATGTGTCTGTCACTAGGATTCAGTTCAAGAAGTTATTGGCAACTACAGTTAAACAGCTAGAACCTAGGTATAATTACCTAACAGTCTCTACTTCTAGTCTGGATAAAATACAGTATTACAGAAAGGCAGCCCCTGTATGTGGACATGTGGTGTCGGCTCCTGTCTCTCACCACTTCCCCCCCCCCCCCCCCGAGGCAAGAAGTGCTAATACATAATTATACATAACACTGTGATATTAGTAGGTAACAATAGAAGGTAATAGATCCCTACATTACTGAAGAAGATGAAGTTTCACTTTGCAAAGAATACCCAATTACATGCAAGGAAAAAAAAAACTGCATTTCTGCTTGTCGAAGATTGGATGACTGAAGTTAGCAGATCTTAACGTCATTCACTAAGCTCTGGGCAAAACTCCCAGCCAAAGTGAAAAGCCTTTTTGCCTTTAGTAAATTTATCCTATAGATTTGCTTCGCACTACAAAGCAAGAAGCACATAGTTAGCAAATATGGCTCCTCCATGTAGAAATTGTATTACAAAATACACATCAAAACAAGGATTTCAAGAAGATCAACTAACATAGGCTACATTATTTTCTTTAGGCTGATCTCTTTTACACATATATTTAAAATTATTTTACAACCCTTAGTGCTGGTTCACATTTCTGCGATGCGGGAACGCTGAGAATATACAGCGTGTTCCCGCATCGCATCCGCACCACTGGCAGTTCACACTGCCATATGCGATACGCTGGGGGTGTCAATTAAAAGTTAACGACACCCCCAGATCAGATTGCATATCGCAGTGTGATCTGAAAGTTTGCACAGAATCGGATCGCACTAGTGTGAACCACCATGCGATCCGATTCTGCTGCGGACTAAAAAAAGGGTCATGTGCAAGTTGGGTGCAATTGCGGTGCAAATTCAGCCATACAAACTGTATGGCTGAATTTTCACTGCAAAGAGATCGCAGGTAATTTAGGAGCAGTGCGTGTGAACTGGCACTTAAACACACATACATGACCAGTGTTAACGTACATATTCATGAGGTCATCGATATAACAAATGAATGTCAAGCTGCCTATTTTGTCTATCTGCAGCCATCTCATGTCTATGGTTACTTTTAGATCTGTGATCAATGTAAAAATCAGCAGAATGGGGTCCTTACAAGTGGGCTATGTGAAGGAGGAGATAATACTACTCAAATATGTTAGATGTAGAAGGGGATTTCCATCTTGGTTGGAAATCCCCTTTAGTATCTGTCGATTATAAAATCATACAACAGTCTTTCAGAAATATGTCACACTAAATGTCTTTAAATATCTCTCATAATGTACAGTAACTGCTTAAACCATTAGGACAGTGAACCAAGTGGAGCTAACCAAGAGTTATTTTCCTTCTTTTCTACTCCATTTTCCATCCAGCTATCCACTGTAAAGATAGTCATTAAGCAATATGCTTCTGGCAGCATGGAACCCGTAAGCTGAATCCTGCTGCTAAAGTTTCAGGGATATTGTCACATTGAGGCATCTTCTGTTATGGTTCATTGTTAGCATTCTCTTTAATAAACTACATATGCCGAATAGAAATAGAATGAAAGAATCTCCATGCAGTGTGGTTTGATGCATTCTAGTGAAAGAAAAGCCTTTACTGTAATGGGCCTATGGATAAAAGCCCTCCTTTTTTTTTTCTCTACGGGTTAGAAATATTTGCCTCTTAAAATAATAAAACCGCATACAGTATTTATAGATGATTTTAATTATGTGCACAAGTACACTGCAGATGCGTTAGACTAGGGATACGTACCTTTTTTGTTAGAGGCAGGGTGGCCTGTTTAATCCTATGTGCCCATTCCTGTAACCCTTGGCAAATTGTCAAATTTTAGTTTAGTCAAGTGGAGAGGAATTCTGATTGTGTTTATGGCTCACTGCCCGTTAAATATTACACTGAAGTTTACCCTCAAGTTTACAGTAATTACTCTAAAGAGTAGCTCCACTTTTGTTGAGAAAAATACATTTTCTTCTGGGTGATCTCTGTACATTGCAAGGATTATAACAAACTTTGTTGCAGATTCCTTCCTTTTGTTATTTTGAAGAAAAAAGTGTTTGTCTGTGTCCATGTGCTGAACCTGTATGGGAGTGGTTTTATAGTTAGCAATCAGCTGCTGCACCTGCAGAGCTCTAATGAGGAAAGCTGCAGTGTCTGCATCCCTTTGGACATGATTTCAGAGTATCTCACCAAAAATGACATTTTTGTTGCAGGGGATGGCCAAAATCTGATTTGTATCTTAGCGCAGACATCTGGGAAAATCAGTAAGCCAATCACACAAGCAGGAAATGACATGGGGGGGGCGTTCTGTGCACAGATGATGTAAAGAACGCCCCCAGATATGTCATTTCCTGCTTGTGTGATTCCAGGTATCCATATTGCATTGCATTTAACAGAAAATTTCAAAGCTGCAGATTGAAAAGTAAAGGTCATTTTAAAAAACATTCAATTACAATTTGACTTGTGGCGCAATTATACATGCTATATTATTTTTTTTGTTATTTGCTAATTTTTTTTTCTCCCACAAAAGTGGAGTTACTATTTAAATTCTAAGACCCATTTACACTTGCAATTAAGGTCATCAGTGGATTCCTGTGGCTGGAATTACCAGTATGTGCAAGCAACTGTCTGCCACAGATTGCAAAAATCCTCTGTGAGATTGGGGTGATTAAACTCAAGGGGTAGGTACGTTTACAATTAGTTGCGCCAGTCCAAAACTGTATTTTAAGACATGGCAGCCCACTTTTATTTAACCACTACCCGCCCGCCATATAGCAAAATGACAGCCGGGAAGTGGTTGCTCTATCCTGACTGGCCGTCATATGATGTCCAGCAGGGTAGACCGATCTGCGCCCCCCCGCATCTTCGATCCCGGTAAAGAGCCTAATGACATAGGCTCCAGCTGTGTCCAATCATAGCTGGTCACATAGTAAATAGGAAGTGCAGTTGATTGGCTTTCCTCAGTTCGTGCCTGACAGGCACGAGTAGAGGAGAGCCGATCCATGGCTCTCCTGAAAGGGGGGGTCTGTGCTTGTAATCAGAGCATTACTTACCAGTGCAGACCCTTGGGGGGATGCCACTAGAGCCACCAGGGATTGCCCACCCATGGCCACCAGGGATTGCCCACCCATGGCCACCAGGGATGCCCACCCATGGCCACCAGGGATGCCAATCAGGGCTCAGGGACCCTTTCAGTGCCCTCCTCATCAGAGCTGCCCATGATTGCCATCTACCAGTGCCGCCCACCAGTGCCCATCATTGCATCTATCAGTGCCGCCCACCAGTGCCCATTATTGCCCATCAGTGCCACCTATCAGTGCCCATCAGACACTGTACAGACACTGATGCTTGTTACTAGAAAGGCTGCTATATCGTCTCATAGTGACTACTACCTGTTAATCAAAACACTGCTGTCTGTTAAAGTGTTTGTTACCCCAACACTTCATATTCCTGACATGTGCCTGCTGTGCAATGTAGTTGTATGAGAAAGTATCCTGTTCTCTTTGTATTGCTTCATTTACTGTATCTGAAATCCCTGGTTTACTTGTTAGTCCCCCTGCTGTGCTTTTTAAAACTGACCACACTAAGTAGGAGAGCACAGTGTGGTCAGTTCCCTAGCTACGCTCGGAACTCAGTGTACTATCCTCCAATGATCAGAATTGACACGCCCCCCACTGCACAGCCATTCATTGGCAAGCTCAGTGTGCTGCAGCTTCTCCTGCCCCCAGCTTTTATGCAGCTGAGAACAGAGGAAATGTGATCAATTATAAAAGAAAAATAGGGGAAAATGTATTTATAATGTTTATATATATATATATATATATATATATATATATATATATATAATCCAAGAGGTGAGGTGCACTACAGCAATCCAAACATGTGCTAGCAACCAGACCCTCCCACAGGTCAAATATGGGAAAAATCCAAAAGGGGTTGCTGCACAAAAGGTAATTCCTGGAATAAATATGTAACCATGTAATTTTATACTTTGAATAAAATTACCTTTTGTGCAGCAACCCCTTTTGGATTTTTTTCTATTTTATATATATATATATATATATATTTATTGTATATGTACTGCCTGACCAAAAAAAAAAAGTCGTCATTGGATAGGTACTATTGGATAGGTACTGCATATGCCCAAAGAATGAGGTCAGCTGACTACCTGAATATACTGAATGACCAGGTTATTCCATCAATGGATTTTTTCTTCCCTGATGGCACGGGCATATTCCAAGATGACAATGCCAGGATTAATCAGGCTCAAATTGTGAAAGAGTGGTTTAGGGAGCATGAGACATCATTTTCACACATGGATTGGCTACCACAGAGTCCAGAACTTAACCCTATTGAGAATCTTTGGGATGTGCTGGAGAAGGTTTTTGTGCAGTGGTCCAACTCTCCCATCATCAATACAAGATCTTGGTGAAAAATGAATGCAACACTGGATGAAAATAAATCTTGTGACATTGCAGAAGCTTATCGAAACAATGCCACAGCGAATGCGTGCCGTAATCAAAGCCAACTAAATATTAGCGTGTGTGAGCTTTTTTCTTTTTTTTTGGTGGTGACTTTTCTTTTGGCCAGGCAGTGTGTATGTATCTATATATGTGTGTGTATATATATATATATATATATATATATATATATACAAAAATGTTTTGCCTTTCATTTATATTTTAAACGGTATAGGTTGTTTTACAAGGTGATGATTTACAATCACTTTAAATAGAGACTGCTGCATGTTACTAGAAAGACTGTCTGTGCCTAGAAAGAAAGTCTGCTCCCATAGAGATTGCTGCCATATTGTCTGTTTAAAGAAAGATTGCCACCATTGCCAGAAAGATTGTTACTTGTTGCCAAAATGATTGCTGCTCGTTTCCACCAAAACCACTGTTGTGTTGCCAGAGACTGCAGCTGTATTGTCATTGAGACTGCTTGTTAAAAGAAACACTGCTGTCTATTGCCGGAAATTCATTTCACCTGATGGGAATATTGTCATATTTCTTTGTCTGTGTCAAGAAAGGCTGCTACTGGTAGAACTTCCATAATGCTGACAGAACACGTAAACTGCGTTTTCCCACACTGCTTTGTATTTGAGAGGCCATTATATTGCTTGTAAATATTACTGGCACCGGCTCTTTGTGGACATTCTTTTCTGCCAGGCCGGTAAAATACTGGTCAGATGCCACATTTGGAAAGTGTCTATTCATGGACACAGACTTAATGTTCCTTACTTGTAAAACAAACACTATTATCTCATCTGAATTCTTCTTTAGTTATTTCTTATAACTTTAAATTGTTACTAAACCCAGGACCTTGCATTCCCTATATCTGGTCTCCCACAGTACACAGAACATGGAAATACAACCATTTTAGTAAATATAAACTACTAAATACCTTTTCTCATCAGCAGTATATAGCAGTCCTGTGACTTCCAACAGTGCCTAGTTAAAGTTTATAGGAAGACATGTTTATATTGTCCTGGCTGTCCTATCAGGATGAAGGACCCCTGACCCTTTGTCTGAACAGTGCTGATTGGCCCTGTGCTGATCACACGCACTCTCCCAAGAAAAAAAAAAACTCTCTAGAAACACACACCAAACTGAGCATGTGAAGCCTGACTCCAGTAACTCTGTTTTATATGGACATGTTATGGGGACAATGCAAGAAGAGGAGTGTCTGTGAATACAGGTTCAAACAGCCTTTTTACACAATGCAGAGGATTAATCCATTAGGTTCCACACTGAGTATAGCAAGCATGCTTTACTGCATATAAATACTGATTTTACCGTTGTGGGTTTAGTAACACGTTAAGATATTTTTCAGCTCTTTGTGGTCATAAGGAGGTTTTAAGTCTATCTTCACATTTATGCCTTTCATTACGTTACTCTGGATGTCAACAATGAGATCTCTCAGTCCAGTACCATAGACATTAATATCTCATTTGGCTGTAGTCATGCATTTATCTCTAATTTTTTCTAAAGCCAAACATATGTGATTCGAATCATGTTCAGCAGTAACTGGATGAGATTCAAACCATGTATGGGTAGGCTGATTGTGCAAAAGAAACATAGGGCGCACCGACCTAGTGCATTATTCTAACACAAATACTGGTAGTTTATTGAGTAAAAAGGTGGTAAGTATTATACTCACAAAGTTGGCTGTTGTAAAAAGCACATCATAAATTCCAGCCATGGTAAAAAAAACTCATAGGACAGAAATTTGAGGTCCAATTGGACCTAATACCTACCACTTTTTTACCCAATAAACTATTTGTCTTAGGATAATGCACTAGGTCGGTGCGCCCTGTGTTTCTTTTGTATGGTTGCAGTGTTTCAGATTTCCCGAGTCTCTGAGGGCAGCAAGACCGTTATTATCCTTATAGGACCAAGATGGAGACATAGCGTACTCATCTGGAGTGGGCACTCTTCCAAGTGCAGGAGATTGTGTTTGTGACTGTTTGCTGTTTCAGGCTGATTGTACCCAAGCTGATTGAGCGATTATTGCTGGAATCAAGCGATTTTCTTTCCTGCAACCCACTGTCTATGGCCGGCTTTAGTGGTGAACTAAGATACTGTATATGATATAAATCTGGCACCTGACAATACTATATTAGTTTTTGATTAAAAAAAAAGGAAGTAACTTAAATTACCTGCTAGGGATCCCAGCAGTTCTCACTCACATTGGGTTATTCCCTCTTCACCTGTTGCATTGTAAAAACACAACCAAATGAAACTACATCTCTAGCCTCTGTTAGATTTCTAGTATTGTACATTTTTAACCTTTCTATTCATCAGGGGGACCTAAATGAAGGGGGGAAATCTAAAATACAACTAAATCAGTAACAGAGGAGAAACTTCTAATGGGGTTATTGATGCTGGTGCAGGACCTGGCTGTCGAATTGAGGGCACACCTTGCAGATTACTCTGGGAAAGGTATTCACCCAGTTTAATCTATAGGGATGGGATGTTAATTTTAACAGCCAGGTCCTCCTCCATGTCTCAGAGTACTGACAGAAGGTCTTATGCACTAAAATCGGCATAAAGGTTATAGCCTTCATTCATAAGTAATCCTTTGGTCTGCATATCAAGCCAATTCCAGTTCCAAGTTTTTTTCCACCTTAAAATATACTTTTTTCTGTTTTTAAATTCACTAATCATGTGCAAACCTTTTTTCATTTTGTTAGTTCATTTTTGAAGTGCTGTCTTACAAAAATACAAGGGGGGGCACAGAATCTGGTGCAGCTGTGCATAGAAACCAATAAGCTTCCAGCTTTTAGCCCCCACTCACATCAGCGCGATTTCATATCGCAGCCTTTTTCCGGCAATGGGAAAGTCCCAATCAGTGCGACGCCTACTTTGCGGCGCTGCATTGATTTCCAAAAGCAGTTCCTGCACTCATTTTGGCGACTTTGGGGGCAATTTCAATAGACATCTGTGCATGAACCCGTACAGATGTCTTTGAAGTCACCCCCGAAGTCCGACTGAAATGGGGCTTTGAAATCGTGCGAGTTCAGATGAATTCACCACGTTCACTGTGAACAAGGGCTTATTGTTAAAGCTGAATTGAACAAGCTGAAATTAGAAGCTGATTGGTTATTATGCACAGCTGCACCAGATTCTGCGTGCTCCAGTTTTAGTAAGTCTCCCCCACACAAAAAGCCTATTTTATCATATTTATTCCTCATGACTAAATCCAGGGCCGATCCTAGGGTCACAGGCGCCTGGGTGCAGAAATTTTTCCGGCGCCCCCACATGGGCGTGGTCATCTTACTAACCCCTCCCCCTTACAAATGTTTCTATGGCAATGGCTCAAACACAGAGATGCTCCCCTAAGAAGTCTTCCTTACCCCGGGACCCTCCCATGATCTATTAACAATAAACAAATTACAGTAAGAGAAGCAGAGTACTCTAATGGGAACTGGAGGGGGGTCTCTCTAATGGACACAGAGAGGGCATCTGTTAGAGAGTCTGTTAGACAAAGCTCCAAGACAGGAGATGGTAAGAGACTGCAGACTTGATACAAGAGATGGTCAGAGACTGCGGATATGATACAAGAGATCAATGCATTGATGCAGCCTCATCAGTGCCCACCAAATGCAGCCTCATCAGTGCCCACCAAATTCAGCCTCATCAGTGCCCACCAAATGCAGATTACCAGTGCCCACCAAATGCAGCCTACCAGTGCCCACCAAATGCAGCCTACCAGTGCCCACCAAATGCAGCCTTATCAGTGCCCACCAAATGCAGCCTACCAGAGCCCACCAAATGCAGCTTACCAGTGCTAACCAAATGCAGCCTACCAGTGACCACCAAATGCAGCTTACCAGAGCCCACTAAATGTAGCTTACCAGTGCCCACCAAATGTAGCCTACCAGTGCCCACCAAATGCAGCTTACCAGAGCCCACCAAATGCAGCCTACCAGAGCCCACCAAATGCAGCTTACCAGTGCCCACCAAATTCAGCCTACCAGTGCCCACCAAATGCAGATTACCAGTGCCCACCAAATGCAGATTACCAGTGCCCATCAAATGCAGCTTACCAGTGCCCACCAAATGCAGCCTACTAGTGCCCACCAAATGCAGCCTACCAGTGCCCACCAAATGGACATGGTACAGGGGGAGATGGTTAGAGGCTGTGGACATGGTACAGGGGGAGATGGTTAGAGGCTGTTGACATGGTACAGGGGGGAGATGTCTGAGGCTGTGTACATGGTACACGGGGGAGATGGTTAGAGGCTGTGGACATGGTACAGGGGGAGATGGTTAGAGGCTGCGGACATGGTACAGGGGGAGATGGTTAGAGGCTGTGGACATGGTACAGGGGGAGATGGTTAGAGGCTGTGGACATGGTACATGGAGAGATGGTTGGAGGCTGCGGACATGGTACAGGGGGAGGTGGTTAGAGGCTGCAGACATGGTACAGGGGGAGATGTCTGAGGCTGTGGACATGGTACACGGGGAAGATGGCTAGAGGCTGCGGACATGGTACAGGGGTAGATGGTTAGAGGCTGCGGACATGGTACAGGGGGAGATGGTTAGAGGCTGTGGACATGGTACAGGGGGGAGATGGTTAGAGGCTGCAGACATGGTGCAGGGGGAGATGGTTAGAGGCTGCGGACATGGTGCAGGGGGAGATGGTTAGAGGCTGCGGACATGGTACAGGGGGAGGTGGCTAGAGACTGCAGACATGGTACACGGGGGATATGGTTAGAGGCTGCGGACATGGTACAGGGGGAGATGGTTAGAGGCTGCAGACATGGTACAGGGGGAGATGGTTAGAGGCTGTGTACATGGTACAGGGGGAGATGGTTAGAGGCTGTGGACATGGTGCAGGGGGAGATGGTTAGAGGCTGCAGACATGGTGCAGGGGGAGATGGTTAGAGGCTGTGGACATGGTACAGGGAGAGATGGTTGGAGGCTGCGGACATGGTACAGGGGGAGATGGTTAGAGGCTGCGGACATGGTACAGGGGGAGGTGGCTAGAGGCTGCAGACATGGTACAGGGGGAGATGGTTAGAGGCTGCAGACATGGTACAGGGGGAGGTGGTTAGAGGCTGCGGACATGGTGCAGGGGATGTCAGAGGCTCCGGACATGGTACAGGGGGAGATTGTTAGAGGCTGCGGACATGGTGGCGGGACGGAGGTCGAGCATAATTGTAATAATGCAGAGCTTGCTGATTACATTTTTTCTCTACCTCAGTCCCATCTCCTCCCAGCTAAGCAATCCGTCCCGCCTACTCTCAGACCCGAGGATGTCTTCTCTCCGTCCCGCCTCCTCTCAGCTAAGCAACCAGTCCTGCTGCCTCCTCTCTGTCAGCTGTGTATTAAATTTTAGAACACCGGCCCTGTCACTGGAGCTTCGGTGCCCCTCCTCCGCCTCAGCTCGCGGCGCCTGGGTGCGGTGCACCCCGTGCACCCTCCCAGGATCGGCCCTGACTAAATCATACTAGTTTAAGCATGATGCAAATACCATCCTCTCATCCGATTTATTTTTCTATGGGCCAGAGGTGAGAGCCCTATGTCTGGTGTGCAAGCATGATACACCTCCCCTCGGGGGGGGGGGGGGGGGGGCAGAGACCTCACTATCGGAGAGTTACAAAGACATTTAGGAAACTGTTGAAATGTTTAGCGCTTGAACATCCAACAAAAATTGAAAATATTGCTTTAGGTAGACTGATAGACTGACTTTTTAGGCTGAGCTGTCTTAATTTTGATTTCTGTAAAAAATAATAAAATTAACATTTAACCACTTCCATACTAGGCCATTTCTGGCACTCCGCTCCTACGTGTAAAAATAATCTTTTTTTTTTTTGCTAGAAAATTACTCAGAACCCCCAAACATTTTATATATATATAATATTTTTTTTTTTTAAGCAGAAACCCTAGGGAATAAAATGGCATTGCAACTTTTTATGTCATACGGTATTTGCACAGAAAATTTTCAAACATGTTTTTTAGGGGGAAAAAAACTGTTTTATGATTAAAAAAAAAAAAAAAAACACTGAAGTTAGCCAAATTTTTGTATAATGTGAAAGATCATGTTACGCCGAGTAAATAGATACCTAACATGTTCCACTTTAAAATTGCGCACACTAGTAGAATGATGCCAATCTTCGGTACTTAAAAAACTCCATAAGCAACGCTTTAACTTAAAATTATTATTTTTTTATTGTTTATTTTATTTAAATTTTTCTATTTTTTACAATTTCCCTTTTTATTTTTTTTTTTTTATCACTTTTATTCCTATTACAAGGAATGTAAACATCCCTTGTAATAGAAATAGTTCTTGACAGGTCCTCTTTATGGGGAGAGCTGGGGTAAATAATACCACAGATATCTCCTACAGGTTGGGAAGCCTGAAATAAAAAAAAAAACGATCTCCGCTACTCAGCCAAGATCACGGCCATATGGACAATCTGCCAGGCGGGCCTGACGTCATAACATTGCGCCCGGGCCTCCGAGAGTCAAGGAGACTGCTGGGGACCATCTGGTTCTCAGCAGTCCCTATGGTGTGCTTCAGCCGTCGGCGGATTCCTTCTCCAGCTCGCCAATCGCACGGGCGAGTCGGTAGAAGTACCGGAGGGCCGCAGGAGGGGGGATGTCCACTCCTGCCGTCTGTAAGAATGATCAAGTGGCTGAACAGCTGCTATGATGGTTCTTATGGTGCAGGGAATCGCAGGCATCATTCAGATATCCCCACTTCAAACCCTGGACGTCACATGACGTCCAGCGGTAATGAAGTAGTTAATATTGTGCCAAGTTTTGTCTACATTTTACATTTATTTGCATTTACACCAATTTTCTTAGCTGTGGTCTCACTTACATGAATATTAGTAAGCCCCTGTATTTTTTCACTCCGTATTATTTTTTTCTTCTATAATGGAATGCTAAGGAAACTGTATCGGCAATAACTCAGTCTTTGTTACCGGTAGATTTGTTCCACTATTTTCCCTAATGGGTAAATCTTAAACTATGAACGTCTCTTCCTATATTTGCTCCAAGAGACAAAGGATAATTGTATGCATTGCTAGGAGCTGTCAGATAAAATGAGATTGCAGAGGAGACAGTGTGCAGGGTGGAAGGCCAGCTGATAACTTCATAGTGGCACAGTGACACATAAAGATAATCTGACCCAGTGGGTATTCTTTCTGTCTACTGACTTCATAGTTGCAAGACTGCTGTGATCCTTCCTGAAGTAACATCGCCAAAACAATATGTACACGCAGTTCAAGCAATAGATGACATGAATTATGTACCTGTCACCTTCTTTCACTTGACATTTACAGTAGTATATGAAAGCCATAAATGTGTTTGCTTGAAAAGGCTTACTGTGCACAAATATGTGGCTACTTCTATCAGATTCTGTTCAATCTATTGTAACCCCTACTGTTCATAGTAACTGAGAAACACCCACAGAATGCTCTTGTAGTTTCTGTTTTACACAACATCTGTTTGTTAGAGTTTTGACAAATACTGTATACATATTAAAGATTTACAGAGGTCGTAACCCTAAAAAAAAAAAGAGATCCTGTTCCCTTATAGCAGATGTCCCTCTCTAAGCTGTAAAAAAATCTGGCTGATCCTGCCTCTTCCTCTGTCCCATTGTCTGTGCTGACCATGGTAATCATTGCTGCTGAACTATGATTACCGTGGTCAGGTTACGTGCCTCTGTCAGCCCAGTGATCTCTCCCCCTTTCTCCCTCCCTCCCTGTCTGTCAGCTCCTGTGTGTGTGAGCCGTCTTCTCCGCCCTTCCCTCCTGCTGCTATTAGTAGCTGGCAGTAAAGGTAAACAAAGATTACTGCCAGCCCCTCTGTTCAATCTATCCTTCACTGTGTTCATGTTTGTATAAAATGATGCCTGTAAATACCTTATCCTCCACGACTGACGTCAGAGGGGGATCTCAGCTCCTCCCACTGTAGTCCTTAGATCAGGGGAGGAGAGCAGCCAGAGGTCACGTGATCGGCCATAAAAGATTTGAGATAAGGTATTTAAAGGCATTGTTTTATACAAACATGTACACAGTGTAGGATGGATTGATAGCACAGAGGGGCTGGCAGTAATATTTCTTTACCTTTTCTTTATCTTCTTAATCTGCTCTTTCTAGCCTGAGATAAAAGTAAGTGCGCCTATATACAAAGTACCTACATTGATAAAATAAATAAAATGCATTCATTGTCAGATGCCTTCAGCTTTCCTTCATATACTTTCTTTATTCCTCCCCACATGGAAGAAAAATATATTTAAAATATATTTTAAAAAACATTCTTAATTTATTTTTCCAAAATATATTGGAAATATATTTGAAATGCTACAATTTTGGCCATATTCAATATAGTTCTAAAAAATTTTCCCTAAATATATTGGAAATATATTTTTCTTCCATATGGGTCACAAGTAGAGTTGAGCGGACACCTGGATGTCCGTGTTCGGCGGGTTCGGCCGAACTTTAAAAAAAAGTCCGGGTCCGTGTCCCGGACTTTTGCCGAACTTTTCCCGGACACCGAACCCCATTGAAGTCAATGGGGACCCGAACTTTCAGGCACTAAAATGGCTCTAAAACACCAAAGGAAAGGGCTAGAGTGCTGCAAATGGCAGCAAAACGTAGTTAAGAGCATGGCAAGTGCTCTGCAAACAAATGTGGATAGGGAAATAACTTAAAACAACAAAAAAAAAAACCAGAAATATAAAACAATGTTCTTCATCTCTGAAGGACGAGGCCCATATGGAGTAGGAGGGAGGTTGAGGTGGTGGTGGATGTGGCGGTGTCATAGGCGTGCGCACAGGGTGTGCCGGGTGTACCTGGGCACACCCTAATCACCTAGGGCACATTAGCATTATCGCTCTGTTTGCCAGTGAGGAGATGGGAAAGATCTCCCTCGGACCTGCTATTTCACTTTGCCAGCAGGGAGAGTAATGTATCGGGGCCATGTACATGTAGGCAAACACATGCATGTGTATTTAAACTTTGGGGTGCACACCCTAATGCAATAGGCTGCGCACACCTATGGGCGGTGTAGGTGGAAGCGGCGGTGGAGGAGGACCAGGGCCGGATTAAGAGCATCATGGGCTTGGTGCTGAGGATTTTGAAGGGCCTTAAGGGCCGTGCCTTGGCATGCACCCAGAGGAGGAAGGGTGCAGCCATGCATGCCTAATTCAACATGGGATGCTGTCTCTGAAGCCCATAAACACATCCATGCATCGGCAACTGTCCCTCCTTGTCCAGCCTTCGTGCTGTGTGGGGAGGTTCTGAGGGAGCTGCCTGGGAAAGCGAGCATAGAAGCCAGACTTCTGTGTTTACAAGTGACAGAAGAGCGGTAACAGTGAATATGGCCAACCTGGGGCCTATATAAAAGGTAGGGGCCTGGAGCTGCAGCTCCAATAGCCCCTACGTTAATCTGGCCCTGAGGAGGACGAGGTAGGCAACACTGCTTCTTTTCACAAATTTTAAATGAGGGTACACCCCAAAAGAGTGAGAAAGAGCAAAAATGGAACAATGGCTGGGTAAGGTCGGTATCCATCGCTATTCTGCACAAGGTACGGAAAAGTCCCGTGGGATCCATGCCTGGTTCGTTTTAATGAACGTGAGCTTGTCCACATTGTCTCTGGACAGGCGGCTGCGCTTGTCTGTTATAACGCCCCCAGCCGTGATAAATACCCGTTCAGATAATACACTGGCTGCAGGGCACGCCAGCACCTCCAAGGCGTAAAGGGCAAGCTCAGGCCATGTGCCAAAATTGGAGACCCAGAAGTTGAAGGGGGCAGACCCGTCATTCACTACATGTAGGCGTGTGCACACATACTGCTCCACCATGTTGGTAAAATGCTGCCTCCTGCTAAGACGTTCCATCTGAGCTGCTGGTGCTGCTGTTTGTTGTGGCGTGCTGACAAAGCTTTTCCACATTTCGGCCATGCTAACCCTGCCTTCTGAGGTGCTGGCGGTGCCCTGGTTGCGTTGGCGACCTCTTCCTCCTCCTCCTCCTCCTCCTCCTCCTCTGCCTTGTGCTTCCACTGTGGCCCCGCTGTCAGGTGGGAATGCCAGCAGCATGGCATCTACCAGCGTGCACTTGTACTCGCGCATCTTGCGATCTCGCTCCAGTGAGTGAATTAAGGACGGTACGTTGTCCTTGTAACGGGGATCCAGCAGCGTGGCCACCCAGTAATCAGCACAAGTTAGAATGTGGGCAACTCGGCGGTTGTTGTGGAGACACTGCAGCATGTAATCGCTCATGTGTGCCAGGCTGCCCAGAGGCAACGAAAGGCTGTCCTCTGTGAGAGGTGTATCATCCGTGTCCTCTGTATCCCCCCAGCCACGCACCAGTGATGGCCATGAGCTGGCCTGGGTGCCACCCTGCTGTGAACATGGTTCCATCTCCTCCTCCAGCTCCTCCTCCTCATCCTCCTCATCCTCCAGAACTGTGCCCCTGCTGGACAATTGTGTCCCTGGCGTTTGTGTGTGCAGGAACCCACCCTCGGAGCCCCTTGCGAATGACTGCCCTGAAAGCCTTGGAAATGTTACCTCCTCATCCTCCTCCTCCTCCTCATCCTGTGCCACATCCTCTTCCATCATCGCCCGAATTGTTTTTTCAAGGAGGCATAGAAGTGGGATAGTTAAGCTGAGAACGGCGTCATCGGCACTGGCCATGTTGGTGGAGTACTCAAAACAGCGCAACAAGGCACACAGGTCTCGCATGGAGGCCCAGTTATTGGTGGTAAAGTGGTGCTGTTCCGCAGAGCGACTCACGCGTGCGTGCTGCAGCTGAAACTCCACTATGGCCTGCTGCTGCTCGCACAGTCTTTGCAGCATGTGCAAGGTGGAGTTCCACCTTGTGGGCACGTCACATATGAGGCGGTGAGCAGGAAGGCCGAAGTTACGCTGCAGCGCTGACAGGCGAGCAGCAGCAGGGTGAGAACGCCGAAAGTGCGCACAGATGGCCCGCACTTTCTGCAGCAGCTCTGACATATCGGGGTAGTTTTTAAGGAACCTCTGCACCACCAAATTCAGCACATGTGCCAGGCAAGGGATGTGCGTCAAACCGGCTAGGCCCAGAGCTGCTATGAGATTTTGCCCGTTATCGCACACCACCAGGCCGGGCTTGAGGCTCGCTGTCAGCAACCACTCATTTGTCTGCTGTTCCATGCTCCTCCACAACTCCTGCGTGGTGTGTGGTTTGTCCCCCAAACAGGCAAGTTGTAAAACTGCCTGCTGTCGTTTACCCCTGGCCGTGCTAAAGTTGGTGGTGAAGGTGTTACGCTGTCCGGATGAGGAGGCGGTAGAGGATGAGGAAGCGGAGTAGGAGGAGTTAGGAACAGGAGGCAAACTGAAGCGCCCTGCAATCCTCGGTGGTGGAAGGACATGCGCCAAATTGCTATCCGCCTCAGGCCCATCCGCCACTGCATTTACCCAGTGTGCCGTTAGGGAGATATAACGCCCCTGACCGTGCTTACTGGTCCACGTATCGGTAGTTAGGTGGACCTTGCCACAGATGGAGTTGCGCAGTGCACACCTGATTTTTTCCCCCACTTGGTTGTGCAGGGAAGGGATGGCTTGCCTGGAAAAGTAGTGGCGGCTGGGCACGACGTACTGTGGGACAGCCACCGACATAAGGTTTTTAAAACTGTGCGTCTCCACCAGACGGAATGACAGCATTTCAAAGGCCAAGAATTTTGAAATGCTGGCATTCAGGGCCAAGGATCGCGGGTGGGTAGGGGGGTACTTCCTCTTCCTCTCAAGTGTTTGGGAGATGGAAAGCTGAATGCTTCCACGGGACATTGTGGAGATGGTTGGTGACCCAGGTGGTGGTGTTGCTGACAGATCCTCTGTTTGCGGGGTGGCAGGTGCCGGTATCACTACAGATGTGGCTGGAGCGGCCGAGACTGCAGCAGAAGAGGAAGCAGGATGAGCCAGAGACGTTTCTTGGTTTTGAAGGTGTCTACTCCACTGCAGCTCGTGCTTTGCACTTAGATGCCTGATCATGCAGGTTGTGCTCAGGTTGAGAAGGTTCATGCCTCGCTTCAGGCTCTGATTGCACAGGGTGCAAACCACTCGTGTCCTGTCATCAGCACATTTTCTAAAGAACTTCCACGCTAGAGAACTCCTTTGAGCTGACTTTGGTGCGCTCGTTCCCTTGCTGCGTTGGGCAGTAATGGGCGTAGTGTCTAGGGCACGGCCGCTCCGCTTCTGCACCCTGCTTTCTCTTCTGCTGTGCTGGTGGCTCTGTGCGACCACCGCCTCTTCCTCCAAACTACTCAGGTCACCTGCATGACGTTCATTCCATGTGGGGTCGAGGACCTCATCGTCCTCCACATCATCTTCCACCCAGTCTTCACCCCTGCCCTCCTTGTCTGTCTCCACAATGCTGAACGCCACAGCAGTTGGCACCTGCGTTTCGTCATCATCGGAGACGGGCTGCGATGGTCCTTGCATGTACTCATCTTGAGAAATAAGTGGTTGGGCATCGCTGCACTCAATCTCTTCAACTTCTGGGGCAGGGCTAGGTGGATGGCCCTGGGAAACCCTGCTGACAGAGTCCTCAAAAAGAAGAAGAGACTGCTGTATGGATTGGGGCTCAGACTGCTTGCCTGATTTCCAAGGGGGTGTGGTGAAAGACGGTTGGACATTGGCTGCAGGTGCCAACTCTGACCTTTCTGCAGTAGACTGGGTGGGAGACAATGTGAAGGAACTGGAGGCACTGTCAGCAACCCAATCTACTATCGCCTGTACTTCTTCAGGCCTCATCACGTCTAGAGGCGCATTATGCCCTACCAAATACTGATGCAGGTTCTGTCGCCTACTCACACTTGTGGAAGGTGTTTCACTTGTGCGTGTAGCTGGCACAGATCGACCACGTCCTCTCCTTGCAACAGGAGCTCTACCAGCAGCACCACGACCCAGGCCACGGCCCCTATTTGACGGTCTCCTCATATTTCTGTAATTTATGATCTTGCCCTAGAAAGGTGTTTATTGAATAGCGGAACAAAACAACAACAGTATCGCACGGGTGTATCACACAGTCAAATATGCAAACTATGCCGCAATTTAATGTGTTTTACCCCAAAAGGGTGTATATTGAATAGCGGAATTGGAAAAAGGATAAAAAAACGGTGTATCTCACACGTACAAACACAGACTAGGCCCTGATTCAAATTTTTTGTACCCTAAAGGGAGGATGAGGAAGAGGAGTAGGGGGAGTTGGGAACAGGAGGCAAACTGAAGCGCCCTGCAATCCTTGGCGGTGGAAGGAGATGCGCCAAACAAATTTAAAAGGTGTATCTCACACGTACCGATACAGACTATGCCGTAATTTAATTTTCTTACACTCCAAAAGGGTGTATATTGAATAGCGGAATAGAAAAAATGTTATAATACAGTGTATCTCACACGTACAAACACAGACTAGGCCCCGATTACAATTTTTTGTACTCTAAAGGCAGGATGAGGAAGAGGAGTAGGAGGAGTTGGGAACAGGAGGCAAACTGAAGCGCCCTGCAATCCTCGGCGGTAGAAGGAGATGCACCAAACAAATTTAAAAAGGTGTATCTCACATGTACCGGTACAGACTATCCCGCAATTTAATTTTTTACACTCAAAGAGGGTGTATATTGAATAGCGGAATAGGACAAATTTTACAAAACGGTGTATCTCACACGTACAAACACAAACTAGGCCCCAATTACAATTTTTTCTACCCTAAAGGCAGGATGAGGAGTAGGAGGAGTTCGGAACAGGCAGGAGGCAGACTGAAGCACCCTCAAATCCTCGGCAGTATGAGATGCGCCCCAAAAATTGGAAAGGTGTATCTCACACGTACCGACACAGACTATCACGCAATTTAATTGTTTATACCCAAAGGTTTTGATTAAATAGCGGAATAGAAAATATGATCCAAAAAAAAGTGTATGTATATCACACGTACACAACCACACTAGGCCCCAATTACTATTGTTTGTACCCCTAAAGGCAGGATGAGGAGTAGGAGGAGTTTGGAACAGGCAGCACCCTCAAATCTTCAGAAGTATGAGATGAACCCCAAAAACTTGCAAAGGTGGATCTCACACGTACCAACACAGACTATCCCGCAATTTAATTGATCCCCAAAGGTTTTTATTGAATAGCGGAATAGGAAATATGATCAAAAAAAGTGTATGTATCTCACACGTACAGAAGCAGACTAGGCCCCAATTACTATTGTTTGTACCCCTAAAAGGCTGGATGAGGAGTAGGGGGAGTATGGAACAGGCAGCACCCTCAAATCTTCAGAAGTATGAGATGAACCCCAAAAACTTGGAAAGGTGGATCTCTCTCACACATACCAACACAGACTATCCCCCAATTTAACTGATCCCTAAAGGTTTTTGATTAAATAGCGGAATAGAAAATATGATCAAAAAAAGTGTATGTATATCACACGTACACAACCACACTAGGCCCCAATTACTATTGTTTGTACCCCTAAAAGGCTGGATGAGGAGTAGGGGGAGTATGGAACAGGCAGCACCCTCAAATCTTCAGAAGTATTAGATGAACCCCAAAAACCCCAAATATTATTCAGCTCTGCTGCAGGCCACAACTTAATTTTTTTTAACCCAAGGCTGTATATTGAATAGTGGAATAGAAAAAAAGTGTATGATTTTTGAAACCACTCAATATTAGCACATGTGAACTGAACACAGCAGTGTATGATCAGTCACTCAGCATAGCACAGCTGAAGGAAAAAGGCTGCACACAGTGCCTGATAGAAAAATACTTTTCTCCCTCCTCCTCAGTGGGCAAAAAAGATTGTGTTCACTGCACCCCAAAAAGATTGTGTTCACTGTACCCCAAAAAGATTGTGTTCACTGCACCCCAAAAAGATTGTGTTCACTGCACCCCAAAAAGATTGTGTTCACTGCAGCCCACACACAGCAAAATGGATGTGGACCACTGACACCTGCCTATCTCCTATCCCACACCACACAGCAATATCGATTGTAGTTTGTAGAACAGACTTTCCCTAAAAATCAGCAGACTCTATCCCTAACAGGATTGATAAGATCGTAGATTGGGTGACTGCAAACCCCACCCCACACAGCAATATCGATTGTAGTTTGTAGAACACACTTTCCCTAAAAATCAGCAGACTCTATCCTTAACAGGATTGATAAGATCGTAGATAGGGTGACTGCAAACCCCACCCCACTCAGCAATATCGATTGTAGTTTGTAGAACACACTTTCCCTAAAAATCAGCAGACTCTCTCCCTAACAGGATTTATAAGATCGTAGATCGGGTGACTGCAAACCCCACCCCACACAGCAATGTCGATTGTAGTTTGTAGAACGCACTGTCCCTAAAATCAGCAGACTCTCTCCCTAAAATGCCTACAACTCGCCCTGCCTAACACACTCCGACCTGTCCCTCAATTCTATGCGGACACAAATGAGTTTTGCCTGCCTGTCTGTCCCTAATCAGCAGCCAGCACGTTGATGTGTGCTCTCTCCCTGATCTAAACAGCAGAATGACGACGCAGCGGCGCTGCCTCGAACTTATAAAGACTTGGTCACATGCTTCAGACGGCCAATCACAGCTACTGATACATTTGCAGGCATGGCTGGGATGGCTTAGGCACACCAGTTAAATGCTTGTTGACTGGCTGTTGAAAGCCCGCCATGAAAAGCGTGCCAAAGCATGCAAAACCCGGAAATAAAACGACCGAACGCGGATTTTTACCCGAATATACAGTAAAGTGTTCGTGTCCGTGTTCGGGTAAAAATAATCCAATTATTCGGTACGAACACGAATAATACAGTCCCTGTTCGCTCAACACTAGTCACAAGCACTGAAACACTTTAATATGCAAAACTCATAGAAAATTCAGCACTGAGTTGTTACCCCCCACCTTCTTTGTCTATTAGTGAGGCGATGTATTGCTTGCAAGACCAACAGAAAGTGCCAGGGTGGATCAGTGTCTTAACCGCTTGCTGACCGCCCACCGCAGATATACTGCGGCAGGCTGGCTCAGCTGAGTGAACTGACGTATTGGTACGTCAGTTCGTGGGAGCGCTCCTGGGGATGCGTTTGGGCCCCTATTAGGCAGTGGGGAATCCAATCCACAGGGCCGGTGGCCGCGAATGCCGCCGGGCACCCGCGATCACTCCCTGTGGAGAGAGGACAACGGTCTGCTGTTGTAAACACTCCTATTTAGTATCACAGGTCTCTGTGTTGATTCCACAAGCCCACCCTTCCACAGTTAGAAAACACCCCCCTAGGCTCACACTTAACCCTTTGATCGCCCCTGGGTTAACCCCTTCCCTGCCAGCATCATTAGTACAGTAACAGTGCATATTTTTAGCACTGATCACTGTGGTAATGTCACTGGTCCCCCCAAAAGTGTTAAAAATATCAGTTAGGTGTCCGATCTGTCCACCGCCAGGTCGCACTCCTGCTAAAAAATGCAGATCGCCACCGTTACTAGTAAAAAATAAAAAAATAAAAATGACATAAATCTTTCCCCTAGTTTATAGAAGTGATAACTTTTGTGCAAACCAATCAAAATACGCTTATTGGGATTTTTTGTTTTTTTACCAAAAATATGTAGCAGAATACATATTGGCCTAAAATGATGAAACATTTTGATTTTTACTTTTTTTTTTTATTGGGAATGTTATATAGCAGAATGTAAAAAATATATATATATTTTTTCATAATTGTTTGCTCTTTTTTTAATACCACCAAAAGAAAGCTCTATTTGTGGGGAAAAAAGGACATCCATTTAATTTGGGTACAGCGTCGCATGACCGCGCAATTGTCCGTTAAAATAAAGCAGTGCCGAATTGCAAAAAATGGCCTGGTCATTAAGAGTATAAAACCTTCCAGTCTAGAAGTGGTTAATTTCCATGTACAAATCACAAGTGCAGGTTTTTGTTTAAAATATAAATGTTTCAAGGCTCCTAAAACTATTTGATAGCATTTGCAGGTAACTGAGGGTCCCTGTGTTTCTTTTATTATGCTGGTTTTGGACATTTTGATTCCTGAGAGTTTTACTAAAATGTATTTTAAATGTATCAAATAAAATAAATTAAATATCTTTTCTACAAAGATCAACGCAGTGACATACTGTACTATTATCAGGGAGGTTAAAAAGGACCATAGGGTCATGGCTAAAAATTTGCAGACATCTATCATTTGATGATATCTATATTAATGCGACTGCCCTAGGAAAAATTATGAACAAGAGGGATGTTCTGTAGAAGTTAGCATTCAGAAAAATATTTTTCCTCTTAAAATAAAGGGCTATCAAAAATGTTCGATCCCTTCACCTTCTACCTATACTGCCTATCCTGTTTCATAAAAAATATCTATAAACTTACGTTTTTTTAGTTCGCTCATGTCCAGTTACATGATCCCCTGTGCCAGTAAGTGGCAGCTGCAGGGGAGAGGAATGAGCACTTGAAAACAGCAAAAGAATTCCAGGAGCTGTGACATCATCCATAGGCTCCCATGTCCCAGCTACTGTCTGTGCTCCCTCTTCTCCTGTTAAGTCACTACTCACTGACTAAATTGGACCTGGAACACTTGACCAGAGCAGTCTAAAAACACATCTTTTTTTTACATAGGTTAGGCAGAATAGGTAGCAGGAGAGAAACTAGAACATATTAAGCATAGTTAGTGTAAGGCTGGAATTCCACTTTAAGTTTGATAAAGGCCAAGAAAGAGCACAAAACTATCACTGATGTTCTGTAGACAGTTGAGCCATGTTGAATGATTAGATAACAGTACACAAAATCAAAATATCAACCCAATTGTGAAGCATGGTGGTGGGAATGTAATAGTGTTTATCTGCAGCGTATGGTAAAGTAAATTAATATTATTGTATAGAAGTTGGTAAATTATTATACCAAAAATAAATCATTCTGTATAAAAATGTTTAACTTGCGTTTTACTTAAGAACACGAATCAGGTGCTAATGTGCTCAAAAGAAAGGACTGAAATACCTCTTTCTCATCTCATTACTAGTGGGTAAGCCTTTGGTTTCATCAGTGCTGAGCGTATAAAGCTACCCTTTCCTTTTCCTGGTGCATCTCAGAAAAAATAGTTATGTTTTGACTATATTGATATCTGGTATGTTTGCAGTCCCACACAATAACCTTTAAATATGAGTGTGTGTGTGTGTAGTTCTAACCCTTTTCGTTTTTAGTTTTATAAATATTATTAAACTAGTGAAACCAGCTTGCTATATTTTCGTAACTAATAGCACAGCACATGGCTAATGGCTTGCAACTGCAATGAACACATTATGCTCGTAGACATATACAAATCTATTTCGTAAGATATTGCGAGAAGGCATCACAAGATTCCAGTTGTGAACACTGGTATTTAGAAAGAATGTGACGATGTGAAGAATCCTTTCTGAATAGCAGTATTTCTTAGAGCACGTACATCCTTTGAGATTACAAATTTGTCAATCGCTAACTGTCTACTGTCATCATCCAGGTGCACTGGTAAGGGAGAGACTCGCTATGGCATAGCAAGACTAGCTAACCACAGCAGACACACCCTACAGGGAAAGCTACTGTGCACCTGCATAATGCCAGTTCACATATCAGTGGTCCTTTTTTTTTTTTTTTTTTTTGATAAGCATGAAAATGTTTCAACTACTGAATATATAAATTATTTGTAGAATATGTGTAGAAGAGTATAGACAGACAAGAGAATATATAGGGAGATCTGGAAGGTGACAACAAAGGGTGTGCATAGTCATGAGTTGACATACACTGAGTTGGTCTGATCAATGCAATGTCATCTATGAATCATGTTGATACCTATATAAATAGAACAAAAAGGAAAAAATGTTGCGCTGTCATCAAATTAGGTAAATATATATTAAATTCACAAATCTGTAACAATAAAGCAACACAAGTGCTAATTAATAATGATATGTTATGAATAAGTGCTTTTTAGTGTGAAACGCGTCAACAGTGTATCCTAGTGCTGTGATGTTTTTTGTCTTTATTTGCCACAATAAAGTTTTTTGGAAGCGTTCTACTAGAGTGTGTGGCCATCCACTTCTTCTTACAATGTCAGAAACCTGCACCATATATATATATACATATATATATATATATATATATATATATATATATACTGAACAGATTGAGGTGCAACCTGGTGGTGTTAGATGAACCTGAAACGTAATGTCCCAGATGTATTCTGTTGGATTTAGGTTAGGCGGGCATGGGGGCCATTCAATGGCATCAATTTCTTCACCCTCCAGGAACTGGCTGCATACTCTTGCCACATGAGGTTGTGCACCAGGAGGAATCCAGGACCCACTGCACCAGCGTAGGGTCTGACAATGGGTCCAAAGAATTCATCCCAATACCTAATGGCAGTCAGGGTGCCATTTTCTAGCCTGTAGAGGTCTGTGAGTCCGTCCATAGATATGCCTCCCCAGACCATTACTGGCCCATCACCAAACCGGTCATGCTGAATGATGTTACAGGCAGCATAACGTTCTCCATGGCTTCTCCACATCTTTTCACATCTATCTCATGTGTTCAGGGTGAACCTGCTCTCGTCTGTGAAAAGCACAGGGCCCCAGTGGCAGACCTGCCAATTCTGGTGTTCAATGACAAATGCCAATCAAGCTCCATAGTGCTGGGCAGTGAGCACAGGGTCCACTAGAGGACGTCGGGCCCCCAGGTCACCTTCATGAAGTCTGATTGATTATTTGGCCATAGACATCCACATCAGTGGCCTGCTGGAGGTCATTTGGTAGGGCTCTGAGAGTGCTCATCCTGTTCCTCCTTGCACAAAGGAGCAGATACTGGTCCTGCTGATGGGTTAAGGACATTCTACAGTCCTGTCCAGCTCTCCTAGAATAACTGCCTGTCTCCTGGAATCTCTTCCATTCTCTTGAGTCTGTGCTGGGAGACACAGCAAACCTTTTGGCAATTGCAGGTATTGATGTGCCATCCTGGAGGGGCTAGACTGCCTGTGCAACTTCTATAGGGTCCAGGTATCGTCTTACACTACCAGTAGTGACACTGCCCCTAGCCAAATTCAAAAACTAGTGAAAACTAGTCAGAAGAGATGTGTAGGGAAAAAAATGCCATTGGCCTCTACCTGTAAAATTGTTCCTGTTTTGGAGGTCATCTAATTGTTGCTCATCTAGTGCACCTGTTGTTAATTTAAATAACACCAAAGCAGCTGAAACTGATTAACAACAACTTAACTGACCTGATAATATCCCAGGAGTTTTTTTGACTTGATGCTATACTCTGATTAAAAAGTGCACCTTTAATTTTATGAGCAGTGTGCATGCATGTATATACATATATATATATATATATATATATATATATATATATATATATATGTGTGTGTGTATATATATATATATATATATATATATATATATATTTATTTCTTTTTTTAAATTAGAACCTAATCAGAATTGCAGGATCCCAGATATCTAATGAAAATGAGCTTGCTTGATAGATTGTGCTGCAATTACCATCCTGAGTTACGTAATCAAGGCCCATACACTGGATGGAGGTCCCTTTCACATGTGTCATTGTCAAAGCCATTAGAACCTTGGCTTTAGAAGAATAAAATAACCACGGATTTGCATTCCTCCAGTTAACATGCGCAGGTTTCAATAGCACAACCTGAGAGAGGAAAGCTTATCTCTCTAGTTGGCTAATGATGGGTGACCACTGACCTGAAGCATAACAAGGTTGCAGTCATATGAAGCAGGATGGCATTTGCTTCACTCAGAATGGTTACTGGACCTAACCATTAGAATGAGCAGTTTAGTTATCAAACAAGGCACCAGTGACATAATAGAACTCGTTGAAAAAAATTAGGTTGATATGGGAGTAAAATAGTGACGTTACTATTTAAGTCTACCATGTATATAAAGGGTGAGTTAATAAATGTGTTTATTGATAATTGTCCTTTAACAAGACTTACATTACAAGATGGAGGTTCTGATACTTTAACATTCACCGCTGTTTTAGACCTGGTCATCCTCTTCAATCTCTAGATCTGTCTTCTCCTTATGGAAGGGATTGTACTTGTGCATGAGATATGCTATAGGAACCATCCGGTATCGTAATCCAATGATAATCTGATGCCTGTATAATCTCTTTAACCAGAGTTTTTGTGTTGTGAACATTGTTGATTCACCACTAAGCAACCAACATTTCTTGTGATACAATTTATGTTTATTAGAGAGATGCACTAGATTTCAAAGATGCTACCTTTAAATTCACAGAATTCAAATCTTAAAAGTGTATCTATAGCCACTTTTATTTTAGTTTCGAATAGAGTGGTGAGCAATTAGAACCCCTGTGAGGCTTTGATAGCTGTCTGTATCCCTGTTAGCAAAATATCACTGGGACTAAAATTAAGATAGAAACCAAAAGTTTGAGTTGCCATCTCTACAAGAATGGAGGGCAAACCTTCCAATATGGGACCACTTACTCAGGTGACAACTGTCTAACGTTTGTTGTGTCTACAAACCAGTAGAAAGTGAAGGGAAATCCCCCCCAGACGAAACAAACACATGGCAAGCATTCATCAGCCCCTACTCCATCCAAAATTAAAAGAAAAGGTTTGACTTTAATTATACTCTAAAGCTCAACTCTCAATGCTCAACAAATTCAAAATGATCCCTTGCAGTGGGACTGTGATCTTGCTGAAAGGGGAATAGCTCATTTTGTCTAGAGGTGAGGAGAAACCATTTTAACTACTTGAACCTCTGCTCCCCCAGCAGATGGCACTCCACTATGCTCCGGAGGTGGACTTTCCCTTTGCATCATCACGTCCAATGTAGGGCTAAAAACCCTGCTTTGATCTTGATGACGTCAGGACACTAGACGCTGGAGCATAGGGAAGAAGAAGCTGTCGGCAGGAGCGGAGGAACCAGTTGTAGGATGTATATAAAGCATAACTTAACATTATACTTTCAAAATATGCATAAACCATCTTACTTTAAAAAGTTAATGTCTATCCAGACAACCTCCTCTTCTGCAGCATATTGTCTGCTATAAAGCCTGTTTTGCAAGGATGACCATAATACTGTATACCCCCTTTTATATTCCCTTGCTTTTTTTTGCACATCAGTTAAGTTCAACATTAAATGCAAAACTTTTATCTAGCAATAGACGTTTTAAAAGTTACAGTAACACATTAGCAAAAGCAAAATTACTGATGGATGTGGTAGACACGATACCATTTACCTGCACCAATTTTCCTGTCAGAAATGACAACATAAGATCAAACTGTGTCTGAACAGGAGCAATACTTTGAAGTCAGATTGCTCTTTTATTCTATTTCTGGAGCCTGTTCAATGGGTACTTTTGGAGTATGAGATACTTTTTTGTTAAGTACAATACAAATTACTTAGACTTTGTAACTTTATGTTACAAAAGAGTGGCAGACATGGGGTCTTTTATCTTTAATACTCGGGAGATACTTTTTTTTGTAATAAATGGAAGCACCAGACCGAATATGTTATGCTACAAAATATTTCATGTGATTCCTGTCTTTAGCAGTTTTGTCACCTAAAACATTTGGGTGTTTATCAGGCAGCTTTAAAGAAAACCTTTTATGTGAAAACATGGAGATTGCCACTACTAACCCTCCTTCTCAAACTGCTAGTAATGTCGATGTAAACACCATTAATTTAATCTGACCTGGGCACATTTATCTGTAGTGTTTACCTATCTTTCTCCAAAGCCCTAAGTCAGGTTTCTTTCTGCTGGTCTGTTCTTCTATTATCAGCATGATAACTTCTGACAAGCTCTCCGACACAGGCAATAAAAGCAGTTGTGTCGAGGAGGGAGCTTTGAGACAGATTAGCAGAGAGTTTGTCTATTTACAGCACAGCTCTACAAGTTTCTTCATTCCTCTGCCTATGTGGAGTGGGGGTGTGTGCCTTTCCTCCAATCAGCTCATACACATTATATGCCTAGACACCCCCTCCCACTGCTGAAACAGGAAGAAACATTTGTAACACGATATTCACTTTCTAAAGAATATAGAAACCTGAAGACAGCAGATATACATGTAAAACTTATGTAGGGAGATTTGTCTCATCTCTTTGTATCATCAGAGGCTGTTCACTTCACTGGGTATATGTGGGGGTTTTACATCCATTTAAAGTTAAATTCTAGGTAAAACATATATATTCTAAGTATAAGAGGCATGTGTATGCTTACCTGAATCGTGGTGTCCTTTGTGTATTTCTTCCAGATCTGTGTAGTAATCCTGACACCAAACAACTCCTGTGCTTTTCCTGTACTTTGCCCCTGGGTAGGAGCTTATTTTACTAAAAGACCGGTCACTGCTGCATTCTTTCTTTGTAGGGTGACTGGTCTGGTCTCCGCCCCCCCCCCCCCCTCCTGTAGTTTTCTGAAGGCAGTCTTTAGTGAGTGGGGTCTGCTGGGTCCCTCTCATAGCTCTTCTCTCTGCACAGGTTATACACAGCACAGTTATGATATCACTGTTACTTTTACAAGTTAATGACTGGGTTTGTATATTAATTGGGTGCAGGCAAAGTAGATTTAAATCCTCTGTGCTAATCAAAAAATAATGTATATTTAAATGCCTGGAGTTCAGCTTTAATACTTTGATTCACTGATTTACAGCAATATGTATACAGACTTCTGACTTTCCTGATCTGAATACTTGTTTCAGGTCAGTGACTCAGAAATGGTCAAAACAGCCCGGCAACTAATATTTACAAAAACAAGTCTGTAATAACAGCCTCTGTATTTTTCTAATGACAGGTTTATTTTAATGCTCCAGTTGTTTGCGTTAGGCCGCACGCCCAGCAGTGAACCACTGTTGTCCAAGGCAATTCTGGTATTTCTTTATGGCCCCTTTCACACTGGCAGAGTCCGCTAGTGAATCCACTCGCTCAGCAGGGAATCTCACCATTGATGCATCGGACACAGCCTGCTGTCTTCTCTGGGAACTCTGATGGGCTGTTGGATGGAAATGGACCACCTGTTATTTGATTCACCGGACGGAGGGGTCCGCCTAAAAAACTGACAGGCAGACCTGACCAGTCTGTCAGTGTGAAAGGGGTCTAATACATGTAAACATCAGCATTTTTTTGCTAAAAAATTACTTAGAACCCCCAAATATTATACATTTTTGAGCAGAGAATAAAATGGATGTTGCAATTTTTTGTTGCACAATTTTTTTGCAGAGGTTTATCAAACGCAAATTTTCAGAAAACACTTAAATGAATTTTAGTGCACATAAACACAATTTAATACCTAATTTTTGGTAAAATATAAAAGATGATGGTATGTCAAGTAAATAGATACCTAATATGTCACACTTTAAAATTGTGTGTACCTGTGGAACGACAAACTACGATACATAAAAATCTCCCTATGCAACAATTTAAAAGCCTTTACATGGCACAAGTTTAGAGTTACACAGGAGGCGTGGTGCTAGAGTTATTGCTCTCACTCTGAGGTTCATGACGATACCACACATGTGTGGTGCGATCATCATTTACATACATGTGTGGGACCTACGTGCGCATTTGCATATCCACAGAGGGATGTTAGCACTTTAATTTTTTTTTTAATTTTGTTTTTTTTTTTACACTGTACCTTTCATTTTTTGATTGATCTGCATTGCTATCACAAGGGATGAACAACATCCCCTTTGATTGCATTAACCTTCATAGCATTTGATCAAACTGATCTAAGCTAGATCAGATGCTTTATAAGCTGGTGACAGCTTATAAACCAACAAATTGAAACCGGAAATGACAAAAATCCTTGTCACTTCCTGTTAATGGCGTCACCTAGCGGGAGGAACAGTGGAAGCTTTTACTACTCTTCTCATGGAGATGCTGATTTCCTTTTTGCAGCAGGACAGACAGGCACCTGCCTAAACTGCCAAAAGTACCAATACCTGGTTTAATGATCATGGTATCACTGTGCTTGATTGGCCAGCAAACTCATCTGACCTAAACGACATAGAGAATCTGTGGGGTATTGTCAAGAGGAAGATGAGAGACACCAGATCCAACAATGAAGACAAGCTGAAGGCTGCTTTTAAAACAACCTGGGTTTCCATAACACCTCAGCAGTGCCACAGGCTTATTGCCTCCATGCCATGCTGCATTTATGCAGTAATTTATGCAAAAGGAGCCCCAACCAAGTACTGAGTGCATACTATACTGTACATGGGCATACTTTTCAGTATGCCAACATTTCTGTATTAATTAACAGACGAGAAGTGGTCAATGTGCAGATCCAGTGACAATGCTTGCTCACATATTCGTGATGTTGCCTAGTCAAATAATATGCTAGGTTCCTTAATATCACTGAGCATTTTTGTACCAGTTCAATGTAGGATGTTCCAGAAAGCTCATTCTCTGAAACTGTTGAAATGCAGGGCCAGAGTGATAAGAATAGAAGAAGGGAGAGAAAGATACCTCAAGAATTCCCATCAGCTTGTGGTAGACCAGACACCTGAGGCTGTCAATATACTCCCCACTTGTCCACTTGGAACTGGCAACATACTCGGCATTGGGACTGAAGGACCAAGGGTGCCAATAAATAGCAGTTTTTAAAACTCTTTAAGTATGGTATATTTTACATATTTGGCAGAAAAATGCTCCAGATCTGATATAAGATTTTACAAGCTTACGTGTCCCGACATCACTCCAAATTAGTTTACTCAACAGTGATGTATGCCACTAGTAAGGGCAAGCCTTGTCACCAATGGCTGATAAGCACAGAAGAAGTGACTGTGCCACCCGCGAGTCCTTTTCAAATGACTTGGTGGGGTAGCCTGATGGAATAAAGGTCACTTGAAAAGCAATCGCTGGCAGTGCTGTCACTTCTTCTACGCTTACACATCTAGTTAGAGATATAGCATTTGTGTGGGAAGAAATATTTAGAAGCAGTAATATTGCTCATTTCTACTTAAAGCCTTTTAAACATATGATTAGGTATGGTTTTAAATTGTTATTTAATGGAATGTGCCTTATACAACATGACAAAAATAAAAACATGTCCTCGTGTGCTCTGTCACATCCTACTTACACATCTCATCTGCCTGTCTTAGGCAATGTTTTCTTTTTTAGCAGATCAAGACTGCGAGCCCTTCTCCGAACATACTGCACCTTTCTGAAGCCAAGTTAGAAAAGGCTGTGGTGCCAGAATCATGCAATAACATCTTTAGATCCAGCACTTGTATTTAAAATGACAAATACTGGATTGAGATTTATATCCAAAGATTTGCCTATTTTTAGGAGCTTTTTATGAAAAAATAAATTGGGCTGATGCTTCAGAATCCCTCTTTTCATTTGCTTATTACCAGGAAGGTTTGTCTTATAACCCTCTTAATTTTCAGTTCTATAATTGATGCAATAGAACTTATTTGGACCCTACTGCAGCAAATCAGTCTAATTCTACAATTGGTGCAAAAATCTCTAAACACGAATTGATCTCTGAATAAAATAATTTTAAAATATAGTATACAGGTACCAACGAGCCATGTAGAATTTTAAATATGCATTAATAAAGTCTGATAGTATAATTATAAGAAGGAAAGGGTTTTGAATGCTACACTTCAGCCAGACATGAACAGGTACTTCCATGAGGCATGTTAGTCATTTTTTTATATGGAGTTCCCCCTTAATACCATGCAACCAACGTTTGAGGAATTAAAAGTGTTATTCAACTTTTGAAGCAAAATCGGGATAACATCTTCTTTGTATTTGCTATGTGTTCGCATTCACATAGCATAACCTAAAAAATGGCTGCTTACCTTTTTATTTGCTGAAAAAAATCCTACTTAGGGTATCCTTTCCTCAACTAGTTTCACCAAGCACATGTTCAAAAAGCTTCCTGAAGACGCCATTGGCGAAACTAGTTGAGGCTCCACGTGGGCTATCACGTCCGGGTCTGTTCTGATGTCACATCCGGCCCGAAGTTCCAGTGTTTGGAACACACACCGGCTCCTAGTCGGAGACACAGTGGTGCAAGCTCCTCTCAAGGCTGTTTATATTGGTGCCTAGGCTGGGTACTTTTAAGTGAGTGGATTACTTTTTTTATGATTTTTATCTGCTGTAATAAAATGCTACACTTAGTTTACATTTCTCTGGTGGTCTGATGTGGTGGTGTTTCCGGAGCGATTAAAAGAGGATAGAATGATATTTTAAGTTCTACTAAGGAATCATATCATCGCTTTGGAGGTGTATATGGCTAATCCCACAGCGCTTATTGGCCTTTATTAAGTTAGAGGTCACTGGATTGGCGGTGAGTGTGCATTTCTGGTGGTGGTGGTGTGAATTGATGCACTACTGGAAGAACATCTGTCAAATATAGAATATTTTTTCATTTGGTGTCGGGATTATTATGCACAATTTATGGACATTAATATTTGTATTTTTATGGACATTTGGTTGTGTTAGTGCTATTTTCATTTTCTTTTAATAATAGTAATGCAGATAACATGGAATCTGCTATCAAACACATCTTATTTTAGGTTGCAGAGAGCCCTTGTATTCCAATGAAGTACATTTGCGCTGTACGCTGTACACAAATAAATGTCATCACAGTTTGTATCCTCATTTTATGGGATTTTTAAGGCAAATCCAATATTGATATATGTAAAAATAAACTTTATTATTTCTCACGTAATAAATTAAATAAATAAATTAATAATTATTAAAATAGAAATATAAAAACAAACAATTTTTTCAAGCCCATGAAGTTTTTATCATACAATGACATATAACACAGTAGTGTCCATCAAGTAAACACATCAAGATTGCATTAAAATGGTATTCCCCAGCAACTTGCTGTTCAGTTCTATCATCAATTATAGAACTGTAGATGGTTCCCAATAGGTGGGCTACCAACGCGTTTCAAAATAAAAATACAAATAAATTCTTCAGGGATTTTTACCACTTCTGTAACATACAATAATTTGACTTTAAAATTGATGCTTCATATATTTATACACTGAGTCTATTTAATATATTCAATAAACACTTACATTATATGCTATCTTTGGTTAGAGTGCTCCCATAGCCCAAAGAGCTTCCATGTTGTTGTTGTGATGCTTTATTCATGCTATGCATACACACATATAAACGTTATCACAAATGTTTATATACAGAGTACAATTTGATGCATTTGTAGGACCATGTGTGCAGATTTTTCTTTTTTAATTTTACTGATCTGAAGACAGGGAAGTTTATTGATCACTATGGAGCTGTGTGCACAGGGCCATAGCAAACCATACACCTACAAGATCCATAAAATAAAACGGAAAACAAATGTGCATTAGTTTGGCTTGGTGCTTGTAAGTAATGGCTAGTAGTAATTATAAACTCACAGTTAAATAGAAATATAACTTTAAATTAGAGGAAGATCACTAGTGAGCGCACTGAACAATAGATTTTTAAGAGGTTCCTTATTTTTCCAACCTGAGTGTCTTTCTTTTATTAAATGTCAGATGGGCCTGACCAAAGAAGTGTAAAATCCTACCCTTTTTAGTTTTTTGTTTTTGTGATTGAGGTCGTGTACTGATTCTGCTATTTCATACATATTTTGGAAATTTACCCAGACAAAAACTCCTATGCCATCTCGTCGCAAATGTACTAGTAACATTTTTATTTATGAGAGTAATAGAGAAAGAGTAATAATAGGCAAAACACAGTACTCTACAGTAGCTAGCCAGAGATCATCTTTTATCAGCATAGAGCATACAGAATTTTGAATGCTGCATCCTGACTGGCCACTAGAATAATATGTGGCGTTCATATGTCTGACCTGTAGATGTCACTATTTACAGTTTTTACATTTGTAATACTTTCTATACTCTGAGCAAATTAGTTTCAGTTCCTGGTATATACTGAGACTGTACATATTTTGTGGAAGCCTGAACTCTATAACTACCCTGTCTCCCACACTACAAGACACAGCATTATACATTGATTTTTGTCCTATTCAAATGATAGCACATAGAAACCATACAATCATACCCTGTGATTAAACAATAGTATTGCCTTATATGCAGGAGTTTGCCAAGTGCTAAGGGATTCTATATCTGATTATGCATTAAAAACCTATAGGACCAAAAGTGAGTGTTTTGAACAGTGTGGGTAAGGGGTAGATGTTATATCTTACTGCTGTCTGCATACGCTCTGGCAATATTTCATCTTGCTTCCTGTTCCAGAAATGAGAATGAGTGGAAATCCCCTAAAGTGACAATGCCAGTCGAAACAGTTATCCCCATTGGAAACATTTCTCCAAACCTTTTCTGGTGATAACTTTATAAAATTAATTTTCCCTCATTTTCCTTTAACAGTGACATTGATACACCATGTAGTAAGTGCAGTTCTTTTTTTGAGGGGCTATTATAACAAATGACCATCCCCAAAAGGATATTGTGCTAAACTGTAGGTGAATAAGAGAACAAGAACCTTCACTGTGGAAGAAGAGTTGGTTTGATAATAGAGTTGGCAGTGCCTCCACCCAGGACAAGGCCTCTTTGAACAGAGGGGATTCCCTTCCTGGAAAATATTCAGTAATCTAATCAAAATAATTGGGAGCAGAGGAACTATGGCAACCAGCATATAACATTAACCATAAGTATATGTATGGTGTCAGAGACCTGAAGACAAGATCTTCGGTGATGGGGAGACCTTCCAACTGTTGTCCAACCAGCCTGGAACATAGCCTATCACATGCAGAAACGATTGTGTGGCACTGAAATTCAGCATCAGCCTATTTACTGTGCCCTTTAGTCCCTAATTGTTTCTAATCTGTCATGAAAATGGACCTATATACCATTGGTCGTTGGATGCCTAACCTGGCTCTAGCCTTTGCTGATTATTGAGCCCTAGGCTAAAACTAGTCATAGAATCCCAAACCAGGCTCAGGGTTAACAAAAATAACAGGAGCTGCATATAAACTCTATTGCATTCAACAGATTCACCTATTACTATAGATAAAAAAAAATATTTTTCAGTGTACCTAAGAAAAAATTAAATTCTAGGAAATCAGTACACTAATGGTCTGAATACAAGACCTAAAAACATAAATACTCTGCAACAGGTGCACTAATAAAACTTGGTTGGTTTACAACAATCCCAAGCAACAATAAAATAGAAGTGCCAACAATCATAAACTATATGTGCTTAAACCATAATTAATTAACTTGCAGCAAAATTATGAGTGAAAATATAAAAATTACACAATTTATCTGAAAATATTAGTGGCAATGTCCCCAAAAGACAGTGCTATATAGCACTAAATCTAAAGAACCAGCTACATAATAGAAAGTAGAAAATATAAGGGTTTTTTTTTCTAAATTTTCAGTCTTTTTTCATTTAAAAAAAATGATATAAATTTCATTGGTGTACAGTGTTGCATGACCGCACAATTGCCAGTTAAAGTAGCACAGCGTTGAATAGCAAAAAATGACCTGGTCACGAAGGGGGTAAAACCTTCTGGAGGTCAAATGGTTAAAGGAGATCTAACATATGCCTTGCTGACACACAGTCCTGACAGCCTGTAGTATCCAGCAACGCCAGCTGGAGCTCACCAACATATGTAAGAGGAACACAAAGGCACATCTCATATCAAGAATATTTATTAAAAATGCCACTCACATATATATAAAAACACAGAAAAGCAAGGAGAGGAAAATCCAAGATAGCTGCCACAGTAATTTCACCTACTAATATACTGGAAGGTGACCACTACATACATACAGTAGCACAGACCTAGCTGTTTGGTACTGTGCATGTGGGATAATAACAAAATGACATAGATAAATCTGTCCAAAGGATTCAGATACTCACTCAAGACGTTCAAGGCAGCTGCAGTTAAACTATTAGAACATAGGAATGCTTGGTTTGCTTGAAAACACAGAAGCACCTACGGGCACATGGCTCAGTTCTTTATCACTCTACTTCCTCCTTCTGGGGTTTCAAAGCCAACCTCCCAGAGACAGGAAATGCTTATACATAATTAAACACAACACTGTGATATTAACTAACCGTAGATGGCAGCAGATCCATACATAAAACATTTTTCTGTAATGGATTATTAAACGCAGACTTTAGGCGACATTTAATCTTTAGCAAATGTGTGAAGCAGATGCCCTTATTCTTGTTCTCAGGCCTTATCTGCAGTTACAGTGCAGGCACAGTGATGCTGAATGTAAAGCAGTGCTTACACTGACCCGGGTTATTTTGACAGCCATCAAAGCACAGCATCCTTACTTTTCAGCACTAAAAATTAATTTTGTGTATGCTTTTAAGAGCATACAAATATCCAATATGGACTTGACTTCAAATACGCTTCAAGTTTTATATGGGAGGAGGGATGTTGCAATCTTTGTAAGAATGACATTGACCTTTACAAGCTTGTTTGTAGTATCCCTGATGAAAAGAAATGAGTAAGATGGTGATGCAGACTTTCCTGTTCAGGGGACTGTTTCTCAGTTATTGTTTCATCTGTGGTTATATAAAAATTGAAGCTGTATAAATGACCCAAGTAACCCATATTACTAATGTTTCTGAAGCATACACAGTTTTTCTACAAATTGTACATATTTTTTAATTTGCAGGGGTTGACCTTTGGTTTGGCTGTGTGCTTACATGCAAACTTATATGGGCATGATTTTTTTTTTTTAAATAAAAAAAAAAAATAGTGAGTTAATGAAGTAATGCATTAATTAGTCAATAATGTTGTAAGTTGTGGCTCCAGTAGGTGTCCATTACCAGACCACAGTAAACTGCAGCTAGCAGCTGTTCTGTTTCCCAAAATTCCTTTCCCTGATTTCTCCTGGCACCAAAATGTGGACTGGAGACATACAGTATGCCTTCCCTGTCATGTTTATATATGCCATACCATACATTTTTAATAAAAGAATATGCATTTATCAGCTGGGTAAAAAAAACAAGAATAGGGAAAATATATATATATATATATATATATATGTTTTTTTCTTTGCCAGTGCATTTATGTAATATAATTTATAATGCAAATGTTGTATCCAATAAAAAAATAAAAATAAAAAAGAAAGAAATAGCACAAGAGATGCCGAAGAATGCAGATTGTGTGAAAGATAAATCAAAATTGTATATTACAATGGGTATAGAATAAAATGGCTAAAGTGTATACACAGACTTTTTTTGTGTTTTGGATAGAATAAGGCAGGGTAAAAATGTCTTTCAGTTTATTTTTTGCTGTCCTTGTCCTTCTGCAGAGATTAAAGTGATTGTAAATTATCACCTTGTAAAACAACCCATTAAGTTTAACCACTTTACCACCGGAGGATTTTGCTGTCTTCCGTCCAGGCCACTTTTTGCGATTCGGCGCTGTGCGACTTCAACTGACAATTGCGCGGTCGTGCGGCGCCGTACCCAAACGAAATTTACGTCCTTTTTTCCCACAAACAGAGCTTTCTTTTGGTGGTATTTGATCACCTGTGCGATTTTTACTTTTTGCGCTATAAACAAAAAAAGAGCGTTTATTTTGAAAAAATAATATTTTTAACATTTTTTTATATGAAATTCCCCCCAAAAAAGATGTAAAAACCAATTTTTTTAAAAATTTTTGGCCAATTTGTTTTCTGCTACCTATGTCTGGTAAAAAAAAATCACAATAAGCGTATTTTGATTGGTTTGCGCAAAAGTTATTGCGTTTACTAACAAATGGAAAGATTTCTGTCATTTTTGGTGGTTTTTTTTTTAACGCGTAATGGCGGCGATCTGCGATTTTTTTTGCGGGACTGCGACATTGCGGCGAACAGATCGGACCCTTGACTGACATTTTTGACACTTTTGGGGGTACCAGTGACATTACTGCAGTAATCAGTGCTATATATATGCACTGTTACTGTAAAAATGACACTGGCAGGGAAGGGGTTAATTTTATTGGAGAGGGAGGGGTTAATGTATGCCTGGTGCTTACTGACGTGTGGGGGGGGAGGTGACTGAGTGAGTCATGGACAGATCGGATGTCCAGCTATGCTGAACAGTCCGATCTGTCACTCCCTGTCACTATGGAGATCCCCGACGATCGGGTAAGAGCAGCGGCGATCGCCGCTGCTCCTCCCCTGGCCCGACTCCCGCTGTAAATGAAAACAGCGGGAGCGAGCTTGCGCGCCGCCCAGAAGGGGGAGTGCCTGACGACGTAGTACTACGTCGTCAGACAATAACGAGCCACTCTGCCGCAGTAATATTACTGTGAGCAGTCGTAAAGTGGTTAAAATTTAAATGAAAGGCAAACATTAATGTATAGATGTAATAAAAACATTATAAATACCTTTTCTCTAGCGCTCATCGACAGACGTAGTCCTCGGTGATACACCACCTTCGGGTTATGTTACCTCCGCAGGAGCAGGACTAGACAGGAAATTAAAAAGCTCTGGCCACACCCTAGGGGCAGTCCCAGAGGGTATATCCTCTCTCTATCTGCCTCAGCAAATCAGTTATTTTCTGTCTAGTTAGGAGTAAGGACCTAGACACCTTGCTGGGATCTTAGGTCCTGGCAAGAATTTTTTCTTAAAGGATTTTTTTTTAGACAGCTTTTTCTCCAGTGTTCCTGTGAGATCTTCAAGCAAGAAAGCTGAACTGGGCGACGGGCTGGATGTTGAGATCCGGTGGTCACCCCAGTTCAGCCTACGAGCGCGTGCAGGCCATAGCTCCGCGCTGGGTCGGCCGCGACAAAGTCCCATTAAAGGACTGTCCACGCGAGTTAAATGTCTCGCCGAAACGCCAAAGACCATGAGTCACGGCGTCCGTATCGGTCGACAGCCCTCCCGCCCCGGTGGAGAGGGGTACTGTCAGGAGTTGGTGCCCGCCTGGTTCCGGTATGGTGAGTAGTATGTTCCCCCTTTCCCCCTGACGGGTGTTGTGGTGAACGCGGGCCCCTCTCTGTATGGTAAGATAGAGTCCCTTTCTATCCTACAACATGACACAGATCCTCCTATTTTGAGTGTGATTTTATGTGTGCAAAAAAGCCAGGAGGCTTGGTTTGGGAGCTAACAATCTAATTGTATACATGTCTTAAAGATGTAATCTGTGGCATTCTGGGAATCTTATGGGTTAAGAATAAGCTACCTACCAGTCAGAAGCCACGGACATGTAGACTGCCTTCCTAATCAGATCTCCAGCTATTAGCAGGCCTCCCGAACGGCCATGTGGTCCGCCAGGGCCGGTACCGCCAACCACGCCATATCCCCATGCAGTGAGAGTGTTGTGTGCCCTGCAGCACACCGCTATTCAGTACGGGCCGCCGCCATTTTTTTTGCTGGATCGCATGAGCCGCCATTTTGGCGGAGCCTCGTGTCTCCAGCATGGGGGCGGCCATGTTTGAGGTGATCCAAACACCTCGTGGAGCTTGGGGGAGGCGCCGGAAGGCGTACAGAGGGGCGGAGCCGCCTCCTTTCTTCCTGGGCAGCCAGCCAAAAGACTTCCTGTTTGTTAAGACAGCGCTGTAACCTGTTGCAGTTAAACTCTGAGCATCAAGTGGTGAGCCTGGGGGTCTATCTCTCTCTCTCTCTCGATCGATAGGGATCCCTAGCAGGTAACACTAAGGGGCTTTTGTGGCGCTAAGGGTCGAAAAAAAAAAAAAAAAAGTTTTATTTTTGAATTATATTATCCAGGAAGTAACTGGAGTTATCATGGACCCTGCCACACATATTCCCCCACCTGTTTCCCTCGAGGGGGCCACGGGACCCGCCGGTGCACAGAGTATAGAGTCATTTACAGCAATTTTGGAGTCTATGGTGGCTCGGGTGGAGGCGGCCTGTCAGGGACGGGGGTCAAGGAAGCGACCCCCGCCTACCCCTATACCATCTGACACCTCTGACTCAGATTCAGAGGTGGTCACGGCAGTTGCAGGTTCCTCTGCAAGGGCTGTTATCCCAGGTAAAGCCCCCTCAGACAGTGAGGAGGACGCTTCTTCTCCTGCTATTATTCAGGAAGAAGCATTGGTGGACGCACTAGTTGTGGCAGTGCAGGAAACCTTAAAACTTGAGGCTTTACCGGCAGAGGCAACTGAAACAGAGATTCCTTTTGGTACTAATAAGCCCATCAAGATGGCGAAGGCTTTTCCTGTACCTAAATGTTTTGGTAATCAGATTAAAGGAGAATGGGAGCATTCTAAACGTACCTTTACTATTTCCAAGCGTATTGCTAGACGCTATCCGTTTGAGGAATCCATCATTAAGAAATGGACGGTACCACCAGTCGTGGATCCGCCTATTGCCAGGCTGAATAAAGCCACGGTTATTCCAGTGGAGGACACTTCGTCCTTTAAGGATCCGGTGGATCGAAAGATGGAAGCAGAGTCCCGCACCATCTTCTCTCTGATAGGGTCAGCATTTAGACCAGTAATTGTTATTGGTCTAGTTTCCCAGACACTTACGGAGTGGGCGAAAATGGTACGCCAAGATCTTAGGGGAAAAGATATTCCCCAGGAGACATCTGATTTGATGGAACAGATTATACAAGGGCTACAGTTTATCTGTGACGCAGCCTTGGACACTACTCCCTTATTAGGGCATGCATCTAAGACAGCGGTGATCCTCAGACGTGTGCTGTGGTTAAAATGCTGGTCAGCTGACCTAGGTTCCAAGAAGACCTTGACAAATCTCCCCTTTCAGGGGAATCGTCTATTTGGGGCCAACCTAGATGAAATCATTAAGGATGCCACTGGGGGCAAGAGCACTTTTTTGCCACAGGCTGCTAAAGCTAAGGGACCTCGCAACAAGCGAGGACCTTTCTTTACCGCCCATAAAGGGCGCCTGGCTGGTACTAGCGGGAAAGGCAAGACTCCTCCAGGAGGGTTCAAGAAGGGCTGGTCGGACAAGCAAAGGACCAACCCAGCCAAACCCGAAGCTAAGGAGTACACAGCCTGAAGGTGCGCCCCCACCCGGTTTCAGGGTGGGGGGACGTTTTCACCGGTATTCAGGACATTAGATCGAGCATCAACCACTACTACCGGTGCGATTCTTCCCTTCCAACATTTAAGTACTACAGGAAGCGGTAATTACCGTTCCCTGAATAGATCTTTTCCTTTACCTTTTCCTAAGATTAGTCCCGATACCCCACAGGAATCGGATCTGGTTGACCAGATAGGCCAAGTAGCCTCTAGTCGGGTGACTTCGGTCCTTGAGGTTCAACCAGAAAAGATCACCTTTCCTGATAACTATCAGGTATCTGATAAATGTGTGGGAACAGAAAACGACCAGACTTTCTCGGATGGTCGGGGCCAGATACCTCTAGGGACGCCTGGTTCAGATCCAGTCAGCGCCAGTGGTCCTAGAAATTCTAGACTGGCCTCCTCTAGCCGGCCTGGCCGACTTGGACATGTTAGTCGTAGACGCTCCGTGGGAACTTCGTCTCAGGGAGTGTCTGTGGTCTCAAGGACCAAATTACCATCATGCTTTACAGTCGCTGGGTTTAATGGCCTGGCCATTGAGACCCAAGTACTGAAGGACAGAGGTTTGTCAGCTTCAGTCATTCCTACCCTTATTAAAGCAAGGAAAGCGACTTCCAGCAAAGTCTATTATCACACATGGAAGACTTATATTGCGTGGTGCGAATCTTTAGGATTTCCTCCACGTACCTATTCGGTAACTCGAATATTGGCCTTTTTGCAACAAGGGGTTGAGCAGAAGCTAGCCTTGAGCACCATCAAGGGTCAAGTTTCAGCATTAGCAATCTTCTTTCAGAAGCCTTTAGCTACCAAATCCTTGGTGCGGAATTTCATCCAGGGGGTGCGGCACCTGGCTCCTCCAGTCCGCGCGCCCTTACCGCCCTGGGATCTTAATTTGGTTTTGTCGGTTCTACAGAAACCTCCTTTTGAAAACATCAGGGAGATTCCCTTGCTTACTCTATCCCAGAAGGTGGCCTTCTTGGTGGCTATTACTTCTGCTCGCAGGGTGTCAGAACTGGCTGCATTATCATGCCAGTCACCATACCTAGTGATTCATAGGGATAAGGTAGTACTTCATCCTAAGCCATCTTTTCTTCCCAAGGTGGTTTCAGATTTTCATCTGAATGAAGATATTGTACTACCTTCCTTGTGTCCTCAGCCCAAGCATCATCGGGAACATGCGTTGCATTCCTTAGATGTGGTTCGGGCAATCAGGGTATACCTGAAAGCTACGGAATCATTCCGTAAGACGGATTCACTTTTTGTGATCACGGATGGCCCCAGAAAGGGTTTGCCTGCATCTGCCGCGACCATTGCCAAATGGATTAGACAAACGGTGGTACAGGCTTATTCTATTAAGGGTCAGAGTCCTCCGTTCCCTGTTAGGGCGCACTCCACTCGAGCGCTCAGTACTTCCTGGGCCTTTCGCCATCAGGCGTCAGTGGTCCAGGTATGTAAGGCGGCCACCTGGTCGTCGGTACATACCTTTACAAAATTCTATAAAATTGATGTGACGGCATCGGCGGATGCCTCATTTGGCCGCAAGGTTTTGCAGGCCGCAATTTGAGGAGACCGGTGGTCTACCTCGAGGGTTTTTTTCTGTTTGAAAATTTTTTTGTTGAGTCTCATCATTAAGGATGAGCATTGTAAACTTCTAGTTGACACCGGTTGGGCCTTCTAGATTGGGATTTGATTTCCATTTTCCCACCCCTCAGTTGTGATACTGCTCTGGGACGTCCCGAAGGTGGTGTATCACCGAGGACTACGTCTGTCGATGAGCGCTAGAGAAAAATGGATTTTTGTAAAATCTTACCGTAAAATCCTTTTCTCTTAGCTCATCGACAGACGTAGTCCCCGCCCCTCTGTTTTGGAGTTGGGTTGGGTTAAATTCTCTAAGCACTGCTTTTTCACATAACTGATTTGCTGAGGCAGAGAGAGAGAGGATATACCCTCTGGGACTGCCCCTAGGGTGTGGCCAGAGCTTTTTAATTTCCTGTCTAGTCCTGCTCCTGCGGAGGTAACATAACCCGAAGGTGGTGTATCACCGAGGACTACGTCTGTCGATGAGCTAAGAGAAAAGGATTTTACGGTAAGATTTTACAAAAATCCATTTTTTTCACTTACGTGATAACATTCCCTCTGTTCCCAGCTGCATAAGAGCTGGGGGGAGGAGAAGCAGCAGTACGCTGCGCTTCCCAATGAACTTCCCAACTTTGAGGAGATTTAAACTCATGTTGTGTCGTGTCTCCAAGAAATAAAGTGTTTGTTACCCCAACATTTTATATTCCTGATATGTGCCTGCTGTACCATGTCCTTGTATGAATGAGGATCCTGTTCTCTTTGTATTGATTCCTTTGTGTGAAATCCCTGGTGTTCCTGTCAGTCCCTCTGCTTTCCTATTAAAAACTGACCACACTAAATAGGAGAGCACACCGTGTGTCTCTTAGGGTTCGTTCACACATTAACCTGAAGACCAGTAAAAATAGGTGGTTGAGCCGCTGTTTTCTCCTCTGCTTTTTACCTATCCCATGGTACAACCTACATTGTTGTCAGCAAACCGGGATTCCTGTACTGACTCCACCTACTGAATATCCTCCTCTCAGCCCTGTTATAGCTCAAAAGGCCGGCTTTGTGAAATGTGTGGCACGGCAATGCCTAAAGTAAATGCGAATGGAGCTTGATGAAGACTAACATTTCCTGTCGTCACTTGGCACTAAAGCAGCTGTCTGTCTGTAGTATTGGCAGCACAAGTTAGTTTTTTTTACTTGCCTCATTGCAGATTCCTAGTGCATTATGTTATGATTTTATTAATAACAAAGTCAAAATGACGAAACGCATCGGGACGTGGCTGTACGGCAACTAGAAGTGTTTATCTACTTAAACCGGAAGTGATGTTCCGGAACATCGTAAGGGGTCTGGTGAGACACGGATTCAATCACGTTCGGTCCGCCATGACCAACATGTCAGTGTATTTGCTGCTGGCATGTGCCATTTTAAATGGCCAAATGTGAATATATATATATGTGCAATATATGAGGATTAGTTTTTAAATAAAGTGTTTTTATAGTATTACACTATGGGCATTTCCTTTCTCTCTTTATATCTGTGATATACATCTATGGATCATCATTAAGGCTTAGACACCATCTGTGATTGTCATTAACCCTTGAGAGGGTACCTGCTTTTGTTTGCCTATATGAGAATATTTGGCATATACATCTGGTGAGTGGACAACTGAAACGGATGGTGACACTGATACACGCGGTGTGGTGAAAAGTTTTCACAACGATCTCCTATATGGACTTTTTTTTACATCGACTTGTTTGAATTTTAATCACATTATGCACAGGTGATTATGTTTAGCGTCACTATCTACTTCATAATTATTTTTCTATTTGTATTAGGCAGATACATTTTAATGCTTTTTCTGTTTAAGTGGCAGCTGGTTTATCAATATTTTGTGTGTTTGTAACAAAACCTTCTTTGTTAAGGCGCAGTGGTATGATCATTGTAGTTAGTGCGTCCTCTAGATGGATCCTGTGGTTTTTCTCATTTTATTAATATTGATTGCTCAAATTTGAAGGAAGAGGAGTCTTTTTTCCCCCGAAATGCGCTGGGTGTTCCTTATGTTTTTAGCCGCTAAATGTTCCAAAAAGTCCTTCAAGTGAGATGAACGTTTGTACCAGAGGCCCTAAGAGTTAACCGCCTGGTGAGTAATTCCTCTGTCACTATAGAGATAGCAGCCTAGGACCAGAACAGGGCCCACCTATACTTTATTTAAACCACAGATATGCTTCTTTGAAGGATAAATCACTTTCTAGTACAGCCGTGTGAACCAACTTTCATTTTGGTCACATACACATCACAAATTTGATGAATTCTGGGGAAATGCTTGTGGATAGCATACATAACATATGGAGGCTACTTTCTTTATTCTAGAATAAGAAAAGGTGCTTGTTCAATATAATATTTGTATTCAGAGAATAGGTGCAGATACTACCCCCTTCCAAATAACCCATTATCTCCATCCCCTACCCCCCTCTGAACATCACCCCTTGGTTCCGTCCCTTTCCCATATCCCATTACTGCCCCTTTTAGAGAATACAGAGCCAAGTATCATTTTTGGTGATGAAAATTCATACGTCTGAAAATTGTTAATGAAAGGCAGTAAAATAGGTCCCCTGCAGCCATCAACAAAAGACCCCCTCCCCCAGCAACAATAGATCCCCTCAGCAACAACAGATCTCCCTAGAAACAATAGACCCCTCCCCGGCAACAATAGATGTCCCAGTAGCCAGCATCAATAGACTCTCCGGCAGCCAGCAACATTAGAATCCTCCCTCAACAGTAGATCTCTGCCATCAACAATTGATCCCACGGCAACAATAGATACCCACACCAGCAGCAATAGACCTCCCCAGCAACAATAGAACCCACCAGCCACAATAGATTCCCCAGCAGCCGGCATCAGTGGACCCTCCAGCACATCCCAGCACCCCTGGAGGTGGTGGAGCTGCGTTCCTGCTGAAAAAAAAGCCCTGTTTGTATTTATACATAAAAATACACTAACATACTGTACAGTGGCAACATTCTGACCTTTGTTACCCAGCTTCCCGCAAAGACCATCAAAAAAATAACTTTAGTTATTTCCATTGAGCCCAATATTGTTTTGTGAATGTAGTATATGTTTACCTAAAATGTATATTAATACATTATAGCTTTATACCAACCTAAGCTAAAAGTAAATATTTTCTTTGAACTAAATTCCTGCAGCTGCAGATAGTTGGCTAATGATAGGATTTGTAGATTATATACTAGAAAAGGTTAACCACTATTACATAAAGATTGACAAATGCGTATGTAACACTGCTTGTGTAATGTTGGATAATGTTTTCTGTCTGAATAGTCACTCTGTACTACGTTTGTTCTGACCCATTTATGAAATCCCAGTAACTTTCCCTCTGTAATGTATTCTTATAGACATGATCATTTGATAGTACAAGAAGCTGCAGCCATAGTAAATAGAAAATACTAGCAGATTGTCATTCACATATAAATAGGACACGCTTCCTGAGACTGCTGATAGGAAAGTGTACCCATTTGAATGTACTCACTATAAATAGGTCACTATAGAAAACAGAGGATTAAGTACAGCTTTGTATAACTGTAATTATGTTCTAACTTAACCCCAAGCAATACAAGAAATATCAGGAGAGTTTGAATTTTTATATAGCTTTTCTTTTAAAGGAGAATTTCCATGAATTAGAAAAAGAACGCTAGGCGGGATTTTTGAGAAGTAAGGCACGGTGCAAATTTCTTTCCTGCAACCATGGGTTGCAGGAAAAAAATTGCACAATTCCCCCATTAACACAGGCTGTGCTGACTGGGGAATCAGCCATTGCCTTCTCCTATGGCAGGGGCAGGTGAGGGAAGCTATAGTGGCTATATTGAAACCGGAAGGCTGGATGTACCGAAGTTGATCGATTGATCATCTTGGTGCATTCAGCCTGCCCAATAATAGTTTGAATCTTGGCTGGTTCCTGCTGAACTGGCCGAGATTTGAACTGTGAATGGCCGACCTTAGAAGGTAAGGAAGATAGAAGATAGTCCTGGCGCTTATCCTCTGGATAAAAAATCCTTGGACAATAAGTCCATTGACCACTGATCAAAATAGGAATAGTGATCGTAATAATAATAATGATGACAATATTGATGATAGAACCACCACTCTCAATGCCGCCAATCCCTGGCATGGGATGTAAATGCAAAATGTGTAAGCTGGAAATGAGGGTGGCGCACTGAAGTGATATAGATGTACAATCACCCCAAAATGTGAACACAGTCAGCAGGGGGTAGATAAAAATAATTTATTCATATTACCAGATAAGAATGATAAAATGGAGTATAACTGCCTGGTCCTGGATGTTAGTGAGGACATTGTGAGGGTCCCGGAGAGAACAATAGAGTTGGTGGACACTACTGTAAGTACCTCTTCGGGGGTAAGAGAACCCCTGGGATAGATGGATAGATCCCTGGTGTAAGAGAGGAGCGGAGCCAGGTGGATGGTTGGTGTGTGGGTCGGCCATTCCACACAAGCGCCAATTGTATTTGGGTACAGCGTTGCACGACTGCACAATTGTCAGTTAAATTAGCGCAGTGTCGAATCGCAAAAAATGGTCTGGTCATTAAGAGGGTAAACCTTCCGGTCCAGAAGAGGTTAAACGTGGCAGCTCCAGTATACAATTCATCAAATTTCAACAGTGAAACATAAAATCTGTAAGGAATCTTGAGTATCCACCATGTAAAGACCAGCAGGTGTTATATCTCCACCACCATATATGCACTCACCAGAACTACATTGTGTATGCGAATGTAACAACCATCATGTTAACGAAAGATCCACCAGGTCTCCACGCTATCCAGTTAGTGGCTTCACCATATAGTCTGAAGTGCTCCAAAAAACAAGCGCACCACATGGAGCCACAAAAAGACGCATATAGTGTAGTAGTTATTGCACGCAATTAAAAAGTAACATAAAAAGCTGCAGCATAAGTAAGACATCAGTAAAAACAAACAATCTCGGCCAGACTTCCCAAGATGGCCACTGAACCGGAAACAGTGGTGTGCGTTCAGCACGTAGACTCCTCTTAACACGTTTCGTGCAGACGCACGTCTTAAGGGGTTATGCCTTTTCAGGCATAACCCAGGGATGTGCGGTGAGGTCAGTGGCTGGTGAGGCACTGGCTGGTATCAGAGCCAGATACAACCCCCACATTATTTAGTGAATAAACCCCCACATCACCATTTAGCGAATCAACAGTCCTGATTTTATTTAAACAAGTCCTTATGTTGATTAAATTAGTAAAGTGTGAGAACTAATGAAAGTGCTGAGAAAGAACCTGAACCATTCTCTGATTATATAGATTATACACTGCCTGGCCAAAAAAAAAGTCTCCACCTGGAATTAACTAAGCAACTAACTAAACTAAGCATCCAGTAACTATCCTATTGGATAGATAGATATTGGATAGTTACTGCATGTGCCCAAAGAATGAGGTCAGATGACTACCTGAATATACTGAATGACCAGGTTATTCCATCAATGAGTTTTTTCTTCCCTTATGGCACAGGCATAATGGCCAGGATTCATTGGGCTCAAATTGTGAAAGAGCGGTTTAGGGAGCATGAGACATAATTTTCACTCGTGGATTGGCCACCACAGAGTCCAGAACTTAACCCCATTGAGAATGTTTGGGATGTGCTGGAGAAGGCTTTGTGCAGTGGTCCGACTCTCCCACCATCAATACAAGATCTTGGTGAAAAATGAATGCAACACTGGACGTAAATAAATCTTGTAACATTGCAGAAGCTTATCGAAACAATACAACAGCGAATGCGTGCCATAATCAAAGCCAACTAAATATTAGAGTGTGTGAGCTTTTTTTTTTGGTGGCGACCTTCATTAGCACCTTCATATTAGTTCTCATAGTTTACTAATTTAACCAACATAAGGACTTGTTTTAGCATATGTAGATGGCATTCAAACCACACATGTGAGGTATTGCCGCGAACATTAGAGTGAGAGCAATAATTCTAGCAGTAGAGCTCTTCTGTAACTCTAAACATGTAACCTGTAAAATTTTTGAAAGCGTTGCCTATGGAGATTTTTAAGTACTGAAGTTTGGCACCATTCCACAAGTGTGCGCAATTTTAAAGCATGACATGTTCGATATCTATTTACTTAGCAAAACATCATCTTTTATATTATACAAAAAAATCAGGCTAACTTTAGTGTTTTTTTTTAAATGCTTTTCAAAAATTGCTGCGAAAATATCGTGTGGCATAAAAAGTTGCAATGACCACCATTTTATTTCCTATGGTGTCTGCTAAAAATAATGTTTGGGGGTTCTGAGTAATTTTCTTGCAAAAAAAAAAAATGATGATTTTTACACGTAGGAGCGAAGTGTCAGAATTGGCCTGGGTGGCAAGTGGTTAATCACCATAAGCAAGTAATACACAAATTATTATTATAAATAGTTTTTAGGGCAATTTACTAAATTTTAAAAAAATGTACTCAAGAAGGTGGCTTAAAGGACAAATTATTAAAGTTTGAAGTTATAATTTCAATCCAGTAATTTCACAGTAAATAGATAAAAAATAAATTATTAAGTTATAACATAATAATATATTATTTTGCTTGATTAAAAAAGTACCTTTTCAGCAGCAGCAGCAGCAGATTCTCCCTCTTAACTGTATGAGAAAAACATGGGATTATGGGTAAATCTTATACCCATAAACCCATGTTTTTTCCTTGTGTTTTAGAGGGCTGTGCTGGAAGGGAGCATTTATCTTTTAGACACATGCCCCCTTCTATGACACTGTAGGGAGAGGAGAGCCTCCGCTGCAGCATTTTTATTGGACAGCTTAGACCAATGGTTCTTTACCATTGGTCCAATGCTCCAAGCTGTCCATTTAACTCAGTGCCTCTGACAAGAAATCAGAGGTACTGTGAGCTCATCCTCTCAGTCGAGCAGCCTGTCAGAATATGTTTGCAACAAAGGAGCCCCGTATTTCCGGAACCATAGGTGCTAGTAGCACCATTTTTTAGGTCTCTGTGACCCCAGGTCATTTAGTTACGACCCTCGAAGCTCGATCTTTTTCTTTTTTGTTTCTTATTTATGTTAATGGCAGGTGACGCTCTGCACGTCCCTGGCGTAACCCCTGAATGCAAATCTGTGCTTTGTCAAAAACTCTCTTTTAGAAGTATAAGCCAAAATGTTTTCTTTTAGTTTTGGGTAGAATAGGGACAGGAACTGAAGCAGACACGCTCCCCACCCCCAGCATACTTTGTGACACTTGTCTCTGAGAAGTGCCTGGTGCCTGAGACAAGTGCTGTCAATCAAGACTAATTAAATACCAATTTCCATGTTCTGTGCCTGCTTGGGCAGCGGTGGTGAGGGAGGGGGGTGTGTTGAAGACCACGTTACACAACCACCTGTCTGGAAAGACAGGACAAAGTGTATTATGCACTTTGTCATCTGGGGGGACTGAAACTTTGGCGTGACTTCTTATTTAAGTTATTATTGGATGTGTTTAGTTTTATAATTTTTTTCTTAACAAGCAATATAAAAGTTATTTTTTGTAAAAAAAAAAAAAAAAAATGCAACTGTTTTTTTGTTACTGCTTGCTACCCAAGACCTTAATTCTTATTTTTTTTTTTTTTAATTTTGTCAGCTAAAATAGTTTTGATTTTTGTTCCGCATGTTTGTCAGTAATAAGAAGAATATCCGACACAGAGTCACTAAGTTCACCATGTGTTGTTTGTATATGCCAGACATGTCAAATTTATATAAATCTGCATTTCAAATTGTAAAGCCAATCTTCCCTCATACAGAGCTGCACTAGTTCTACTGAGAGCCATTCTTACCTAATTACAGCAAATACATCATCATTTGGGGAATTAACATACTAATTATGCAATGAAAAAAACATATTTGGTTTTCTTTGTACAATTACTGCATCTTCTATTATTGTTAATAAAGGTACATAAAACATATTTCCCATATTACTGAATAGCAAAACTATTTGGGAAAGCATCATTTTATTGAGCTATAAAGCAGTTTGGACCCTGATTCAATTTAAATTCCTAAACTGCCTAAGGGAAACTAAGAAGGAATAGGAGGGCCTCGTGGGGCCAAAAATCACTATGCCCGTTCTATGCTGTTTAGCCACGATTGCATGCACAATGTAATTTGTCTGCTAAGAATTGACTGTTCATGTGGCCTTTCCCATAAACCCTCCTTAAAGTACTGATTTAACTCCAACCAAAACACAAAAAAATGCCTGTAGCCCAGTTACACATTCATTCAAAATCATTAAATTAATTTTAAATCTGAACTAGACCTGAAATTAAAAAAAATTAACTGCTAGAAGATAGATATGGTGGAGTGGGTATGTCCCTTCTGCCATACAATCTTTTCCCCTGCCAAGTGTCAGTTTTTTCCGAACAATACACTGAAATGTGCAGCTTATAGCGGAGTTCCACTCAAAAGTAGAACTTCCGCTTATTTGTCTCCTCCCCCCTCCAGTGCCACATTTGGCACCTTTCAGGGGGGAGCGGGTACCTGTTTTTGACAGGTACCTTGTCCCTACCTCTATCGGACCTCAGCGCGGCGAGGTACGTCAGAAGTTCGGCCCCCACCTCCTCCTTCCTCTGCTTCCATGCCAGTAACTGAGCGCAGTGCGCTTTATGCACGAGCAGTAGGGACCAGGACATGAATCCACAAGGCTTCACAGCCGGGTTCCCTTGCCGGCATTTGCGGCAGCAGCATCCAACAGCGATGGAAACATCGGCTGCGGTGCCAACATTGCTGGATTCCAGAACAGGTAAGTGTCCTAATATTAAAAGTCAGCAGCTACAGTATGTGTAGCTGCTAACTTTTAATTTTTGGAGGGGGAGGCCGAAACACCGCTTAAAGCTGGCCATAGACAGATTGAATCTCAAACTGTGTATGGGCAGGCCGTTTGCACCCAGGTTGACCTGTCGATCAACTTGGGTACAACCAGCCTGTCTGACGATTCATGAGATTATTGCCAGTGGCTGTAGCCAACAGCAACAATCTTTGTGTTCTCCCAACAGGGATGGCTCTCCGCGCCCCTCCCCCTCCCTCTGTCAGATGGATTCCCCCAACGACACTCACTGTGTGGGCATCGGGCGATTTATTAATTTTTTTTTCCTGCAACCACAAAAATCTTGCTGTCTATGCCCAGCTTTAGCCTACAATTCCAGTTGGGCTGGAGCACAGCAATCACAGTGCACTCTCTGTGCAGGTCCTCCATTCAGAAAGCATCTTGTATTCTTTTAGAAGAATGCAAGGCGATCTCTGATTGTATGTCCCTTTATCAAATCACAGATTGCTTTGTTTTCTTTGAAAGGGATACAAAGCCATGTCTGAATGGAAAAGCTGCATAGTGAGCGACCTGCTGCGATCAATGTGCCCCAGCCCCGACTATCAGTTTCACTGCCCTAACGTAAGTGATAACATCATCGTCAGAGGCTACATGTAAATAACATTTCTCAAGAATGAAGCAGCAGCCACCAGTAGAGCACACATCATTGGAGGTACTGTACCTAATTCATACCTAGCTGATGCCCCAATAGTTTTTGCCAACACAAGAATTTTGGAGCATGGCTACATGGTTGCTTATGCTTCTTCAATGTACCTGATTTGTCTTAAAAAAAAAAAAAACAAGATTTTCATGTAAAAATATATTGTGAAAATAATATATAATACTTTTTATGCAACATATACATAGACTGAAAATGTAAAGCATCCACTATCTAGTTTAAAAAATAATAGGGGCTTCTAAATGGGAACTAAAACTTACAGAACACATTGAGAAACTCTGGGTTCTGTAGCAAACTGCGTACCTAGTTGATCAAGAATGGTTCCAGGTGGGGAGCCAGCATCATAGACGAGTACAGGGGTTGTAGGTTGTCTTCTATATTTATAAACAGCATACCTGCTTATGTTTCTGTAAATGTTAGAGGCGATGAAAAGCCTATTGTGGGTGTCTTAAAGAGGTTGTACACCGAGAAAAAATTTTTTTCTCTTCTTTACATCCTGAAAGAGAAACCCATAATGAGCTAGTATGCATCGCATAGTAGCTCATTATGAAATACTTACCTTAGAATGAGCCCCCGCCGTGCCGTCCGCTTACCTGTATGACGGGCGACATGTATAGTCGCCCATCTTCCGGGATCGCGGCATCCGGCCATCTGATTGGCCGGAGCCGCGGTGACGTCACTCCCGCGCACGCGCGCGGGAGCCGACGGTCACGGCACGGGGCTCTGAAGGAACGGCACGATCTGCCGTTCCTTCAGAGCGCATGCGCCAGTGACGTCACTGGCTGCATTAAAGGTAAATATCTCCTAAACGGTACATGTTTAGGAGATATTTACAGTACCTATAGGTAAGCCTTAATATAGGCTTAGCTATAGGTACAACTTCCTGAGGAGGGTTTACTTCCTCTTTAAAAAAAATAAATAGAAGAATGAATGGTTCTGAGTTCTCCAGGATAACCAGAAAATGGAACTGGATTGGACATGTGCACTACAACAATGCCCAGTGACCTCTCATGCACAATGGACCTCCCAGTGTATGTGTTTTGCTGTGCAACGCACTAATGTGCTCGTCTTGGCAATGATCGACTTTTAGAAAGGATATTGCAGCAACGCACTTCACATGCTTTTCCGCGTGTTACCACTACAAAATGGTATAAATGGGCCCTGAGTAGATAAGAAATGTATCATCTTATGTTATGAGTGGCTCAAGTGGCTCCTGAACTGGTCAGAAGAGTTTCTAGGAATACTTGTACAAGTATTGGAGAAGCTTTGGTCTATCCTTATTATAGCAGAGGTTGATGGCCATAGGTCTTCAACAGAAAAATGTAATGGTAATCGGCTCTGAATGGAGACATCTTTTAAAACAGACCTTTCCCCCCTTTTACTAAAAATCACAGCATTCTGCAGCTCTGCATGATGATAAGACATCATACTATTATTATTATTATACAGGATTTATATAGTGCCAACAGTTTGCGCAGCGCTTTACAATATAAAGGGAGACAGTACAGGAACAATACAATTCAATACAATTGTTAGGGCTAGGAGAGCCCTGCTACTGGGAGCTTATAATCTAATAGGGAGAGTCACATGGAACATAAGGTAATAACTGTGAGGGATGAATTAATGGGAGAAATGGATTGGCTTCCCTGAAGAGATGCATTTTTAGGGATCCCTTAAAAGTGGACAGAGTAGCAGATAGCTGTACATATTGGGGTAGTGAGTTCCAGAGGATGGGAGACCCTCTGGAGATGTCCTGGAGATGAGCATGGGAGGAATAGACAAGGAAGCTAGAGAGCAGAAGGTCTTACAAGGAGCGGAGAGGACAGTTTGGGTGGATTTTGAGACAAGATTGATGATGTGGCTCAGGGCAAAGTTTTAAATGGCTTTGTATGTTGTTAATATTTTTAATTGTATTCATTGAGCAATGAGAAGGAGGGATTAGCAGAGAGTGCCTGCATAGAGGTAGGCCTACGAGGAGGGAGTTACAATTGTCAAGATAAGAGATGACAAGGAAATGAATGAGTAGCTTACAGGTAAAAGGGGTGTATTTTGAAGATGTTATTGAGGTGAAGTCTACAAGATTTGGATAGTGACTGGACATGGACAGAAATGATAGGTCAGAGTCCAGAGTAACATCTAGCATCCTGGCATGAGTTGGGGGACTGCTAACTGTATTATTCATCTTGATGGAAAAGTCAGGGGAGGGGTCACGAGTGGGAGGGAAGATTATGAGCTCAGTTTTAGAAAGATTGAGCATATTATGATTGTTAGTTAAACATTTTTTTACTTTTACCTACAATTGCTGTTTTTTCTTTTTATGGTTGCGTGAGGCACTGGTGATGTAACCCTGCCCTCCTAGATTCATTCTGGAAACTTGATCTCATATGTTTCAGGAGGCAGACCCAGAGTCCTAGGCAGAGTTCCAGGAAGTAAAGGGTGATAAATTCATCCGGAATGCCCTTAGTAAAAATGGCCACTGTACAAAAAATAAGGTATGCAAGGAATAAAAACCCTGCAGTTATTTCCAAGTATCTGTTCGTAGATTGCCAATACTAAACATTTCTAAAGATGCCTTTCTTGTCATTTCTTTATGATAAGAGTAAAGCTCCTTTTTAACTGCCATATCTTGTGTGGGTTTCCTCCGGGTATTCTGGTTTCCTGCCACACACCAAAGACATGCTGGCAGGTTAATTAACTAACTTCTAAATTGGCCCTAGTATGTAAAGCAATAAAAAAAGAAACTCTTACGTGCTATGGGCACTTATATGGTGTGAAAAAATATTTGAATAGAGAGCTGTTATAGATCAAAACACCCTACAAAGCATAAAAAAACAAATTTTTGTTTTTTACGACACCCTATGTGTGTTACTAATAAGGTGAGTTGGAGACCTTAGATTGTAAGCTCTTTAGGGGTGGGAACTGATGTCAATGCACTTTGTATATGTAAAGCGCTGAGTAATTTGGCAGCGTTATATAAGTACCTCAAGTAAATAAATAAATCTTTTAGCCTACTAATATCCATGTGACTGAATGGCACTGTACTACTAACTAATATCAGTCACTCCAAGAAGGTCAAATGTTTCCAATCTTCTTTTGAAAGCAGCCTGTTGATAGTCAGCAGGGGCGGCTGCTTTCAGGGGAGTAAAATGACAGCACAAATGTAGAATCCTTCAATTAATGTTTACTGTGAAATTGAATTGGCTCAAGACAGTCTCCAGACAGAAATGTAAATGTGTTAAGAATGTCGAAAATAACACGATAAACAAACAATTTATTGTGTTTAGAAAACGGCTCAACATAATACTCTCCCACTCTTACTTTTTTTTTGAGGCACACACATGCTTTTCTGATGCAGAGATTCCAGCGCTAAACTGTTTTAAATTCTCACAGCCGGATGGAAAAATACAGGAATTTCCTCAACTACATTTATTTGACCATGTTTGTCTTGTCTATAGCTGTATGGAACCCAATTCACAGAAGTGAAAGTTTATTCTCATGTCTAGTGTGTATATAATAAATATATATATATACACACCCATCTATATGTAGATATATATACAGTGCCTGGCGAAAGTATTCGGCCCCTTGAACTTTTCGACCTTTTGCCGCATTTCAGGCTTCAAACATAAAGATATAAAACTGTAATTTTTTGTGAAGAATCAACAACAAGTGGGACACAATCATGAAGTGGAATGAAATTTATTGGATATTTCAAACTTTGTTAACAAATAAAAAACTGAAAAATTGGGCGTGCAAAACTATTCAGCCCCTTTGACTTTCAGTGCAGCAAACTCTCTCCAGAAGTTCAGTGAGGATCTCTGAATGATCCAATGTTGACCTAAATGACTAATGATGATAAATAGAATCCACCTGTGTGTAATCAAGTCTCCGAATAAATGCACCTGCACTGTGCTAGTCTTAGAGGTCCGTTTAAATCGCAGAGAGCATCATGAAGAACAAGGAACACACCAGGCAGGTCCGATATACTGTTGTGGAGAAGTTTAAATTCGGATTTGGATACAATAAGATTTCCCAAGCTTTAAACATCCCAAGGAGCACTGTGCAAGCGATTAATATTGAAATGGAAGGAATATCAGACCACTGCAAATCTACAAAGACCTGGCCGTCCCTCTAAACTTTCAGCTCATACAAGGAGAAGACTGATCAGAGATGCAGCCAAGAGATCCATGATCACTCTGGATGAACTGCAGAGATCTACAGCTGAGGTGGGAGACTTTATCCATAGGACAACAATCAGTATACGCTGCACAAATCTGGCCTTTATGGAAGAGTGGCAAGAAGAAAGCCATTTCTTAAAGATATCCATAAAAAGTGTCGTTCAAAGTTTGCCACAAGCCACCTGGGAGACACACCAAACATGTGGAAGAAGGTGCTTTGGTCAGATGAACCCAAAATCGAACTTTTTGGCAACAATGGAAAAAGTTATGTTTGGCGTAAAAGCAACACAGCTCATCCCCTCTGTCAAACATGTTGGTGGCAGCATCATGGTTTGGGCCTGCTTTTCTTCAGCAGGGACAGGGAAGATGGTTAAAATTGATGGGAAAATGGATGGAGCCAAATACAGGACCATTCTGGAAGAAAACCTGATGGAGTCTGCAAAGACCTGAGACTGGGACAGAGATTTGTCTTCCAACAAGACAATGATCCAAAACATAAAGCAAAATCTACAATGGAATGGTTCACAAATAAACATATCCAGGTGTTAGAATGGCCAAGTCAAAGTCCAGACCTGAATCCAATCGAGAATCTGTGGAAAGAACTGAAAACTGCTGTTCACAAACGCTCTCCATCCGACCTCACTGAGCTCGAGCTGTTTTGCAAGGAGGAATGGGCAAAAATTTCAGTCTCTCGATGTGCAAAACTGATAGAGACATACCCCAAGTGACTTACAGCTGTAATCGCACCAAAAGGTGGCGCTACAAAGTATTAACTTAAGGGGGCTGAATAATTTTGCACGCCCAATTTTTCAGTTTTTTATTTGTTAAAAAAGTTTGAAATATCCAATAAATTTCGTTCCACTTCATGACTGTGTCCCACTTGTTGTTGATTCTTCACAAAAAATTACAGTTTTAAATCTTTATGTTTGAAGCCTGAAATGTGGCAAAGGGTCTCAAAGTTCAAGGGGGCCGAATACTTTCGCAAGGCACTGTATATCTAAATCTGTATGTGTCACCTACACATACTGAAGAGCTCCAGGGTTGATGAAGAAAACAAAAACTTTGTTTTCTCAGACCTGAATAAGTCCCCCCCCCCCTGGGTTCTAGAGCCCAGATGCTTTGTAGAGCTTTGGGTGGGATAAAGCCTCCATTTCTAAGTCCACAACTTCTCTGATAGCCAGACCTTAAACACCTACCAGGAAAAATGTAAATGAGTTGAAACTTTGTTAAGGGTGTTTCATTCGACCCAACAGAGGGTCTTTATTTTTTTTTTTTTTTTTAAACAATCTTTATTTTTCAACATATAACAAAATCACACCGTACAAGGAAAAAAAAAAGAACGCACAGTAGAAACAGCAAGTCAAACAATTGGCAAAGTGACAAGTGTTGCATGAGGGGAGCAGCAATCCTAGGCATCAAAAGGTGCTGTAGCTCCGCATACTACAGTAAGCCTCCAGGGCCGGTGATCCGAAGGGGTCTTTATTTTTGGTGAGTAGGGGTGCAAAAAGAGATTGGGGCACTTTTTTCAGTACAAAGAAATTGAAGGAACACCAGCACAGTTTGAGCACTTTTGCACTTATTGTTGGACATTTTATGGACTTTCTTATTGAATTTTGAAACACATATTGCATTTTAGCACATTTCCATATTTATTATTTATATATATATTTTTGCACCTTTATTCTCATATGGATTGTATGCATTTGGCACTTTATTTTGTAGTATTCTAAGCACTCTAGTCAATTTATATGTACACATATATGTAGCAAGCGCTGTTATTATTTACTTGTTTTAGTCTTATCCCTCAATGCAATGCACCTTGGCCCTGTACTATACCAAGACATCTAAGAAGGAAAGGTATCCTAATGACTTTCCAGGAACAGGCAGTGATAAAATGATACTCTGTCAGATTGCGTATTTTCAAATAATCCTCCTTAAACTGAAATATATCTGCAAATTGCAAGATTGTGGAAGCAGAATGTCGGCACATTCTTTATGTGCTTCTGATGGCATTTCATTTAAATTTGAAATAACATGCATTTGTGAAAGTATCTGGCTCTGTCGTGTTTTTTTTTTAAACCACAAAGTGCTTTCAAGAAAGCCGTGATGTTTCCTTTAACTAGCATAGCTTCAGCAAGTCAGATTGCATATTTAACCAAATACTTCCCAAATCTTACACAGACTGATAATCCCCCCCTTCCCTTCCATACTAGCAGAGGGTACAGTCTGAATCCAGTCTGAAGACGAGATGGGAATTGGTATGTGATTAACAGCAAGTTGTGAATGATTTTGCAGATATGCTTGGCAAGCACAGCTTTTAGAAAGCCATCAATTCCTGGAATACATTTTGAAAAAAATCTTAATCACAAAATGATCAGGATTTGTGGAGTGTCACATAAGTGAAGTTAAAGTCTGTCACATAAATGTGTGTTAACACTAGGAGCATTTAAGCGCGTTTACGTCTTAAGGTATGCTAATGCCCAGAATAAATCAATATTTTGGCCAATAGAATGCATTGATGCCGAATGCGCATAAACAATTTTACCACGTTTTTTTTAAACCCTTTCCGTTGTCACCTCCAAGCCCTTTAAAGAGGTTGTAAACCCATGAAACTTTTTTTTTTTGTTTGCAACCGGAAAGACAAACACTTAATGAGCTAGTATGCATCGCTTACCTGTATGACAGACGACATGTCGAGTCGCCCGTCTTCCGGGATCGCGGCATCCGGCCATCCGATTGGCCGGAGCCGCGGTGACATCACTCCCGCGCGCTCGCGTGGGAGCCGACGGTCACGGCACGGGACTCTGAAGGAACTGCACCAGCGGCCGTTCCTTCAGAGCGCATGCACCAGTGACATCACTGGCTGCATGTAAGGTAAATATCTCCTAAACGGTGCATGTTTAGAAGATATTTACAGTACCTATAGGCAAGCCTTAATATAGGCTTACCTATAGGTACAAGTTGGTTCAAAAATCCCGGGAGGCGGAGGTGACCATTGTGATCATGTGGCGGCTGTCATTGGCTGTCACAGTGGTCACATGATCGGAAAGCTCCCAATCGCAAGAATGCATTGGGAGCTTTCTGTGACAGTTCAGTTAATGTGCTGGGAGCACGCCCTCAGGACAGTGAACTGTTTACCTTTAGACGCATATATGCAGCGTCTTGCCGTTAAGACCCTGTTTATACCTGAGCGTTTTTCAGCTCATAAAACGCTCATCTCTGAAGTCTCAAAACGCCCAACAAGCAAAATTTCAATGGCCCCTGTTCATATATGAGCATTTTGTTGCCTGGAGCAAAATGCCTGAAGCTCAAAAAATTACATGAGCTTCTTTTTTTGCCAGATTACAAGCGTTTTGTCAATGCCTGCCTCCAAACACCTGCAAAAAACGCCCAAAAAAAAGCCTGAAAAACGCCTGAAAATTATACGCTCAGGTGTGAATGGAGCCTAAAGCCCACCTGCCGAGAGGCCTTATATAAACGTATGACTGGTGGGGAGTGGTTAAGCCACTTAGCTCCTATAAGGAAAAAAGACGTTCAAAGGAGCACAGTGTGCAGGAACCCGAAGAGATTCTTTCCTGAGTGTGCAAAGTACAAGTATTTATCAAAAATCAAGTACACCAGTTATTGTGAACTCCATGCAAAGCAGATAAAATACATATATGGGTATGGGAGCTTTTTTTTTACCTGCCAATATATTTATAGTTCTGCCTATTTAAGATGTACATGGCTCTTCCCTACAGCACAGCCCTGTTTGGAAGGACAGCAGACCCGAGTTTAAAGTATCTGTGAATGTGCTGCACCTAAACTATTGATTTGTGTGTCCCATAACTACATATATATATATATATATATATATATATATATATATATATATATATATATATATATATATATATACCCAAAATAAGATTGAATACCTTTTTTTTTTTTTTTTTTTTTTTTTTTTTTTATTGTCCAGTGGTCACATGATCCCATAGCCTTCTCTATACAGTAAACCCCCCTCCATTGCGGGGGTTACGTTCCGGACCCAGCCGCGAAAAGTGAAATTCCGCGAAATAGGAAAACCCTATTAAAATGCATTGTAGGCATGTTTTTTTACTGTCACTGTACGTGTAGAAGCATTTTAAGGTCTTTAAACACACTTTTAAAACAATAGAAACTCATTTAAACAGATAAAAGATACTAAGAGACATAGCAAGAGCTATGGAAAACACAAAAATGTTTCATTTTTAATGATTTATATAGTAAAATAACATTACAAAAAAAACCGCGAATTACCGGGACCGCAAAAACTGAACCGCGATGTAGCGGGGGATTACTGTATACCAATGCTGAGCTGCAGGGGGCTTGTCCATTTTGTAAAGGGGCTAGTTGTTGCTGACTTCTAGAACAACATGGAAGTACTTTCTCTGCTGAGTACATGGCTCTGCAGGAAAATTTGCCTTGCTGCGAGTGACTTAATAGACAGTGAGAAATACTTTCCCTGTATGTGTATGTCTTCCTTCAGAAGATGTCAATCAGCCTGGTGGGGATAGATGGGGGACATGTCTAGTAATTTGACTACTGAGATACAGGCATGCTGTGCGTAAGCATGGCATGCCTTTATCTCGATCAGGGAAACAAGAGTTAGACACAAACTGACAACCCTTGATCTGCTTCCGTTGAATGGATCTGCTTTATGATGGAGGATCAGGCATCTGTGAGCAAGTGACCTAAGTGCCTGCTAGCTTTGAGCATCATGCTCCATTTAAAGTGCTGGCTCCATCTGGCGTAAGAGGGTTAATGTAATAAACTCAGCTGAATTGATTCAACTCACCCACCAATTAAATTCAAACCTGCATTGAAAAAATGAATCTGACTGGTGAGAAAAGAAGTCATAAAGCACATATTCACAAAGTAGGACCTCACACTTTATATAGGAGTAGCTCTCTGGAATATGATTGCAGTGGATTACATCGAAAATTGAGTGGACTTTTTGATTTAAGGAATAAGTGTGGTCATTACCCCATTTTTAGAATTTTCAACAGCCCAGAGGTGCAGAAACTGATTTTGTTGCGAGCTGCTACCATTTGGCTACCACAAAGCAGCTCCATCTTTGTCATAGGGAATTTATAGATACTTTTTCATAAAAAAATAAATGTTTCTTGCAGAATATCTGTTTTTAGAAATGTTATCAATGTACTATCTGCAGACAACAGGGGGTGCAATTATGTGACCACTATGCCACCTTTGTGGAGTCACTTTACTACTTTCTTTTTGAACATGCTGAAATTTGACTGCTATTCAGAAAACCCCTAACAGCAGAATACGTTTGGCATAAAATGGAAAAAGGTTAGAACCTCTACCAACTTTGATATGCTGCATGCGTACCTTTTGATGAGATTATGGCTGTTTTTCTATTTAAGCACTCATCACTTAAAGAAAAGTAAAGGGATATTCCCCTAAAAGGGACACAACAATAAAAATATGGCAGATTCTGAACCTTTTCCCATTTTGATAGAAAATTCGTTTTTTATGCTCAGCTTGAGTACCTACAAGACAGCCATTACCCAAAACCAAAAATAAAAAAGGGTAAAGCTGGGTGAACAGATATGGCTTTTTTGGTGGTAAGGTAACCCTTCTGTCTGAAGATCATGTTGTATTTGCATACATTTCTATTTTACTTATTCTAAAAATCTACTAATTATCTATGTACTTCCCAAGCGGTCCCTGAAGTACACATATGTAAAGGCGTGTTAGTACACTTCTTAGTATGGCCACTAATGGCGCTTTTCCACTGCATGGAACCGAATGGTTCGGCTCGCTTTTGTGCTTTTCCACTGCTGGTACCGCATGGTACGGTATAGGAACGGTTCGGTACGGTACGGTGGCACTTTTCCACTACATGGAACCGAACGGTATGGCTCTCTAAAACAGTACCACTTAGATTGTGGTTCCAAGAGGTACCATACCGGTACCATATCCCACAATCCTTTGCATGCAGTCACTACTAGCCACTGATTGGTCAGAGAATCGTTGTTATCCCACCCACTTACTTTAGTACTACTTTGGTTTAAAAGCAAACCATACCAAACCGTACCGAACAGTTCCAACACCATACCATGCGGTACCATGCAGTGGAAAACCAAACCGGGCCAAGCAGGACCGAGTAGAGCCGAGCCGGTAATTGCAGTGGAAAAGTGCCATAAGTGCACTGTCCCATAAGTCATATATATTGTGTAGTGTGAGAAATTTGAAAGTTCGGGCAGCAATGTAAAGGAGAGAGGAGGCAGTTTGTGTAGTTGGCCTCCATGGGACTGCTGGGGCCTTAGTCGTAGGTATGTAGCCCTGCAGACAAGAGGTGTTCCCCAGCCAGGGAATGCCTGGAGAGGTCCTGGTACTCTAGTCAGGAGTGATAAAAGGGACAGGATGAAGTATGCCCACCTTGGAAAAGGTACTGACAACTGCTGCTGGAATTATGAGAACTCCTATTTAGCAGTTCCTTAAGAAAAGCATAGACCACTGACTGGACTTATTGTTACTGGTGGCCTATTCCAAGAACTGGTGACTGGCTTGGCCAGGAAGTATGCGGGGAAGAGTCGTGCCATGATAATGTACAGTACATGTGGTGGTGATAGTACACTTTAATTGCTCCCCCTTGGAGCGCTAACACAAAACTAGATCAAGAGGCCTGTAAGCCTCTGTTTGCCTATGAATAGCTCAGCATACACACTGCATTCCTGTACAATTCATGTGCGATTCAGTGTAATGCAATTTGAGGCCATTCATTTTAAGTTGTCTCAAATTGCACCAAAGTAGTGCATGCACTACTTTTGGAAACACACAGCAACCGGATCACATGTTCGTTTTGTACCATGCAATCTGGTGCAGGCAAACGCACTGTGTTTGTGACCTGCGTTTGGGGTGTCGTTAACTTTGCACTGACACCCGCTGCAGATTTCAAGGCTAGTGCGTTTCAACCACCGAACAAGAAATGCGCATAGATTGACGATTTTCTGTACCACGTTCTAGTGTGAACCAAGGCTTATTGGTACTCGTTATACCAGTGTTCTCTTGGCCTTTGTCTACACATAAGCTTGTGTGATTGTGGTAAGGAGTGACGCCAATCTGAGAACAGAGGCTGTTGGCACCAGTTAAATACTTCTCTGCAAATTACTGTACTGAAATATAGTGCTGTTATATAAACGAGTGGAATGAAATCTTTAGATTGGAAAATAGATATGAAGGACTGACTCCTCTGTAGAACAACAATGTAAATATGAGGGATTGCCTAAAATATGTAACAGTGAAGGTAAAAATAGACTTGGATGTACACTATAGATAAACGTCAGAGGTATGTATAAGTCCTGTGTGTAATACATTAGGCTTACTGGAAATGAAAAATAATTTGGTAATATCCTGTCTCACATGCTTGTCATAGTTACCACACACAAATTCTCTGCAGGCATGAGGGCAATGTTTATGCAGGATTTGGCCTGCCTGATTTGAAACCATTTTTTTTCTTTTAGCAAAATCATGGGCAAATGAAAGCCAGGAAACTGGATGGATAGGGTCATTTTGCTCTTCAAAGGAACAATGAAATCATTTACTTAAACCGTTATGTCTGGTTAATATGTTTTTAATGGCTGATTGACTACAGAGGATGGCTAATAACATTACAGTATGGGTTTTCCTTGTGCACCGATGTCCCCAAAGTTGTTAGATACAGAAGAATGCATGGATCTTCTCACCAACATACAAAATAAAACTGTGTTTAAAAGTTTTAACCAAATTCATTTTAAAGAATACCAGGACAACTGGATTGCCTCACCATAACAACTGGGTTGCTTCAAGAATTTGTATATTCATCATAAAATGATAATTTAGATGGATTGCCTAACAGTATCAAATAATAGTTAGCTATTAGTTAAGACTAGTGTTGAGCGAACACGGACTGTATTATTCGTGTTCGTACCGAATAATTGGATTTTTTGTACCCGAACACGGACACGGACACTTTACTGTATGTTCGGGTAAAAATCCGTGTTCGGTCGTTTTATTTCCGGGTTTTGCATGCTTTGGCGCTCTTTTCATGGCGGGCTTTCAACAGCCAATCAACAATCGTTTAACTGGTGTGCCTTAAGCCATCCCAGCCATGCCTGCAAATGTCTCAGTAGCTGTGATTGGCCGTCTGAAGCATGTGACCAAGTCTTTATAAGTTCGAGGCAGCCGCAGCGGCGTCATTATGCTGCTTAGATTCAGGGACAGAGCACACATCAACGTGCTGGCTGCTGATTAGGGAAAGATAGGCAGGAAAAAACCATTTGTGTCCGGATAGAATTGAGGGACAGGTCGGAGTGTTTAGGCAGGGCGAGTTGTAGGCATTTTAGGGATAGAGTCTGCTGAATTATAGGGTCAGTGTCTTCTACAAACTACAATCGATATTGCTGTGTGGGGGGTGGGGTCTGCACTCAATCCTGATCTACGATCTCTTCTCAATCCTGTTAGGGACAGAGTCTGCTGAATTTTAGGGAAACTGTGTTCTACAAACTACAATCGATATTGCTGTGTGGTGTGGGATTGGAGATAGGCAGGTGTCAGTGATCCACATCCATTTTTCTGTGTGTGAGCTGCAGTGAACACAATCTTTTTGGGCTGCAGTGAACACAATCTTTTTGGGCTGCAGTGAACACAATCTTTTTGGGCTGCAGTGAACACAATCTTTTTGGGGTGCAGTGAACAAAATCTTTTTGGGGTGCAGTGAACACAATCCTTTTTGGTGTGCAGTGAACACAATCTTTGTGGGGTGCAGTGAACAAAATCCTTTGTGGGGTGCAGTGAACACAATCTTTTTGGGGTGCAGTGAACAAAATCCTTTTTGGGGTGCAGTGAACAACATCCTTTTTGGGGTGCAGTGAACACAATCTTTTTGGGGTGCAGTGAACAAAATCCTTTGTGGGGTGCAGTGAACACAATCTTTTTGGGGTGCAGTGAACACAATCTTTTTGGGGTGCAGTGAACAAAATCCTTTTTGGGGTGCAGTGAACAAAATCATTTTTGGGGTGCAGTGAACACAATCTTTTTGGGGTGCAGTGAACACAATCTTTGTGGGGTGCAGTGAACACAATCTTTTTGGGGTGGAGTGAACAACATCCTTTTTGGGGTGCAGTGAACAACATCCTTTTTGGGGTGCAGTGAACACAATCTTTTTGGGGTGCAGTGAACACAATCTTTGTGGGGTACAGTGAACAGAATCTTTGTGGGGTGCAGTGAACACAATCTTTGGGGGGTACAGTGAACACAATCTTTGTGAGGTGCAGTGAACACAATCTTTGTGGGGTGCAGTGAACACAATCATTGTGGGGTGCAGTGAACTCAATCTTTGTGGGGTACAGTGAACACAATCTCATACTTCTGAAGGTTTGAGGGTGCTGCCTGTTCCATACTCCCCCTACTCCTCATCTAGCCTTTTAGGGGTACAAACAATAGTAATTGGGGCCTAGTGTGGTTGTGTACGTGTGATATACATACACTTTTTTGGGATCATATTTTCTATTCCGCTATTTAATCAAAAACCTTTGGGGATCAGTTAAATTGGGGGATAGTCTGTGTTGGTACGTGTGAGAGAGATCCACCTTTCCAAGTTGTTGGGGTTCATCTCATACTTCTGAAGGTTTGAGGGTGCTGCCTGTTCCATACTCCCCCTACTCCTAGCCTTTTAGGGGTACAAACAATAGTAATTGGGGCCTAGTGTGGTTGTGTACGTGTGATATACATACACTTTTTTGGGATCATATTTTCTATTCCGCTATTTAATCAAAAACCTTTGGGGATCAGTTAAATTGGGGGATAGTCTGTGTTGGTACGTGTGAGAGAGATCCACCTTTCCAAGTTGTTGGGGTTCATCTCATACTTCTGAAGGTTTGAGGGTGCTGCCTGTTCCATACTCCCCCTACTCCTAGCCTTTTAGGGGTACAAACAATAGTAATTGGGGCCTAGTGTGGTTGTGTACGTGTGATATACATACACTTTTTTGGGATCATATTTTCTATTCCGCTATTTAATCAAAAACCTTTGGGGATCAGTTAAATTGGGGGATAGTCTGTGTTGGTACGTGTGAGAGAGATCCACCTTTCCAAGTTGTTGGGGTTCATCTCATACTTCTGAAGGTTTGAGGGTGCTGCCTGTTCCATACTCCCCCTACTCCTAGCCTTTTAGGGGTACAAACAATAGTAATTGGGGCCTAGTGTGGTTGTGTACGTGTGATATACATACACTTTTTTGGGATCATATTTTCTATTCCGCTATTTAATCAAAAACCTTTGGGGATCAGTTAAATTGGGGGATAGTCTGTGTCGGTACGTGTGAGAGAGATCCACCTTTCCAAGTTGTTGGGGTTCATCTCATACTTCTGAAGGTTTGAGGGTGCTGCCTGTTCCATACCCCCCCTACTCCTCATCTAGCCTTTTAGGGGTACAAACAATAGTAATTGGGGCCTAGTGTGGTTGTGTACGTGCGAGATACATACACTTTTTTTGATCATATTTCCTATTCCGCTATTCAATAAAAACCTTTGAGGATCAATTGAATTGCGGGATAGTCTGTGTCGGTACGTGTGAGAGAGATCCACCTTTCCAAGTTGTTGGGGTTCATCTCATACTTCTGAAGGTTTGAGGGTGCTGCCTGTTCCATACTCCCCCTACTCCTCATCTAGCCTTTTAGGGGTACAAACAATAGTAATTGGGGCCCAGTGTGGTTGTGTACGTGTGATATACATACACTTTTTTTGGATCATATTTTCTATTCCGCTATTTAATTTAACTGGGCCTCCATGCGAGACCTGTGTGCCTTGTTGCGCTGTTTTGAGTACTCCACCAACATGGCCAGTGGCAATGACGCCGTTCTCAGCTTAACTATCCCACTTCTATGCCTCCTTGAAAAAACAATTCGGGCGATGATGGAAGAGGATGTGGCACAGGATGAGGAGGAGGAGGAGGATGAAGAGGTAACATTTCCAAGGCTTTCAGGGCAGTCATTCGCAAGGGGCTCCGAGGGTGGGTTCCTGCACACGCAAACGCCAGGGACGCAATTGTCCAGCAGGGGCACAGTTCTGGAGGATGAGGAGGATGAGGAGGAGGAGGAGCTGGAGGAGGAGATGGAACCATGTTCACAGCAGGGTGGCACCCAGGCCAGCTCATGGCCATCACTGGTGCGTGGCTGGGGGGATACAGAGGACACGGACGATACACCTCCCACAGAGGACAGCCTTTCGTTGCCTCTGGGCAGCCTGGCACACATGAGCGATTACATGCTGCAGTGTCTCCACAACGACCGCCGAGTTGCCCACATTCTAACTTGTGCTGATTACTGGGTGGCCACGCTGCTGGATCCCCGTTACAAGGACAACGTACCGTCCTTAATTCACTCACTGGAGCGCGATCGCAAGATGCGCGAGTACAAGCGCACGCTGGTAGACGCCATGCTGCTGGCATTCCCATCTGACAGCGGGGCCACAGTGGAAGCACAAGGCAGAGGAGGAGGAGGAGGAGGTCGCCAACGCAACCAGGGCACCGCCAGCACCTCAGAAGGCAGGGTTAGCATGGCCGAAATGTGGAAAAGCTTTGTCAGCACGCCACAACAAACAGCAGCACCAGCAGCTCAGATGGAACGTCTTAGCAGGAGGCAGCATTTTACCAACATGGTGGAGCAGTATGTGTGCACACGCCTACATGTAGTGAATGACGGGTCTGCCCCCTTCAACTTCTGGGTCTCCAAATTGGGCACATGGCTTGAGCTTGCCCTTTACGCCTTGGAGGTGCTGGCGTGCCCTGCAGCCAGTGTATTATCTGAACGGGTATTTAGCACGGCTGGGGGCGTTATAACAGACAAGCGCAGCCGCCTGTCCAGAGACAATGTGGACAAGCTCACGTTCATTAAAATGAACCAGGCATGGATCCCACGGGACTTTTCCGTACCTTATGCAGAATAGCAATGGATACCGACCTTACCCACCCATTGTTCCATTTTTGCTCTTTCTCACTCTTTTGGGGTGTACCCTCATTTAAAATTTTTGAAAAGAAGCAGTGTTGGCTACCTCGTCCTCCTCCTCAGGGCCAGATTAATGTAGGGGCTATTGGAGCTGCAGCTCCAGGCCCCTACCTTTTATATAGGCCCCGGGTTGGCCATATTCACTGTTACCGCTCTTCTGTCACTTGTAAACACAGAAGTCTGGCTTCTATGCTCGCTTCCCCAGGCAGCACCCTCAGAACCTCCCCACACAGCGTGAAGGCCGGACAAGGAGGGACAGTTGGCGATGCATGGATGTGTTTATGGGCTTCAGAGACAGCATCCCATGTTGAATTAGGCATGCATGGCTGCACCCTTCCTCCTCTGGGTGCATGGCAAGGCACGGCCCTTAAGGCCCTTCAAAATCCTCAGCACCAAGCCCATGATGCTGTTAATCCGGCCCTGGTCCTCCTCCACCGCCGCTTCCACCTACACCGCCCATAGGTGTGCGCAGCCTATTGCATTAAGGTGTGCACCCCAAAGTTGAAATACACATGCATGTGTTTGCCAGCAGGGAGAGTAATGTATCGGGGCCATGTACCTGTAGGCAAGGAGAAATAGAGCAGAGCAGGTCCCAGGGAGATCTTTCCCATCTCCTCACTGGCAATGCTATGTGCCCTAGGTGATTAGGGTGTGCCCAGGCACACCCAGCACACCCTGTGCGCACGCCTATGTCACCGCCACATCCACCACCACCTCAACCTCCCTCCTACTCCATATGGGCCTCGTCCTTCAGAGATGAAGAAGAACATTGTTTTATTTTTCTGTTTTTTTTTTGTTGTTTTAAGTTATTTCCCTATCCACATTTGTTTGCAGAGCACTTGCCATGCTCTTAATTACGTTTTGCTGCCATTTGCAGCACTCTAGCCCTTTCCTTTGGTGTTTTAGAGCCATTTTAGTGCCTTAAAGTTCGGGTCCCCATTGACTTCAATGGGGTTCGGTGTCCGGGAAAAGTTCGGTAAAAGTCCGGGACACGGACCCGGACTTTTTTTTAAAGTTCGGCCGAACCCGTCGAACACGGACATCTAGGTGTTCGCTCAACCCTAGTTAAGACCAGTGGTCTTCAAACTGCAGCCCAGGGGCCAGATGCAGCCCTTTGTTTGCTTTTATCCGGCCCTTGGGGCACTATTTTATCTACTGGTACCAACAATGGGACATATTTCCCTGCCAATGAAGGGGCACAATTCCTCCCATTGACACCCATATTGGGGCAAAATTCCTCCCAGTGACATCAGTGATAGGGCACGATTTCTCCCAATGGCGCCAAAGATGGGGTATTGTTTTTTCCCACTGACATCAAGACTTTGTCTAATCTCAATGACCATAGCCCAGCCCTCCTGAAGTCAGAGTGCCGGTTCTTACTAGTGCGGCTGCGGCGATCGCATGTAATGTCGGAGCGCACTGCTCCTTCATTACATGCGATCGGCTGTGCGGTGCGAGTTTAGCCATACACTTTGTATGGCTAAATGCGCACCGCACCCGCAGCAAAGATGCACAGGACCCTTTTTTGCAGCCGCATCAGGATCGGATCGCACAGCAGTTCACACTTGTGCGATACCATCCTGTGCGAACTGTGAGATCGCACTGCGATATGGGATCAAACTGGGGGTGTTGTTAAGATTACATTGACACCCCCAGCATATCGCATATGGCAGTGTGAACTGCCAGGGGTGCGTTTGCGATGTGGAACAGGCTGCGAACTCGCAGCCTTCCCGCATCGCATAAGTGTGAACCGGGGCTGAAGGACAGTAAACTGGCCCTTTGTTTAGAAAGTTTGGATACCCCTGGTTAAGACAAATGTAAGCATCTGTGAGGTCAATTTTTGGTGGGCACCCAGTAGCTGAGAGATGCCATGCAGTAACACTATAGGCCAGTAAACTTACAGGTCAGGCTTCAAGGGACCTCTCCGCTCTCACTCTCAGCTCAGAGGGCTATCCTTAAAGTAGAACTAAAGACAAAACATTTTTCAATCTGGATAGGGTAAGGAGGGGGTGGGGGTATAACACCTGTCCGTTTCTTTGTTATCTGTGTCCTTTTGGGAAGATTTCCCTTCTTTTCCTGTCCATAGCCAAAACAGAAAGTGAGGAAATCCCTTGTTGTCACCAGGGTCACCAGAACTAGAGTTCCCATTGGAATATTTCCCCTCTATTTCTATTCTGGTGAAAACCCAGAATTTGGGATCTTCCTTCACTTTCACTTCCCGTGATAATAATAAACAGCAGAGAGAGGGTGAGTCTCCCTAACAGGAATACTGCCAGCAATAAAAAACTGACACTCTCTCCAAAACTAAAAAAATAAAAAAATTGCCCTTTGTGATACTTTAACTACTTGACGACTGCCCACCTGCATTGTACTGCGGTCGAGCAGCCTGTGTAGTCAAAGCGATGTAACCATATGTCGCTGCCTACGTCCGGGTTTAGAGCACACATGCATGCATTCCCCCCTCCCCCTTCACCTGGCTCCCTCTGTGATTGCACACAGCAGGAGGCCGTCAGCAAGTCCCAGCCAATGATTCACGCTGGAAGCTGCTGATCAGCTGTGTACAATCACAGTCCAGAGCTGTGTGCTGCTAAACACAGAGGGAACAATCTGTCAGTTTCACAGATGAGAAAATGAGAGATCCAGTAGTAAAAGAAGCACACATTACACATTGTTAGGCAGACATTTAACCCCTTGATCGCCCTAGATGTTAACCCCTTCCCAGCCAGTGTCAGTACAGTGTACCACATGTGCTCCCACTGTGGAGACTCTTTAAAATTCATTAGAGTTAGGACTGCAGGTAACAGGGAGCCTTGACGTGGCCCTGCAGCTTTCACATGTGTTTGCAAATGTGTGCTAACTAAACCCCTGTATTGACGCAAACCGTTAGACAGGCCAATTTGGTTGGTAAGCAGACTGGTTGGCAAATTGAACTGGGAATTTTATCTTTGTTTGTTTCATGTGCGTTGCCCTTCCATGTGTTCTTTGCTATGAAGGCCAGTTATAGGTGGGGGCAGAGGCCATTTTCTTTGTTGTATATGTGTACTGGTGAGTGGACATACTGGGTGCCTTTGCTGTAATACTATCAGCTGGGCTTCCATTATGCCCCCAATTACCTTTCAGGAGGGATGGGCCACCTCCAGGCTCACCTGCCCCCTATCTATCCATTAGCTTGCATGTGCTCCCACTGTGGAGACTCTTTAAAATTCATTAGAGTTAGGACTGCAGGTAACAGGGAGCCTTGACGTGGCCCTGCAGCTTTCACATGTGTTTGCAAATGTGTGCTAACTAAACCCCTGTATTGACGCAAACTGTTAGACAGGCCAATTTGGTTGGTAAGCAGACTGGTTGGCAAATTGAACTGGGAATTTTATCTTTGTTTGTTTCATGTGCGTTGCCCTTCCATGTGTTCTTTGCTATGAAGGCCAGTTATAGGTGGGGGCAGAGGCCATTTTCTTTGCTCTTTAGTGTCAGTACAGTGACAGTGTATTGTATTATCACTGATCACTGTATTCATGTCACTGGTAAGGTCAGTGGCGGTCATTCAATCCCTCCAAACCCTCACTTAGTGTCAGATTTCCCACCACACTATCGCAGTCCCATTATTATATCGCTGATCGCCACCATTATTACCATTATTAGTATAAAAAAATTCAAAAATAAAAATTACAGTATATATACCATAGTTTGTAGGCACTATGTCATGCAAACCAATCAATATACACTTATTGGGATTTTTTGTTATCAAAAACACATAAGAGAATACGTTCTGGCCCAGATTTATAAAGCAATTAGATTTTCTATTTTTTTTTTTATTAGATATGTTTTATAGCAGAAAGTAAAAAATATTGGGTTTTTTTTTTTTAATTTTCAGTCTTTCTTCGTTTACATCACAAAAAAATTAAAAACGCCAGTGGTGATCAAATGCCACCAAAAGAAAGCTCTATTTGTTTAAAAAATGATATAAACTTCATTTGTGTACAATGTTGCATGACCGCTTAATGGCCAGTTAAAGTGCCGAATAGCAAAAAATGGCCTGGCTCTAAAGGGGATAGAATCTTCTGGAGCTCAAGTGGTTAAAGTAAGCTAAACTAAAAACAAAGATAAACCCTTAGAATTTGTTTACACCAGTGTTGCCCTCTGAAAAGTGAGAGAGTTTGCCAGATGTTGAGGAGGCGGCATGTCACCTTCTCCCTGCCTGTTTTAACTCCTTAACCACTTGCCAACCGACCTCTGCATATATACTGCGGCAAAGTGGCGCTATTGCATGAAGCGACGTACCTGTACGTCGTTTCTTTCAATAGCCACTAGATGACGTGATGGCTAGCAGGGATGGGAATCAACGGGTCCAGCGGACTCAATGTCCGCCGGCCACCTGCAATCATCCCAGGGAGAGGCAGAACAGCGATCTGCCTATATAAACAAGGCAGATCGCCGTTCTGCAAAGGGGCAAGATGGAGATCTTGTGTTTCTGCCAAGCAGGAACCAGGATCTCTGTCTTTCCCCAATCACTGTACCCCCCCCCCACAGTTAGTAAGCACCCCCTAGGGTCACACTTAACCCTTTGATCACCCCTGATGTTAACCCCTTCCCTCCCTGCCAGTGTCATTAGTGCAGTGACATTGTGCTTTTTTTTTAGTATTGATCACTGTATTAGTGTCCCTGGTCCCCAAAAAGTGTCAGTTAGGTGTCCGATTTGTCCGCCCCAATGTTGCAGTCCCGCTAAAAATCTCTGTTCACTGCTATTAGTAGTAAAATAAATAAATCAATAAAAATTCCATAAAAATATTGCATCGTTTGTAGACGCTATAATGTTTGCGCAAAGCAATCAGTATAGGCTTATTGGTATTTTGTTTGCCAAAAATATGTAGCAGCATATATTGTCCTAAATTGATGAAAAAAAATTACATTTTTAAAAATTTTTAATTGGCTGTGTTTTAAAGCAGAAAGTAAAATTTTTTTTTTTCAAAATTGTCGCTCTTTTTTTTGTTTATAGCGCAAAAATAAAAACCGCAGAGGTGATCAAATACCACCAAAAGAAAGCTCAGTTTGTGGGGGAAAAAAAGCATACATTTTATTTAGGAACAGCGTCGCACGAATGCGCCATTGCCAGTTAAAGCAACGCAGTGCCATATCGCAAAAAATGATCTGGTCATTAGGGGGTAAAACCTTCCGGTCCAGAAGTGGTTAAAGCCCGCACCTTAAGCATGTGCATTGCCAAAGTTATGTTGGGTACCCATTCACTTGAATGGGCTGTGTATGACAGGTGGTAATGCCTGCCTAATGCAATGGAAGGAATTACCGTATTTTTTTCTATACCACAAAGCAAAGCATCGTGGCCACAACATGTGTATACCCCTGTATGGCTTCCATTGGATTTTTTTTTTTTTTTTTTTGAGGGGCAGTGGGGCAGTAAAGATGTGCTGCAAATGCAAGTGTAAACTAACTGTCAGTTCACTCTAGGGTGATCCGACTTAGGGGGCGACCTGTGAAGTCGTGTGCACCGCGACTTCGGCGCGACTTGCACGGGCTTCATAAAATAAATGTCTATGCAAGTTGCTCCAGGTCACCCCAAAGTAGTACAGGACCCTTTTTCTAAGTCAGAGCGACTTGTGTCGCTCCTATTAGAACCGTTCCTGTACTACTGATGGACCGCGACGGTCCGCTACTTGTCAGGCTGACCAAGTCGCCTGACAAGTCGTATTAGTGTGAATGGGGTCTAAGCCTTATCCTTTCAACTATTTTTTTTTTTATATTTTTTTTTTTTTTTTTACTTTTTGATTTGTTTTCTTTCTCTGTTTGCAAATCTGTTGTCATATATGCCACTGACAAAGGAAAAAAAGAGAGAAGCCTAAAGCAAGCGGCATATGTAGAGTCGCTAACTTTCTTGCTTATTTTTCCATTTAGTCTTTTCCATATATCCCGGATCTGGTATTTATATTCAGCAGCCACTCAATTGTCTCATTATGCTCCTGTGATTTGTTTGGTGCTGTCACTGTATTATGCTGACTCTTCATGTGAACTCTGCCTGTACATTTGTGTTTCATCTCTGAGTGAGTGGAAAATGTTTTTCATGTTACATCGAATCACATTATTTCTCACTGAATAGAACAGAATTCAGCTGAAGAACAAATATAAGTGGGACTTTAGCTTCAGGAAGAAGCAGCGAAGCTTTTTATGTGAAAAATGCCCTCTAATGCGCTATGTGCCTGTAGTGATGTAACTCAATTCTAAAGTACAATGGGATGCTCCTGTACTGCACATAGACCTCCTTATCGATTGCTGATATAACGGTCCCGTTGTAGAGGGTGATGTAATCCTCTTCAAGTTACTAAGGAAAGTGACCTTGAGGGAGATCGAATGGCTGAGCCACAGAGGTGGATGCATTCTAACTAAGTTACCTTGTTTCTTGCTAAATTGGCTATATCCTTACACCCACATTGCAGAAACAGATTATAGAAGCAATCATGCCTAACGCAATAATAGGGGGCTATCTATTAGTGAAACATGAGATTGTACATGAAAGCATCTAAGAGCTGCATTACGCTGCAACATAGCATTAAACAGCAATTCACACTCCCGCAAACAGATGCCTTCTTCTTACAATGAATGGTCATTTCATTTTCTGTTTCAGCAAATTTCCTTCTTAAAACCTCTCATTTCGGAAAATGAAGCTAGTAAAGAGCACTGTGTTCAAATGACTGCTGCCCTTGTCAAAGCCTAGTTGGATCTGCTACATACTTCTGGATATTTGTACAGTAATACCTTGGATTGCAAGCATCATTCATTCCGGAAACGTGCTTGTAATCCAAAGCATTCTTATATCAAAGCGAATTTCCTCATAAGAAATAATGGAAACTTAGAGGATTCGTTCCACAACCATTTATTTTATAAGTCTTTCAGTTTAAAGTCTATATCAGGGATTCCAAACTACGGCCCTCCAGGTGTTGCAGAACTACACATCCCAAGAGGCATTGTAAAACACTGACATTCACATACATGACTAGGCATGATGGGAATTGTAGTTCCTGACCAACTGGAGGGCCATAGTTTGGGAATTCCTGGTCTATATAAAAAGATTATAGCAAAAGTGATAGGTTGTGTAACCATAAAATGTCCATCCACAAACGGCGCCTCCACAAGGGGATTAGAAGCAAAATCCAGCAGGAGCTACAGAGTATAAAAGAGAAGAGAGGTGCATCTAAGGCCCCTTTCACACGGGCTTTCTGATCAGGTCCGCCTGTCAGTTTTTCAGGTGGACCTGGTTGGATGCTCCATGCATCCCTATGGAGCAACAGATGTCAACGAGGCATATCCGCTGCTATCCGATCCGATCCTGTCCATGAAATCCAGGAGGAGGATCCAGGAGGTCAGTTTTCATCCGATCCCCTATAAAGAGGGGTTGGAGATCTGACAGTTCCTTCTCTGGAAAGTAAGTGGAGATGGAGCTTTCATCTGCCTGCTCAGCAGGGATTGGCAGATTGATCCCCGTTGAGCAAAATGGAGTAAAGCTTGTGTGCGAGGACCCTAAGTGTAGCAATATGGTTACATTTAATGAAGGTACAACATTTAGCAACACATGGTTAATAAATAAAAAAGGCACATCTACTGTATGTATGCAGGCATCTGGGTTAAAGCTGTCCACAAAGACCATCTTCTGCAACGCCGTCTCTCACCGCTGTCAGTCTGTAATCGTAACCAGGAAGACTACCCTGCAGTAAAGCAATCTAAAAGCGAGGCTTCACCCACTCATAGAGCGCAGTGTGGAAGAGATGACGGAGATGGCGGTGTGGAGGATGGTCTATGTGGACAGCTTTACCCTGGAAGCCTGCATACTTAGATGTGCCTTTTTTAATCATCAACCACGTGAGTTGCTTAATATTGTACCTTCAATAAATGTAACCATATTGCTACACTTAGAGGTGCCTCTCTTCTCTTTTATCCTCAGTTGTGGCATGATGCTACTTGTATATCAAGTCAAAATTTATTTTAAAAATTTGCTTGTCTTGCAAAGCCCTCTGGAACCAAGTTACTCTCAAACCAAGGGTTTACTGTATAAATAAAACAGCAATAGACCATATACTGGTGGATGATTTTACCCATTTATAGTACGTTACTTATACACTTGCAGACCGCCCCACAGCAGTTTTCCTGCTACAGGGTGGCCGCGCTGTGCAGGATCACGTATATATATATATATATATATATATATATATATATATATATATATATACATGTGATCCTGCATGTCCTGGTTTTGGGTGCAAGTGTGCGCTGGCGGTTATTCTACACAGCGGGAACTGATCAGCGGGTCTGGCAGACCCAATGTCTGCCGACACCCGCTGATCATTCGGTACACAGGCAGGACGGAATCTGCCAATGTAAAAAACAAGGCAGATTGCGGTTCTGTCAGGAGGGAAGGCATGGTTCGTGTGTTCCTGCAAAGCATGTCTTCCCCTAGTAAAACCACCTCCCACACTGTTGGAAAACACTGGCTAGGCACACAGTTACCCTTTGATCGCCCCTGATGTGTAACCCCTTCCCAGCTAGTGTCATTAGCACAGTGACAGTGCATGTTTTTAGCACTGATCACTGTATTAGTGTCACTGGTCCTTAAAAAGTGTCAAAAGTGTCAGTTAGTGTCCCAACTGTCCGCCGCAATATCATAGTCCCGCTATAAATCACTAATCACCACCAATACTAGTAAAAAAGGAAATAAAAATATCCCGTAGTTCGTAGACGCTATAGCTTTTGTGCAAACCAATCAATATACGATTATTGGGATTTTTTTTTTTTTTTTACCAAAAATATGTAGCAGAATACAAATTGGCCTAAATTGTTGATGAAATTTTATTTTTACATTTTTTTTTTTTTTTTATTGGATAGGTTTTATAGTCGAAAGTAAAAAATATTTTTTTCAAAGTTGTCAGATCTTTTTGTTTATAGCGCAAAAAATAAAAACCACAGAGATGATCAAATACCACCAAACGAGCTCTTTTTGTAGGAAAAAAAAGAACATACATTTTGTTTAGGTACAAAATTGCCAGTTAAAATAACACAATGCCATGCCGTATTGCAAAAAATGGCCTGGTCTTGAAGGAAGGGGGGGGGGGGGGTAAATCTTCCGGAGGACAAGTGGTTATTTAACATTCTGTCTTATATGGTCTTGTATTTGTATGCCTAGCTTGTCATTCGGGTTTTTAAATTTATTAAATGTTACGTCACCCATGGTGTTTGTTCAGTAAATGAAAATGTAAATGAGACTGCGATAGGGCATAATTACTGATCATTGTCCTGACTGACTTTGAAGAACTGAAATATCATTTTAACAGGTCACTGCACATCACAGCTAAATCTCCATATATACATGCAATAACATTTCTAAAAATCTGTTGTCATAATGGTTTCCCGTTACTCTTGTTGTCATATTGCAAACCTCTTATGTTTAATTAGCTGTTGGTAAGAGTGGCAGAAACACCGAGGACATTTTAAAGTTGGCAATACACTAGTAGATTTTTGAACAAACTTTCTTAACATACTAAAATTCTCAGTATATTCGATGATTTTGACTAACATTTTTCGAAAAGTATTTTAAAATTTAATTTTCTTTTAAATATTGGAATTTTAGAATCTTCCCAAATGAAACCACATACACTGTAGAAATTCATTCCAGAAAATGTTTCCATCCTGCTCCTTCGAATTTCCTCATCGGCGCAATTAAAAATGAATGTCAATTTGACCTCACTAATGATTACATATGAAATGATCATTCCTAAAACAAAAACTTTGAAACAAAATTCTACTCGTGTATAGCCAGCTTGACAGTAATTAAAGAATTTAAAAGGTCGGTGAACACAGACTTGAAAACACATACATTATTACAGGTTTTTTTTTTTTTTTTATAATTTATTTCCCTCTGTTTATTAGAAAGGGGGGACTTCATATTGTATTTACTTTAGCACAGTAGTTTCATCAGTCTTGACACACAACAAAGCAGTGAAAAACAGAAGCAATGAGACGAGTATTGAAGCAAGTTTGTTAGCTCGATTCATGCTCCAGTATAAAACGTACCCAACACTTTTAGTTCTGTGTGAGTTTTGAATGAAAATCAAGAAAATCATAAAATTCAGTGCAAAACTCGATGGGTGAGGAAGTGGTGAGCAGACAAACAGAACTTTTATCCTTTAATTTAAGAAATCTCTGCGTGTCATCAGCACACCACGGTAAACCAGAAGAAAAACATTTATTCTTGTTGCTTGTTGAAGGCTGTCACTTATTCTTGATAAAGGGATCCTTGAACCACCACTTCCCGTCTGGCCCGTGTAGATAAATGGCTGAACGAGCGCAACACCTTTGTGGATAGATGCACCTATACGTTCTACCACATCGCTCGCTCGTGGCACAATTTGAGGGACACGGCCCTGCACTATGTGATAATAATAATTGGCCCTGCACTGTGTGATCACTGTGAACAATCACAGCTATGACAATAGTAATCGTGAACACTGGCTTTCATTTTTGAAGCCTATGTTTACTACTGTGAAATCTGGGAAAATGATCCTGTGATCAGATCGTGCCATGAGCAAGAAACTGTACTGGTCGGGGATGATCATTTTTTTTTTTTTTTTACACTGTGATTGCTTTTACAGCCATGATAACTATATAAACAATAATTTCTAACACTGTTCAACTGCACTCATGCCTTCTGTGTTTACTACTGTATATGGCTGGATGGGTACTGCACCGATGTGGGTGGACTTACCTGTATAACAGATGTCCAATTGGATTGAGATCTGGAGAATTTGAAAGCTAAATTTAACACCTAAAAATCATTGCGTTCCTCAAACTATTCTTGAATTCATCAGAACAGGCCATCTTCTTCCATTACTCCGTGGTCCAGTTCTGATGCTCACATGCCCATTGTAAGCAATTTTGGCTGTGGACACGAGACTACAAGCCCCATACGCACCAAAATGTGTTGCACTGTGTGTTCTGACACCTTTGCATAGGGACCAGCTTGAACTTTTTTTAGCAATTTGAGCTACAGTAGCTCTTCTATTGGATCAGACTACATGGGCCACCCATAACCCCATCGCTGGCTTACTGGTTTACCTTCCTTGGACCACTTTTGGTAGTTTTGGAACATCCCATAAGAGCTGTAGATTTGGAGACACTCTGACCCAGTTGTCTAGCCCACAGTTTCTCAACCTTTTTTCACTCAAGGCACCCTTTAGAATTCTGTACAATCACGGGGCACAGCAGAAGGTGCGTTCAAGCACACGCACGTTGCATCTTTCAATGGGTTGCCCTATGGGCAGAGTTGCTTTGTAGCTGTAGTCCCACCCAACACCTCCTGCTGCACAGGTAGAAGCTGGGAGAGGGGACCTGCAGAAGGCAAAGGCAAAGGGAACACCACAGACAGCCCTCTCTCTTGCTGGCCTGTTCCTCTGAATCATCTACGGAGCCGAGTCAGGGGAAACGAGGGACGCTGGGCAGGCTCTTGATGCCTTCCTTAGCAATGATGATGTCATCGGTTGACAGGGCGTGGGCTGGGAGTACCCTAACAGACTTTATGCATGTTTAAAAGGCACAAGACCAAAAAAAGTTACAAATTTACAAAATTACAAAGGTACAAAACAAATTAGTTGTGCTCTTGCTGAGGGCACCACCAATGACTCCTTGCGGCACACCAGTGTACCGCGGCACCCCAGTTTAAAAAAAACCCTGGCCATTACAGTTTGGCATTTGTCAAAGTCGCTTATATCTTTACACTTGTCCACTTTTTCTGCTTTCAACACATCAACTTCAGGGACATGTTCACTTGCTGCTTATTTTATCCCACCCATTTTTAAATGCCATTGTAACAAGATGATCAATGTTATTCACTTTACCTGTCAGTGGTTATAATGTTATAGCAGATTGGTGTGTGCGTGTGTATATATATATACACTGCATCTCTCTCACTCTCTCTCTATCTATCTATGTATATTGCAGGTCTTTAGATGTGGTTGTTGCATTTGTTTTCTTTTTTAAGCTTTTTTTCTTTGTTTTCATCTGTGATCCTACTAGTAATGTACTTCCTGTTATAGGGTGACAATGCTCACTCACTGTACCATATCTCTAGAGGAGCAGCAAACTTTTTTGTAGCAAAGGAGGTGAAATCCTATAGCGGGATATATTAAAATAACAGACCACCTTCCCCTCTCCTTATCTCTGTTACATGAAGGGAAGGTGTTCTGTTGCCCACAGAGGGAACTGGGCAAAGCTTATGATATTTCTTGAAATTTTGGAGCAATGAGGGCACAATAATTAGAAGTTTTCTAGATTTCTAGCTGGACCACCACTCCACCAGTTACTTTTTGAACTTATTGAACAGGTATAAGAGACCAGAAGTAAGTAAAAGTAAGAAGAAGAATAAAGAAATAAGCAGATGTAAGAAGTAAAAGTAAGAAGTAGGCAGAAGTAAGAGAAATGTATCATTAAGGTTTACATACAATATAAAGTGCCCCAAAACACATATTTAGAAAAAAGTATACGGAATGTACTTTACGTTTCTGGTGAGCCCTGCTTCACTGTTCCCCAGTCACTGCAAGTAGTACACACTTCTAATAAAGTGAGTACCGGCATCCCTGCCGCAAGCTGTGGTTTCTGCTGCCAGCTTGTATGTCACTACAGGTGGCAGGACAAACTGATAATAAACCCATCAAGGCCAATTGAAACTTTGCAGTAATTGGAGAGGAACAAAGTAGCTGTATTTTTAAGACACAGACCACCAGAAAGGCAAGCATATTCCCACTTCTTTTAGTAGATATGGTGTTGGATACAAGTTACCGTGTACTGGCGGCAAGCTTTAATAGCCAACAAATGAACTCTATTAGTTGTACTTATTATTTCTGTAGTTAATCAGTTACACCAGATATTGTTTCATTAAAGGTAATAAAGAAAATTGTGTTTTCTTTCAGTTTTATGAAGAAGCTGGAACTTCCTCTGAGATTGATGCACACAGACACAGATTCACCAGTAGGTAAGCATGCTGTCAGTTTCTAGTATTTATAATAATGAATATAAAATGGAACATACTAGATGTCATATCAATGAAAGACATCTCTACAATAATGAATGCAATATAAATATTCTGTACCATTTAAACCCTGCCAGTGATTGATTATAAGTACGATTGGGACAATAAATCAGAGACCAGATCATCACTGGAAAATCTTTATCAGACAGAATCAATGATAAACTGTCTTTAGTGGCAATGGAGGATGTTGGTTTTCATCAAGCCTTATGGCCCTCACACACGATCAGAAAATTGTACAAGAAATGCCACTTTTGGAACGTTCGTAAGATAATCTGATCATTAGTACACAGCTTTCGAGAGCCGATCAGTTCATCCAACAATATCCGATGGGACAAGCGCAAAAATGTTTCTCGTACAATACCAGATCGTACGATTTTTGTTTAATCAGTACAGTTGTCTTTCGAAAATACAATACAAATAAACTACAACACATTATATCGCTTTCAAATTTTTCTTTTGTCGTACCGGAATTTTTTAAACTTTAGTAAACTCTTCATTTTTGATATAAGATAGGCATGCGAAAAGAAACCAGGACAGTCATTCATCTGATAATCTCATAGTGCGTACCATTAGCAAAGGTTCCTAGTGCATTGTGTCATGATTTTATCAACAATGACTGCTTATGCCCTGAGGAAAGGGGGAGCTTTTTCCCCCCAAAATGTGCTGTTTGTATTTGATTCTCTTAATGTGAAGTTCCAGGTTCTACCTAAATAGTCATAAAAATGCTTTCTTCCTCTCCTAACACCTTTTCTGATTATCCTGTGTAAGAAAGATGTAAATACTTATTTATTTTCAGGCCGTTATGGTCTGTTTATGTGATCCGACTCCCCGGTGTCAGACAGCAGTGGCTGTAGGAGAGTGGAGGGATCACCGACACTGGATGGGCCATAAGAGCTTATGGGTGACATCACGGCTCCCGGCTTTACTAGCTGTTGTCCAGCACTCTTATCTCCCTGCTGATGCTGCCGCTGGTTGACTAAGTAGAGATCATGTGACTGGGCTGGAAATAGGTAAGTATATACATCTTTCCTACACAGATTAGTCAGCATAGGTGTTATCAGGGAATTTTTAAAATTAGTTAGGCATATCCTAAATAATTCAAAAAGTCCTTTAGTACCAGGTGTTCCTTAGTACACGTCCAAGAACTTACCGTGTTGCAAGCACTTCCTTTGCCACTAACTCTGTATTAAACACAGATCCTTCGGAACCAACTTTCACTTCTATTGATCCAGTGCTAACACACATATCAAGCATAAAAACTCAAGGAAATCAAAAGAAAGAAAGGGCAGGTGCAGGGAATGATGCAGTTCTCTAATCCGTGAGCTGGCCAAGGAGAATTAGGTGGCAACAGAGTGCATGCACTGCAGGATTCCAGTAACCAAGAGTTGAAGTAATATAAAGGAGAACCCATAATGTGTTTTTGTAGCCTATGTATAATTGCTACACACTTTTAGCTAGTTTAAAGCTTTTTGAGAGTACACAATTTTCTTGCCCCCCCCCCCCCCTTCTACAAAGGCTCATTAAGAGGCTGTCTGAGAAAAGCTTTATTCCAGAAGAAGCCAACTGGATGAATGATCACATTTATAGAGATGGTAATGGTCCTGTTGTCAAATCTTAAGGTGAGGACAGAATAAAAGAGTAAGGATTACAGTGAGTAAAGAAATGAATAGCGATCCAGGTTCGTTAGGATAGAGGAGCAAAGCTACAGCCTATTGTATTCTTCCATGATACTCCAGGAAAATAAAGTTGAGATCCTTTTTTTTTTTTTTTTAACTTGAGTGTTTAAGTTTTGTGTGCAATAAGTCTGTTGAGAGTCTTTTAGCTAGTTAGAAATGACCCAGAATGGTGTTCTTATTTTTATTGAAATGACTTAATAATTTCTGGTCAGTAAGTAAATTTTCTGCATTATCATCATTCTATTCTCTTTTATTAACCACTTAAGCCCCGGAGGATTTTCCTGCGCAAAGACCAGGGCCTATTTTGCGATTCGGCACTGCGGGACTTTAACAGACAATTGCACGGTCGTGCGACGCTATACCCAAATGAAATTGACGTCCTTTTTTACCACAAACATAGCTTTCTTTTGGTGGTATTTGATCACCAGTGCAATTTTTATTTTTTGAGCTATAAACAAAAAAATAGTGACAATTTTGAAAAAATAACAATATTTTTCACATTTTTTTTATATGAAATTTCCAAAAAAAATTTAAAAATCTAAATTTTTTAACATTTTAGGCCAATTTGTTTTCTGCTACATATATTTGTTAAAAAAAAATCGCAATAAGCGTATTTTGATTAGTTTGCGCAAAAGTTATTGCGTCTACTAACTACGGGAAAGATTTATGTCATTTTTGTTGTTTTTTTTTTTTTTTACTAGTAATGGCGGCGATCTGCGTTTTTTTTTGCCGGACTGCGACATTACGGCGGACTGATCGCACCCTTGACTGACATTTTTGACACATTTGGGATACCAGTGACATTACTATAGTAATCAGTGCTATAAATATGCACTGTTACTGTAAAAAGGACACTGGCAGGGAAGAGGTTAACTTTTTTGGTGATCACTGGGTTAAATGTATCCCTAGGGGCATGATTCTAACTGTGGGGGGGGGGGGTGGCTTGTGATGTAACCACAGAGACATACGATCCTACATAGCAGGATCGTATGATCTCTTCAGTTACATCAGGGAGAATGACAGGCGGCTTTGTTTTCATTAGCCGCCTGCCTTTCTCCCTCTCCAGCGGGAGATCGCGAGTGACCGGCGGACATCGGAGCTGCCGGTCACTCGCGCGGGGATGTAAGTGAACGAGCGGGGGCGGGAGCGTGCCTCCGGCGGCGCGCACTCGCCCCCTAGAGGCTCGTAGGCGAGCGACGTAGCCCTACGTCAGTTTGCCTGTACGGGGCTGACTGCCGCAGTAAATAGTCGTGCGGCGGTCGGCAAGTGGTTAAATGTGATGGACTGAGTTTTCTTAAATCAGTGACTACATTTTCTCAAATGATAATAAGCATGTTTGCATTCCAGGAAAAAGAAAGAACTATGTGACCCACTGATGCTATAGTCCTAATAATAAAGATAATATAATGGTTTGAAGTTGTACTTGTTTTACAGTTATTATGCACACAAAGTATGTTAAAGGTCCATGCCTCTAGCAAATCTCATTACAGGGGCCAAATGCAATAGTAACCCCTAATATAGAGTAAGAAAAAAACAACAGGTTTGCATTAGGTAATTGGCATACTAAATTAATCTCGGTGCAAGTTAATAAACATATGATATATACCATAGAAGTATCCATTCTAGCTTTCAGACCTACCAGAATATGTCCTGTAACTGTAAAAATATGCCGATTAGAGCCGGTTCACACTGAGGTGATCCGACTTCGGGGGGCGACCTGTGAAGTCGCGTGCACCCCGACTTTGGCGCGACTTGCAGGGACTTCACATAATGGAAGTCTATGCAAGTCGCTCCCAGGTTGCCCCAAAGTAGTACAGGACCCTTTTTCTAAGTCGGAGCGATTTGTGTCGCTCCTATTAGAACGAGTCCTGTACTACTCAATGGACTGTGACCTACCGCGACTTGTCAGGCTGACAAGTCACCTGACAAGTCGCGCTAGTCTGAATGGGCTCTTAGGCTTTAGTGTGTATAAATATGCAGATATGGGCTGGGGTTGGTGTTTGACTAAATACATAAGAACAGCATACTATTTCCATCCAATCAATCTTTTTGATTAAGTCATTGTGATCATGTGTATCAACCTGGGGCATTAAAGTACAAATTTCACCTAACAACAGAAGGATAGGATTTATCAACTACCTAAAATAAATTTAGGCTTAGTTACCCACTCCAACCATTTGGATTCTCCAGTTCATTATCAAAGTGAAGATTACACATTACAAAGTCCATACCTGTATACATATCCAGTCCAGGTTGAAGTTACATTTTAACAGGTATATTACCATTAAACTACTGTAAGGGGAGGGTGTCCTTTTATTTTCTATTAAATATTTTTTTACATTTATATTTTTTTACACATTTGTATTTATTTTTTTTATATACTACTATCACGAGCAGGTTGAAAAGCCCACTATGAGACAGTAGTGACAGGTCATCTTTATGGAAACATCAACTACAAAATATGTCAACCAGGTGTCTAATAGTTAGATGTACCACATCCCTTGATTAGAAATAAATATATTGGGAAACAAGAAAAATTGGATTTTTACGGTACAAGGAATACTTCAAAATTGAAAAAAATAAAGTTTTTATTGAAAACATCACAGATTTTAAAAAAAATACATATATAAAAAAAAACAATTAAGGTCTCCCGAGGAAGCCAATGGTTGGCGAAACATGTAGAGCTGGAGTTTCCGCATACACACATTAATCATTTGAATACTGTGCAAAGTTTTTAATATATGTATTTTTTTACTAAATCTGTGATGTTTTCAATAAAAATGTTAATATTTTTTTAAATTTTAAAGTATTCCTTGCACCGTAAAAATCCAATTTTTCTTGTTTCCCAATATATTTATGGAAACCTTAGGGATCTATGCAGCCTATGCATATAAGGGACAGTAGGTCCCTGATCTGCTGTACACATGGCCACAGTGCTGGGACTCGGGTTCATTCTTCAGCCAACCTAAAAATTTACAATGGTTCACAGAGAAGCCAGGTGAGCTCCAGGACAAGGTGAGAGGGAAGGAGGCAGTGGGGGAGCGCACTAATTCTGCCAACAGCACGGAGAAAAAAGTTTTTTTTTAACCTTATCACGTATCTATCATAACACAGTTATGATAGTGGCAGTAAAACCATTAATGATGCCTATCCCTTCATCAGTAACAACTTAGACCTCTTTCACACAGGACCCCTAAAATGACAGATTTGTAGGCCTTTTCTTCACTAACCTAGTATTTATTCACACATATATGTGCAAATACATGCGCCTCTTGCCCTTGATTTAGAAACTATGAGAATTTTTACGCATGTGTTAATACGCATATGTGCTATACAGCCCATCCTCATGCTTTTCCTGCCAGGAATATCTAAAGCTCAAAAATCAATACCATGTGTAAGTAAAGTGGTTAGCAAATAAGTCTTCAGGTCAGTCTGCATTGTGAAGTCCACCTCTGGGAATAAGAACAATCTCCAAACAGAACTGCAGTAGCAGAAAGAGGAATTTAAAGTGATATTAAAGGTATTTTTTTAAAATTTGCAGAGAGCAGCCCCGATCCTCCTCTTCCCTGGTCCCCTGTCAGCGCTCCTGGCTCTTCCTCTTCTCCGAGCCGCTTGCTATGGGGGCACTCGTGCATGCTCCCTCCCAATCCCCCCCCACAGAACAGGTCTTAGCCCCACCCCCACTTCCTCCTCACTGGCTGTTATTGATGGCAGTGGGGGCCAATGAGGAGGCACAGACCCGGAAGAGCAGCTCTCATGCACATCGCTGGATTGGGACCGGAATTAGGTAAGTACAATGGGAGACTGCGGGGGGGCTGCATACTTCACACTTTAGAACCTCTTTCATTAAAGTAATAATAAACCCAAAAGCAAACATTCATACAGTAGATGTGATGGCTGCATTATTATTATTATTTTTTTTTTTTTTCAGGTGTTCTTTCTTCTATTTTTATGTGATGATCCAGCCAACACGTCTGTTGCTTTTCAACAGAGCAAGTTCTCCTGCAAATATAGTTAGGAGTGTTAAGAAAAATAATTTACCGCTGACGGTGGTGTTTACAATGATCAGCTTTTCTTCATTTATGTTAAACCTTTATCCTAAAGGGAAAAAAAAAAAAACAATTAGCTGTAACTGCTTTTAAAATGTTAGATGGAGTTTGGCTTCAGTGTATTTAAATCTTCTAGTACATCAAGCACTCCCCTCCCCCCAGACTGACAATGTTGCTATCCAAGGGTGCCCCCTGTGCTCCTTCATCCAGAGTGGGGGCACTCTAATACAGGAGGTGTGCTGCAGCCATATAACCAGTTGAAAACAGAGGGTAAAAAAGCCTAAAAAAAAAAAAAACCCAAAAAAAACAAATGCAGCCACCACATCTAATGATTGGTAAGCTGCAATATATGACATTTGTGGCTTCTGTAATGCCAAATTTACTGTTAATATATAGTAATTAGGTAGGAAAGGGTTAAAGAGATTTTGTTTTTCTCATTTACAGATAATCCTAATTAGTTTGTATTTTATATGAACTGGCTATAATTTTGCAATATTTGGCAAGCCTGATACAAATATAAAGCCAGTGAGTCAATAACAACTACTGTTATCAAGTCTGAGCCAGCGCTATACAACGTGACTGTGTAGAAGTTGCAGTAAACTTTTCCATTTCATTAAATCTGACTCACTGAGCAGAACATTGCAGTTCATATATAACACCCAAATTGCTGCTTGACTTTTTGCATAGGTATTTTTTTTTTGTAGCTACCTTGATATGGGGGGGCAACCTGCATTTCAAGCTTAGCCTTTCATTATAAAAATGGTTAATTATTTATTACAGACCTTTGCTACAAAACAACTTCAAAAGAGATTTTATTTTGAGTGTATAACCCATAAATATATTGTCATATGTAGTGAACAATAATGTGTCGTAGGTGTAAGTATGCAGATAAAGGATTCAGTACTTTCTTTAGCCTGCTAAAAATAAAATAATAGAAAAAAATAAAAATAAATAATAAATAGTATTATATATCCATCTGTTAATTATTTTATGACTGCTATACGCACATACAGTATGTGGTGACAGTGCAGGTTGGCCTTAATACCCACCCGCCACATATATGCATCGCTGTCTTGCTCTCAACCACTTGCTGACCACCCGCCGTAGTTTTACTGCGGCAGGTCAGCTCTGTCCCTCAAAATTACATACCTGTACGTCGCTTTGCGGGACCACTAGTGTGGGCGTGCGCCGCCAGAGGTGTAGCCAATTAGCGGTGATGTCCGCTGGGCACCCGCGATTGCTCCCTGTGGAGACCAGCGGTCTGCCATTGTAAACATGGCAGACCAATGTTCTATCATTATTGAACACAGGGATCCTGTGTTCCTCCTATTTAGGAACACAGGCCTCTGTGTTCATGCAGCAAGCCCCCCCCCCCACAGTTAGAAAGCACCCCCTAGGGACACATCTGATCGCCCCTGGTGTTAACCCCTTCCCTGCCAGTGTCATTAGTACAGTAACAGTTCATATTTTTTAGCACTGATTACTGAAAAGTGTCAAAAATGTTAGTTAGGGGTCCGAGCTGTCCGCCGCAATGTCGCAGTCCCGCTAAAAATCGCTGATCCCTGCCATTACTAGTAGAAATAAATAACTAAATAAAAATCACATAAATCTTTCTCCTAGTTTGTAGACGCGATAACTTTTGCGCAAACCAATCAATATACGCTTATTGGGATTTTTTTTTTTACCAAAAATATGTACCCGAATACAAATTGGCCTAAAATGATGAAAAAATTTGATTTTTATTTTTTTTTTTATTGGGAATGTTTTATAGCAGAAAGTAAAAAATATTGTTTTTTTTTAAATTGTTTCTTTTTTTTTGTTTATAGCGCAAAAAATAAAATCGCAGAGGTGATCAAATACCACCAAAAGAAAGCTCTATTTATGAGAAAAAAGGACATTAATTTTATTTTGGTACAGCGTCGCAATTGTCAGTTAAAGTAACGTACTGCCCTATCGCAAAAAATGGCCTGGTCGTTAAGGTGGTAAAACCTTCTGGTCCAGAAGTGGTTATTCAGCCCACAGTCACAGACAGCTCACAGTCAACTACTGATGAGCGGGAGGTGGTAGGACGGCTTCCTGATGATGTCAGCACTGTGTAGCCAATCACAGTACTGCATGATCTGGAGCCCCTCCTACAGGCCCCAGGCTGCACAGCCCATTTAGAACACCGGCTCCTACCTATAGATGATTGCAACCTGGTCTTTCCAATTTTAGGAAGATCAGTCAGTGAATATTATACTTATTAAACAGTAAGTCATACCACAGACTTGTGTATCTAAGAGTAATAGATTCCAGTAAAATGCTAAAGTTTTCACAAATATATAGCAGGTACATACACAAATAAAGTAAAAAAAAAAATGAAAGATGAGCCACCATCCATGTAGACCTAATATTTGAACATCAAAATATACATGAAGTTGCTATGCCATAAAAACCTTTACTTGTCTCCAGATAATCTTCACCAACAGCCACAACGTCAAATACATTGTTTGAAGCAGCTTTATATACAGCGAGGACATTCACGACAGTCCTTTTATTAGAAATAAAAATCCCACAGGTATGGTAAAAATGTGTTACGCTGTTGTACTTTTGATCATCATCATGTATGGAAAAACAATTTCTAGAGACATAACGTCAAGAATAGCTTCTGGCAAACAGAGTTTTGTTTTGACTAATTTAAACATAGCTACATATATAGTATTATTGTTAGAAATATCTGTTTATCAATATAAATTTTTAAAACAGAAACAGTACAACAAATCAGATTAAGGCCCCTTTCACATGAACGGACCGATCAGGTCCACCTGTCAATTTTTCAGGAGGACCTGATCTGACCATCCATCCCTCTCTATAAAGCAGCAGATGTCAACGGATATGTGTCTGTTGACAGCCGCCGACATCGATCAGATCCTGTCCACTAAAAACAGACGGATGGGTATCTGCCCCCATTCGTCTGGTGGCTAAGATCGAATGACAGCCAGATGAAATTGGATAGGTGGTCCGTTTCCATCGGACAGCCTATAGAGGAGAGCGTACAAGAAATGGTTAATGTTAGCGCACAAAGTATAGCGTCAACAAATTAGTTGAACACAGTCCATAAAGTCCATAACTAAAAGTCCTTAAAGAAGGTGAGTACACCTGTGAATATGAAAGTCCGATCCGCAATAACACTAAGGGCAGGATAGCTCTTCTTAAGAGTGAAGCCAACTCTGTAAATAAATGCAGCTGGGGGGCCGTAGTTTGGAGATCCCTGCCTAAGGGGGAACAGCATACTTTGACTCCCTGGTAAAAAGGGAGTCAAAGCTGGAGGATATGGAATTTATGTTTACACAAAAATATTTTTTTTTTTGCTATGAAGGAGAACGGAAAGATGGTAAAAAACATGGAGTGCGCATGCTCTATTCAAGCCTCGCGCATAAAACGTGTTGTGGTTCTTCTCTGCCCCTTGGTGACGTCACACCCTGAATAACGCTTCGTCTTGAGTTGGTCCACCATGAGTCGTACCCAGAAGACACAGGCTAGCTAGCACTCTCCTGTCTTCCACAGTCATCCCCACTGCCACATCTCCGGACCATCTAGGCGTACGTGTGTTGGACCTCCACCTCAGGGCTTGTACCCCCCAGATGAGCCTATATTGAGCAGCTATTATGTGTGTCTTCACTTGTTGCCTGTCTGCATAATAAAATATACTGCACTTAGAGGTGCCTTTCTCTCTCCTTTCTTAAAGAGGAGAGTGGGCTGTGTCTAGTGTCGACCGCCTGCTCAGCGAGGATCAGCGCAGAGATTTCCTGCTCTGCAGGCAGATCCACTGTCAGACTCCGCCAGTGTGAAAGGGACCTAAATGTTTAAACGTCCATCCAGTCCTATGATTTGCACAACTTAGCCAGATAGGGGAAGCCAGGCTGGTTACGTGACTTTTCTCTGCTGCAACTATGAAACACAACTTGGTCACCTCCCTGTCCCAATTCTTTGCTTGACTACAATGAGGAAAAAGGCATCCAAGAGGTGCTGGTGACTTTGATGTGAGTTCATACAAAGTAGTAAAAGGTCAAATACATTTAGAGACTGAGAGCTCACTGGCTCGTGTTAGGCTGCTTCCAATAGACAAGGCTACCCTCCAGTGGGAAGAGCAGCCGTTTACCAGAAAAGAGCACGCACTAATGGAAGGAGCACCAGATCAAAGAATAAAGTCAGGATTTGGACTTTTTTTTTCTTTCGTCTGGCATTCCTTTCATTAATGCATGTTTTTTTCTGCCAAGCCTTTGTTTGAACGGTCTAATAAGGCCATCTCTCTGCTCATAACCACTATCAGCGTGTTCTTTGTGACCACATATAATACGTATTATGTGATAGACCTTTCCCTCTCTTAGTGTTAGTGTTACTTAGTACTTGTACTTACTTGGCATAAATCAAATTAAGGTATTTATATAAGTTGTATTTAAAAAGCATTTTTCAATTGCATAACTATATTAATGTATGCTTGGAGTTCAGCTTTAACAATTAAGATATCCTTAAATGAGATCTATGGTCACAGCATACATACAGTTTCATCACAAACATCATAACAACTGCCTTCCTATGTACTTTCTGTCCCCACCATTCTCTGCCCCTCTTTGTATGGCCATTTTTTTTCCCTCCCACCAAGACTGACACAATTTCATTGTGGGTAGTTTATACCACGTGTACTTTCCCCTGATCTCTCTGTCAAAATTGATGGCACAACTATCAGCCCATCCCCACATGCCAAGGTCCAAGTGTAGTCCTGGACTCTGAACTCTCCTTCAAGCCCCACATCCAATCGCTGTCCAAATGTTGCTGCCTTAACCTCCGCAACATCTCCAAAATATGCTCCTTTCTAACCAAAGACACAACAAAGCTCCTAGTTCACTCCCTGGTCATCTCGCGCCTCGATTATTGCAAATCCCTTCTCATTGGCTTACCTCTACACAGGCTATCCCTCCTTCAATCCATCATGAATGCTGCTGCCAGACTCATCCGCCTTACCAATTGTTTAGAGTTCGCTTCTCTTCTCTGTCAATAGATCCATTGGCTTCAGCTCACCCAACAAATTAAATTCAAAATACTAACAACATCTTACAAAACCATCCACAATTTAGCTCCCCCAGCTACATCACTAGTCTCTAGTCTCTAAATACCAACTTAATCGCTCTCTTCGTTCCTTTCAAATCCTCCTGCTCTCTAGCTTCCTCGTCACCTCCAGGACTTTTCCAGAGCCTCTTCAATCTAATGGAACTCCTTACTCCAATATGTCCGATTATCACCTACTCTATTAGCTTTTAGACAATCCCTGAAAACCCTCCTCTTCAGAGAAGCCTATCCTACCCACACCTAACAACCGTACTTCCATTTTCTCCATCAGCTCATCCCCCACAGTTATTGCCTTCTGTTTCACTTGGCCCTCCCTTTTAGATTGTAAGCTGTAACGAGCAGGGCCCTCTAATTCCTAATGTATTGAATTGTATTGTAACTGTATTGTCTTCCCTCATATTGTAAAGCGCTGCACAAACTGTTGGCGTTATGTAAATCCTGTATACTATAAATAAATAATAATAATCATTGTAACAGCAATACAAACGATCGTTATATTTGACAATCCAATTTACACTTACATGAAAAACTGCTTTCATGGTGTAAGTGCTCCCTGTCTGCAACTTTCCACAATTTCCTGGATTCCCTGCGTGCTTTGCAGCTGCTCCTCTGCTATTCACTTTAAACCTCTAAGACTATTCCATGGCACTTTGCTGCCTGCAAGCAGTGATTCCTATACTGACTTTACCGCTACTTTCTACATCAAAATATAATGTGAAAATTAATATAATGATTTTAAATCTTGACCACAGACACATTTTTGGGTGCCCGGATGTACCTGGTTATGAAGTGTCCCCAGATGTGTCCCCAGTTGTAGCTTGTGTCTCCTATTTTAGCCCTGGATGTTTGAGATCTGCTCAGCGCGGGCATAGTTTTTAAGATGCTGGATCCCTCTCCTCCCTCCCTCCTTCCCTCTTTACCCTATTACCTGGTTGGACAGCATGGCTCAGAAAAGGAGAGGGGGAAAGAAGAGTGAACCAGGGCAAGGGAGAGAGAGCAGCCCCAGTGCCCAATAATTGACTCCTAATCAGCTACCAACTACCAGAGACCCTATGATGAATGACAAGGTCAGTGTGGGCAGAGGGGAAAGATGGGGAACATCTGAGACTTTAGGAAGAGGAAGGAATGAGAAATGATGGAGCCTGTGTGTACTATCTCTCCTCACCATCAACTGTCCCCTCTGTACTACCTGTCCCCATCATCAACTGCCTTCCTATGTACTTTCTGTCACCACCATCAACTGCCCCTGTTTGGATGGCCATTTTTTTCCTCCTGCCAAGACTGACACAAATGCATTTTTTTTTCCTTCCACTGACACTAACTTAGGGACACTTCTTCCTTCCCCACTGTGATGGCGAACCTTGGCACCCCAGATGTTTTGGAACTAGGTTTCCCATGATGCTCATCTAAACTGCAGAGTGCATAAGTGTCATGGGAAATGTAGTTCCAAAACATCTGGGGTGCCAAGGTCCGCCATCACTGCTCTATACATACACTCCATACTCATCTTCTGCAAATACTACCCACCTCCATACACTCCACACTATACATTCCCTATTTAACATTACTGCATTCTGCACTATGCAAGCAATCTTAGAATTAAACCACACCATCTGTAAGCCACACCCAATATTTAGTGCAATTTAAGCCATGCCATTTTTTATCACTACCTATGGGCCCACTTTTTATCTTACACATGGGTCCACTCATTTCATGATACCCCCCTGTTAGTAACACTTACTTTGCAAGCTTATTGTTACCCTGTGCCAACTTTTTGCTGCCATCAGTTTCAAAATTACCTTATTTTTTCCTAAAATGGTAAATTTTCTCAGATTATACATTGGTATGTTTTCTGTTTTCTATTGTGAATACAATTTGGGTTTTTGAAATTTGCATTTCTGTTTTTATGTAGATTTTACACAGCATCCCAACCTTTGTGGAATTGGGGTTGTGTTTGTGTGTGTATGTATATATATATATATATATATCTCACAAAAGTGGGTACACCCCTCTCATTTTTGTAAATATTTTATTATATTTTTTCATGTGACAACACTGAAGAAATGACACTTTGCTACAATGTAAAGTAGTGAGTGTACAGCTCGTATAACAGTGTACATTTGCTGTCCCCTCAAAATAACTCAACACACAGCCATTAATAATAACTAAACAGCTGGCAACAAAAGTGAGTGTGGTTAGTAGGGGGTCCCAGGTTTTTATTTTGAAAAGTATAATCACATGATCAGGCTGTCCTGCTTCCCGTTATAAATTATTCAGTCACATGACATTGTAAGGAAAGTTACTCTGACAAACCCTTAGTAGGCATGACATCAGGTCAACACACCAAACTTGACACCGGGTCAATACACCCAAAGGTGACAGGGGAGGGAGCTCCAGCTGATTGACAGCCTCAGCTCTGTTCCTCTGTGCTGTGTGAAAGGGAGGGGGGATCTCTTCCCTTCAATCAAAGGAAACAAGATATACCTGTGCTCAGATCCCAATAGCTTGTACATGCATATAATCTACCAGGTGCTGTGACCACATTAACACTAAAAATTCAATCAGCTCTCACAACCCTCCTCACTGAGCTCTGTGAGCTCTGCAGAATGTAATTTCAGCCCTCCGTCCCCTTTTTTCTGACAGCTCAGACAAGCTTTATAGATTCTACACTTTGAAGGGATGTAGAGAAGAGAGGGCTGCAGATAAACAGGTACAACCTTATGTAGGAGAATTTTTCATCTCTGTGTATCACCTGAAGATAGTCACTTTCCTGAGTAAATGAAAGGGTTTACAACTACTTTAAGTAAAAGAAGATCTTATCTACTTCCACAGAGTATATTTATGATATGGAGTGTAGCATTTGGGAGCTTGTTGTAGACCTTTCACTACTGAGAAAAACAAATGAACAGTAATATCATAGATGAGCAATGTGTTCAAAATAAAGATAAAACAAAGGCCATGGAAGATAAGCTGATACACAGTATTTATTGTCGCATTTCTGTCGGGAATTCCTGCATGCAGTGCATGTACTTACTTTTATTATCTGTGCTGTAAATGTCCTTGTAGACATATCCCTATCAATTTCAATTTGGTAGATTTCTTTCATTGTATAAAATTTAGCATTTCAAGGATTTTTCCTATGGATGTCATGCAAAAAGCTATTTGTAGAACATGCAGTTTAACCTTGTCTGATGGAAACAATTATTCCTTTTCAAAAAAGCCGCCTTTGTAGGGAATTTTTCGCTTTGCAAGGGAATTCTCCCTTACTTTAGTAAATGTTGTAAAATTTACCTTACAAAGAATGCCCAGTCATGTGCAAGGAAAATCTAAAAATAAGATATTTTTGCATTTACATGATTGCATAATGGAAGTCAACAGAGCTTCACCTCATTTGCTTAGCTTAGAAAAAATTCCCTAGCAAAGTAAACAGCCTTTTTGCCTTAAATAAATCAACCCCTATGGGTTTGATTTACTACGATATGTGAATGTTTGCACAATGGTGTTTTTCATGTTTTTATTCATATTGAAAATGGACCCAGAAGTGCTTATAAGAATCCTATAACAATAAAGTTTGGTATATCCAAGACTGTAATAAAATTCCATTTGAGGGCAGGCAGATAATTGGATAAATAAAAGGTTACTTATGCCACGTTCTCCAATCATCAGTTACACAAACTTATCCAAAGATTTGACATTATTCCAAGATGAATGTGTGTGTGTGTGTAATATATACTGTGTATGTACTATATATATTGTCATATGTCTTAGCTCAATGGTAGAATTGTTTTTAGTGAGTCATGCCAGTCCGAACTTGTGGTTTAAGGGCTTTATTGAAAAGTTGAACACACCCATTTCTCATGCGGGGGATTTCAGTTTCACACAGAAAAAAATGTAACCGAGGGGGCTGAGCCACCTGGCTCTCTTTACATCAGCAACACTGCTCTTGTCTCTGGTCTTTTAGACCTGGACCTCTGTGTTTTCCTGGCTCACACAGCTATTAGCTACAGCGCCCAGCTGTACAAGCCCACTTCTGGTCTCCCAGTAGGGGTTCTCCAGACACCCCAAACTCTCTTACTCTTTTGAGACTTACAGACTCCCTCCAGTCCTTTGGATTAACCAGTCACCTCAGCTTTCTCTGTCTCCCCAGTGCGACTCTCCTTACTCTCCCAACCCTGTGAGCAAGGAATCCCCCCTAACATTGGGTGAAGTCTCTTGGCAGGCACACACGTCCCTCTTGGCTGAAGGACAAGGGCTCTGTCTCCAAATGGAAGCACTGAGCTAAAAACAGATCTGGCTTAAACTAATCTGCACACCTATGCATTCACAGGGCCTGCAGGTCTTCACCAAGACCCAGACACAGGATTGAAGGCTTTATTCCACCCAAGACGCTTTGGTGCCTTCAAGCTCCAGGCCCAGATCCGGGGGTTACAAAGCCCAGGGAAAGCTGTACAAACAGTTTTCTCTGCTCAAAAACAATGCTCTGTAGCTTCACACTCTACCTTGATGCAAATCTTGTGTGCATTTCTCCTATGCTTACAGTGTGGTAGGGCCTTGCACTGTCACATAATACATACAGTATACCATGTGAAATGTGTGTTTTTCTGTTAGCATGGTGAATTTTAGATTTGGAATGCTACTTATGAGACTTGCGCTATAGTGGCTAATTGAGTATGATCAGCATGCAGCATATTGGTAGTTTTTTCTAGTGTGGGTTCAATGCCACTTTTACCACTTCACCTCTCCCACCTGTACACTCCCTATAGACCAGAGCACAGTTTACATTTCTGTTATGGACATGTTTATTCTGCAATAACTTTCATATTATGTAAATATACATGTTCCTTTTTACCATTTCAAGTGGTTGGAAACCTCAGTCTAAAACCTGAGCAGAGTGTTTACTTATCTCTCTCCAAAGCTCTAAGTGTAATTTTTCTCTGATGCTTTGTTCCTCTGTTATCAGCATGAGTCACTTTTGAGAAGTTTTCCTGACACATTAGATACAATTTCTGTCTAGGGGGGGGGGGGGGGGCTCAGCACACAGCTTGTTTATTCACAACACAGTTCTTCTGCTGTGTAGAGGAGGGTGTGTTCCTTTCCTCCAATCAGCTCTCACACACTGTAGCTGCAGCCTCTCTGCCCCTTCCTCTGTGATACTAACAAATTAAGAAAGATGTTAACACTTTTCTGCCTTTTTGGAGGGGTGTAGGGAGGAGAAGACTGCAGATACTCAGTATTCTGCTAAATATCTTTAGTAAAAAATAATCCCAATAACTGTATAATAATTGGTTTATACAAAAGTTATACTGTCTACAAACTATGGTATATTGTACGCAGGTGGTCAGACACTATAGTTAGCTTCTGTGTTGTTCACCTATAACAGCTCCCTTTCCCATAAGGCAAGCAGGCTTATAGGTACTCAGTTTCCCTCAGAACTTATACATAATGCTAAAGTGCCTGGCTACCACTCCGGGGGAGGCACGAAATGGGCAAAGCAAACAGGTACTTGCAGTTGGCAGACAGACAGAAAGGTTCAATGACAGTGCAGGTACAAGGCAGGCAAGGTTCAGAGTAGTCAGGGTCCAATCTGTAGTCAAGACAGGCAGAGTTCAGAGAATAGTCCAATATCAGATCTGAGATGCTCAACAAGGGAATCCAAACTGCAGAACAGGACAGACGAACAGGCAGCTTGAGCATATGCAACAAAGACAATATTACAAGCATGAGACTGGTGTAGGCTGGACCTTATAACAGTGTTTTAGCGAGCTCTTGGGATGATTGCTTGTAGAGAGTTGTTGCATGTGTGTATATGCTTATTGTGCACCCAAACCTTTTTTCTGTATACACCACACTCATCTGTCGGGGTATGTTGAGATGCAGCCTTTTTCAACCCCCTGGCAATGTACCCACCCCATGTTGATGGCCTGGTAAAGTTTAGGATGGGGGGGGGGGTGCCCTTCCTTTTCCTGCCTAGCCAGGTTGTGTGCCTGAAAAAGGGTATTACTTTTTTTTTGCATGTAGTGTCATTTAAAATCCATTCCAGACCTTTATCAAGGATAAGGTTCTGATGTGGATTTTTAATGAGTCCCCAGGGGGCTTCCAGGCTAGGCACCTTGTCCTCACATTGATGGCAGGTTTTATTTATTTTATTTTTTTATTGTTACTTTTGCAGGAGTACATCCTACAAGTACACCACTTCACATGCAGTTGTAAGGCATCCCCCAAGCATGTTATTTAAAGTATTTGTGTATTTTTAATGTTGCCCTTTAAGCTGCATTAAAAAAAGTTTTGCTTTGGTACATGTCCCCCATTGCAGTGCCTAGCTACCCTTGTATTATTTTGCCAAAAAAACAAAGCTTGTAGATGATGGTGACGCAAACTGCAGAGGAATTAAAATGAACAAGTGTAGTGTACTATAATATGTCAGCCAAGGATAAACCTGAGCTCCAGAGAAATTACATTCAGCCAGTAGACAAATACAGAAAACAATGGCAAACGTTGTGCGTAAAATATGACACCAGTCCTATGAGGTGGTAACAGAGGATGGAAGCTGAGAAGAAATCTAGTCAGGGTTAGGCCAAGTGAACAAGATTTTTGGCACTTACACTTATGAAACTGCATCAGATATGGAGGTAGCAAGAACACAGCAAACGGAAGAGTGGACAGTGACTTAAAACAATGCAATGGCCAACAGTTTGTCAGTATCAGCAGAAGGACCACACTTAGGTGCAGAGACATCATATTTAATGATATACAATGTGAGCAAGCAGAAAGATTATGTTTAACATACAAACTCTCTTTATTCTTTTATTACACCTAGAGTACTTCTTGTATTTCTATGATTACATATGTTATTGTCCTTTCTTTTTTTTTTATTTAAAAGAGAAGCAATGTAGCAATGAGGTATAATGTAGTTCATTCACTAGGTGACATTTGACTGGTTTATTATCAGCAGCGGGGGGGGGGGGGTGTTTGGACAGAGACACAGACAAACAGAGCTGATAGGCAGGGACAGGGGGGAGGGAGAGGAGAGCTATGGATGACAGAGGCATGCAGGCTGACCACGGTGGTCAGGGCTCATTAACCATGATTATCGTGGTTAGCACAGAGAGGGTGGCACAGGAAGTGGCAGGATCAGCCAGGTTTTTTTACGGTTTCCAGAGGGGCAGGTTAGACAGCACAAGCACTGTGCGTTTTAACCTGCTATAAGGAAACAGGATATCTAACAAAAATTTTGCTTATCGTTACATTTTCCTTTAACAATATCAGCATACCTGGCAACTTCCTGAGATTGAGCAACTGGTGGGTGTGGCCAAATTGTGCTTAAAAAACAGAAGGCACTACAGTGTGAAGCCCACAGTAAAATTCAAGATTAATATAAAAAAATATACTTTTTTTTTGAACATTAGATTTTTTTAAGGTATAAAAGGGATACAGCTAATGGTAAACATTTGTACAGATACTGATAGAGATTAGGTACAAAGATCAGTTATATAAATAGTACAGGGTATTATTAGAATTGAAGACATTCCGTTATGGCACCACAGTGTTGGTTTTCCATTTACTCTAAGATTTAGCAAAATGTGAGTATTAAAGGGCATTGAAGGCTAGTAGATGTTCGCATGAGTAGTTTTGGTCAACTATCCTTGTTACGTCCGAAAGATTGGGTGTGAGGTTCGATTTCCAATATCTGACTATTATGGATTGGGCGGCCAGAAGGATGTGTGAGACTACTGGGCAGAACTTGGGAGGGTATTGGTCCATGCCAATGTTGAATAGGGCCATTGCTTGATTAGGTTTGTTGAGGATCCCGGTGTTTTTTTTAATTGGAAGGTTTGTTTCCAAAAGCTGGTTAGGTTGGGGCAACCGCAAAGGATGTAGGACAGGTTACCTGTGAGGCTGCATCCTCGCCAGCATGTGGGGCATAAAGTTGTGGAGAACTTGGCTATTCTAGCTGGGGTGTAGTACCATCTATTGATGATTTTTAGGGTCAATTCAGAATGGGTGGTACAGTGTGAGGCTTTATGCATTGATTTAATGGAAATTTGCCATTGAGATGGTGATAGTGGTGCGGAGATCCTGCTCCCATAAGTTCATAGCGTTAGATTTACTGAATAGGAGCTTGTCTTGGAGGGTAGAATAGAATAGGGATTTGCCCCTGGATTGGGGGTTGGGGTGAGTAAGGAAGCTCCATATTTTATGTGGGAGATGTATTTTAGGGGGAAAGTGTTTGGTGAGGAAATGGAGTATTCTAAAACACATAAATCTTGCTTGGGTGGGGATGTTATATTTTTGTTCTAGTTCTTCAAACTTGAGTGGCTTTTCTCCATTAAGGAGGGCTGAGATTTCGGTTACTCCATAGTTGGTTAATGAAAAACTATACTGTTTTATAGCCCACAACAAAACTTCCCTACTAAGGAGAATATGAACCAAAAATCCCTGGTGTCTTGTATGTCCCCATGCTGAGATCTGATCACTGTTCCATTGATGAGATACTGATGAAGAGAGTAATGAAGTATGCTTTGATCACAGAATCCTGCTTAGCCAGCATATGCTCCATAGTAAAAAAAAAAAAAAAAAAAAAAAGCTTGTTAGAAAATTAATTTTACATCTGGTGTAACCTGTGTACATATCTGCACATTTTACACTCTCACATAGTAAATACTGTAAAGATATGATTTTATTGCCCACATGGATCAATGTGATGGCTTTTGTTCATATGTTTTAGTAATTAAACCCTTTTTGTTATTGAAGTGATAATAAACACACACTGTTTAATTTACAGTAACCATTTTCTTTCTGTATATGGATGATGGCACTGTAATTATTTTAATAATAAAAAAATTCTACTTTCCTAATCGTTATGACCGAGCTCTTTCCCAGTCTGTCTGCAGGGAAACAATGGCAGGACAAGCTTCTAGTCCTCTGCAACTGGTCACATGTTCAAAAAAAAAGAAGCCTTTAGGATACAGAGTAAAAATAATTAATTTATATGATTAAACTGTTTTAAATTGTCATACAAATATATATTTTTAATCAAATCTTTATTATTTTTTTGGCAATAACATGGTATGGATGGATTTCTGCCAGGCACAGGCTGTGTCACACCCCTCCAGCCTGTGTCTTAGAATAACAGGGAGGTGACGCCTCCATCAATCAAGATGTTATATCCCACCCCCCCCCCCCATTGTGTTTAGCTGGTTAGTGAGCATATAGGAGGAGGGAGGGAGTAGGCTGTTATTTACCATTGTGTATACGCCCAAATGTTCTGAATACACCTATTGAATGTATTGTCGCTTGAGAAGAGGAGATTAAGGGGGAATATGATCAACATGTATAAATACATAAAGGGTCCTTATAGTGAACTTGGTGTTGAGTTGTTCACTTTAAGGTCAACACAGAGGACAAGGGGCACTCTTTATGTCTAGAGGAAAACAGATTTCGTCTCCAAATACGGAAAGGTTTCTTCACCGTAAGAGCTGTGAAAATGTAGAATAGACTCTCTCAAGAGGTGCTTCTGGTCAGCACACTAGATTGCTTTAAAAAAGACCTGGATTCTTTCCTAGGTGTACATAATATACTAACTGGGTACTAATATTTATAAGTAAAGTTGATCCAGGGCATATCATATTGCCTCTCGGGGGATCAGGAAGGAATTTTTTTCCCCTGCTGTAGCAAATTGGATCATGCTTTACTGGGGTTTTTTTCACCTTCCTCTGGATCAACTGTGGGTATGGGATTGTGTATATGGGATTGTATGGTTGGGTTTTCATTACTGTTTTTTTTTTTATTGGTTGAGCCAGATGGACTTGTGTCTGTTTTCAACCTGACGAACTATGTAACTGTGTAACTATGTAAATGTATGACTCTAAAGTCACTGGGGCTGCTCAGATGTGATAGAGAGCGAATGCTCAGGGTAGAAATACACTGAAAACTGAGCATGGAAAACTGAGCATGTGCAGAGCTGCCAATACTGCTCTGCAAAATCCTCAACTGCAGTGGGGACATGGACAGAAGGGGGAGACAGAGACCAGCAAGATCAACCAGGTTTTTTGCAGAATACAGAAAATGAATTTTGTCCACTCAGTCCTATAGTGACTAAGTGAGTATAAACTGCATGTAATACACTATTTATTGATGGTTTTTAATGATGTGGGTTTAATGACACTTTAAAGTGTAATCTGTGGTGTTGCTAAGCAAGACATTCCAGCTTTTTTGGCGTGGTTTTATTTAATACTTAGCTAATTTTCGGTAATTAGAAACATGGCCACATCTGTGTGTGCTGCAATGCTATGACATAATATAGTATATCTCAGATCATAAGTGATCTGAGAAAGATTTAGTTTCTGTGCTGACAGCTCAATTCATTGTCCTTCAGTGGCCTTAAATTCAGAATTTGAGCTATGCAGAAAAGGAAGGTCTGCACAATGAAAGGCAGCAAATCTAATACACATTGTTTAGTTCACATTTCAGATATTTGTATCCAGTTCTTTCTATACTTTTCCTTTGATTAAAAGCTATAATATTAAATATATCCTGGACTTATGGTTTTCCATCTGGAGTATCATGCTAATGAAATTATAGTCAGCACATATGGGTTGATTCAATAAAGCCGTGTAAAAAGTAATGGTGATCTACATAGTAACGTAATCTGGAGTAAACAGAGAGGGGATAAAGAATTTTCCATTCTTTCCTTGAGCTGGTCACAAATATCCTGGAGCTCAATACAGACAGTCCCCGGGTTACAAATATCTGACTTACAAAATACTCCTACTTACAAACAGAGGGAGACAGCAGGAAGTGAGGAAAAATCTACCCCTAGGAAGGGAAATTCACTCCTGTAAGAGGTACTATGGGAAAAAGATGTCTCCACTGAATCTTTATCACCAATCCTGTTTTCCACAACAACCCAAAATTTTCAAAATCCATTGTCATAGGGACAGAAAGTGAGGTGAAATCTTCTGAACAAGGGCACAGACAGCAAAACAAATATTACAGGGGTGTTAACCCTTCCCTATTCTAGCCAAAAAGCTTCAAAATTATTTTTTTGGCTGGGGTTATACTTACAGAATATATCTGATCCGACTTACAAACAAATTCAACTAAAGTACAAACCTATGGACCCTATCTTGTTTGTAACCCGAGGACCGTCTGTAAAGCACATTTCTTTACATTATGCACTCCATAAGGCAGTTTATCCAGAAGATCTATATGTATAAACAGACTATACAGACACTAGCCAATAAACTCGGATGACTTATGACTTAAAATTGGTCTTTTGTCTTTTGCGATGACTAATCCATTAGACAAAAGGCAAGATTTGAAAATTAAAACAAGGAACACTTCAAATTCCTGTACAAGCAAGGGACATGAAAGGTAATAAAATCTTACAAAGTTGTTTACTGCACTGCAATTACTGTATTACATGTGTTTTTGGATTAAAGATCCTTACTTGTTTCTTTCTGCTATGTTGTGGGATATCCATAAACAGGGGTCAGCACCCTGTGTACCGTCACATATTCCTTCTCAAGGAAATAACTGTCCATGATAAAAGGGCCTTTTATTCTTCAAATTTTTTAACCTTTTTCACTTCACTTTATGAAATAATTGGGGGGTACCGTACCTTAAAAAAGATATAAATTACAATTAATCATTTGTGACATACAATAGGCCCCAGAGAGTAAATGGGCACATGAATGATAGATGTCAGGGAATATGTTAGCGTGTACATGTGTGGCATGGGGATGGAATCTGTGAATCTGTTACCACAAAAAAAGTGTGTACAAAAGAAACATAGAAGAGTGACAGCAGAAAAAGAGACCAAATAGCCCATCGATCCGGTCCCATTTTTTCTACACACACATATATATATATATATATATATATACTATATTATCAAAAGTATTGGGTTGCCTGCCTTTACACACACATGAACTTTAATGGCATCCCAGTCTTAGTCCGTAGGATTCAATATTGAGTTGGCCCACCCTTTGCAGCTATAACAGCTTCAACTCTTCTGGGAAGGCTGTCCACAAAGCTTAGGAGTGTGTCTATGGGAATGTTTGACTATTCTTCCAGAGGCCAATTTGTAAGGTCAGGCACTGATGTGCACCAGAAGGGCTAGAACTCACTCATCTATGTCTTTATAGACCTTGTTTGTGCATTGGTCATGTTGGAACAGGAAGGGGCCATCCCTCATGTAGGCTGTGCATGCTTGCACTACAGTTGGAAGAAAATGTTGCAGAGGACATGGATATCACTGTTTTCTCTGTTGATTGACTAACCTGCAGCTTATCAATCAGCACTTGGCCACATCTAGCTTCACCCACTTCTTTCCAAATTGACAGGATGGCCTCTGTTGCTAAAAATTTACCTTAATGAGCTGCAGTATCTAGGAGGGCCAGCTTGTGAGACACAAGAAAATACGGATTTGGTTCAGTCAGGAAAGATAAAGGAAAAGCTTTGTTCACTTTATGAGACTTGTGCATCACATGGTAATTCTACTTAGTACTTGTTTATATTGTCATATACATGAGAGTTTAGTTGTACTTTGAAGCCTGGTACACACCGCTAGTTGCCGCTGTACTAACAATCTTGCAGCTAGAAGAGTCAATGGAAGGGTGTCAGTAAATGGGAAGCCAGTGAGTGTCCTGAAGAGAATGTAGATAACCACGCCTATTGCTGGAGAGAAAGAGCAAAGGGTCTTAACCCTTTCCATACATTTGGCAGTATAGTTCAGGCAGTGCAGCTGCTTCCATAAGCAACCTGGTGAGGCCTAGTGAGAGTTGTCCTTATCCAATGTACATCGTTCCAGTTGGAGTATCCCATTATTCTCTTCTCCCATCTAAGTTCCAGCCTTGACACTTATGCACAGAGATTGTTCCAGATTCTCTGAATCTTTGGATGATATTATGCACTGTAGATGATGATAACTTCAAACTCTTTGCATTTTATCTCTAAGAAACTCCTTTCTGATATTGCTCCGATATTTTTCGCCACAGCATTGAGGGAATTGGTGATTCTCTGCCCATCTTGACTTCTGAGAGACACTGCCACTCTGAGAGGCTCTTTTTATACCCAATCATGTTGCCAATTGACCTAATAAGTTGCAAATTGGTTCACCTCCTTATATGTACATTTAACTTGTCCGGCCTCTTATTGCTACCTGTCCCAACTTTTTTGGAAAATGTAGCTCTCATAAAATCCAAAATGAGCCAATATTTGGCATGACATTTCAAAATGTCTCACTTTCAACATTTGATATGTTATCTATATTATATTGTGAATAAAATATAAGTTTATGAGATTTGTAAATTAGTCCATTCATTTTTTACTCACAATTAATACATATATATATATATATATATATATATATATATATATATACTATTAAAGCGATCCAATTACCACCGTCTAGTTGAAGAACTAAACACAGGCTAGCAACTGCCATTGCATGTACATACAGAAGCAATTTTAGACTTCCATGCAAGGATATCAGCATGTAATTCTTAAACAAATGACACTTTAGATATTGTATCTGTGCCACTAATGTACCAGCCTGTGTTTAGTTGGTGACAGGGTCTCTGCATGTTAAATAATGTATGGAAAATTATATAGCCCAAATGGACTGCTCTCTAAAATACATTTTAAGTAGCTGAGTGGACAGTAATATATGTTATGGCTGCAGGTGTGATTTGGCATTCGTATGGACACAATTCTGAGTAATATTTGTGCTAGTGATTTTATACGTTTTTACCTTTTCTGCATTTCTTTAAATTTTAAAGATTTCTTTGTTGAAAAAGTGTATTTTTTCTTCAATCAAATGAATCAATAATTCCACTGATTTCTATTGTCTCCACAAAAAAAAAACCTTAGTACCAACTTAGTTTCTAGTAATTTTAGTTTAAAAATGAAGCTCTAGCAAATATCAAAACACTAATGAATGCAGTGATGTATTCATTTTTAAAGTTTAAAAATAGTTTTAAATGTATCTAGTGTAAGTACCTGCATTGATCTTCGTATAAGCCTCCTGTAACCTTTGTAAAGCAGCATAGAAGGAGAGTGACAGCCAGCACTAGAGCCCATAAAGAAATATGCTTACTGGGGCGATGATCTTATTGGTCTTCTGCTTCTCCTTTACTGTTTAATCACAGGATAGGAGCAGACAAGTGACCCAGCTGTATTATTTACATATAGTATCTCCAGTAAAGAAAAGTAAGGCCGCCCCTATCTTTGCTGTTTGCCAGGACTGTATAAGAGTCCATGCACACTGGGCTTTAAAAAAATGCCAGGCTCTTGGCAAAAAAAAAAAATGCTAATTATGAGCATTTTTTGTATTAACGTTTATGGGCATTTAGCTTTTTTTTCTGCCAGAAAACCACTCGTAAAAAAATGCAAAACATAAGGGTTTTTTTTTTCTGCTTCTAAACGCTGAGCTTAAAATATGCCTTTAAACCAATGTTTCTCAACTCCAGTCCTCAAGTACCTCCAACAGGTCATGTTTTCAGGATTTCCCTCGGATGAAACGGCTGGGGTAATTACTAAGGAAGTGAAACTGATCAAATTACCTGTGCAAAATAATGGAAAGCCTGAAACTATGACCTGTTGGGGGTACTTGAGGACTGGAGTTGAGAAACGTTGTGCTAAACTACCTAATGTACATAGACACAGGATAATATTAGTTGCTTCTACTGGAAAAATGCTAAACTCCTCTAGGAGCAGCATTCTTTTAAGCCATTGTGCATTGACCCTAATTTTATAAAGTGTGTGGAAAGCCCATAAACTTGATCTGTCGCTGTACTGGATTTGCACTATATCATTAGAAAGAACGCCAGTAATCAGTTCACCTCTTCTCCGAATTTAGGCTAATCCCAAACCAACAGGCAATCAAACCCACCTGGATTGAAAACTGGCTTCAGGGGCGAGTCCAAAGGGTGGAGATAGATGGCAAGTACTCGGAATGGTGTGGAAAGTGGAGTCCCCCAAGGATCAGTCCTGGAGCCAGTTCTGTTTAATTTATTCATAATCAATCTGAATCTATGTTTCCATCATATCGATGTACTATACGATACACAGTGCTTTGCGACAGTATTCGACCCCCTTTAACCTTTCAACCTTTTGCCACATTTCAGGCTTCAAACATAAAGATATAAAACTGTAATTTTTTGTGAAGAATCAACAACAAGTGGGACACAATCATGAAGTGGAACGAAATTTATTGGATATTTCAAACTTTTTTAACAAATGAAAAAACTGAAAAATTGGGCATGCAAAATTATTCAGCCCCCTTAAGTTAATACTTTGTAGCACCACCTTTTGCTGCGATTACAGCTGTAAGTCGCTTGGGGTATGTCTCTATCAGTTTTGCACATCGATAGACTGAAATTTTTGCCCATTCCTCCTTGCAAAACAGCTCGAGCTCAGTGAGGTTGGATGGAGAGCTTTTGTGAACAGCAGTTTTCAGTTCTTTCCACAGATTCTCGATTGGATTCAGGTCTGGACTTGGCCATTCTAACACCTGGATATGTTTATTTGTGAACCATTCCATTGTAGATTTTGCTTCATGTTTTGGATGATTGTCTTGTTGGAAGACAAATCTCCGTCCCAGTCTCAGGTGTTTTGCAGACTCCATCAGGTTTTCTTCCTGAATGGTCCTGTATTTGGCTCCATCCATCTTCCCATCAATTTTAACCATCTTCCCTGTCCCTGCTGAAGAAAAGTAGGCCCAAACCATGATGCTGCCACGACCATGTTTGACAGTGGAGATGGTGTGTTCAGGGTGATGAGCTGTGTTGCTTTAACGCCAAACATAGCGTTTTGCATTGTTGCCAAAAAGTTTGATTTTGGTTTCATCTGACCAGAGCACCTTCTTCCACATGTTTGGTGTGTCTCCCAGGTGGCTTGTGGCAAACTTTAAATGACACTTTTTATGGATATCTTTAAGAAATGGCTTTCTTCTTGCCACTCTTCCATAAAGGCCAGATTTGTGCAGTATACGACTGATTGTTGTCCTATGGACAGAGTCTCCCACCTCAGCTGTAGATCTCTGCAGTTCATCCAGAGTGATCATGGGCCTCTTGGCTGCATCTCTGATTAGTCTTCTCCTTGTATGAGCTGAAAGTTTAGAGGGATGGCCAGGTCTTCATAGATTTTCAGTGGTCTGATACTCCTTCCATTTTAATATTATCGCTTGCACAGTGCTCCTTGGGATGTTTAAAGCTTGGGAAATCTTTTTGTATCCAAATCCGGCTTTAAATTTCTTTGTGTGTTCCTTGTTCTTCATGATGCTCTCTGCGCTTTAAATGGACCTCTGAGACTATCACAGTGCAGGTGCATTTATACGGAGACTTGATTACACACAGGTGGATTCTATTTATCATCATTAGTCATTTAGGTCAACATTGGATCATTCAGAGATCCTCACTGAACTTCTGGAGAGAGTTTGCTGCACTGAAAGTAAAGGGGCTGAATAATTTTGCACGCCCAATTTTTCAGTTTTTTATTTGTTAACAAAGTTTGAAATATCCAATAAATTTCGTTCCACTTCATGATTGTGTCCCACTTGTTGTTGATTCTTCACAAAAAATTACAGTTTTATATCTTTATGTTTGAAGCCTGAAATGTGGCAAAAGGTCGCAAAGTTCAAGGGGGCCGAATACTTTCGCAAGGCACTGTATGTATAGCAGTATCTGGTATTTGAGGAAGAAGCCAGGTTTCAGTCATTATCATCACACAGCAGCTCATCGGTTTTAGGAACTAGAGACAGGGAGCCTAATTCAGTAATTGGTAAATCCACCCCAATGATTGGTTACAATGCAGCGATGAATCACATTTCTGACAGAATACATTTTTTTTAATTTCTATCCATAATGTAGAATTGACATTTCTGACTTTATTAAATATCATCATGATGTGAGCAAGGATAGCACATGTATCTCTCCGGATTATCCTTTTCAGCCTTGTCATGAAGGATTTGAGATGCAGTTATTAATTCCAAGTTGTACAAATGTGAGCTCTGACAGCTTGTAGACAACCTTCAAAATCTCTGCTGCAAGCAAAAGCACCAGTAACATATCATTTTATTTCCTCTGGAGCTCTCTTAGTATCCAACATTTAAGTCATTTCCATGAACATCTTGCTTCAGAGTCATTGCATATAACCCTGCTGCAAAAAATAAAAAAAATAAAAGTAATTTGAAATTCTTCAGTGATCATTTCAAGTGGATTACAATTACTGACTTTTTAAAGCTCTTTTTTTCCTGTAAACAAAATTTTAAAAGGATTTCAGCTGTAATGGAAGAGTGAATTGCTGCTTTAGACACAGACTTGTAGCACGCTAATGGAATCTCCTCTCCCATGGGCCAGTTTTTGTTCAGCAGGGGAGCCTTGCTCTCAGACCTGACCTAGAGCACTCTTTCTGGTGAAAAGTGGTATTGCAATTTGCATAATTCCTGTATAAAGAAAGCTGGGAGCACTCAGTAATAGCCTATGGATATACAGTAACTGTTTGCCAGGAAAGTCTTAGGGAGGTCAGGATCTTTTATTGCTGAAAATGCACATTTAAGAAATTCTGAAAACAGAAAGCACATATTTATGCACAGTTTGTTTAACGATATGCTGTAATGGTTTTTAGTCAAGTGTAGGTCCATACAAAACTTTTTTTTTTTAATTATATTTTGGATAGAGTTTTTTTGCTATCCAATTCTCTGGAGAGATTTCCCCTTGTTTATTTTCTCAGTGAAAACAGTTTCACCAGGCAAGAAGTAAAGGAAAATTGCTCCAAGGAAATAAGGCAATAACAAGAATGCTAGAACTGCTTTTTATTGCCTTTGGAGGCCCTATTAAAGACTTTCTCTTGCTTTTAGTTTGGGGAAATCGTTGTCACCGTCAAAGTAAATGAGGTAAAATCTCTTTAACGAAGCCCTAGATAACAGTAAAAACCCAGCATTTCCCCTACTCTAAGATTAAAGAAGAACGTTTTGGCTGGACATTTACCTTAAAACACTTTGCATTTACTATAACTGAAAACTGTATTATTATTCTCAATTTTAGAACCTGGACGAGTAAACAGACAAACAAATATAGAAACAAGTGTTGAAACACAACTCTAGCTTTAGTTTTTTTTTTTTTTAATAAAATAAAAAAAATAGAAAATCTGCCCTCAATGCAATACTTACCCTATATCCAGTAAGATCCATTCCCCTTCGGGGTTGAAGGATGCCCAATGTCTTTGAACCCTCTTCCTGTAACCACTTGCCAACAAGTCATGTACATGTATGTGATTGACTTCAAGTGCTTATAATGGGGTTATGGCTGCAGCTACAGTATCGTCCATGCCCCTGGTATAGTTTTCTTCAGGTGGCGATCCTCTACAAAGGAAAACCTAGCAGCTAATTAGCCACTGGATTGCTTTTACAGGCCGGGGAATGGGGTACTCACACTCTCCAGTGCATCTCTCATCTTCAATCACCTCTATGGAGAATTTTCGTCACTGCCATTTTTTTGGTTCTATGTAATTTTCTAGCAAAAAATATTGATTTTTACTTGTAAACAAAAAGTGTCAGAAAAGACCTGGTCTTCAAGTGGGTAAGCCCAGGGCACATTCTTCCCGGGGGCAGGTTGTAGAGCCTCCTTAAAGTGTTCCTAAACCCACAACAGTGAAATCAGTGTGTATATGCAGTAAATAATGCTTGTTATACTCACTGTGGAACCTAAGGGGTTAATCCTCTGCATTGTGTAAAAAGGCTGTTGTATCCTTTCTCCTCTGATTCTCCCCCTTCTTTCACTGTCCCCTAACCATCTCCTGATAAGAAAGAGCCTTTGGAGTCACTCTGCACATGCTCAGTTTGGTGTGTATTGCTAGAGAGTTTTTTTTTCTTGGGAGGGTGCATGTGATCGGAACAGGACCAATCAGCACTGTCCAGACAAAGGGTCAGGGGCCCTGCAGCCTCATAGGACAGTCGGACTAGGATGAAAAATCCTCTTACAAGCTTTAACCAGACACTAATATGACATATCAATCTGGTGCCTATCAGTACACACAGAGCTTTAGAACTCTAGCAATGAACATTTAGAACCCCAGCAATGCCCCTGGAGGTTTCCAAAGCTAATTTCTCTACTTTACAAACCATAATATTAATATGCACAATATTATCAAAAGTATTGGAACGCCTGCCTTTACACGCACATGAACTTTAATTGTCTTAGTCTGTAGGGTTCAATGTTGAATTGGCCCACCCTTTGCAGCTATAACCGCTTCAACTCTTCTGGGAAGGCTGTCCACAAGATTTAGGAGTGTGTCTATGGGAATGTTTCACCATTCTTCCAAAAGCACATTTGAGAGGTCAGGCACTGATGTGTATAAGAAGGTCTGACTTGCAGTCTCTGCTCTAATTCATTCCAAAGGTGTTCTATCGGGTTGAGGAAGTCAAAGTTCCTCCATCCCACACTTGCACATTCTTGTCTTTGTGGACCTTGCTTTGTGCACTGGTGCGCAGTCATGTTGGAACAAGAAGGGGCCATCCCCAAACTACTCCCACAAAGTTGGGAGCATGAAATTGCCCAAAATGTCTTTGTATGCTGACGCCTTAAGCGTTCCCTTCACTGGAACTAAGGGGTCAAGCCCAACCCCTGAAAAACAACCCCACACTATAATAAGCGCTTACACCAAATGATTTGAACCAGTGCATAAAGCAAGGTCCATGAAGAAATGGATGAGCGAGTTTGGGGTGGAGGAACTTGACTGGCCTGCACAGAGTCCTGATCTCAACCGATAGAACACCTTTGGAAAGAATTAGAGACTGCAAGCCAGGCCTTCTTGTCCACATTAGTGCCTGACCTCACAAATGCGCTACTGGAAAAATGGTCAAACATTCCCATAGACACACTTCTAATCCTTGTGGACAGCCTTCCCAGATGGGTTGAAGCTGTGAAGCTGTTATAGCTGCAAAGGGTGAACCAACTCAATATTAAACCCTATGGACTAAAACTGGGATGCAATGAAAGGTAATGAGCGTGTAAAGGCAGGCGTCGCAATACTTTTGACAATATAGTGTATATTAAAACTATGAATTTGTCATGTAACTCACCATTGCACTACATGACCTCTTAGTATTTGCATGATCGGGTAAAGCTATGCTGTTTGTTACCACAACCAAGCATGGTACATATACAAAAATAAAATTATAAATTGATATCCAGTAAACTGACATGAGTGTATTTGTGTTTGTAAGGCACATCTGTAGGCATTTTTCAGCTCCTGGTCAATGACAGCTGCCTTGGTGACCTAATAGCCCTTAAAAACTCTCACCTATAGGAAAGAAATCTGTAGGGCCCCTTTCACACAGGCTTTCCGATCAGTTCTACCTGTCAGTTTTTCAGGTGGACCTGATCGGATGATCCATGCATCCCTATGGGGCAGCAGATGTCAGTGGTGACATCTCCGCTGACACCCGCTGCTACCTGATCCTGTTCCTGAAATCCAGAGGGATGCAAACCCTATTTTCCATCCGTCTGGAGGATCGGATCGGATGAAATTGGACAGGAAGTCTGTTTTCATCCAATCTCCCATAGAGGAGAGCAGGGATCCGACAGGTCCGTCTCAGCAAGGAGAGCGGAGACGAACCAGTCATCTGCCTACTCAGCAGGGATCGGCAGATCGATCCCCGCTGAGCAAAATGGAGTCCGCCGGGCAGAAAGTCCGCGTGAAAGGACCCTAACGCACTATTTCTTTTTTCAATATCTCTTTGAGAAAATTCTAATTGTGACAATATATAGGCAGGATTGTGTCCTCTGAGTCTGCTTTTTTTGGTAGTGAGGAATTAAATTAACCACTAAACAATAATTAGCATTGATTTTTGAACTACAATTAATAAAAATGTTTTTTAATCCTGTGTGTCCTGGTATAATTTTAATGAGAAATAAGCAGTGAAAGATGTGGTAATGAAAAGCTTATGCTGCATGCTGTTGGGTACACAATGTGCTGTTTTAGAATAAAAGGCGCTGTATAAGAGGGCCCTCTCTGTGTATTATCCCTCTGCTTTCACTGATGGATTTCATATGGCTGTGAACTGCACATTAGGTCCTGCATTCACAACTCTCATTAAAATGCATTTGGTCCAGCAATCAGTTGGAGTCTGCTGCTAATATGTTAAGCAATTAAATGCAGTTATCTCCTCTTTTGTTTTCTTTGTTTAGGTATTTATTTATGTGAATAAAGGGAGCGCTGGAAACTGCTGCAAGCGAATTAACCATTTCTTCTACTGGCTCTGGGGTGGACCGCTTATGAAACAGAAGACAGACCAGCCTCAGTGAATGTTGTAAGTGGGCTGGGTCATGTTTTCTTCTTGTATGAGCATCACTAAGAATTTATTACTTGTTTTCGGTATTATGGTGTTAGATGGGAACATGTACACAGAACAAGGTTTTGCACAGCGATCCAAAAACTTACCTGCAGAGAATGCGATTATATTGGTGAAGATGGGGCGCCCATCATTACTGCACTTGAAGTTTTTACTTAGTCCAACTGCAAAGTCCCACAAATACTTGTTGAGCCTGCTGGTGAACTCCACCTAAGGCTCGGTTCACACTGATGGGACATAGGATCCGACTTGTGAGACCCCAAGTTGGATGACATGTGAAATTCAATGCTTCCCTATGCGAGTTGTCTTAATCTCCCTGGCGGTATCCCCGAGCGTGACTCGGGGTGGATTTTTTAGTCTAGGATCGGTATCCCCGAGTCACGCTCGGGGTAGATGTGCAGATAGCGCAGCGGTGTCTCTTACCTTCTCCTGGCGATCCAGCGATGATCTCTCATTGCTGTGACCGCCAGCCGAGATCCCCGCCGCTCGTCCATCGGTGTGATGACTACCTAGTTCCATTCCCTGCAGCAGCAATGCTGCATGGGAGCGGAACTGGGAGGGAAATTCAAACGTTGCACCAAACACAAACACATAACACATTTATATTATATATATATATGTGTATATATATATATATATATATATATATATATATATGTGTGTGTGTATATATATATATATATATATATATGTATATATATATGTATATATATATATATATACATACACACACATATATATATAACGCATGAATTATAATCTAATCAATAATATAATTTTATTATATATATTATATATTATATAATAAAATTATATTATTGATTAGATTATAATTCATGCGTTTGTGTTTCAAATTTATCACATCTGGGATGTCTACTAGAGTCTTGTTTTGGTTTAAGTCAGTAATTACTAAGAATTGTAGGCCTATAATACATAACGCCAAATTTCCATGAAAAAAATTGTACCGCTTTTGTACATAATTCCTGACATAATCATACCGCCAGGGAGGTTAACTGATACTACACAAGTCTGTCTGACTTTACAAAAGGTTCCTCCACTACTTTGGTCCGATTTTGATATGACTTCAATGCCACATATTGTAAAAAGTCACATCAAAGTCGGACTCCAAAGTTGCACTGAAAGTCACACGACTTTGGAGTTGGGCTAGTGGGAACCGAACCTAATGGACCTTCCTTCGATGATGGCAACGATGCTGCACTGCTCCTGAATTCAGAGCTTTGAGTTGCCACTCTCATGTAAGCTGATTGCACTACAGTGGGCTGAAAAAATGTCGGGGGGGGGGGGTCATAGCTATCAGCAGTGTCACTACTGATTCACAGGTCTACAGCTTGTCAGTTGGCACCTGACCACACCTAGTACTGCCTACTACTTTCTGGATTGACGCCACTGCCTTTATGGCTGAAAATGTCCCACTGCATTCTGCAGTCTTATCTGACACACAAATGAAGGAGGATTTGGCTCAGTCAGGGGAGGTAAAGGACGTTTTTTATTGCTCTCACAAGGCTTGTGCATCACATAGTTGTGGGATTTGCTACTTTCTTGGAGTGTCATACAGAAGCATTAAAGGTTTAGTTCACCTTTCACAAAAGATGAAGAGGTGTACTAACTCACAACACCTTTTCCACCCCTCTGGTTCCTGCTGCATGTACCTTATATGATCCCCATCTTTCACCGCCATAACAATTCGGCACTTTAAGACATTTTTATTATACAGCTCTGGAGGCTATGTAACAGCATAATGCAAGTAATTGGTCAGAGATTGCTGTGATTGGTTAGTGCTGATCATCTGACTGCACAGGCTAATGAGAATACTTTTGAGGCTTCTTTCTCATTGTTTAGCTCTGGCCATGTGACCATGCTGATCTCATTGACCTGCATGGTCACATGACCAGGGCTGAGCAATGAACACTCACCAATGCAAGCAAAATAATGTTATACTGCCTTCAGTGTTGTTTTGTGACATCTGGTCCACACTATTAGTTTTTTCTTTCACTGTCAGCTCTATTCAGAGCCGTTGTACTAACTTCAGATCTCCACCGCTGAACTGTTGTGTTCTGACAGGAGGACGACCTCCCCAACAGAACACTCCGATCAGCTGCTGGTTTTCCAGCATGCACAGCTGGCTTCTGTCTGACCAGCTGGAATACACACAGGCCGAATGCCGACCTTTTTTTTATTTTTTTTATTATTTATTTTTCTCTGCCTTGACATATTATGTAATGTGTAGTCTTTTTTACCGTGTACAATCTTTGGTGTAGGGGCCTCTATTATGACTCCATAATAACAGGTTAATTGCAGTGCAATCCCTGTTATCTGGAGGATATGGTATCCAGTAGTAGTGGATATTGTGGGTGTGTATCTCCTGAAGCTGCACTCTGACAGAAGTGGGTAACGGGAGTCACAACATAAACTTGCAAGACGTGCCCAGAAACATAAGATGACTTTTCAGTTCTGCCACTGTGGGTTGAGTTGTGTACTTCTGTGTGTATATAAGGGATCTAAAACTATGTATCAAGTGTTTCCTATGTCATAGGCCCTGCCCAGGACATGTTGCTGCCAAAGGTGTACGCAGCTTATTGCATTAGGGTGTGCACACCAAAGCTCAAACATAAATATACTGTATATACACATACAGTCTTCCTTGGGGAACCCACCAGTGAGAGAGAAATGCTTCCACACTTCTCCTTTAGGCTACGTTCACATGTAGGCGTTTTGGGGCGTTTTTCAGCTCTAACGATCAGCTCAAAAAACGCCCAACAAGACAAATCCTATTAATTTCAATGGCCCCTGGCCTGTTCACATCTGAGCGTTCCGACGCCTTGAGCAAAACGCCTGACACTCCAAAAAGTACATGAGCTTCTTTTTGGGCAGATTACAGGCGTTTTTGTTAGATGTCAATGCCTTCCTCCAAACACCTGCACAAAACACATATAAAAACGCCTGTAAAACGCTTGGAAAAGCACCTATAAAAAACGCCTGTAAAATGCCTGTAAAACGCCTATAAAATATCAACGCCTAGATGTGAACGTAGCCTAAAGCAGAGTCACTCAGTTGGAGTTCTTTCCCATCTCCCTACACAGCAATAATGTTAATGCAAACAGGATAGTTAGGGTGTGCCCAGGCACATCCGACACACCCCGTGCACACATCCATACCTGCCAACTGTCCCGTTTTTCCCGGGACAATCACGGCAAATAGGAGCCTGTCCCGGGCATTTTACAGTGTCCCTGTTAATCAGGGACAATGTAAGTCACAATGTAAGATTTTTTTTAATCTTGTGCCACACAGTGTCACTCTCACCCCAGCTAGGAGTTGTAGTTCTGGCAGCAGGTTGTCTCTCTCTCTGTGCCCGCTCACTCTTCCCGCCTGTCCCAAATTTAATGTGTCACCGAAGGCAGGGTGTCAGCATGGTGCACTTTCCAAAATCCGCCAGCAGGGGGAGGCAGAGCACCTTCCGACAAGCTGGAGGCCTCACACTCCATTAATTACTACTATCAATAATGTTTTTTTATAGATATAATTTATACACCTGTTAATTGATACATATATATAGTTTTCTAGCTCTAGATAAATGTGTGTACATATCCGTGTATGTGTATGTGTGTGCATATATATATATATATATATTGCTCAAAAAATGAAAACAGACCTCAATCCTCAATGGGAAAAATCTCATGCTGGATATCTATACTGGTATGGACTTGGTATGTGATAGGATAATATGGACTGGGTAATGTGTTAGGATCTATACTGGTATGGACTATACTGGTATGGACTCTGTAATGTGTTAGGATGGTATGGACTGGGTAATGTGTTAGGATCTATACTGGTATGGACTGGGGAATGTGTTAGGATCTATATTGGTATGGACTGGGGAATGTGTTAGGATCTATACCGGTATGGACTGGGTAATGTGTTAGGATCTATACTGGTATGGACTGGGTAATGTGTTAGGATCTATACTGGTATGGACTGGGTAATGTGTTAGGATCTATACTGGTATGGACTGGGTAATGTGTTAGGATCTGTACTGGTATGGACTGGGTAATGTGTTAGGATCCGTACTGGTATGGACTGGGTAATCTGTTAAAATCTATACTGGTATGGACTGGGTAATGTGTTAGGATCTATATTGGTATGGACTGGGTAATGTGTTAGGATCTGTACTGGTATGGACTGGGTAATGTGTTAAAATCTATACTGGTATGGACTGGGTAATGTGTTAGGATCTATACTGGTATGGACTGGGTAATGTGTTAGGAAGGAAAGGATGCTACATTGTTTTATGTAAATGAAAATTATCCCCCTACAGAGGGCTGAATTCAAAGACAGGTGAATAAAGTGTGAAATGTGCTCAGGTCTGACCATAGAAAAAATGGAATATGTAAATCTAAATAAAGTATTAGGTGTAAATAAGTACGATAAAACCTAATTATACCAGATAGTATAATCATACTTATTTACACCTTGCACTTTATTTATATTTCCATATTACATTTTTTCTATGGTCACACCTGAGCACATTTCACACTTTAGAATTGCAGGGAATTGTGATGAGAATTTTAAACTTTAGGCAGAAGTAGTGCAGCTGAATGGGAGAATTATTCCAACTCTGCTACTTTTGGCCTTAAGTTTTCAATTCCCTTTTCAATTTCCTGTAATTCTCTCTTTATGATGTAGACCCTATAATCTGATAAGTAGGCGGAGATTAATTATGTGGAGTGGGCGGAGCTTCGGGGAAGTGGGTGTGGTAAGTAATTGATAGCTGTGCTGCAAAGTGTCTCTGGAAATTTTTTTCAAATGTTGGCAACTATGCACATCCTATGGTTGCCGCATAGCTCCTCTTCTTTCTCTCTGCTCTCTCACTTGCCACATGGAAACCTGTGCTACTTAGCCAAGTAATAACATTACATAAAGAACAAAACTGCTTATTTCCCTTTTCCAAAAAGAAAACTTGCTTCGTTAGAATAAAGTTCCTTAAAGAACGTGCTATTAGTACTCACAGCCTTTAACATATTAAGCTTGCATTAAAACTTTTAATGACCCACATTTGTCATACCCCTGCAGTCTAAACTGTGTCTTAAAATGATATTAATGTCTTTGTTTATAACTGGGTTAGGTGGTTATCCCGCAGTTTGATATTTGTAATGAAGCTGAAACTGTGCATGATTTTTTACTTTTATTACAGGCTGTTCTATGCCACTGCAGATTTGTATTTAGTCATTTTATGTAACCATGTAGATTAGGCATCAATTTTTCTTAAAAGGAAATCTATCATGTGAGAATCATGAAGGCTGCCATTGCTGAACTTTCCTTTTGAGAATGCTAGTTACCTGGCTATTATGCTGAAGATTTCTGTGACTTGACCAGGAACAAGGATGCATATGTAAGTAATACGGACACTTTAGACACTGATTTGCAGCATGCCAGTTCTGAGTCTGTAACCCAAAAATACTTAAAGTGATTGTAAACGATCACCTTGTAAAACAACCCATTCAGTTTAACATAGAAATGAAAAACATTTTTTGTATAGATATAAAAAACTTAATAAATACCTTTCATCCCCCTTTTTTTTTTTTTTATAAGTGATCACATTCCCTCTGTTCTCAGCTGCATAAGAGCTGGGGGGAGGAGAAGCAACAGCACACTGCGCTTCCCAGTGAATTGCTGTGAAGCGGGTACGTGTCAGGACAAATCTGATCATTGGAGGGGAGTACACTAAGTTCCTAGCATAGCTAGTGAACTGACCATGGTGTGCTCTCCTGTTTAGTGTGGTCAGTGTTTAAATGGAAAGCAAGCAGACTGGCAGGAGCACCAGGGATTTCACATAATGGAAGCAATACAAAGAGAACAGGATACCTTCCCATACAAGCACATGGTACAGCAGGCACATATCAGGAAAATGAAGTGTTGGGGTAACAAATGTAAAGCACAGCAAGGCGACTTTTTCTTTAGGAGATCAGCAATGGCAGCCACTTTATTTCCCTTATGATAGTGTCATGTTAGGTGTTTAGGATTTGGAACACTTGCCAGAACTCTTGAGCATCAGGTCCACCTCATTCCACAAAAAAGGAATGAGTAATACTTGTGTTGTCTCTGCATTCTTGCTGGAGCAGAGATCAGTCATTCTAAAAATCAGATGTAATTCTCAGTGTGATCTATGAGCATGGAGATTCATATCATGGCTTTGTCCATGACTACCATAATGCCACAGGTAGGATTTAAAAGAAATTGTATGGTAGTAGTTTATACATCATTTACATACTATTTGACCATTATGATTTCTTATTTCTCTTCACACCTCCTGTTTGAAATCATTTGTAGCACCCTCCTACATAGTTGCTATGTTAAAAGCATTGTTATGCTCCATCTGCTTATCAGGGGAGCCTGATCTATTAGTTTTGCCTGTTGCATGTGTCCATGTGTGATTCACTTGGTCTGAGGGAGTGTCCCCACTGTATCCAATAGGGGAGCCTGTTGGACAGTGGAGGAAACCCAGCCAGTGACACACAGGCTTTTGTGACAGTCCCAGTGGGAGGGCACAACTGCAGTGCATCCTGGGATTGATCATAAAAGCCAAGGGCACATGTGACAGGTCGTCTTTGGCGGGAAGCAGAGTCCCAAGAGGAGGGTGACGGCTGTCTCTCCTCCTGCTGTCTGAGGAAGGTGGTCACAGGCAGTCGGCCCAGTGAGCCAGGTATGAAACTGAGCCTTGAGGGTCCTGGAAAGCTGACGGTGGAGGTGCAGGCAGAGTCAACTGGGAAAACAGTGTCCATGAGTACCAGGGGGCTTGCCAAGGGGTCTGCCCAGGAAGTGGGACCACTCCAGTGAAGTCAGAGGGCAGAAGGTCAGCTCACACAGTTATTAAGATTAAAGATGGTGCCAAGTAGAACCCTGAAGAGTAAGAGTAAAGGGAGTGCCAAGTGGGGCCCTGAAGAGTAATTCACTACATAGTTCGCTTAGCAAATACTTCACTTCAGTGGCAAGGTGAAGCAGTGGCCTTGCCGCACTCAATTCAGCTTGAAGTCCTCCAGTTGGAGTATCCCACTCATCCCTTCTCCCATCCCAAGTTCTAAAATAAAAACAATAAAAGCCAAATCCCCTGGACTGTTTCCTGACTGAGCCAAACACTTAAAGTACTAAGAATTCATAAGTTGTTGCTATGGGTAACCCAGGGGAATCCACTTCAAGCAGCTCCCAAGGGAGTAGTACTACACATGCTTTTACTAACTTCTTTACAGAAATTCATTTGAGGTCCATTTGCACACTCAAATTCTGATTTATGGAAGTAGATTAAAAGTCTGGACCGATTTCTGTTTGTCTATCTGTGTCTTCTGTTACACAAAATATAACTGATTTACAAAATGATTATAATGATTTTATATATTATGCCAAGTGGATACATTAGATATTAGTATAAAGAAATAATGGGTAGTTGCTGATAGTATTACTAAATACTATTTGAATTTTAATCAAATAAAATAATATATGGGCTATTCAGCGACTTTGCACAACTGTGGCTGTTTGCTTAATCCAGAGTTCCGTCAGTTAATCCGTTTCTTCAAAAAGTATTTGCATAGTCTTAAATATCTGGAAATAAGAATGTGTTGCTTGGGCACTAACCCAAGAATGGAATCTGAGGTTTCACTAGTTTAAAATTAGCCTGTAACAATAGAATGCTAAATGACTGCCTGGCTGAGCAAATATAAAACACAGCAGTTTAACACGTATTTCTTTCAGACTTTGGAAGGTGTTATATAAGAAGGCTAATCTACTATGTAGCATTTTACAAAGACATTTTTCTAAAATAAAATCTAGATCATGAAGTCAACTATGAATCTTCTAAGGATCGGATGTCATGCAGAGAAGCTTGACATCTTGAAGGTTATGTTACATATTTTTTAATCTTTTTTGGCTCCTTGATCTCATTTTAATAATACTTTACTTTTATTGGGTGTGGATTTATCTAGCAACTAAAATCTCATTATGATAGCATAAATGACTTGAACAAATGCATAGGGGCCTGCTTGGATGTGGAGACGATGTTGAACAAAGCATAACTAAAACCAAAACTTTCTAAAATTTTGGATTGAGAAACTCATCACTGGAACAAATTTCCTCATTGGAAGATTTGTCCCCTATATCTGTTTTGGTAACAATTCGAAATATTGGATTTTCTCCTACTTTCTTTCCCAGTGACAATTGTCACCAGGCAAAAGGAGAGGGAACATTTTCTTTGTTTCTTTTATGTTTTTAGCAGCTAAAGAACTACTCCATGGAAGGGTTCTCCTGGTTAAATAGGTAATTTGAACTTTTAGACTGTACGCTCTAATGATTCCTCCTATATTGAATTGTATTGTAACTGTACTGTTTGCCCTCATGTTGTAAAGCGCTGCACAAACTGTTGGCGATATATAAATCCTATATAATAATAATACTAACAGTGCTCTCAATTGTCTTTACCATTTGAAAGTGGGACTGGTATTTGTTCATTGTAGCTGAGCTGGAAATGGTTTTAAAAAAGCTATTCAGTCCCTTGCATACTTTATCATTTTGAAACGTTACAACCTAGACTTAAAGCAAAGTTCCACCCTCGGAAAGTTTTTAATAAAAATACCCCCGGGGACAGTCAGGGCTAGTGCATTCCACAATGGATAGCCTCCGAACTGTCCCGGGTCGCACTTACGTTTTAGAAGAAATACTTACCTTGAAAATGTCTTGTCCAGCGCTGCCATCTCAGGTGTGGGCAGCTGAAGCCAGCCCGTCCTCTTCGGCATCCTCTTCTGTGTCCTCTTCGTCCCAGAATGCCCTGCACCGGCCCCGCTCGTCATGTCCGGTGCAGGCACGTCATTCCTGCACAGCTTCTGGGCATGCCCAGAAGCTGTTTAGCAGTGAATACCGTGCCTGCACCGGACATGACGAGCGGGGCCGGTGCAGGCGCATTGATTCCTGGGAGCGATGACGTTCAGCTCCCAGGAATCAATGCGAGCAGGAAGTGACGGTGCAGGCCATGGCCAAAAAGAGAGGAAGAGGAAGTAAGGTGAGTATATTTTCTTCTAAAACAAGGTAAGTAAATAAAAAAAAAAATCGGGGTTGTCCATTTATTTTTCAGGTGACAGAGAGCAAGCAGATGGTGAAAAAATGACTTTTAAGGGTGGAACTCCACTTTAAAATATGTTAAATTAGGATTTTATATTACTGATCTATAAACATATTCAACTATGTATTTAACCCCATTCCCAGTGTTGGGGTAGTTACTCAAAAAATGTAACTAGTTACTAGTTACTTCTGTAAATTGTAACGAGATTTCTTTACTAGTTACTGCATTTGAAAAGTAACTTCACTACTTATTACTTTACTATCCTCTTTCTTAATTGACCGTGTAGAAGAAGATACATGGCACTCTTTCTGCATAGAGTTTATTGTGTAAACACAGGCTTTGGGAAACATGAGAACAAAACCTGAAAAAACAGAATAAAACATAAAGTGCAACAAAAAGTCATAAACTTCATCCCTCTCTATTCTTCGAAATAACGATTGTATCGCACGGCTTGGGTAACGCAGGAAAGCGTGTTCCTATAGCCTAGTAAAGTAGTGTAGTTACCTCCTATAGCCTAGTAAAGTAATGTAGTTACCAATATTAGTATTGTAACTAGTTACGTTACTTCGTTACCAAAAAAAGTAATGTAGTTACTGTAATCCGTTACTTTGTAACTCGTTACCCCCAACACTGCCCATTCCTATAGGATCTGATGCAGGCATTTGTCTTCAGAAGTTTGAATGGAGACTATCTGTGTCCAATTAGAGTCACATGATTTTAAATTTCTGTGTTTGTTAGAGAACATATACTGTAATACCAAAAGTATTGGGACACCTGCCTTTACACGCACATGAACTTTATTGGCATCCCAGGCTCAAGCTGGATGCACAATACACAATTTTCTTTAGCTTTTTTCATTTAGATTTACCAAAACCATATGATATGAGGTCCAATCTAAACACTTTCAATTTGTATGCAATCAGGCAGGGCCCTGCACTACATAGTTGAAGGTAAATCTAAAGGAAATCTAACAACAAAAGTTGTGCAGTGTGTATCCAGCTTTAGTCCGTAGGGTTCAATATTGAGTTGGCCCACCCAGATATAACAGCTTCAACTTTTCTAGGAAGGCTGTCCACAAGGTTTAGGAGTGTGTCTATAGGAATGTTTGACCATTATTCCAGAAGCGCATTTCTGAGGTCAGGCACTGATGTTGGAAAGTAGGCCTGGCTCGCAGTCTGTGCTCTTATTCATCCCAAATGTGTTCTATTGGATTGAGGTCAGGACTCTGTGCAGGCCAGTCAAGTTCCTCCACTCCAAACTCACTCATCCATGTCTTTATGGATCTTGCTTTGTGCACTGGCCCAAATCATTTAGTGGAGGGGGGATTATGGTGTGGGGTTGTTTTTCAGGGGTTGGACTTGGCCCCTTAGTTCCAGTGAATGGAACTCTTAAGGCGTCAGCATACCAAGACAATTCGAACAATTTCATGCTCCCAACATCGTGGGAACAGGTTGGGGTTGGCCCTTTCTGTTTCAACATGACTGCGCACCAGTATACAAGGAAAGGTCTTTAACCCACTTTAACTTCTGTATTACAAAAAAAATATATATTTTTTTTCATTCAGTATTAAATATGTTTTGTAAATCCCATAGAAAGTCTCAAAAATAATCTCTATAGGTCAGAAAAAATGAAACCATCTCTTTTTTAAAAGATGAATAATAAGTCCACATTTGCTAACTCGTGTTGGCCCATTTACCACACAGATTGAGTTTATGGTTTATGGATATTTATGAGAAGTAAAATAAAAAAAAAAAAAAAAAAATATATATATATATATATATATATATATATATATATATATATATATATATATATATTTTTTTTTTATTGAAACAGACCTACATCATATTAATTTATTTTTCTTTCGCTACCTTCCATCCAAAACATTGTGTTGGCACTTGGCTGTTGACTTTTTAGGTATTTTTACACACATATATATATTTAAATACCAGTCTGAGGATTTTTTTTTTAAGTACTTGGTAGGTCAGATGTTTAGCTTGGTCTATTTAGAATTGATAGTTTTAAGTTCTGTCTATCTCAGCTAAACATTCCCTTGGCTTTAATAGTAAGTTAATCAGACCGCAAACTGATGAAACATCTGAAAATGTATTGGGCAGTCTTACATTATAAATCAAAGCAGCATGTGCATTTGGTTTTCTTTGATCTTTTCTTACTATACGAAACCTTTATTCAGAGCTGGCTTTAAAAAAAAAATACTCCATGTGATGAATCAGTGGAATGCTGAATGAAACAATAAAGCACCACAATTGCTGATTATAAAGCCACTAGTAAAAACAAAGCATTTACAGGGCTTGTAGTAGTTACTTCTAAAGTTTCCATTATGCAAACACATATTTTATGGAAAAGGAAAGTACTTCCAAGACTCCTACACATTGTGTATTTTTAAAATGTTCCTATGCATAGCTCACAGCATATATTTTCCTGCATGCAGGGTAAATAAAGCAACTTCAAAGAGCATAAACAGCATAAAACATACAGATTTCATTCCTTCTAGATAAAACTGCAGTGATATGCAATCTTATAAGACCTTTATAGATCTAAGTGTCTAATAATGTTACATGATTTCTCTATTTAAATTAGATGTAAAACCTAACTGGATACAATTTAGTTTTCTAAAGCATGGTGTATCATAAACAACTGCCATGTTTTTTTTTTGTTTCCCACAAAATACTTTTTTCAACTTTTTAAAATCCTTTTTTAGTATCCCTGCTTTGCTGATCTCCACCAGTTCCTTTCAGCAACTTCCTGTCTGCATTAATCATGCAATGTGTGTCTGTACGATCACTTGAAATCTCCAGCAGGGGCGCATACTGACAGTGTAAGAAACAGTTGTCACCCTATAACAGGAAGTGCCAGAACCAGGAGGTTAGCCTGTAGCAAAAACTGCATATTTAATAACATTGAAAACAACTTTTGAAAATTACCACAATAAAGCGTATACCAGAGTAGTGATTGGGTTTAGATCTAATTTAATGCACACGCATTTAAACTTATTCAGGAATTGAACTCACTGTTTATTTAATTTATTTATTGTTGGTAGACAAGACAGTAATGGAGACAGTAAGTCTGCGTTCACACTGGGGGCGGCTTCAAAGTCTCCCGACTCTGAAGCCGCCTGTGCAGCGCGACTTCAGCGGGGCTTGCAAACGACTTCTCTAATAGAAGTCAATGCAAGTCATCCCCAAAGTAGTGCAGGAACCTTTTTTCTAAGTCGGAGCGACTTGAGTTGCTCCTATTAGAACGATTCCATTGCACTGAATGGAGCATGACTTGTCAGGCGGATAAGTCGCCTGACATGTTGCCCCAGTGTGAACTCAGGCTAAGGGCTTATGCAGACACACCTCAAAAACACCTGCTATGCCTAAAGAAATGAGATACATTGCAAAGCAGGTTAAACACAGCCTCAAAACTATAATTTAACGTGTGTTTCAAACACATTGTAAATACAGAAAAGCAATGGCCATGTGCACAGGCCCTTAGTATTTGCACAATGTATGTGAGAAGATGTGGCCATGACATGTCATTCTGTCAGCATTCAAATTCACTAGTTCAATATCCAGGTGGATATTCACAATCAGTTTCACTTGCTAGTGTTTGGAAAACTAGGCTGTTTTAGATGTTGCCCATGTGTTCAATACAGACAGTCCCCGGGTTACTAACAAGGTTCTGTAGGTTAGTTCTTAAGTTGAATTTGTATGTAAGTTGGAACAGTTTACATACAGTAGTTACATAGTCGATAAGGCTGAAAAAAGGCACCAGTCCATCCAGTTTAAACTGTGTAGGTGTGTGTATCTGTGTGTTTTTATCAATCGTAAATTGTACATCCCTGTATGTTGTGATCGTTAAGATGCCCATCTAATCGTTTTTGAAACTATCGACACTCCCTGCTAATACCACTGCTTGTGTAAGAGAATTTCACATCCTTACCGCTCTAACAGTAAAGAACCCTCTACACAGCTTAAGGTTAAACCGCTTCTCTTCCAATTTTAGTGAATGGCCGCATGTCTTTTTAAACTCCTTTTCACTGACTTTTTTTCCCTATGCTAAGGTCACCAGTAAGATATTTCTATATAGATATCATATCTCCTCTCAAGTGTCTCTTGTCCAGAGAGAATACATTTAATGCTTGTAGTCTTTCCCCATAGCTGAGACCCTCTAGTCCCTTTATTAGCTTTGTTGCCCTTTTCTGAACTCTTTCCAGTTCCAGCATATCCTTCTTGAGAACTGGGTCCCAGAATTGGACGGCATACTCCAGATGCAGCCAGACCGGAGTCTTGTAGAATTATCGTTTTATCTCTGGAGTAAGTCCCCTTTTTAATGCATGCTAATATTCTGTTGGCTTTGCTTGCAGGAGCTTGGCATTGAATGCCATTGGTGAGCCTGTTATCTACTAGGATCCCTAGGTCTTTTTCTATCCTGGATTCCCCCAGAGGTTCTCCCCCTAGCAAGTAACTTGCTTTAGTATTTTTAGCAGCCAAATACATTACCTTACATTTTTCAACATTAAACTTTGGTTGCCTTGTAGTTGCCCATCACATTATTTTATTTAGGTCTTTTTGTAAGGTTTCAACAACCTGCACAGAAGTTATTGCCCTTCTTAGCTTTGTATCATCAGCAAACACTGAGATTAAACTATTTATATCAAACTCTATATCATTTATGAATACATTAAACAGAATTAGTACTGGGACAGATCCTTGAGGAACCCCTCTTACCACACTGGACCATTCCAATTAATTGCTGTTTATCACCAACCTTTGGACCCGCCTCTGTAGCCAGTTTTCAATCCAGGTACATACTCTATGGTCCATTGCAAAATATCTCAGTTTGTAAAGAAAATGTTTAATGGGAACTGTAACAAATGCCTTTGCAAAATCCAGGTACACAATATCCACAGGCCTTCCATTATCTAGATGGCAGCTCATTTCCTTGTAGAATGTTAAAAGATTGGTCTGGCAAGAATGATCCTTCATGAAGCTATGCTGATTACTACTAATGATACTTTTTTTTAATTAGCAAACTCTATATAATCCCTTATCATCCCCTTCAGTAGCTTACAGACTATTGATGTTAGGCTGACTTGCCTAAAGTTTCCAGGGATATATCACAATACTTTTTTAAATATTAATTCCACATTGGCTTTTCTCCATTCAGCTGGTACCATTCCAGTCAGTAAACGGTCTATAAAAATTAAGAACAATGGTCTAGCTAATCACCTGGATGATTTTCTTAAGGACCCCTGGGTGTAAGCCATCTGGTCATGGTGACCTATTTGTGTTAAGTTTTTCAAGTCTATTTCTGATACTGGCTTCTGTTAGCCATGAGGGTACATTCTGTGATGTGTTATTAACACTAGAGTCATGGTTACTATAACCCCTTTTTCCTTCGTGAAAACTGAGGGGAAGAATGCACTTAAAAGCTTTCCCTTTTTCTTTTTTTTTTTTTTTTTTTTTACTCTCTTCTTCTATGTGCCTTTCGTGATCTATTTTAGCTGCCCTGATTGCGTTCTTACATTTCTTATTACATTTCTTGTAGTTTTGAAAAATTTGTTAAGTGTAACTCCAGCCTAAAAAAATATTTTTCGATTTTCTGGTTAGCATAGGGAATGGTTAACACCCCTTTAACATTTGTTTTGCTGTCTGTGCCCCTGTTCAGAAGATTTCACCTCACTTTCTGTCCCTGTGGCAATTGAATTTTCAAAATTTTGGGTTGTTGTGGAAACCAGGGTTGGTGATAAAGCTTCAGTGGAGAAACCTTTTTCTCATGATAACTCTTACAGGAGTGAATTTCCCTTCCTAGTGGTTGATTTCCTTTCACTTCCTGTTATCTCCCTCAATTTTCAAGTATGAGTCGGATGCAAGTTGGATGTTTGTGGGACTGCCTGTAACTGGTGTATGCACCATTACACTAAAACTGGCCATAGATGGCTCAAAATGTGACCGGTTCAGCAAGGACTGGCCAAATTTCAATCCATCTATGGCCATTTCCACTTGATAGAAGTCAACATAACAATCAACTTCTGATGAAGTTGAGTGAGCATAAATGCAGCTCTGAAAAGAAACCAATCAGCTTCCAGGTTTTGTTGTCAAAACTTAATTGAACAAGCTGAAGTTAGAAGCTGATTGGCTACCATCCACAACTGCACCAGTTCTATCAAATCTCCCCCACTGTCAAAATACAGTGACACAGCGGGGAAAATTCCTCTATCAACCCTCCTTGTGTGGATGGAGGAATTAATTTGTGAATGAATAAAAATGGTTAATCTATGGGAAGCCTTACTTTATCTAAAGCCAAAATATTTCCTTTCAGTTTGGATAGAGTAATCGAGAATGGTTAGATTATTTTTGCAATCTGGTTCCAATTTGTAGGTTTTCCTACTCTTATTGTGCTGTAGGGATGACAGGACCTGAGAGCGAATCTCTTTAAAAAAGGTAAATGCCTGCATAAACAGTTGCTCCCAGAACAAATATCCCTAATGGAATATTGCCCTACTAAGCATATTCTGGCAACAATTAAATATTTTTGATTCTTTCTAACTTTCAGCTCCAGTGACAGTGATTACTAGGGCAAATAGTAAAGGTTGTCTCTCCCTAACGGGGATGCAGACTGCAGTAGACATATGACAGGTGTTCTAATCCTTCATCAATCTATCCAAAAATGTAGCGGGAACAAAGGGTACGCCAGACTTAGTGCAGCGTATAAAATGACAATGGGCAACTCATGAGATGGTGAAATAGTAAGAGCATTTTCATATAAAAACATCTGTCCCAAAGCTTCTCCGGACCGTTCCGAGGCCATGGCAGCCTCACATGCAGGCTGTGTTCCCTGTTGTTGCCTGGATGGAAGCAGGATGTGGCCCGACCCTGCCGTAACCAGTGTGGAGCCCAGCGCCATCTTGCGTTCCACGCTGCTTACAGTGGTGTCCGGCCACATACTGCTTCCATCCAGGCAACAACAGGGAACACAGTGTGCATGTGAGGCTGCCACGGCCTCGGGATTGTCTGGAGAATCTTTGGGACAGACGTTTTTATACGAAAATGCTCTTACTATTTCACCACCTCGTGAGTTGCCAATTGTCATTTTAATTAAATCATTGATTTTGTATGCTGCACTTACTCTGGCGCCCCTTTGTTCCTGCTTTTACCCACAGAGTCCACAGCTTCACTCTAAGGGTGCTTCCATCAAATGTGTTCTAAAAACTTTAATGGACTTCCTCCATGGTCTGAGATAACACTCTGTTAGGCTGTTATAATTTTATCTTGTGTGTTTGTCATTCCCAATTTTTTGGATCCCTAATTATCTGATTCATATTATGAAGATTATGTTATATGTTGTATGTTTTATTTGCTTTTAACATATCCCTACTAGTGCCTTATAAACCTTTTTCCGTATCCAAAAAACTTAAAACTTTTTGGGTTAAAGTTGAACTATAGGTAAAACTTTTTTCATATTGATTAGAGTAAGGAAGAGTTATAATTATAACCCATGTAATAATTATTTTTGTCATCTTTGTCCCATTGGGAAGATTTCCCTTCACATCCTGTCCCATAGCAAAACAGGAAGTCAGAGGAAACCCCTGCAAATTAAGGGAATCTCTTGGGGACCCCCAGGTCATCAGAACTAGTGTCCCCATTGGACGATTTCCCCTCTATTACTTTTCTGGAGGCAACTTAAAATATGGGATTTTCTCTTACTTTCAATTTCAATGATAATGGTAAACAAGACAAACAGAGAGGGTGAATCTCCCTAATGGGGGCACAGACAACAATAAAAACCTGACATGGGGTGCTAATCAATCTCTCCTCTATCCAAAACTAAAAAAAAAGTTTTTAGTTATACTTTAAGCTACACATGAATTTGAATACATCTATACATTAGTAATGTAGCTCATTGTTGTACTTCCCATGAAATGATACATTATTCACAGTACATGCTATGAAATACATTCTTGATGTGTAATGTGCAAAATGTAACATAGCAATCAGAAAGGCTTCAGGGTAATTATCTAAGATCTGTTCAGAGAAAATACGAGTGACTTTCTATTCTCTTCATGACATTATTTCTCTTTTTAATAAATATACCGGTGCAGTTTTGTGTATCGATATACAGTTGTAAAAGACAGCAACAGTTCATATGGCGTTTGAAGTGGTGTGATATTGCTCACCACAGTACTATGTGTGTGAATAGTTGGATGTCTAGCTTGGCCAGAGTTGTCCACATCTGATTGCTTGCTGGCACAGAGTGAGTGAACACAATTGTTGAAGTTATTGGGCTCACTCCATTTCCCCGAAAACAGGTGCCCACTGACATAAGTGACACGTTTAGTGGCAGCTGCAGAGTACAGAAAAAACTATGAGCAAGCACAATAGTTGTACTTTCCCTTTCTCTTGCTATAAATATTGAAACATGGCAGCTTCACAAAATATTTCTGTCTCACAATGCTACCATTCTGACATTATCAATATGGTTGTTTGTGCTGATACTATAAAATGTAGTATTTCAATTGCTAATTTAAAAAAAAATATTTTAAAAGAAATTCCTGTCTAAGAAATTGGAACTTTTCTTGGTTATACAATACTTAAAGCAGAACTTTACTCCTAACAGTTTGATAACAATTAGAATAACTTTTTAACAAAAGAACATCTATTCCACGTTAATAATTATGCTACCAAAAAATTATTTGTGCTTTAAATTGCCTCTAGCATTGCTCATGTTTCCTCTTGCTGGAGGCTGCCATTTTGCTGAAGTTCAAAGCATTTGCTTCTTTATTGGAAACTCTCCCCCTCTCTATGGTCTCAAAAACGTCACTTTCTTCAATTAAAACATGTGCATCTCGCACCTTGATTGTATGTCTTGGCTTAGCTAGAGAGGAAGGCCGACAGAAGCTTTACATTGTTGATGTTCACAGGCTGCAAGTTAGGGAGAAAAGAGAGAATATCAGAGAGATGAGATAAAGCTGGCCATAGATGGATAGAATTTGGAAGGAAAATTCTTCGGAACAGTACTGAAAGAAAATTTATAAGAAAATGCTCAGAACATTCTTAAAACATTTGTTTGTCGTTCAAAAGATTTTGTTTTCTTTCATCATTTGATTTTGGAATGAATGGACTTTACTGAACGAAAATCACATACGTTGTTAGAAATTCTTTCTTTAAACCTTCTTTTCCCAAAAATTTTTGTTCAATATTCTACCCATCTATGGTCACTATCCTTATAAGCTTAACTGCTTTGTGTCTCCCTGGCAGCAGAGTTTGTCCTGTCACCTCTCCTGCATTTTTATTCTCCCTCCCAAATTTGTATTCCTTCAGCACAGTCTGTGTCATTCCAGTTGTTTTCTTTTAACCCTTCAGCAACAGTAAATCTTAAAACTGTCTGCTGATCAGCGTCTAGTGGCTCTGATTGTAGGCACAGTGCTGAGAATAGAGAACAACTGAGCATGTGCAGAGGAGGGTGAGGCAGTGCAAGTTTTTAAACAGTATAAGCATTTATTTTTAATATTTTACTTTTGCTAAACCTGCAAAAGGGGCCAACCTAATGTCATCTATTAGGACCTGATTTTTTGACTAAAGTTCCACTTTAAAGAGCCAAAATATGGTATGTCAGATGTTTCAGGGTAATATATATATTTAAAGGGTAGCAATTTAACATACCTCTAAAATACATCATTTAAAGTACGTCAGGCAAAGGCTCAATTTGTGCTTCCAGCAAAGGCTTAAGTTTTTGCACAGGGATCAGACTATCCAATTTAGCCTTGTGGCTGTAATTTTCAGATCTCATTGGTTTCAGCTGGAAATAACTGTCACTTTTTTTAAAACATATCCTGGTGAATCGAGCCTGAAATAGAGGACCCAGTTTAGGTGAAGAATAGGGTGTGAAGTGGTGGGGTGATCATTCTTCTAAGAGAGAGCTCTAAAGCAAGTAATAGTTTTTTTCCTATTAAGGCTCTGTTTGCTCTTGATAGTTTAATGCAGCCCCTGTGCAGTTGATTCTATTGATTTATATTTCCTGGAAAATTCAATAAAATATTGAAACAGAAAAAGGTCACAGGTGCTGTATCATTAACAAAATATTCAGGACAATAAGGCTTCTTGCAACATGGCTGTAAGAGGGCATACAGTGTGCATGCAGTGCAAAAAGACAGTGTAAGGGAGCCACTGGTACAACATAAAGCCTCTTGTTGCACTGAATGGCTGTATGCTGCTATATGTAGAGCAGGCCCTCTGTGTCGGGGGCTATACAACCTTGTAAACACCAGCATAAACCTTTGCAAAAGTGCATTTTTGGTTGTCTTTTTGTGGGTAATTTAAAAAAAAAAAGTAGTCGGTTTGTGGATCCTAATTTTGTCAAATTTTGTAAAATAGTAAATTTATTAAAAAAGATCACTACACCAGAGCTAAAAGAGATATTTGAATAGAAATGGGGGAGAGAAATGGCTCCAAAAGAGTGATATCGCCAATTGCCAGCTTTATATTATGGGGAAATGCATTCATAGGGGAAACACTTACACATTCTTTTTTTTTTTTTTTTTTTTTTGCCTTACATTTTCTAAATATCACAGTAGGAGAGAACTTAACAAGGTACACATTGCATGGAGTCCCTTATAATGCTCCAGAACAATACAGCATTCCCTTATATTATTTATCTAGTTTACAGTCCCGTATTTCCCTCCTTAGTTTCTGCATTTTAAATATTCAGTACAAATTGATGTGCATGGAAGAACCATTTCCCAAAGAGAATTCTACATGCCAAAAGCCTGAAGCATTCTTCCCTGGGTTGGTCATTCACAGGATTTGTTAAGATTCACTGCTCCCTGCTGGTCATAATGAATTTTCAAGTCCATGAAAAATGCCTGAGGACAGTAAAAAAAAAAAGGCGCTTGATGTTTGTAAGGATTGTAATTTCATTGAATTATCGTAGAAAGAGGCTTTTAGCTTCTTCAAATCAATCATGATACTGCTCACCCATAAAAAAAACACTGTGAATAACTGATGATTTACTAGTGTAGCAAACTGTTGTGCAAATATTGGGGTCACTTGAAGAGGACATGTCTATGGGGTTTTGATACATAATCGTCTGTATTATACAAAGTACTGTATGTGATTTGCAAATATTATCAAATTGAACCCCTCAAAGTGTATTTATGTTAGCACACCATTTTAAAGTGGAGTTCCACCCTAAAATTATACTTACCTCCATCTTCTTGCTCCGGGTCACCTGAAAAACAAATGGATAATCGCAATTTTTTTTTTTCTACTGACTGACCTTGTTTAGAAGAAAATATACTTACCTTACTTCCTCTTCCTCCCCTCGGCGGCCACGGCGATTCGTCACTTCCTGGCTTGCAATGATTCCTGGGAGCTGAACGTCATCGCTCCCAGGAATCAATGCGCCTGCACCGGCCTTGACGTCAGTTCCGGTGCAGGCGCCGTCATACCTTGCTAAACAGCTTCTGGGCATGCCCAGAAGCTGTGCAGAGATGACGCTGCAGCGCCGGAAGTGACGGCGGGGCCGGTGTAGTGCATGGTGGGACCGAAGAAGACGGAAGAGGTCGCAGAAGAGGATCGCGCTGGCTTCAAGCTGCCCACACCTGAGATGGCAGCGCTGGACAATACATTTTCAAGGTAAGTATTTCTTCTAAAAGGTAAGTGCAACCCGGGACAGATCAGAGGCTATCCATTGTGGAATGCACTAGCCCTGACTGTCCCGGGGGTATTTTTATTAAAAAAAACTTTCCCAGGGTGGAACTCCGCTTTAAACAGTGGTAAGAGCAGAAGGCATGTCTTGGAAAGAATGTACGCTATGTCCCTCCTTAACCTTAAAGACAGCTGGGAAAGTCTTTTTCAATAATTAATCCTCATAAATAATCATATTAATTGTTTTGCTGCGCAGTATTAATTTTCCTGTTTAACGCTTTTTAACACTCTTTCCAAGTGGAACACGTCTTTTTTCCCAATGATGTAGTATGCTGAAAAACCTTTAATATTCTTTCAAGGGGAACGCTTTTTTTCCCCAATAATGTAGTATGCAGAAAAAGATTTATTTCCAAGGAGAACCCTTCTTTTTTCCCATGATGCAGTAAGCAGAGGAAAAAAAAGTATCTTTCCAATGAGAAACCTTCTTTTTTTTCCCAGTAATGAAGTAAGCAGAGAAGGATTTATTAAATAATATCTCCAAGGGGAACCCATCTTTTTCCCCAATGACATAGTGCACACTTTTGTAATAAAGAGGTCAATCCTATGCCTTGTGAATGTTTCTTTTTAAAATGCATCTGTCATTTAAAATTGAAATAACTGTCATTAATACAACTGCCTCAGTAAAAGTTGGATTGTAATGTACAGTTACTGTCAAAAGTCCTTTTCTTATTTCATATAAAATGTAAAAGGATTTTCTATATTTTCCTGTGTTGGACATATTAAGGCATGAATTTTTATCCTGAGCAGTATTTGACCATTCTTCCCCAAACAGGAATGTGTGGTGCAATTTCGGGACTTTGAGGTATAAAATGTTATCATTTGTAAATAAATGATCATCTGTGCTCATTTGTTGCAATCAAGTTATCAACTTGGTGAGCTGGTAAGGTACCGTAGACATAAGACATTACTAATACCCAGTTTGATTATAATCCAATGAAATGACAATTATTATGGTTAGACATCTCTAATTGACTGTCCTTAGATATAATTTGGTTGATTTTCACCCATTGGGCTGTAGGCATTTGAAAAACTCATTTTTATTTGTTCAGACAAATAAATGTTATCTAGGTGTTTGTCTAGTTTAATGCTCAAGCCAAGATAACAAATCTTTAGTAGTATTTAAATGCTGCTAAATTCAGCTCTGTACCCATTAATACATCATTAAATGTGTTTTTTTTAAGTGCAAGAATTATACTGTAAGTACCTGAATTTACCTGATATCGGCTTTTGCAGTCCCTGCACAGCAGGACTGGGTGTAAAAGAAAGAAGTAGTACATGGAACCAACCAGTTCATATGCTAACAAGTAGATTGTTTATAGGTAGTGTTGACAGCGCTAGGCCCTGCTACTGTGTGAGTACAGGCAAAAGACGCACAGGATTTGCACAAAAACAGAATGTGGGGCTTGGAGTGTTGTGTCTGAGCAGAGAAGACTAGGGTTTCAGTTTTGCCCAGCTTAGTAATTCTGGATTTGGGTCTGAAGCTTGGAGATTTTGAGGAAATTTGGGAAGGAAAAAGTCACTAATTGCAGGTTTTGTGAGGGTGCAGATATGCACACTCAGAAGCAAAGCCTGGCCATAGCTCAGGGGCTCCATCAGGAGAGAGTTGTGTGTTCCAGGCAGGAGGCAGTAGGGCCTCATCAGGAGACAGTTGTGTGCTCAAGGCAGGAGGGAGGTGTGCCCCGTCAGGAGACAGTTGTGTGCTCCCGTTTGGGGACAGAAGAGGTGATCTACTCAGGAGACAGTACTCCATTTTGGAGAGATTCCTTGCCTACCACTCTCTACTGGGAGAGTTGAGACAACTGAAAAAGTCTGGGAGACTGAGAAAGCTAAAGGTGAATAGACAAGTCCAGGGAACTGAGGGAGTCTGTGAGTCTAGGTGGAGTGAGAGAACCGGGGTGCCAGGAGATCCCAAATTGAAAGGCCAGGGTGTGGGCTCGTGCATCCAAATGCTGTAACTGTACACTAAGTGAGCCAAGAGAATCCAGAGAATCAGGATAACTGGGGATATGCTCTGAGGGACAAGTGGGAAGGGCAGCGGTGCTGCCTGAGAGGGAGCCAGGTGGCTCTGCATTTTTGTGTTACTTGTTTTGCTGATGAAAAACCCCTGAATGGGAAACCTGATGTAAAGACTTTACTTTTCGGTTTTCAATAAAAGTGGGCCAGCAAGCTCTTAACCACAGTTTGGATTGGCATGACCTACTAAAAGAAAAGCAATACCAATGAGCTAATGATTCCCCATATCACAGAAGAGAGCAGAATGACCGAGGGATGGGCTCGTCTTTGTGCCGCTTCTCCGTTCACTGTCCAATAATAGGCTGGGGCAAGTCCAGGGTGTCCAGACCAGAGATAGTGGGTTTAATGATGCTGGTTATCAGACTGAGGATATCTAGCAGCAGTACTGTGGGGGAAATCTCTGGAATGAAGGTAAATATCGCAACAAAATTTTATCTTTTAATGAGCTAATAATTTTTATCTTGTTTGTTTTTATGGAGGACTGCTTTAAGGTGTAATCTGTTCTTTTATGCACATTATAGACCATATGCCACATTAACCATTTACTAGACAGGTGCATTTGAACACAGCAGGGAATTCCTATTTTAACACACAGATGATGGCTTAACTGCAACATTTACCTCTCTTGGATCAATATCAGACTCCTTCCATTAAAGTTAAAACATATGCCAGTAAATGCTGAGCCTGTCAACACAATGGTATAATTATATCACTTTGGCTCTTTCATAAGGGGGGACTGGATCCATTAGCCTCACTGGTATTCTATACTGGTCTGAACTGATAGGTATAAACCATAGGCTCCTCTCCCTTTTCATAGCAGGGGTTTCACTAGTAAAGAATACTCCAGTGATTGTATTGCAACTCTTCCTTACCACCCAAGAGACGTGCATTATAACACTCAGGTCTTGATCACACCATATGTGCATAAAGACTGATAGAAAAAAAGCAGATTTGACTTGCATAGAATATTTTGTTCTTGTTAACACCATATTCAGAGACCTGTGTCTTTATAATGTAGGTCTCTGCAAGGGCATAAAGAAAAAAATGTTCTAAGTGCCCTGTTCACACCACAATGTTGGCGTCATGTGAATCTTGTGTCTGTGCATATATGTTGTGTATTTCTGCACAGAGGAAAAAAAAAATATATATATGACACCGGTGTTGTTTGAACAGGTCACATAGAAAACCATTGTTTTCTTTGGGCCCTTGCAGAGACAAGTACACATGGTGTGTACAAGGCCACAAGCTGTACCCAGACCAGTCTAAATAGTTAAACAAATAAACTGAGAAAACATATTGTTATAACATACTGTAATAGAAAAAAAATGGATGCTGATACCTCACCTACTATCAGAACGTAATACTATAATGATAATTACATTCTAATACAGTGCCTTGCGAAAGTATTCGCCCCCTTGAACTTTGCGACCTTTTGCCACATTTCAGGCTTCAAAAATAAAGATATAAAACTGTAATGTTTTTGTGAAGAATCAACAACAAGTGGGACATAATCATGAAGTGGAATGAAATTTATTGGATATTTCAAACTTTGTTAACAAATAAAAAACTGAAAAATTGGGCGTGCAAAATTATTCAGCCCCTTTACTTTCAGTGCAGCAAACTCAGTTCAGTGAGGATCTCTGAATGATCCAATGTTGACCTAAATGACTAATGATGATAAATAGAATCCACCTGTTTGTAATCAAGTCTCCGTATAAATGCACCTGCACTGTGATAGTCTCAGAGGTTCCGTTTAAAGCGCAGAGAGCATTATGAAGAACAAGGAACACACCAGGCAGGTCCGAGATACTGTTGTGGAGAAGTTTAAAGCCGGATTTGGATACAAAAAGATTTCCCAAGCTTTATCCTCACTGGCGGTATGATTCTTTCCGATTTTAGGTGCTGAAAGCGGTACAATTCTTTTGCTAGTAATTCTTAAGGATGAGCAGCCCAAACCAACTATTTACATATTTTTTTTACTGTGCGTTCTTCTTTATAACATCTCAGGTATGAAAAAGTTTGAAACACAAAATCAAAAATTATAATATAATAAATAACTATAAATAAGTTAAAGAGTATATGTGTATATATATATATATATATATATATACACGTACACATATGTTATATATATATATATATAAATATATACGTATACATATATATATATATATATATATATATATATATATATATATATATATATATATATATATATACATACATACACACATATATATATATATATATACATATATATATGTGTATATATATATATATATATATACATATATATATATATATATATAAAGTACAGTAAAACTGCAGGAAAGGGCACTGGGGGGTAAACTAATATCAGTTTATTTTATTTTGCAATGAAATCAGTGTGCTTGTGTGTATAACTTTTCAAATTTGCCGCCGGTTCCACCCCCCTGCGAGCGTCACGTCGCAGGAGACGGAAGTCGGGGCTCTACAGCATCGGGCGGAAGATCCGGTGGTTAATCCAACCCAGACTTGAAGGGTGGGGTTGTCAGCTCCCTGACAATCAGGAGGAAGCTGTCACATTTGCAATGGTAATAATACCATTGCTAAATGTATCACTTCACACTGCAGCTGGAGGTTTGCTTGCACAGGAATCTCCAGAGATGTACAAAGTGCAGGGGCTCCCCCATATTATTTCCCCCACTAGTTGAATGTTTTTAGCTTATAGTGTTAGGCTATTTTCTATTGGTGAATGTTAATTCTCATGGTCGATTGTTCTTAGGACTATTTTTCTTTTAGGATCAAATGTTAGAAACTATTACATTCGCACGGTGAAAGGCAACAAATAAACTATTACACATATTACAAATATTACAGATATTATTTGCTTCAATTGCACAAATGTTGAGAATTTCGCAAAGCAACTTTTTTTTATTAATAGACCCCTAAGAGATACATCAGTCATATACAGCCTAAAGTTTGCAAGCAGATCAGTATTGAAAAATGGAATAAGCCTTTCAACACGCGTACCCCAATGGGTTGTGATCTCAGTTGAGGAGAAAATTTGCCGTGAATTCTGTAATCCTAAATTTGCAAACCAATATAAGTAAATGTCCATGTTTTTCAGTTTATTGCTAAAGTTCAGCAAAAGTTCTTTATTGTATAATAGCAAGATACACATTATCTTTGTGCAGTTAGTAATGTGTATCCCATTACCTGCAGGTGGCTGCTTCTGTTCAAAGTGTTCCTTTCACAGCTTGCCTTGAACGGCTGTCTACAACGGCATTGTGAAGTTCAAAAGAAGCAGCTGCTGCAACCTGCTTGCCTGCCCCCTTGTGCCCTTTCCACCACTCACAGAACTCTTCTTACTAAACTTCCATGATGCATCGAGTTCTGTGAATGGGTGAAGGTGATGCCGTCATTCAACTCCTCATCTTCCATTCACAGAATTCTATGCATCATGGGAGTGTAGTAGGACACGTTCTGTGAATGGCGGAGGGAGCAGGAGGGAGCAGGCATACAGCAAAACCTTCCTTATTAGGAATTGTTGCCATTCAGAATCATAGTCCTTGAAAACAGCTGCTCAGTGCACTTTCCCACATCTGTGAAGGGTACATGGCACTGAGGAGAAGCAGCTGCTTGCAGGTAATAGGATGCACACCATTATACATTACAAAAAAATGAATAAACTTCACTAAATTTCACAAATTGGGGTAAAGTAGGCGCTGTTAAATAGTGACCCATTCGTATGTACCAAAAAATAAATAACCAACTTACTGTGCATATCAAGTGAACACAATGTGACAATCTAAAAATAATTCTATATATCCAACATCAAAAAATTATTCCATAAAAAATAATAAATGTGAAAAATATTCAAATCCTCAGTCCATAAACAATGGAAAAAAAAATGGTGCTCTAAAAAAGCTGCCACCCACACCGTGCCTTCTTTCTTTCATTCATTGGGTGCTCCATCTTGTGATTAAGCACATAAATATGCTCACCAAAAATCCCAGGTTCCAGGGGCCAAACAGCCTTTTGAATCATGCACCAGCTGAAGGACCTTAAGTCATGCCTCTTCAGGGACATACATTCATTTTTCAAAGGTCCAGCGGCCCTCATGAAAGTCCATGTCCTGGTGGATTGTTTAAGAGTGGGTCCCAATCATAAGTTTCTTTAATCTTTGAAAGAAGTGCTGCAGGGTACATTACTCTTAAAAAGTATCTGTCTTGTAAGATAGTACTTACTGGTTCTAGGTCAGTAGAAGAGTCACCAGCCATTCTCGATAAAGCATCTGCTTTTCCATTTTTACATCCTGGTCTGTAAGAAATTACAAAATTGAATCTTGGAAAAAAAAAAAAAAAAAGAGTCCATCTTGCCTGCCTTGCATTGAGCCTCTTTGCAGATTAAATAAATTCAAGATTTGTGTGATCACTAAAGACAGTTACAGGATATGTGGGGCCCTCCAGAAGGTTCTAAAAGCTCCTTGTTGCTGATATCATAGTTCTGCTCTGCAGTTGTCATTTGGCGGGAATAAAAGGCACATGGGTGTAATATTTTTTCACCAATTCTCTGAGAAAGAACTGCTCCAATATCTGTATTGGAGGCATCTACTTCTACTATAAAGGGAAGATCTGGGTTAGAAAATACCAGTGCAGGTGCAGTGGTGAATAAGGTTAGATGTGAGAAAGCCTGCCTCTGTGGACCACTGGAAGCGTGCCTCCTTCCTTGCCACATGAGTAAAGGGGGCCACAATTTTTTAAATTTGAAAGAACTGTTGCACATCCTTTATGCTCTTGGGGGTAGGCCAGTCGAGGATGGCTTGGATCTTGCTGGAATCCATGTTCAGCCCTTCAGGAGAGATGATGTAGCCCAAGAACTGTATACGGGTCTGTTCGAAATCACATTTTTCCAATTTAATATATAATTTATTTTGTCGTAGTTGTTCTAAGACAGTACGAACATGATCCTGGTGTTCCTGTAAATTGGTTGAAAAAATAAGTATACTGTATCATTCAGATAAGCCACCACAAACTGGTCTAACAAGTATCTGAAAACATCATTTATGAAATGTTGAAAGGTAGCTGGTGCATTTCAGAGTCCAAAGGGCATTTCTAGGGATTCATAATGCCCATATCTTGTTTGAAAGGCCGTCTTCTATTCATCTCCGGGTTGAATGCGAACAAGAATATATGGACCCCGCAGGTCAAGCTTGGTGAAAATCTTTGCTGTTCTTAGTCTCCCAAATAGTTCTGGAAATGCCTTCAGTTCAGGTTCAGAAAGATTGTAGAGTTGATCAAAAGGAATTGGGGCTCCTGGTACAAGCTCTATTGGGCAGTCATATGCCCGGTGGGGTGGTAATTGGTCTGCATTTTTCTTATCACAAATGTTTTTAAAGTCTTGGTATTGAGGGGGCAATTTTTCTAGGTCAATGTCACTCCGATATTAGTAGGTGAGAGGTCTCTTTTTTGACAATGTAAAGGCTCATACACACTTGGCGAAAATCGTACAAAATATCCTCCGATTTTTCTCTCTTTTGCTTAGCGTTCATTACCATTTTTAGTTGACAGTGCATAATGTTCACAAAATTTCTTGTCCAATTTTTTTTGTGACGTTTGTTCCTAGACTTCTGGGTCATCGGCAACTTCAGATCATGCGCGGTCTTTCGTATCCAATTTTTCGCGGACTTACTGCATACACATTAAATGAAAATTGGTCGTGCTGGGGACAGACGATAAAAATTTTGGTGTATGTCCCTCGGTTTTTTTTCGTTGAAAATGTCCGCATCGGCTGCTGAAAGTTGTGTACACACTAGCCTAAAATCGTACGATTTTACCTTGGACGGGAATTTTTCGGCAGATTTTCTATTAGTGTGTACCCCACTTAACTCACATTGTTCAGAGGGAAAGGCCAGGTTTCTAGCCTGCCAGTCAATAGTGGGATTGTGAATTGATAGCCATGGAATTCCTAAGATAACAGGAAATTGGGAAATCAGATTGAAAGATATTAACTCTTGGTGTCCAGGCTCGATTCTTAACTGCAGAGGAACGGTCTCATGAGTGATTACTCTGGAAGAGCGTAGAGAACCGTCAACTGTCTACATATGTATTGGAGATGGTTTGGGTATTTGGATAATGCCATTTTCTTTCGCAAACTTCAAATCCATAAAGTTACCAGCCCTGGGATCCAGCATTGCTGAGGTGGAGAGTAACTGTTCTTCCTTTTTAATCGTGATGCTTAAAATAAAATGTGGATGATGACAGAAAATCACCTTCTCTCCTAGTGTTACGGGAGACAAGGGTTGTGTAATGGATCCCACTTGCTCCCTATATGGGGACAAATCTCTTTGACCGGCCGCTGCAATGGTTTGTCTTGTTAGTCTTGATTTATTTGGACACCTGAGGGCGCAGTGGTCTGACTGACCGCAATAGAGGCAAAGATTCAGTTCACGTCTGCGTCTCTTTTCAGCAAAGCTGAGAGCTCCAATCTGCATAGGTTCAGGTTTGGGTTCGGGTTTAGGTTCATACCTGGCAAACGATTTAGCCGTTGGTTGAGGATTGAACGAGGAAATAAAGTCAACAGATCTTTGTTTCTCAAATCGCCTCTCCATAAATTGTCTATTGATCTTAATGCTCAATTTAATAAAGTCATCAAGACCATTGGGCGTATCTTTTCTGGATAGTTCATCTTTTATATTCTCAGAAAGTCCTTTTCTAAAGTGAAAGCGCTTTGCACTGACATTCCAAGTGGTATCAGTTACCCATCGTCAGCATATTCAGTATCAGGACGTCTCAGTTGGTGCAAGTTCAGTAAACAGTTTCAGCAGTAGCGCTGTGATTCGGATCATCGAAAAATTAAATTCATGGTGGTCACAAACCCCTCAAAATCTCATAGAATCTCATGGTCTTGCTCCAAGTATGGGGAAACCCATGTCATGCAGTCGACATTGATTCAGAAGCCTCTATAGAGTTTAGGATCCCCATTGAATTTATCAGGCAAAGGGAAGTGGTTTGAATCACTGTTAATAGTGGTTTGTTGGCGTTGCTGCGCAAGTTGTGTTCGCAATTCAATTACTTCTCCTTGTAACTCTTGCACTCATGTTTGTAAGCCTTGAACAACCTAAGTTAGTGAAACAACACGTTCACTCAGGGTTCGTTGAGTTGCGACTGTCTCCATGTTGTGGCCAGATTATTCTGTTAGGAGAATATCTGTAATGAGTGGAGACCAATGGCGGACAATGTCAGGCAAGCTCAGTTCTCAGGTCTGCGAGACATAGAAAAGTCTGAATTACTAGACCAGTAATCTGTGTTGGGGTCACAAGCCAAGTTCGGTGCAGCAGAGAGTTTCATAGTTGGGGTCACAAGCCAAGGTCAATGCAGGAGAAGAGTTTGTAGTCGGGGTCACAAGCCAAGGTCAATGCAGGAGGAGAGTTTCGTAGTCGGGTCACAAGCCAAGGTCGATTTCCAAACAGCAAAAGAAGTACCGTAGTTCAAGTAGTATGCAGGATCAGACAACAATAATCTGGTGACAGGAAGTGCAGAGGCAAGGCTTATATAGGAAATTCATGGGAGGAGCAAGGAGTTCAAGGTTCAGTAGCAAGGTAGGGTTGTCCAATAGATCAGGCAGGGAGCTGTCTAGCATCCCAGATAGCTCAGCGAGAAGAATCAATGCCAGACACAGAAGAGGTCCCAGGTTTGAGCCCAGGTCTTGACAGCTCCCTGCTGACCCACCCCCAGCTCAGTTTTTCACAAGGAAGATCAGTGTACTGCTGTTTCTCTGCTTTCTGCGGACATGCCCCTCCGCCGAGCTATTTTTTTAGGAAGATCAATGTATTGCTGTTTCTACGCTCCCCCTGCATCTTACACTTGACTGTGCCTGTGCTCTGTTTAATCTGCTGTTACCATAGATCACCCCCCTCCACCCCTCTAAGCTCTTATGCAGCTGAGAACAGAGGACATGCGGTTATAACAAGAATGGTGTATATATATATATATATATATATATATATATATATATATTCATTTTGCCCTTCTATTTTAAACTGAATGGGTTGTTTTACAAGGTAAAGGTTCACATATAGTTTAACACTAAGATGGATGCCTGTATGTTCAGAAGCAGCTGTGGACACAGTGACACATGAATGCCTCCTTAGGTTGCTGCTAAGTTTGACATATGCCTACATTTTCAAAGCACGATCAACTCTCAATTCAAGTCATGGCCTGTTGTTCATCCCACAGAGAGTGTGGCATTTTATCTATTTATCTTGGGACTTCAGAACTATGAAATAACTCTTTCACCTTTACCAGACACTTGCTCTGACACCGCACAAACTAGTGTTAAGCTTGTAAAGCTGGTTTACACAATATAAGACCTTGGGGATATTCCGCTAATCACCCCCGGCAGTGGAATGAATGGTTTCGTGAAAGAGAATTGCTGGCCATTTGCCCACTATTGCCGTGCCTACAGATTAAGGCGTGCAGAGATGCGGGGGTTCAATCATGTAGTCTCTTTTTAAGAAGTGACTGTGAATGTTTACCAAGAGCAGAAAATTCAAGGAAGCCGAGTATGTCTGAATGTCAGCCCAGACATTAATCTGGCAGCCTTCCACTGAGATATTGGCATGAATATGATGTGTACACAGTGCCTGTGTTTAGTTGCTGCTGACTTGCCTTGCTAGAAAATATTTCTGCTTTTTTTCCAGACTGGAACAAAACTCGATTAAACAAATGTTTAATGGTTCAGTTTCTGTTGTTAAGCCTCGGATCTATTCATAAAACATGCCACTGGACATCTTTGTAACCTGCAGTCTCTTTTACACAGGACAGATCATTGTGTTATGTGACAAAACAATAATCTCTTAACTCTAATACATTGTGCTTAAACTGGCTTTTCCTGCCTGCAATCCTCATTCTGTAAAGTGTAACACGCTAAATTCTGCTAAAAACAAGAATGTGTGTGTATATACTGTGTATATATATATATATATATATATATATATATATTAATAATAATAAATAATTTGATAGTTTATAACTATATATCTTAATTGTACAATACAGGACACATGTTAAAAACTTATAGAACCTGAGTTATAGGTTGCTTTCTTCAGGTGATTGGAAACCAGCCAAGCTTTGCATTGCTCCCTGGGCGCAGCCCTATAATCCTACCCCACTCTGTGAGACCTCATTTTTTTGCTAGGGCCCTTAGGCGATGGACCTCTTCTCCCCTATGGAGACATTTCTCTATGCTAAAAGTGGAATTTTAGGCTCTAACTAAGCTCTCACTCCCCTCCTAACTCCTATTCTAACTACCCTGTCGAATAGTGGTCTCCAAACTGTGGCCCAGGGGCCAGATGCAGCATTTTTCTTGCTTTTATCTGGCCTTTGCGGCACAATTCATCCCAATGACACCAACGATGTGGCACAATTCCTCCCAATGGCACCAACGATGGGGCACAATTCTGCCCAATGACACTAATGATGGGTCACAATTTCTCCCAATAACACCAACAATGACACCTATGATCGGACACAATTCCTCTCACTGATACCAATGATGGGGCACAATTCCTCCCACTGACACCAAAGATGGGGCATTGTTTTTTTCCACTGATGTCGGGGCCTTTTCTACTCCCAGTTTATGCAATCCAGCCCCCCTGAAGTCTAAAGGACAGTAAACTGTCCCGTTGTTTAGAAAGTTTGGAGACCTCTGCTGTAGAAGGAAGATGCTTATAATTACCTATTCGCAGAGAGCTCTAGTCCAGCCATGTGATCCCCCCCAATGGGCAGCTTCAGGGAAGAGTAGAGAGCGCCAACAACAAATGGAATGCCAGGGCAGTGACATCACCCATAGGCTTATTACAGGCCAGCCATTGTCGGCTGTCCCTCTTCTCCCCTAATGACGCCTCGGGAGTCCATCATGTATACTGGACCAGGGCGCCCTGAGAATAGGTAAGTATAAGCTTCTCCCTTCTACAGGGTAACTAGTATAGAAGTTAGACGACGGGTGGAAGCCTTTTTAAGCTTAGTTAGTTAAAACCTAGACATCAACTTCAACTATCTTATTTTGTATTCTTCAATCAATTCTTCTATTTTAAATTCTTTACTAAACTCTTCACTGCTTTCTAGTGCAATAACTATTCATTTTCAAATGTATATTAAAATGTGATAATATGTAGTCAATGTGAATCAAATTGGCATCAACGCTCCCATACCTTTTTAGATACCCTCTTTTTCATTCCCTGGGACTAGATCATGTATCTAGGGGAGTGCACAGGAAATAAGTAACGCATATATAGAAGCTAAACTCGTTTTTTTAAAAGTCCTGTGTGCCCATGCCAGTGCCAGTTTGTTTTAGTCCTCTCATAATTCACAATAGTCTCCCTATCCCTGAAACTTAGTAAATCTCCCCCTTAGAGTTGTAGGGATAAGTTGATTGCTTAGTATGAAAAGCCAAAAAGATAGGTAGCTTCCTTTCTTCCTCCCAGAAAGCAAAAGCAGGAAGGTGATAGCTACAGGAGGACATAACAAGCATGCGTTGCTTTAGGCAGGCCAGCTGTTTAAAAAAGTAATTTTTGCAAAAATATAGTTGTTCACTGTTTTGAATTTGGTACATTTTAAGTCTATGTCCAGCCAAGTTGGAAAGGTTAGAACCACTGTCAGGTTTTTACTGCTATCCAAGTATCTGTTATAGAGATTTCCTCTCACTTCCTTTCATGCTGATAATTTTTTTATCAAACAGGTAACGAGGGGATTCCTGCAATAGTAACAGACCTAAATTATTATTATAACACATGATTTATATAGTGTACTATAGCAGCTCTTTACAAAATAAAGAGGGGCAGTACCGTTAAGACAAGAGGCATAGTAGGGCCCTGCTTGTGAGAGCTTTAAAATCTAAAGGTAGGGGCAAGTGATGCAAAAGGTAGTAACTAGGGATGAGTCAGGATACCTTGACAAAACGATTTTTCAGGGATCACCTAAAGGTGGACAGAGTAAGAGATAGTCAGACAAATTTGGATAGGTAATTTCAGAGGATAAAAGAGGCCCTGGAGGGGTCCTAGAGGCAGCCATGAGAGGATATAGCGAGGGAGCTAAAGAGCTGGAGGTCTGGGATGAAGCAAACAGGAGGGTTTTATTCATATTTCAAGATGAGGTTGGTGACGTAGCTGGAAGCAGAGTTGTGGATGGCTTTGTCAGTTAATATTTATTCATCAGGTAATTGGAAGCCTTTAAAGGTATGGGCAGGAAGGAGTGGGAGACACTGAGAGGTTGTTAAAGCGGATGGGTCTGGCAGAAAAATTAAAGAAAGACTGACAGGGGGATAGCATGTGTAGAGGTAGGCCAATGAGGAGGGAGTTGCAGTAGTCAAGGTGAGCGATAGCAAGTGAGTGTATTAGTAGGTTGGTGGTATCATTGGTTAAAAAAGGGCATATCTTCAAATTGTTACAAAGGTAAAGGCAGCAAGATTTGGACAATGTATGGGTGTGGAGCTGAAAGGAGAGACTTGAGTTTAATAGAGTAGGAAAAGGCTAAATCCTCTGTCATGGTTTTATTTCTGTCTTTGTTCCTATTGCAGGTTTTCCCTCTTCTCTTGTTGGCAAGACAAAAAATACTGATGGTAAAATTATTTAATGGAGTCCTGGCTTGCAGTAAAAATCTGACTTGAGTTTTATTCTTTGCCCACTGTCCAAAACTAGAAAAAAAGTTTCTTTGCGTTGACATTCACTTTACCTTTTTTGAAAGTGTACTTATCCTTTAAGATTTTATATCTTGTGCATCCTTCCTCTTGTGATGATTTTTCCCCTGCCCTATGAGCCGTACACAATACACCATGGAGTTTTATGTTTTACCCTCATTACAGGTCTATTGGGTGAAAGGCACAAAAAAAGGGAGAATAAAGACTGCATTTTACTTTCTCATGCACATCTTCATACAAAAAAGCTAGGAAATATATGTTTCATTACATTCAGTTTATATGACATCAGTAATGCAAAATTGTTCACTAGTCTTAGGAGGTAGAAAGATAAAATTGGCCAATTGATACATATTTAACCACTGGCCAGACCATTTTTTTGCGATTCAGCGCTGCATTACGTTAATAATTGCGCAGTTGTGCGACGCTGTACCCAAATACAATCGATGGCCTTTTTTTTTCCACAAATAGAGCTTTCTTTTGGTAGTATTTGATCACCTCTGCCTTTTTTAGACTTTGCGCTATAAACAAAAAAAGAGCAACAATTTTGAAAAAAACACAATATTTTTTACTTTCTGCCATAAAACATTCCTAATAAAAAATGTAAAAAATCAAATGTTTTTATTAGTTTAGGCCAATTTGTATTCTGCTACATATTATCTCAAAAAGCGTAATTGAATTGGTTTGTGCAAAAGTTATAGTGCTTACAAACTAAGGGATAGATTTTTGGACTTTTTATTTTTTGTTTTCATTAGTAATGGCGATGATCAGCAATTTTTAGCGGGACTGTGACATTGCGGTGGACAAATCAGACCCCTAACTGACATTTTTGACACTTTTTGGGAACCAGTGGCATTAATCACTGCTAAATAATATGCACTGTTAACTGTACAAATGACACTGAAAGGGAAGGGGTTAACACTGGGCGTGAGCAAGGGGTTAAATGTAAGCCTAAATGTGCTTACTAACTGTGTGTGTAAGGGGGCTCTGTGACAGGCACACAGAGATCGGTGTTTCAGCTTAGCTAAAACACACAATCTCATTGTGCCTGTCTGACAGAAGAGCTGCCTGCTTTGTTTACATAGGCAGACGGCTCTCCTGTCAGTTTCTCTGAAGATTGCGGGAGGCCGGCAGCAATCGAGCCCGCTCCGTCCGCTGTCTGGCTCTCACTGTGTCTAATCACAGTGGGAGCGCCGCTCCGGCAGCGCGCATGCGCCGCCAAGACCACGTGCACATAATCACGTAGATATATGTGATTATGCACAGCCGAGCCACCCTGCCGCAGTAAATCTGCGTGGGGCGGTCGGCAAGTGGTTAAAGAAAACCCTACTTGGCGCCTAATAAATACCGGTAATTGTATTTTGGAGAAATAATACGTATGCTAGCATTTTTTAAGCATAGTCAAATGTGGTAATTTATATTTGGGAGCAGGGAAATGAGTGCCAATACTGTATGTACACATAATGACAAAAATTCTTTCTAACATTTTCCACAGAAAGAAATGTAATTCTGTCCTTCTTCCGGAACCAATTCTAGTTCCTCCTTATCTTGTTTTAAAAATACTATTGGTTGAAGTAAATGGACGTTGATCTTTTTTTCAACCTCACTAACTAGCTAAGGCAGGGGCTACTCTTACCAGTAAATTGTTTTACAATGTTATGTAGCCACATTAAAAAATATATAAACTTTACAGTGTCTATATGTGGTAGACAGATATCCACACATATATGTGATACGCTCTGATCTCTTGCTGTCCTTGGAAGATTTGGACACATGGCAGCCATATAGTAGATGTAATAAAACTATTAGTACTTCTATGAAACTACTCTTATTTAAATAGGCCGACTACTAAACCCAATTGCTTTAATACTTCCATATATCATCTCTCTTTTCTGTCCCGTCTGTACCTGTCTATTTGAATCAAATCTTGGTCCCTTGCACATCAGTAGAAGGGCAACATTAGCATTTCATGGACTGACAGAACACAGATTAAACTGAAACACTACATGTTGAACAGTCTCTGGCTATTTTAGTTCTACATAAATCTGTTAACAGACTGGCTTCATGTATTAAGCCATATTTATGGTGTCTCGGAAAAAAGCCCAGTCCTTTCTTTTGCAGACATCAAGCTGTTGGGATTAAACAAACAAGATTTTTTCTCTTTCCTTCATTGACGGACACAGGCCCTCTTATTCATAACCATTGGACTATACTGCCCTCTACAGGAGTAGGACAGTAGGCAGAAAAAAATTCTGGCTACACCCATGGGCAGTCTCAGGGGGTATACTCCCTCTCTCTGTTATAGCCACTCAGTTTTTTTCTTGCCTAGTCAGGAGTAAGGACCTAGTTCCTTGCTGGGAACTCTGGTCCTGGCAAATTTTTTCTTTTTAGATAGAATTTTTTTCCCCTGGACTTTCTCATGTGAGATTTACAATCAACTGCCGGACTGAGCGACGGGCTGGATTAGCTAGATCCAGTGGTCACCCCAGTCTGGCCAGTGAGCGTGTGCAGACCTCAGCTCCGCACTAGGTTGGGCGCAACATGGACAGAGGCTGGCCTGCGAGTTAAACAACTCACAGGGTCGCATACGACCGGGTCTCGGCACGAGTCGCAGCATTCCTCCTGGCCCACAGACCCCCCCTTTTTGATGGAGAGGGATTCTGTCTGGACCTGTACGACCTGGTTCCTGATATGGTGAGTAGTTATTCCCCCTCTCCCCCTGGAGGGTCTTGGGGTGGATGTGGGCCCCTCCTTGGATGGTCAAACCCCCGCGTTCCCCTCCTTCCCGCCGGTACCCTCCATTGCCGAGTCCCTCACCTGCCCCCCATCCCCTCCACATATGTTGGGCCTGTTTTTTGGGTGGTCTGGCCACTGTTCCTGGGGTGGGGGCAAGGTACTTACTAGCGATGGGGATGGCGACCGGACGATTAACTGTGCGGGGGGATTTTACCTGGTGGGGGCTCCTGCCAGGGCCCCCCTATCCTATCTGGATCTGTCCCCGAGGCCTGGTCTCCCTCCTGGGTCCCTCTGTATGCCTCGTGTTGCCGCGCAGGGCCACCATTCTGTTGTAGCCTGTGTATTCCTAAACACGGCGGCCATGTTTGTGTAGTCTGTCGGCCATTTTGCTGTGGTTTGCCATTGGAAATAGCGGCAGCCATGACAGTGGAGCCCTGTGGGTGGCGATTTCGGCAGTGGGAGCCACTCCATATCCCCTGGTGCTGGCTCCTGGATAATTTTACTTCTTGATCCTGATCGCCACATGTGTAGTGCATTATTCTGGTGGTTGCAGACGCTTGTTTCTGTGGGTGGTGAGTCTGGTTGGGTCCTCTCCCTCTCTGCTGAGGATCGCTTGGTGTCTTGTGCCTGGTGATCGGGTGGTGCCAGCGCGGTGGGGGTTGTCACTTAGCAGTGTTTTTACACTTTTTGTGGGGTCCCCCTGGTGACTCATGGAGTCTTTGGAGCACATTTCCCCACCTGATCCCTTCCCTGAGGCTGCGGATCCTAACCATCCATCCATGCACTGACGGCGGTCCTGGAGTTCCTTGTGTCCTGAGTGGAGGTGGCTTTCGGGCAAAGGGCTAGCAAAAAGCGTCCCCTGCCTTCCCCTGCCTCATCTGTCTCGTTAGATAATGAATCTGATTCGGCCTCCGCGGACGTTGGTCACCCTGCTGGGTCTGCAACCAGGCGCAACGTTTAATTGAACAAGCTGGAGTTAGAAGCTGATTTGTTACTATGCACAGCTGCAGAAGATTCTGTATACATCATATCTCGTGATTGTTTAAAGGGGTATTAAACCTAAAGGCAAACATTTATTATGCCTGGCCAAAAAAAAAAAAGTCGCCACCTGCAATTAACTAAGCAACTAACTAAACTAAGTATGCAGTAACTATCCTATTGGATACATACTGCATATGCCCAAAGCATGAGGTTAACTGGCTACCTGAATATACTAAATGATCATTCCATCAATTAATTTTTTTTCTTCCCTGATGGCATGGGTATATTCCAAGTTAACAATGCCAGGATTCATTGAGTTCAAATTGTGAAAGAGTGGTTCAGGGAGCATGAGACATGACTGATGAGGCACATACGCCTAGGAAAACCAACTTTAACATATGAAACTCCCTTGCCCCCTCCCCAGTACAAAAACACCACACTTACAACAATTGAGTTGGAAAGGGAAAGGCCACAGCCTTATTAATTTCCAACACAGAACATGTTAAAACTTTAAACCAGTTGTACTGTGAGCACATGTAACCAAACAATTCCTAATGGGGCCTGTCCTTACCATAAGTGCTGGACAGACTAATGGGCCATACACACTATACGATTTTCTGAAGACTTTTTCCTTCAGACTTACCAAAACCGTATAATATGAGGTCAAACCTAAACACTTTCAATTTGTATGCAATCTGGCAGGCCCTTGCACTACATAGAAAAGGTAAATCTGAAGGAAATCTAACCACAAAAGTTGGATAGTGTGTATCCAGCTTAACTCCAACCTCCAATCAAGGGCATAGCCCATTACAAAGTTTTAATGCTGGCAAGGTCAAAAGACCACCGCTAAAGCTGTGACAGACCAACAAAAAAGAGGTGGGAGGGTTGGCAACTCTTTTATCCACCAAAAGACCCAGCATTCCTTTGGGGAATAACTTTCAGTGAGCTCAGGCCCGAACCCCGTCCTGCTGATCCAATCGACTGCGACCACCTCAGGCAATCACTCCCCCCCCCCCCCCCCAAGGGCTGATCTTTCCTGGCCATGCCCCATCAGTCAATGCCCTCTTTCCCAAGAGGATCAAGAGGCCCTCATCATTTTCACACATGGATTGGCCACCACAGAGTCCAGAACTTAACCCCATTGAGAATGTTTGGGATGGGCTGGAGAAGGCTTTGCACAGTGGTCCGACTCTCCCATCATCAATACAAGATCTTGGTGAAAAGTGAATGCAACACTGGATGAAAATAAATCTTGTGACATTGCAGAAGCTTATCAAAACAATGCCACAGCGAATGTGTGCCGTAATCAAAGCCAATGAAATATCAGTGTGTGTGACCTTTATTTTTTTTTTTTGGTGGCGGCTTTTTTTTTTTTGCCAGGCAGTGTATTTCAACGTACTAATTCTTAGATGTGATGGCTGCATTCATTTTCTTTTTTAGGCTTTCTTTCATTTTCCCCTGGTGATCTGACCAATAAGTCAGAACAAGCTCTCCAGCAAATGTATTAATTAAGAGTGCTGAGATAAACTATTTACCACTGACAGGGGTGCTTTCAATAATCAGCTTTCTATTTATTTATGTAAAACCTTTATCCCAAAAAGAAAAAAAAAATCAGTTTTCTGTAACTGCCTATAAAGTATTAGCTGGAGTGTGGCTTTAATTTGTTAGTGTATATAAATCTGCTAGTCCATCTAACACTCCCCTCCCCCCAGACTGGCTGTCCCTCTGTGCTCCTTAATCCAGAGTGGGGGCACTCTAATACAAGAAGTGTGTTATTGGCCAGATGAGCAGGGGAAAACAAAGGGAAAAGATCTAAGAAAAGAAAACCGATGCAGCCACTGCATCTAATAATTGGTAAGCTGCAATATATTACATTTTTGGTTTTGGGTTTAGTACTGATTGAAGGTATGATTATTTTTGCATCACACTCAAAAATGTTTTTCTTTACACCTGAAAAATGAATTTATCACACATGTTAACAACAAAAATGTAACCCTGTAGCCTCATTCTATTGTGTAAAGTCAGAAGGTTTTCATCTTAATAAATTCTATGCATTAAGATAAAAATCCTTCTGTGTGCAGCTGCCCTCCTCACCCCTGTAATACTTACCTGAGGTCTCCCTCTGTCCAGTGATGCCCCTAATTGGCTGAGACACATTGGCTCCCGCTGCTGTCAATCAAAGTCAGTTAGCAAATCAGGGGAAAGAGGGGGTGGGGCCGGGTCTGGGCTCCGTGTCTGAATGGCCACAGGGAGCTGTGACTTGGCTCGGGTGCCCCCATAGCAAGCTGCTTGCTGTGGGGGCACTCAACAGGAGGGAGGAGCCAGGAGAGCCAAAGAGGGACCCGAGAAGAGGAGGATCCGGGCTGCTCTGTGCAAATCCACTGCAACAGAACAGGTAAGTATAACATGTTTGTTATTTATTAAGTTAAAAAAAATCTGAGACTTTACAATCACTTAACCTAACCCTTAACCTGAACATACCCCTAAATCTCATCCATACCCTAATCCTAACACATTGTCAGTAGAGCTATCATACCAATACTAATGCTGATACTTTTCACAACCATAATTTTGGTTCTTAGTACAATTTTACAGATGTCTCATGGGTTCTTGGACCCCAGGTAAGCATCCAAATACACAGTTCAAAAATATATAGAATATTGGAGCTACTTTACCTCTCAAAAGGGTTGAAATTATGTGCAACTAGTATTGCGATCCAGGCACCCGTATTAGAGAACACAGTCCTTTACCACAGCAGCAGCACAGGTTAAAAAAATACACTAGCAAAATCTCACCCCAGCTTGCTAACTAGATAATGAAGAAGCAGTAAAACACTGATCATGTCAGTACTCTCATTCTGCTCTACCAGCATGTTCACCAGCAACACGTGTGCATGCTGCAGAGCCTGAGTGGATCAGATTTCTGTTCCTCCTTCTTCCAGTCTGCCTCTCTGCCGGAAGAGAGATTGTCTGATGCCAATATCAAAATAAATTCCTGTATTTACAGCCAAGTTTTTCGATGAATATGTTTATTTTCTATGATCATCAGCACCATCTAGTGGCGATAATGTGGTATTTTCCTGATTAAAGTATTTCAGGAAAATTCCACATTATGGCATCTGATGAGCATAGGAAATAAACATATTAGGCAAAATACAGGGATTATTTGTGATAAAGAAAATGTTTGAGATACTTGTGAAGCTACTAAAAAAAAAAAAAATGACAGCTATGTGTTGAACAATGCAATTACATTATATAAGATAATAGTTTCATTTGTGGGGACCTAGCAGTCATACAGTGCAAATATTTAGTCATCCTGTGTAGGGAGATGCAGCTGTCAGTGATCACTTTCAATTCTATTGCAGTCCTGCTGAAAAATATCGGTGTGAAAAAAAAAAACAGATTAAAAAGTTTTAAATACTACAGTATTCAACAGAGTGGAACTCTTGCAAATTTCTTTCTTTTTCATTCTGGTTAGACTGGGGAAGGGCTAGAACATCTCTGAAGTCTTTATTGATGTCAGTGGTCCTATTAACCACTTGCTGACCAGCCACCGTAGTTTTACAGTGGCAGGTCGGGTCTGTTACGTACATGTACGTCGCTTCGTGTAGCATTTAGTAAGGGCACCGTGATCGCTCCCCATGGAGACAGAATGGCGGTCTGCCGATGTAAACACGGCAGACCGCTGTTCTGTGAGTGATGAACACAGGGATCCTGTGTTTCTCCTATTTAGGAACACAGGTCTCTGTGTTCCTCCAGAAAGCCCATCCCCAAAACAGTTAGAAATCACCCCCTAGGGACACATTTAACCCTTTGATCACCCCTGGGGTTAACCCCTTCCCTACCAGTGTCATTAGTACAGTAACAGTACATATTTTTAGCACTGATTACCATAGTAATGTCACTGGTCCCCCCAAAAGTGTCAAAAATGTCAGTTAGTTTCCGATCTGTCCGCCACGATGTCGCAGTCCCGCTAAAAATTGCTGATCGACGCCTTTACTAGTAAAAAAAATAAATAAATAAAAGTGACATAAATCTTTCCCCTAGTTTGTAGACGCGATAACTTTTGCGCAAACCAATCAATATACACTTATAGGGATTTTTTCTAACAAATATATGTAGCAGAATACATAAAAAAAATGAAAACATTTGACTTATAAATTTTTTTTTTTTATTGGGAATGTTTTATAGCAGAAAGTAAAAAAATATTGTTTTTTTTCAGAATTGTCGCTCTTGTTTTGTTTATAGTGCATAAAATAAAAATCGGAGAGATGATCAAATACCACCAAAAGAAAGCTCCGTTCATGGGAAAAAAAGTACATCAATTTTATTTGGGTACAGCCTTGCACGACCCTGCAATTGTCAGTTAAATTAATGCAGTACCGCATCGCAAAAAATGACCTGGTCATTAATGGGATAAAATTGTCTGGTCTTTAAGTGGTTAAGTATATTTCCCCTTCTGTTCCATTCCAGTGACCTTATGGTTACTGATACGGGAAGTGAGGAGATCTCTCTCAGAGAAAATCAATAGAAGTCAAGTTTTTTCTGTTTACTATTGTAATTGTCTGATACAATTATAGCAGTACAAAAAATAATAGAGATTAAAAAAAAAAACACAATATAAAACAGTATGATTTTTATTAAAACAGTGTACCAAGTAAAAGCCTTATCAAAATTATTTAGGTATACAAATTAATCATAGAGTTATTGTCACATTGAAAAACACTTTCTCATACTGCGAATTTTGTCCTGGGCATCTAGGTATCAACAGCTTTAAAAGAATAATGACTAGATTATGAATTACATAGTGTGATGTGTGTCCAATCTTCGTCAAGGGGCTCATTCTGAAAACTGTGTTATAAATGACATCTGTTGTTTTATATATTTTTGTACTGTTAGGATTTTATTGATGAAAGAGATTACATTTTTGGGATTTGAGATAATGGCTACAGTCTCAATAAAAACATTACATTTTATTAGTACATATGCGAGTTTTGGGGTGATTAAACTCAAATGGTATATGCGTTTACAATGAGTTGCGCCAATCCAAAACTATAGTTTATGGCATGGCAGCCCACTTTTATTCAATAAACGGAAAGTTAATTTGTATTCTAGATTGTAAGCACTAACGAGCAGGGCCTTCTAGTTCCCCCTGTATTGAATTGTATTGTAACTGTATTGTCTTCCCTCACATTGTAAAGCGCTGCGCAAACTTTTGGCGCTATATAAATCCTGTATAATAATAATAATATCAATTGCCTGCAAAAGGGTTTCTTCCACATAACATGCATAAATGAAAAAACCAAACCACCTGGCTCACTGCTGCTCCTCATACCCGTCCCTTTGACTGTGTAGTCCAGTTTTCCTGGAACATTTGGCTGTCTAATCTTCAGTCACAGCAACCAGCTGCATGGTCCACCTCTGGCCTAAGGATTGGGGCTCTCCTGACATCTCTGGTAGGAGCCAACCTGACTTCTGGAATGGAGACCGGCTGTCTCCTGGCTTCTGGCTGGGTCCTCTGACCCCTCAATGAGACCTCTGTCTCGTGGCTTCTGACTGGCGCATCCTGACCCCGGGTGAGACCTTCCGTCTCCCACACTGGGAGCTCTCTCCAAACTGGAAGCTCTCTTCAAACTGGGAGTTCTGAGCTATCCTCTGACCAGAGTATGACCCTGCATACCTGTGTAGTCAGGAATGCCGGTGTAGTTGAATACGCTATGAGGATGAGATATTTTTGATGAACACCTTTCCCGCACACAGTTCATTTTAGCAGTTACTGAACACTGAACAAAATAAAGCCAGAACTTGTTTCATTGGCATCCATATAGTAAGCATTGATATTAAAAATTCTTGCATGCCTCTGATGTAGTATATACAGTAAAACCTTGGTTTGAGAGTAACTTGGGTTGAGAGCGCTTTGCAAGACAAGCAAATTTTTTAAATAAATTTTGACTTGATATACAAGCGATGTCTTGATATACAAGTAGCGTCATGTATAAAAAAGAAAACAGGAGCCTCTAAAGTGTAGCAATATGGTTACATTTAATGAAGGTTCAATATTTAGCAACTCACATGGTTGATGATTAAAACAGGCACATTTAAGTATGCAGTCATCCGGGGTAAAGCTGTTCACATAGACTATCTTCTGCACAGCCATCTTCATCACACCCTTCCACGCTGCGCTCCACGAGCAAATCAGAGCCTCACTTTCAGATCACTCTACTGCAGGCTATTCTTCCCGGTCATGATTGCAGACTGACAGTGGTGAGAGTCGGTGGTTCAGAAGATGGTCAGCTTTACCCCAGATGCCTGCATACTTAGGTGTGCCTATTTTAATCATCAACCATGTAAGTTGCTAAATGTTGAACCTTCATTAAATGTAACCATATTGCTACACTCTCATCTCTCTTATATTCTGTAGCTCTGCTAGATTTTGCTTCTAATCCCCTTGGGAAGGCTGCATATTGTGGATGGACATTTTATGGTTACACAACAAATCACATTGCTATAATCTTTGTATATAGACTATAAACTGAAAGACTTGTGGAACGAATCGTCTGAGTTTCCATTATTTCTTATGGGGAAATTCGCTTTGATATAAGAGTGCTTTGGATTACAAGCATGTTTCCAGAACAAATTATGCTCGCAATCCAAGGTTTTACTGTATAGGTAAACCTACATGTCCTAGCAACTGAACATTATTCCCCAACATACAACTTTGTCACTGTTGAAGGTAGTATACTGAAAAAGAATTGTTTTTCCCTTTTTTAGGTATACCCAATGCCAATTTCAGACCTGTTTTAATGGGTCATTTCATGGGTTATTTTTTAAAAATGCTTTACTGTTTAAACAAATGGCGAATTAAATCATATAACAAGGATATTGCATCTGCATTCTTAGTTCAGACAACTTCTGGAATCTTTAAAACAAAGGAATGTACAGTATATATTGTATCAGGGGACATATATTATGATGAATGGGGTTACTAGGTAATTTCCAGAAATTATGCTGCAGTCAAGTGAAAAATATGCAAACACTTTCCACAGATGCTTCCTAATTCAAGTGAAAAAGATTACAATCGTTTGTTAAGAAAACAGTAGAGTAAAATCGACTTATACAACCAGATGTGTAGGAAAAAGGTATCATGCAGAATGCTGGGCTGTCCAATTGGATTTTTTTTTTAACCACTTGCTGACCGCCAGCAGTACATATACTGCAGCAAGTACGCTCTATTGCACAAATTAACGTACCTGTACGTCCTTTCAGGCAATAGTCAGTGGGGACACCAAACAGCGGGTCTGGCGGACACGATGTCCACCGACCACCCACGATCGCTCCATATGGAGAGAGAACGGTGGTCTGCCAATGTAAACAAGGCAGACCACCGTTCTGTCCGAGATGAACACAGTGATCTTGTGTTTCTGCTATTTAGGAACACAGATCTCTGTGTTCATCTAGTGAGTCCACCCCCCACACAGTTAGAAAGCACCTCCCTAGGCTCACATTTAACCCCTTGATCACCCATAATGTTAACCCCTTCCCTGCCAGTGTCATTAGTAGAGTAACTGTGCATATTTTTACCACTGATTACTGCAGTAATCTCACTGGTCCCCTCAAAAGTGTCAGTTAGGTGTCCGATCTGTCCGCCGCAATGTTGCAGTCCTGCTAAAAATAGCTGATCGCCGCCCTTACTAGTAAAAAAATAAATAAATAAAATAAAAATGGCATAAATATTTCTCCTAGTTTGTAGACGTGATAACTTTTGTCCAAACCAATCAATATACACTTATTGGGATTTTATCAAACATATGTAGCAGAATATATATTGGTCTAAAATGATGAAAAACATTTTTTTTCATCCTTGCTGTGTTTTGTAGCAGAAAGTATAAAAAATGTTTTCCCCAAAATTGTCCCTCTTTATAGCGCAAGAAAAAAAAACTGCAGTGGTGATCAAATACCACCAAAGTAAGCTCTATTTGTGGGGAAAAAAGGACATCAATTTTATTTGGTTACTGCATCGCATGACCGCGCAATTGGCAGTTAAAATAACGGTGCTGTATTGCAAAATTTTTGGCCTTGGGTCCATGAGCATTCCTTACTTGTAGGTCTGTAATGTTTTACTCTATTTTTGCATTGCTTGGTTAATTGTGTTTCAATAAAGTACCATTTTTAAACCTTTCAATACCAGTGTTTGAGCCAATTTCTGCAACTTCTTTTTTCTCTTTTTCCGTATTGCAAAATATGGCCTGGTCATTTAGGGGGGTAAAACCTTCTGGTCCAGAAATGATCAAAATGGAACTAAACTGTATCTGAGCACTACAAAATGAAAATGCTATTATCAACTTCCTGTCTGCGCTATAGCCCAAAGACAGCTACAGCGCGGACCTTACTTGCCAGGAGGTCATCCATGTACGTCCTCCTGTGCATGAGCTGCCTGCCTGCTCCCTGTGGAGCGCACACAGTTTGCTCTGTGATCAACGAGTCCATGAGACTTGGCCGATCACAGATCTGTGGCCCCTTACCACGTGACCAGCTGTCAGCCAATGACAGCTGATCATGTGATTTAAACAGCAGCCGGCGATCAGCTGTTTTTTTCTCCTCACGCTGTCAGTGGGAGGAGAAAAAAAAGCCAATTGCCGCTGCTGTCAGAGGGACATCGGTCCCAAAGAGGAGAGGGGCATTTGTGCCCACCAGCGCCACCTACCAGTGCCCACCAATGACCACCAGTGCCATCTACCAGTGGCCACCAGCGCCACCTACTAGTGCCCACTAGTGTCACCTATTAGTGCCCATCAGTGTCCACAACGCAACCTACCAGTGCCCAGTGCCACGTCATTGCCAATCAGTGCCTCATCATAAGTGCTGCCCATAAGTGTCTCCTACTAGTGCCTATCATTGCACATCAGTGCCATCCTTCAGTGCCACCTATCAGTGCCCATGAGTGATGCCTATTATTTCCCTTCAGTGCCACATACCAGGGCCCTTCAGTGCCGCCAATCAGTGCCCATCAGTGCCACCCATCAGTGCCCACCGTTGCCTCCTTTTTAGTCCCGCCTTATCAGTGTGTATCAGTGTCACCTCTCAGTGCCCATCAGTGTAGCCTATCCTAGCCTATCAGGGCCCATCAGTGCCGACTTATCAGTGCTCATCAGTGTCACCTATCAGTGCCCATCAGTGTAGCCTATCAGTGCCTATTAGGGCCCATCATCAGGGACCAGCACTGGGACATCAGCAGACAGCAGGCCTCTGCTGAAAACGGGTCACAGTAGTTCATAACAAACTGCACTCCTGTGATCCACAGGAGAAGTACAGCCAAACAAGCTTTGACTGTACTTCTTTAAATAGCTGTCAGTCACCACTGTCTGCTCTGCACCCCATCGCTCACTGGAGTGCTGGGCTGTGGGGGAGGGCGGAAACAGCCAGCTCAGGCTCTCATCGGCTTGCTGAGAAGCTCGGCCGGGTGCCGATCCAGGCTTGTGGGCGGATCCTAACTTCATTGTCGCAGTCTTGCCCCATCCTGGAGTGGCTCTGTGATGTCAGCCTGACAGCTGTCTTCATGCCAGTGGCTGCTAAAAAAGAGGGTCACAGTAGTGCAGAACGAACTGCACTCCTCTGATCCACAGGAGAAGTACAGCCAAACAAGCTTTGGCTGTACTTCTTTAAAGGCTAGCCACGCATGCATAGATTTCTTTTGTTCAGCCCACTGGCTGAATGAGAGAAATCCAACAGATTTTTCCATCCACACCAAATAGCAGGAATCCTCCCTGCCACTATTGTATTCTGACAGCCGAAACCAACAGCGGTCAGAATACCTGAACAGTGACTGCATCTCATTGAATGCAGCCACTATTTGGCCAACAATTTTCCACCCAATTTCTTCAACAAACATTTAAAGAATCAACTATTATCAGCTCAAATTTGGTCCAGTTCAGCAGGTATCAGTTAAAATTCGAGCCATCCATGGGAGCATTTATAAATAACACTTAAAGTCAGTGGGGTAGTTCTTGCAGGTCGTTTCTCATTGACTTGTTTGTTTGGATTTATTGGCTTACTGAGTACTATTGTTACTAATTTCAGAACTAGGCAGAATGATAAATGTAAATCTTGAAAGTCCACCCACATCCTCCCTTTGTGAAAACCAGAGGGTTGCTATTTAATGTAATTAGAAGATCTCGTAACAATATTTGCAAATGTTACAATTCACACAACCCACTTGCGGACAACTGCAAAATGAAATGAGTTGCGTGCAATGTGCATAATTTTACTGTGAATTTATTTAATTGTGTTGTCAATTATTACCCTTTCATTTTTTAGGATATTTTTTAGACCTCAAATAAACAAAAAATACAAAAAAAACAGTCTTTAGCTAGCAATAGTTAAAGATAGTTTCTTGGGCTTAATCAAAAATCAGCACAAAAAACTATGATAATGAACAAAATCGTTTTCAGACTGAAAGTAGTGTGTTATGGAAGAGCAGCTATTTCCACCCTAACCCCAACACATAGACAAGGCAAATGCCTTGTTTCTAATTGTGACAGTTCACACCACTGCATTGCTGCTGTGCACTGAAATGCATTACTTTTTTCAGAGCAGTGGGTTAAAATCTGTAAATACATTCCTGTTAATATTATAAAGGGTAATTTCACTTTTTTTGCAAAAAAAATGTAATAAAAAAAAAAAATATATATATATATATAGAGACAGGGAGCACAAACTGTACAATTGCAACACAAGCCATATTGTTTTATAAAATTATTAAAAATTACCTTTCCTTTTCTATCTGCAGTGCTGCAATTTATAAAATGTAATGCAATATGGCTACCTGGAGGTGTTCTGTACACAGATGATGTACGGAAAGCCCCTCGTGAATGTTATTTCCTGCTTGTGTGATTGGCTTGTTGATTTTCAGAAGATACAAAACTCTCTCTGTAACAAACATTTCATTTTTGGTAAATTACTCCCAAAAGGTTAATCGCATCTAAAGGGATTCAGGCCCTGCTGCTTTCCTCAGCAGCCAATCCCTAATGAAAAGATCACTACCAGTACACTAGCCATAAATGGGTAGAATTTTGTAAGAAAATTCTTAGGAAAAGAATGGTCTAAGAAAGTTTTTTTTTTTAAACATCAACATTAATTTTCAACCGCAGTGATGAGAAAATTCAGAAGAGCAGGATGGTAAATTTTTCTCAAACAAACTAATTTCTAACAGCGTATAGGATTTCTGTTTGATAAAGTCCGTTCATACCAAAATCCAATGGTCAAAGCAAATAAAATCTGAATGACATACAAATGTTCTGAGAGTTTTTGTACACATTTTGTACAAATTTTGTACAAATTTTCCTAAGACTTTTCATTTGAAATTCTATCTGTCTATGGCCAGCTTTACGTTCACTGAGCATATGGACACAGGTAAAAAACAGCTATTTCTTCAGAATAACAAAAGGTAGGAATCTGCAACAAAGTTTGATAAAATCCCTGCAGCATACATTGATCACCCAGAGGGGAATGTTTTTTTACTCAACAAAAGTGGAGTTACTCTTTAAGATAATTGTCTTTCTATCATAGCTAAAGCCTGGTCATACATGGTTTGAAATTTGGCCAGTTCAGCAGGAACCTGCCAAGATTCGACCCATGTATGGGCAAGCTGATTGTACCCAAGTCGATCCATTGATCAACTTGGGTACAACCAGCCTGTTGGATTTCTTTATAGCTATAGCAGTAATTATTGTGTTCTGCCTGTCGGGAGGGCTCCCTGTTTCCATACTCCAACTAGCAGAACATAATGCTGACTGTCAACACTGACTGTGTTGATGGTAGAATCAGGCAATGTTCTTTCCTTCCACCCATGGTGGAAGAAAATAAAATTAAGTCATCTATGGTCTACTTAAGCAGAAAGGCTACCTCCCTGCACCATATTGGGAAACAGTAGTCACACCCCATAATGAGTTAGATCTAAAACTCTTTGATTAGCAAAATTAATTCTCTTTGCTGCTTGGAGAGTTCCAGTTCTGAAACACGGGGTGTTCCAGACCTTTACAGAGAGATCGATGCATTCTGCAACATGCTGGCATGGGACAGGCTCTTCTACTCAGGCTATAGATGCTTTAGAAAGAAAAAAAACTGTAAGATATAAGACCCCTTTTGCTTTGATGCACTTGGAATGTATTTAACAGATTTAAACTGAGAGTTGAATTGGTCTTAAAGAGATGATGATTACTCACCATACTTTACACCTCTGCAGTCAGCAGCTAACCAGTCTGATGTCTAACAGTTATATGTTCTGATGCCATTATCGTTTACCAAGGTAAGTGGGTATCTATGGTTATAAATGCTTTAGTAGGTAGTTTAGGAATTGGATATCAATGTGTAGTGAATCTATAACTGTAATTCTGTGAACTTCCTCTTCTCATGAATGATATTAATTTAGCTCTGGTTTACATTGATGCTACTTTGAAATTGTGCTACTTCACTTGAAGTAGACGATTTCACAGTAACAGGTCAGCGGGATAAAGGTGCTACTTGGCTGACATATGTGCCACTTCATGCACAGATGTCTATGCAAGTTGCACCTGAAATCGCACAAAATAGAGCAGGAACCTTTTTTCAAATCCGTGCGGCACCGCAAAGTCAGATCACATGACAAGTTGCACTGGTGTGAGCGGGGTCTAACAGAAGAAGAAACATGGGGAATATGTACATATGTTTGTGTATATATATATATATATATATATATATATATATATATATATATATATATATATACATATATATATATACTGTATATACACTGTATACTGTACTGTATGTGTGTGTATATAATATATATTGTGTGTATATATATATATATATATATATATATATATATATATACAGTACTGTGTGTATATATATTATATATACTGTACTGTATATAATATATATGTATATATAATATATATATATATACACACACACAGCATATGAATGTTCAAGAACCTGCCGGATACTGTATTTGTTTTCTTGTACAGTATAATGTATGTAATGCAAATCTGGGTTTTCCATTTGAGGAAATTCTTCTGTCGGTAGAAAGAAAATAGAAATCAATCAGACAGCTACTTATGTTTGGTACTGTATGCCAAAATAAACTCCCAAGTTCCAAGTACATGTTTCTGATCTTTGTTGAACAGAAATGCACGTCTCTCTAAAACTCTGTCCTGTAAGGGCTGCAGTATATAAACTGCTGTTTGTTCTGGAGTAAACCCATTTGCAACTGAAAATTCCCCTCATATTTCCCAGGATTTTGACTGTGAAATAGCAAACTGCAGAATGTATGCTAGTTGATAATAATGATAACTTATTTATTTCTCATCCATTGAGGCACACACAAAGCCTTTAACCTTCAGGTCATACCGCCACCTGCAGGATGACTGGACACTGGCAAACAAAAAAAAATCCTGTAGGCCAGCCCATGATAATTCCTACTATTAGCATGCCTAGGAGGATGGATATCCTTTCTGCAGACATGCTGCTGTCAAAACGAACCTAATGTTTTTCTAGCACTTTTTTCCCTTTTAATCAAAAATTTTCATCACACTGCTGCTGGAGGTTCTATTCTGATTTGCAGTTATCCAGCATGGCTGCCCCAGTCTGACTTCTAAAGTACCGCATCTGGACCCTGCTAGATTAGATGTTGCGGGGATGGCCTGAAAATGACTTTCGGACATTGGGTTCCACATGTGGTATTTTCCAGACTCAGTTCTGGTAAGAGCTTCAGAACACTTTCCAGGACCAGAGCTGCCAGCTTTGCCTCAGAGCTTGCTTAGTCTCTGAAGAGTCAGTAAGTAGGCCAGTCAGGTCGAGCAGAAGGAGTTACCTAATTTTTGCCAGCTGCTAAAACCATTATTTCCCATTTCACACCATTTTATTTCTTTTGCTTTCTCTCTCAAGTTAAAGAACACAGATTTAGCTTTTATTAATGATGTGCACACCCCTCTGAAGCTGGAGAAGCTTTTTTCTTCTACCAGTGCTATTTCTAGTCTTAAATTATTTAAAGAGAAACTCTTCTGAAAAAACGATCCCCTCTGGGTCTCTAGGTGATCAATGTACATTGGAGGGATTTTGACAAACCTTGTTGTAAATTTCTACCTTTTTGCTGTGAAGAAGTAGCTGTTTCACCAGAATGAATGCATATTCATTTTGAATGGGAGTGACCGGTTCTTTATAAATTGCTGGTGAGCTTTCTGTTTTCTAATGAGGAAAACTTCAGTGTCTGCATCACTTTTAGAAGTAATTAACCCTTAGGTAGTATCAAGCAGGAAATGACATGTTTGTAGGTTACCAAATCACATTGAATTTTACAGAAAATTAAAGCACGGCAGATTGAAAAGGAAATGTAATTTTTTTTAAAAAAAAGCTAAAACATAGCTTGTGTAGCAAATTGTATATGCCAGATTATTTTTTCTCCACAAAAGTGGAGTTTCCCTTTAAAATGCCTCTCTCTGTGCTGGACTGTGGAACCTTTGTGCAAGAAACGTTTGATCTACATAGCCTTCTAGAGACATTCTCTATTTGGTTCAGCTTTTGATAACATTATCAAGGAACACCCACCTTCCCCAGTGTAAGAAGCCTAAGGCTACAAAGTCATCTCCCTTTGACTATCAAAAAAAAACTTTATTTGTCCAGTCCTTCGACTTCAATGTTGAGACCCCTCTAAGCTTGGTTCCCTATCCAACTGAAAAGCCTGTAATTTTATGTCTGCCATATTGTCAGATAAAGCTTCCTCTGCATTTAGGTGTGTCCAACTTTTTAGAGTTTGGGAATGCTTAACAAAGCTTGCATTCCAGATAATGTTCCTAAGTGCAGGGGAGGTGTCCCAGGGACACAAACTCGTGTTTTGGTACAAGTCCCTTCCTCACTTCCAATCTTTCTGTGACTCTGCACAGACTAGAAGTTCTTCAGTAAGCCTTCATGAGCCTCCTGGATCCAGGTGTATTGTTCCAGTCCGTGTGGCAGAACGGTTTCAGGAGTTTTATTGCAACCTGTTAACTGTTCCCAAACTCGAGGGGGACATTTATCCTGTCTTGGATCATAAGGTTCATATAAGTCTAAATTCTCCAGATGGAATTCACCAGTTATGGCATTGCCTCCTTCCAGCAGGGAGTCTTTATGACTTCTGTAGTATCAAGGGATGCTTACTTGCATAAGCACATCCTTCCAATGCATTAGCAATATCTACGCATTACCATGGGGCTTCTAGACTACCAGTTTATAGTACCTGTCCACCTCTTCTATTCACCTTCGGTGTTCATCAAGGGGCTGCTTTTAGTAACAGGTTGAAATACACTGTGGCTGGATGCTTTACTAAGTGGTACTCTATTTTTAGGGCTGTATGTGTTCAGGGATGCATGCCCAAAGCGCAAGCATACTTTGTTCATGGTATACATCCCTAAATGCACTGTACAGCGGTTGGAACAGCATCCAGTTCAGCTTCAGTGTATTTCAGCCAAACACATCATCAGACTCACATGGCAGAAAAAAATGGGATGGGCTGTATAGCACTTGCGTATATTTACATGAACTGTACACATACACATGAATAAAAATGCTTCTAGCTTTATTTTATTTAAGGGACTGTGGCATTTGTGCTTAAATGCATGCATTTTTGTGCATTCTTGAGACAATTAGGTACTGTCCGTGATACTTTTTTTATTTGCACTAACATGACCTTGTGCATACTTGCAAATTACTGACTGGCAACTCAGATTTCTCTATTATTATTTTACTGGTCTATAGGCAGCCCGCTTGTGTGAACAGGCACATTGAAAAAAATTGTCTGCTTTAAAAAAATGACTGCATGCCTAAAAACAATTTAGTTTTAGGCAGCAGTGTGCGAGAGTTCTTAGAGTCAAAATAGCTAAAACAGGTAACCTTTGTAATGTGAGTTCAACTGATCAATAAGGTAATACATTTAGCGAATTAAAAAATCAATTTTGGATAGTATAAAAGGCAAATAATACATGGTCAAGTACTGCCCGCATTATGTTTTTGTGGCTCGAGTACCACACAATGACATAAGCAGAAACAACAATCATCTACATGTTACAGGTTTCCAGAGGGCTATAGATATTGTGACGTTAAACTGATGTGTTAACTGTTAAGCAGTGTATATGCCTGAAGTGTCCCAATATCAGAAGAATTCTTCCTTTTTGTAGCGTATACGACTGAACATTTTCTTACTTTATCTTTTTTTTTTATGTTTATGATGTTGTAAGTCATGTTACTAAGTACGAACTATTTACTGATATAAAGCCCACTTAGGGTTCTAGTCCCTGAGATGCTAAAAGGATAGCTGTGCTTTCATAACAGAAATATCTATCTTCCTAAGGGAAGGCCACCCACTGAACAAATAAGTGTAATAAAATAAGTTACCCTTTAACAAGAATGCACCATAGACTCTTGATTTGCTTTGAATGGCCAAACACATTTTAGTGTATTAGCTAAATTGCACAGGAGGGAAGCTGGATGAATATTATACTTGTCAGTTCTCAAAAATCTACCGAAATAAATAATTATGTGTAATAGAGAGACCAAAATACTTGCCCTTTTCTAGAAACCAAAATGATGTTTCTTACTCCTATTTGGATACCATGCATAAAAATGTTACTTCTTACTCTCACTTTTCTATCCCTAAGAAAGTGCTGCTTCCCACTGTTGTAAGTGATAGTCGTGTGACCTAGGATCAGCATTAAGATTGGCAGAAAATCTAAATTATGTGCAGGTATCAGGAGGCTGCCAGTTTATCAAGGATGTCAAATCAAATAGGCTATTGTTGCTTGTGCCCAATAGCTAAAAGTGTTACTAAACCCAGGACCCTGCATTCACTATATCTGGTCTCCCACAGTACACAGAACATGGAAATGCAATTATTTTAGTAAATATAAACATCAGTATATATCAATCGTATGACTTCTATTTGTGTTTGGTTAAAGCTTGCAGGAGGAGTTTTCATTCTCCCCTGATTGTCCTATGAGTCTGCAGGATGCCCTGACCCTCTATCTGGACAGTGTTGATTGGCCCTGTGCTAAACACATGCACCCTCCCAAGAAAAAAAAACTCTCTAGCAATACACACCAAACTGAGCAGGTGCAGCTTGTCCCCAAGACGCTGTTCTATTAAGAGATGGATTGGGGACAGTGGAAGAAGAGTAGGATCAGAAAAGACAGGATCAAACAGCCTTCTTTCAGAATGCAGACCCCTTAGGTTCCACAGTGAGTATAACAAGCATGCTTTACTGCATATACACACTGATTTTACTGTTGTGAGTTTAGTAACACTTTAAGCTGAAAGTTACATGCACAACTGAACGAGTCAGAGATGTGACTTATCCCCCCACCTGTGCATAGCTGTGTACAATTTTTTTCATTCGAACATAGTCAGAAAGGAAACCGCTTCTACTTTTGCTGGGACGTTCGTCATGGGTTACTGGAGGAGTGTGGAGGCCAGCCTCCTGCCCACGGACTATGGCCCTGGCTTGTAGGGGAGCGCGGCTCTGGTTGGGAGTGTATGCTGGGGGACCCTTGGAGTACTGTTACTTTGAATTCAAGTCCCTGTCACCCCAAGCCACACAGACTTTGGGCCTAAGCTGCATATTACAACAAAGGACTTCACACCATGAGAGACTTAACAGATGCTAATGACATAAGACTCAGCTATGGTATACTTGAGACACTTAAGTTATAATAAGGTGTGTTGAAAATGGAGACGGGCAGTCTGAGAGCCTATGTCTTCTGCTTTCATCTGTTTAGAGATGGAGTGTGTTCACACTTCTAGGAATGCATATTTGGGTTTGTTTTGGGGGCTTGTTGTTTGTTGAGTTAATTTTGATAATGTTGCAGTCTCATTCACCTATTGTCTCTTTCCAGATGACGAAGGTATGTTGACTATGTTCTGTACGCAACTGCATTTGCATATGATAATGAAATCAAACACATGAGACTGTATATATTGGAAGTGAGTTGTTGAATAAAGTGTCTTTTGTTTTACCCTTCATCGAGCTTAGGCTGATGTTTGGGGGGAATTGAGGGGCGAGGTCAGTGCATCACATGAGATTCTGGAGACCCAAGACAGAAATACTTGGTCCAAGTATTGGGGATCTGTTACACCCTCTTTAAAAAAAAAAAAAAACATCTCTGGGGAAACCTGTTTCATCATGAGTACACCTTGTATTTATTTTTTTTTTTACTTCATGCATATAGTAAAAAAGATCTACATGATTAAAGTGGTTCTAAAGGCAGAAGGCTATTTTACCTTCACACATTCTCTGCATTAAGGTTAAAAAACACTTCTGCATCCAGCTCTCCAGATATACACTATTATACTATTATAGTGGTTCTAAAGAAAGAAGGTTTTTTACCTTAACACATTCTCTGCATTACGCTGAAAAAAAAAACAAAAAAAAACCTTCTGCCCAATCTCAATCCAGCGCTGTTTGCAAGAGCTGTGGCTCTTTCCACTCTCTCTCTCCTCACTGGAAAGAGAGGCAGCAGGAGCCAATTGCTCCCACTGCTGTCAATTGCAGCCAGTGAGCAGAGAGCGGGGGGGGGGGGCGATGCCAAGCTGCGCACTGTGTGTTAATGGAAGAATAGAGCATGTCTCAGGATTGATCCTGCACAGGTGCCCCCACAGCAAGAGGGTTGGGTGCCCCAAAAAAGATGGATCGGGACTGCTCTGTGCAAAACCATTGCACAGAGCAGGTAAGTATGACATGTTTTTGTTTGTTATTAAAAAAATAGATTTTCCATCTCTTTCAATTTAAAATATAAATGTAAAAAATAAAATGAACCAAAATCAGTATAATTTTCCTTTAACTTAACATTACAGGCTGATTTATGCTTCTTGTCAGGCTCAAGTGTTAATGGCAGAGTTACAATTTTTGCTTGCTATGTCTGTCTATAGTTGGAGCTATGTCTCAGATTATAAGGAGGAAACCATTATTTTTTTTTTTTTTCATGCAGTTGCCTAGTGACGAATATATATGTCCGTATACTTTCACGTTTAATTTTGAAATATACTCAAGCACAAATGTGCAATAAAACTTTAATCAGTATATTGAGAATGTATAGCAGTGCCCTTCATGACTTGAAGGAAATCACTATCTATTAAGAGCTGTTAATGAAAATGATCTAATATAAATGTGGTTTGCATTATGGAAATGGAATTTAAATCAGAGACTCAACAGTGGATATATCAGCTTCATGGATCTCAATATTGATGTTTAATTAGCACCATCATTAACTGTGGTTTCTTCATTCCTTGGCATTGGGATTTAATTATTTCCAGCTACAGTTTTGTAGGAGACCATTGACACAAAGGTAGATGTGCCTGTTTACCTGCCAGCATGTATTTTACTGTCATCAAGTGCAGTATCCAGAAGCTTCTCACTGAGTATTAGGCACTGTGTATTTTATTTATAAAAGCCGTATCCTTTAAAAACTGATAGAATCAGAATCAAAGGCTCTAGATCCATGGTTGGGCTTACACTTCTCAATGTTCTCAGGCAGGGGAGGTCTCGGAAGAGATTTGCAGAACAGCTCTATGCTGTATTTTTTGAACCCTCTAATTACAGCTGTTTGATTTTATTTAGATTACAGATTACACCTGGAAACCCACCAGTTTTTAAAACTTGGTAATGCAGTCAATTTGTTCAATTATAATTACCTTCAGAACCACTGAATTACAACTAAACCCTTTTGAAAGAATACTTAGATTTGTGAAACACTTTAAAAAAAATAAGATTTTTTTTGCATGTTTTTTGGTTACTTTGTTCATGTTTTGGCTGCCTGGACTGTATGCATCCTGTAAGACTCTTTGTAGGATCTTCCTGTGGATATATGCACGCACCAACAGGGATGGAACATTACAGTGTTCTATGGTGACTAACTGACTATGGCATATAATCGCATTGCATGGCAACTTGTAATCCAACTCAGGAGTGTGCAGAAAATGTGTGGCAATACCACAGTAGTAAGCACTGTCACCTTAGAACTTATAATAAAAAATGGCTTTAGATATACCTTACTAGTAAGATATAAAATATACGTTACTCTAAATATTCTTTTTTTCTATATGTGTGTTTTTACACTATATTACCAAAAGTATTGGTACGCCTGCCTTTACACTCACATTAACTTTAATAGCAGTCCAGTCTTAGTCCGTAAGGTTCGATATTAAGTTGGCCCACCCTTTGCAGCTATAACAACTTCAAACTCTTTCAGGAAGGCTGTCCACAAGATTTAGGAGTGTGTCTATGGCAGAGATGGCTAACTTTGGCACCCCAGATGTTTAGGAACTACATTTCCCATGATGCTCATGCACTCTGCAGTGTAGGTAAGCATCATGGGAAGTGTAGTAAGTCCCAAGGTTCTCCATCCCTGGTCTATGGGAATGTTTGGCCAGTCTTCCAGAAGCACATTTGTGAGGCCAGGCACTGATGTTGGAGAGAAGGCCTAGCTCGCAGTCTGAGCTCCAATTCATCCCAAAGGTGTTCTATCGGGTTGAGGTCCGAACTCTGTGCAGGCCAGTCAAGTTCCTCCACCCCAAACTCGCTCATCCATGTCTTTATGGACCTTGCTTTGTGCACTGGTCCAAATCATTTGGTGGAGGGGGGATTATGGTGTGGGGTTGTATTTCTGGGGTTAGGCTTGGCCCCGTAGTTTCAGTGAAGGGAACTCTTAACGCATGAGCATACCAAGACGTTTTGGAAAATTTCATGTTCCCAACTTTGTCAGAATAGTTTGGGGTAGGCCCTTCCCATTCCAACATGACTGTGTACCAGTGCACAAAGCAAGGTCCATAAAGACATGGATGAGCGAGTCTGGGGTGGAGGAACTTGACTGGTCTGCACAAAGCCCTGACCTCAATCCAACAGAACAATTTTGGGATTAACTAGAGCTCAGACTGTGAGCTAGGCCTTCTTTGCAACATCAGTGCCTAACCTCACAAATGCGCTTCTGGAAGAATGGTCAATCATTCCCATAGACACACTCCTAAACCTTGTGGACAGCCTTCCCAGAAGAGTTGAAGCTGTTATAGCTGCAAAGGGTGGGCCAACTTAATATTAAACCCTAGGAACTAAGACCGGAATGCCATTAAAGTTCATGTTCGTGTAAAGGACACAGGATTGAGAGTTCTGATCCAGAACTACAGAATTAGAATCCAGAGAAAGCCAATGAAATTCAATGGAATGTCACATTAGCCCTTAATGAAAATCCTGTTTCACATTTTTTTGTATTCTCACTCTCTATATATATATTTCATTTTAACTGGTTGCTAGATATCTATAAAAGTGTTTGTTGGGAATCTACATTTGAAAAACCATTGGGCATCAATGCTGGAATGAGACTGTGATGTCTGCTGTGAACATTGCTCTCTAATCATACAATATTATATGGAACATGCACTATAAATAAAATTCCATTTGAAAAAGATAAGTTGACTGAGATTTCTCAGCTCATTGTACATGGTTTCAGCAAAACCTACAGTTTGTCAAGAACCTCTTTCCCTATGTTAAGTGATGGATACAAGATGCTGAAATCAGTCCCATTGACTATTATTTTTAGCTGCAGAAGTGGAAATAAAGAATTTCTAGAGTATTACAATTTTCACTGGCACTGCGTACCGTGACTTGTACAGACAGCTGGCATAAAGGCATAAATCATAATAAATGGAAAACCAGTCCAGAGGAGTTGGTGACCTGGAAAAACAGAATAAGTGCAAAAAGCAAAGGGCATCGCAGACATCTCAGACAGAAGAAATGTGGGTAGATCCATCTTGCTGGCTACATATGCAAGCTTAGATCAAAGGTTCACACCTTGTGGGTCAGAAAATTCAAGCGGTATTAGACCCAATAGCAAACATGTATTATGTTGCAGCTTACCAATTTTTAGATGAGATGACTGCATTTGTTTTCTTCTTTAGGATTTATTTTCCTTATTTTCACCTGGTGATCCGGCCAGTAAGTCTGTTTTTTTTTCAAAAGAACAAGATCACTTGCAAATGTAGTAGTTAGGGGGATGAGACAAGCCATTTACCACTGACAGGAGTGTTTACAGTGGTCAGCTTTTATTTATGTAAAACATTTATCCTAAAAGGAAAAAAAAAAACTGCTGTTCCTGCTTTTAAGGTGTTAAGTTTGGCTTCAGTTTATTAGTGTATCTAAATATTCTAATACATATAACACTCCCCTCCCCCCAGATTAGCAATGCTGCCGTCTAAAGGTGCTCCTGTGCTCCTTCATCCAGACTGGGGGTACTCTAATTCAGTAGGTCAGACCACCAGATTAAAACAGAGGGAAAAAAGCTTAACAAAAGGAAAGTAATGTATCCATCATGTCTAATGATGGATAAGCTGCAGTATATAACATTTTTAGTTTTGGGTTTAATGCCATTTTACAGTTTGAGGCCTGCAGATTATTGTGCTTAACATTCATGATAATTAGTTTTATCTTCAGTTAATTATTTGGGATCCCAGACCAGGTGAGGACTGGCAATCTGTTAACTGACATTTGCCTTTTCACTCCTGGTATTCGTCAAGAGGACTGGTGTAACAGGCTGGTATATTTGTGAGCTGCAGTAAGAACTTTGGACTCAGGGGCTGACTGGCAACTTTGGGCCCAGGGGGCAAGTACAAACCAGAGGCCCATGGTGCAGTGACTCAGCCCCCCTCCCACTCTCCGTCTTCCCATCCTCCTCCTGATCCCCATTCCAGACTGTGGCTCTGCTCCAGGTACTCTCTACTAGCTGGGTGAATCTGGGTTCCCGACCTGGCCAGCAGGGGTATTTGGGGGGAGCTGGGACTGCCTGGGGGAGGAGAGTCTGCAGTGGGGCATGGAACCGGCCTCTGCTCAGACACAGTTTACACCATATATGCTGGGGGGGGGGGGGGGGCCTGCACTCTGTCCTTGTCTTCATCCCGCACTCAGTAGGTCAGAAGTGGAGACTTTTTACTCATCACTTTTTACTCATCGCTCATTAGTTTTCTCATCACCAGTAATCCTTTAGGCATGTCTGTGGCAGAAGCGGTGCAGCCTTTGAACAGGGCATCAGAGTGGCCGGGGGGGGGGGGCAATTTTCCCCCCTGCCCCCTGGCCCAGTCCTCCCCTGTTTGGACTGTACTGGATACTGGGCAATTTCCCCCCCTGCCCCCTGCCCCCTGGCCCAGTCCTCCCGTTTGGACTGTACTGGATACTGGATAAAACAATAAACTTCATTACAGTCTAAGCAGATCGTGCACTTGACCTACAGCATTTACTGTGATGTCAGTGCATGAAAATGCGTGTGCATCTGACCTCCAAAAATACACTATTTATTGCAGCTCTCATTTAATAATACATTATAAAATGTATTTTAATGTGTATATACATATAGAAAGATGCTTGGCCCAAGGGACTTTAACCACTTGCCGACCAGTCACTGTACATTTACGTCGGCAAAGTGGCAGCCTCAGGCAGAATCACGTTAATAAACGTCATCTGGGAGGAGGGAGGAGGGAGGAGCAAGGGGACGAGTGCACGCCGCCGGCGGTGCGCTCCTGCCCCCGATCATCATCCAGAGAGCGAGTGTGGGTGCCAGGTGGCTCCGATTGCCGCCTGACACCGGCAATCTCTCCCCGCTGACAGAGAAGGACTGACGGCTGATGATCGGATGATCACAGAGGCTATGTGATCCTGCTATGTAGGATCACATGTCTCTGTGATGATCTCACAAGCCCAACCCCCCCCCACAGTTAGAATCACTCCCTTAGGCTTACATTTAACCCCTTGATCACACATAGTATTAACCCCTTCCCTGCCAGTGTCATTATTACAGTAACAGTGCATATTTTTAGCACTGATTACTGTAGTAATGTCACTGGTACCCCCAAAAGTGTCAAAAATGTCAGTCAGGGGTCCGATCTGTCCACCGCAATGTCGAAGTCCCGCAAAAAAAATTGCAGATCGCCGCCATTACTAGTAAAAAAAATAAATAAATAAAATGACATAAATCTTTCCCGTAGTTAGTAGATGCAATAACTTTTACGCATATGAATCAAAATACGCTTATTGCAATTTTTTTTTACCAAAATATGTAGCAGAAAACAAATTGGCCTAAAATGTTAAAAAATTTTGATTTTTAATTTTCTTTTTTGGGAATGTTATATAGCAGAATGTTAAAAATATTGTTTTTTTTTTTTTTTTGCAAAATTGTCACTGTTTTTTTGTTTATAGCGCAAAAAATAAAAATTACACAGGTGATCAAATACCACCAGAAGAAAGCTCTATTTGTGTGGAAAAAAGGACGTCAATTTTATTTAGGTACAGCGTCGCACGACCGGGCAATTGTCCGTTAAACTAATGCAGTGCCGAATCGCAAAATAGGGCCTGGTCATTAAGGGGGAAAATCCTCCGGTCTGAAAGTGGTTAATGAGTGAGACCAAAATGCAACCAGCTGGTTGGACCTGGAAACTGCTCATCTATAGTCTATCCTCTGTGGCTCTGCAGATTTTTACACTGGCCATTCTAGTGGTCCTTTTCACAGGCGTTGAGAACTGACCACAATGTGATCTGTTTTCAATTGCTTCAGGTCCGACCCATAGCAGTTTTACTGCTACAGGGCGGCACCTATGCACCAAATTACTTATATATACATGATCCAGATCTTCCAGGTAGGGTGCACGCATGCGTGCCCCCTGGCACCCTCCGATAATGCAGCAGAGAGGCAGAATGGCAGTCTGCTTATTGGCCTAAATTAATAAAACATTTTGATTTTTAAAACATTTTATTGAATGTGTTTTATAGCAGAAAGTAAAATATATTGTTTTGGTTTTTTTTTTTTTATTTTTCTGTCTTTTTTTGTTTAAAGCGCAAGTAATAAAAAACGCAGAGGTGCTCAAAAACCACCAAAAGAAAGCTCTATTTGTGGGAAAAAAACCCATATGCTTTATTTGGGAAGAGCATCCCGCGACCATGCAATTTCCAGTTAAAGTAACGCAGTGCCATATTTCAAGGAAAGGCCTGGTCATGAAGGGGGGTACATTTTCCGGAGGTCAAGTGGGTAATAGGAAAGCAGAGTGACTGGCAGGAACCAGGGCTTTTTTTCAGCAGGAACGCGGAGGAACGCAGTTCCGGCACCTCTAGTACTGAATGTACTGTATGTAATGACAAGGAGTGCTGGGGTGTGCTGGAGGAGCTATTGATGCTCACTGCTGGGGGATCTATTGTTGCTGGAGGGGATCTTTTTTGCATGTTGATCTATTGTTGCTGAGGACACCTGTTGTTTCTGTTTGTTGGGGGGGGTGCTTATGTTGCTGGGGAAGGGGGTCAATTGTTGCTTGTCTTCTGCTGTTGAGGGAGGGGTCTATTGATGCTTGCTGCTGGGAGATCTGTTGTATGGTGCTCAAGGTCTATTGCTGGGCTGGGATGGTCTTTTTTTGCAGGGGTCCATTGTTACTGGGGGACATTTATTGTTTATTAAAAAAGAATAGCGCGCAAATGCAAAAGAAATTACTACCAAATCTGAAGAGAGTCCATAAATAAAAATGGGGGTTTGGTCCCACCATATGGCCATATCGTGCTCAAGCCCACTACTGCGTCAAAGTACCCCATTATCAGTGGGTCCTACACTATCCATGAAAAAGAGATGAATCCAACCTTTCTAACCCTTGGAGATAAAACTCCTTGCTGGGAAAAATGTGCAAATGCACTACAGGGGACTCCTCCTATATCCACTTGATGGTGGACACTGATTGAGTACAGGTGTATGTGGGGGGTGGGGAGGGCTGCTCAACCTCGATAGTCTGGTCAGACCGAATACATAATAAACAGGCAAAAAATTTGGGGGAGCATACCCATGTATTTCCAAAGCTGCTGCAGCTATGAACCAAAAGACATGTATATTAAAAAAGAATAGCGCGCAAATGCAAAAGAAATTACTACCAAATCTGAAGAGAGTCCATAAATAAAAATGGGGGTTTGGTCCCACCATATGGCCATATCGTGCTCAAGCCCACTACTGCGTCAAAGTACCCCATTATCAGTGGGTCCTACACTATCCATGAAAAAGAGATGAATCCAACCTTTCTAACCCTTGGAGATAAAACTCCTTGCTGGGAAAAATGTGCAAATGCACTACAGGGGACTCCTCCTATATCCACTTGATGGTGGACACTGATTGAGTACAGGTGTATGTGGGGGGTGGGGAGGGCTGCTCAACCTCGATAGTCTGGTCAGACCGAATACATAATAAACAGGCAAAAAATTTGGGGGAGCATACCCATGTATTTCCAAAGCTGCTGCAGCTATGAACCAAAAGACATGTATATTAAAAAAGAATAGCGCGCAAATGCAAAAGAAATTACTACCAAATCTGAAGAGAGTCCATAAATAAAAATGGGGGTTTGGTCCCACCATATGGCCATATCGTGCTCAAGCCCACTACTGCGTCAAAGTACCCCATTATCAGTGGGTCCTACACTATCCATGAAAAAGAGATGAATCCAACCTTTCTAACCCTTGGAGATAAAACTCCTTGCTGGGAAAAATGTGCAAATGCACTACAGGGGACTCCTCCTATATCCACTTGATGGTGGACACTGATTGAGTACAGGTGTATGTGGGGGGTGGGGAGGGCTGCTCAACCTCGATAGTCTGGTCAGACCGAATACATAATAAACAGGCAAAAAATTTGGGGGAGCATACCCATGTATTTCCAAAGCTGCTGCAGCTATGTTGTTGCTAGCGGGGGTCTATGGTTGCCATACAAATTACTTAGCACCACGAAATGGTACTTGGCTCTATATTCTCTAAAAGGGGCGGTACTGAGAGGCGGGTGGGGAGTGGAATCATGAAACAGTGCTTGGAGGTGGGTAGGGGGCAGAGACAAGAATTGACTCAGAAAGGGGGAGTTCCGGCACCTATTCTCTGAGAAAAAAAGCCCTGGCCGGGACACCCTCCCTTTTAGATTGTAAGCTCTAACGAGCAGGGCCCTCTGATTCCTTTTGTTCCAAATTGTATTGTAACTGTAATGTCTGCCTTCATTTTGTTAAGCGGTGCGCAAACTGTTGGCGCTATATAAATCCTGTATAATAATAATAATAACACCAGGGATTTCACACAAAGGATACTTTCTCATACAAGTACATGATACAGCAGGCACATATCAGGAATATGAAGTGTTGGGTTAACAAACGCTTTAAATCTGCGTGTAACCAAAATTTGCCTTTTTGGGTTGGGGGAACATTCAGGCTTGGTTTACACAAATACTAATTAACAGGATCACAAGCGCGTTCCGTGATTTTCGGCGATTTGGAATCAGGGGCAGAATTGCGGCGATTCCACCCGCAATTCCAAATCGCAAATCATGGTACGCTCTTGCGATCCTGTTACTTTCAAGGGCACCCCAATCGTGGCGCGATTTTGGTGTGATTGTCATCCGACTAAATTTTTGGGCGACAGGTGTCCCGCGATTTTGTTTGTGCAATTTTACTGCGATTGTCACCCAATTGGTGTGCTATTGAAAGCAATGGGATCAAAAGCACGTCCGGCAGTTTGCGGCAATTCGGAATCACGGCGATTCTACGTGCAATCTGGGACACCTAGGTGTGAACAGAACCTTAAGAGTTTGTAGCATGTATGCTTGTAATCTATCTGATAGCAGATGAACATAATTGGCGTCACGTTGTTAACTAAAAAGGTGACAATTTTCAAAGTGAAGTAGTGCTAGAACCTTGGTCTGAATTATTTTTCAGCTTGTCTCATCTGACCCAGCTACTTTGAGAATTCTATACTAAAAGAGAATACGCATGACTACAGTTTTCTGCGCTGTGAGGCAGATGTTCCCAGCACTTACAGGGAGAAAATTATGACAAGTTCTTCAACAGTTCTCCTTTGTTCAACACAGTCTTTCCCTCACAGTTGTTTTCACACTTGTTTCAACACCCACCTACGCAATCCTAATAAAAGTCAGCACTTTGCACTACAGAGTGTTAGGTTTCTTTCTTTCAGTACTTTTCTGTGCTTAAGTTTAAAATAAATTAGAATCTGTTTGGTGAAGAGAAAATGCAATGAAGAACTATGATATGCAGGATTCCAAAATGTATTAAAGTGTAAAAACATTTTTATTATTACTACCATTATTATTAATATTATTATTATTACTACTACTAGTATCTTGTCTCTAAATGAAAGTGGTTGTAAACCCTTACATATACCCAGTGAAGTGACTGGCCTCAGGTGATACACAGAGATGACATAACTCCTCCTACATAAGTTGTACCTGTTTATTTGTGGTCTTCTGTTCTCTACAGCTATTCAAAGTCCAACATTTATAAAGCTCAGCTGAGCTGTCAAAAACAGGGGGCGGAGAGCTGAAATGACACTCTGCAGAGCTCTGTAAGGAGAGCTCTGTGAGCTGATTGGAGGAAAGGGACACACCCCTTTCCATACAGCTCACAGCAACTGAGCTGAGGCTGTCAATCAGCTGGAGATCCCTCCCCTGTCACCATTTTTCTCTTGGTGTCAGGAAAACTTGTCAGAAGTGATTCATGCTGATAGCAGAGGAACAATGCAGCAGACAGAAATTACACTTAGTGCTCCTAATTAAGACAAGTACACACCGCAGAGAGATATCTTTAGTTAAGTTTATATTTTGGTTTACAACCACTTTTAAGCAGCAGACAAAAATGACACTTGTGGGTTGATTTACTTTGGTGCAGCTTTGCATAGAAACCAATCAGCTTTCAGGTTTTTTTCTTTTTGTTGAAGCTTAATTGAACAAGCTGAAGTTAGAAGCTGATTGGCTACAAGTACACCAGATTTTGCACTCTCCAGTATTAGTAAATCAACCCCTTATTGCTCTGGATAGAGACAAGTATACACTATAAAGGGATGTGCTTTGTTCAAATTCCATGTCCAAGGTTTACAACCACTTTAAAGGAGTTGTAAAGGCAGAAGGTTTTTTTTTTTTTATCTTAATGCATTCTATGCAAAAAGATAAAAACCTTCTGTGCAGCAGCCCTCCCTCAACCCCCCCCCCCCCCCTAATACTTACCTGAGGTCTCTCTCTGTCCAGCGATGTCCACGAGTGTTCCAGCTGTCGGAGATTTTCCCTCCTGATTGGCTGAGACACAGCAGCGGCGCCATTGGTGGCCGAGCCACAGCAACGGCGCCATTGGTGGCTGCTGCTGCTGTCAATCAAAGTCAGCTAGCCAATCAGGGGAGAGAGGGGACGGGGCCGGGCTCCGTGTCTAAATGGACACAGGGAGCTGTGACTCGGCTCAGGGGGCACTGAAAAGGAGGGAGGAGCCAGAGAATGGAGAAGAGGAGGATCCAGGGTGCTCTGTGCAAAACTGCACAGAGGAGGTATGTTTGTTATTTTTATAGGGAAAAAAAGGAGATTTTGCAATCACTTTAACTCTGGATTAATTTTATGCCTTGTATATATACAGTGGTGTAGCCTCATAGATTTACTAAGCCATAAGGTCCATTTTGTATACTGTATTGGGCAAACAGTTTATTTACAAATTACTTTTTAAAGCCATTTGTGTTGGAGGGCAGAGGGCTTCCATTTTCCATGGAAAGAATGCTTTAGGACAACAGTGATGACAAATATATTGCATAAGCATTAACATTTCCAAAAAATGTTTTCATTCATTTTGGTAATGAAGGTAGTTTATAAGACTTTTCAGCTGAATATTTGTCATATGATTATATCAGAGGACAGACTAGAAATTGATGAGAATTTTCTAAAGTGTACATGATTACGTAGGATAAAATTGTCATCTTTTACTGAGTTATGTCTAGTCTCTAGACACAAAAGGAAAATAATTTCCCCCCTCCCCTGTATGGTTTTTATACATACATTTGTACTAGGATATTTTATTTCTAAGTACTGTATGTATTTCTTTTTTATGCTTTAAAATATACTGTGCAATTTGCTCAATGTATTCTAAAAAAAACATTAATTTAATTTTAATAGGAAGGAAAATATGACCTAAACTGCCTTTCATCATTACGAATTATGGGACAAAGTTTGTGTGTGTGTGTGTATATAGTTTCAGTACACCCCTCACATTTTTGTAAATATTTTATTATATCTTTTCATGTGACAAAACTGAAGAAATGACACTTTGCTACAATGTAAAGTAGTGAGTGTACAACTTGTATAACAGTGTAAATTTGCTGTCCCCTCAAAATAACTCAACACACAGCCATTAATGTCTAAACCGCTGGCAACAAAAGTGAGTACACCCCTAAGTAAAAATTAAAAAATTGGGCCCAAAGTGTCAATATTTTGTGTGGCCACCATTATTTTCCAGCACTGCCTTAACCCTCTTGGGCATGGAGTTCACCAGAGCTTCACAGGTTGCCACTGGAGTCCTCTTCCACTCATCCATGAAGACATCATGGAGCTGGTGGATGTTAGAGACCTTGCGCTCCTTCACCTTCCATTTGAGGATGACCCACAGATGCTCAATAGGGTTTAGGTCTGGAGACATGCTTGGCCAGTCCATCACCTTTACCCTTATCTTCTTTTGCAAGGCAGTGGTCATCTTGGAGGTGTGTTTGGGATCGTTATCATGTTGTAATACTGCCCTGTGGCCCAGTCTCCGAAGGAAGGGGTTCAGGGTTCCCGCAATGAACTGTAGCTCCCCAGTGCAGCATTCATGCAGCCCCAGACCATGACACTCCCACCACCATGCTTGACTGTAGGCAAGACACACTTGTCTTTGTACTCCTCACCTGGTTGCTGCCACACACGCTTGACACCCTCTGAACCAAATAAGTTTATCTTGGTATCATCAGACCACAGGACCTGGTTCCTTTAATCTATGTCCTTAGTCTGCTTGTCTTTGGCAAACTGTTTGTGGGCTTTCTTATACATCATCTTTAGAAGAGGCTTCCTTCTGGGACGACAGCCATGCAGACCAATTTGATCCAGTGTGCGGCGTATGGTCTGAGCACTGACAGGCTGACCCCCCATCCCTTCAACCTCTGCAGCAATGCTGGCAGCACTCATACATCTACTTCCCGAAGACAACCTCTGGATATGACACTGAGCACCTGCACTCAACTTCTTTGGTCGACCATGGCGAGGCCTGTTCTGAGTGGAACCTGTCCTGTTAAACCACGGTATGGTCTTGGCCACCGTGCTGCAGCTCAGTTTCAGGGTCTTGGCGATCTTCTTCAAACATAGACCATCCTTATGAAGAGCAATAATTTTTTTTTTTTTGTTCAGATCCTCAGAGAGTTCTTTGCCATGAGGTGCCATGTTGGTACTTCCAGTGACCAGTATGAGAGAGTGAGAGCGATAACACCAAATTTAACACACCTGCTCCTTATTCACACCTGAGACCTTGTAACGCTAACAAGTCACATGACATCGGGGAGGGAAAATGGCTAATTAGGCCCAATATGGACATTTTACCTTAGGGTTGTACTCGCTTTTGTTGCGGGACTGCAACATTATGGCAGACACATTGGACCCCTAACTGACATTTTTGACACTTTTGGGGGGACCAGTGACATTACTACAGTAATCAGTGCTATATATGCACTGTTACTGTAATAATGACACTGGCAGGGAAGGGGTTAACACTGTGGATGATCAAGGGGTTAAATGTGAGCCTAGGGGAGTGAGTCTAACTGTATGGGGGTTGGGCTTTTGAAATGATCACAGAGACCTGGGATCCTATATAGAAGGATCACAGGCACTCTGTGATCATTCCAGAGAGAAGAACGGTCAGCTGTATTTACAACAGCTGCCCATCCTTCTCTCTCAGCGGGGAGCGATTGCGGGTGGCAGGCGGCAATCGGAGCAACCTGCCCTGTGCATCGGAGTCCCCGCTGATGAGTGGGGGCGGGAGCGTGCCACCAGCAGCGCGCGCTCACCTCCTAGCTGCAGGCGCACGAACGACGTATACCTACATTGTTCATTGATCATGTGATCATTCCAGAGAGAAGAACGGTCAGCTGTGTTTACAACAGCTGACCATTCTTCTCTCTCAGCGGGAAGCGATCGCGGGTGGCAGGCTGCAATCTGAGCCATCTGCCCCGTGCATTGGTGTTCCCGCTGACAAGTGGGGGCGGGGGCGTGCCGCTGGCAGCGCGCTCACCCCTAGCTGCAGGCACACGAATGACGTATACCTATGTCGGTTCGCGCAGTGGGGGCTGCCTGCCACAGTAAAACTGCGGCGGGCGGTCCGGAAGCAGTTAATGTCTGTGTGTTGAGTTATTTTGAGGGGACAGCAAATTTACACTGTTATACAAGCTGTACACTCACTACTTTACATTGTAGCAAAGTGTAATTTCTTCAGTGTTGTCACATGAAAAGATATAATAAAATATTTACAAAAATAGGAGGGGTGTACTCACTTTTGTGAGAATATGTATATATGTATGTATATATATATATATATATATATACATAATGGCCAATTTCCATTTTACCTCCAGGATTTTTCTGCCTAGAATCAACCACTTCAGTCGCTTCAAGTGTTGCAGATTTGATTTAGGCACACCCATGTAATATTTTGAAATGAAACATTATTATAGTTGAAGCAGAACTATGGACAAAGCTTAAGGCCCCTTTCACCATGGTGGACTGATTGAACTCTTCAATCACCTTGATGGAGTGTCAACAGATATGTGTCCATTGACAGCTGACAACATCTGATGCGATCCTATCCACTAAAAACAGATGCTGCCCATCCGTCTAGTGGATCAGATGGCATTTGGCTGTAAAAGCACAGGCCGTTCATTTATATTCCACTGCCCATAGAGGAGAGTGGGCTATGTCTGTATCCGCTCTGCATAAGCTGAGCAGACACAGACCAGCCATCTGCCTGCTTAACGAGGATCAGCTAAAAGATTCCCCATTGAGCAGGTGGACTCCAACAGAGCTCGCCCAGTATGCAAGGGGCCATATGGTAAGGGGCCATATGGTAAGGGGCCATATGGTAAGGTGGCAAAGTGTTAGGAATCCCCAACAGGGGAGATTTCTGTCTGGTTACCACTGTTAGGACAGGAAATAGAGAAGTACATCCACAACACTACAGACTACAGTAAAACCCCACAGAGATTTTGATCCTTCCTTACTCTACTAAATAATGTTTTTATTGCTGTTTGTGTCACCATTGGTGAGATTTCCAGGTAACCACTATCATTGAGATGGGAAGTGAAGAGAGATCTCCCTAAAGGGGATGCAATACTAAAAATATGACAGAGGTTCCAATCCTTCCTTGCACTAATTTGCATCTAGACGCACATTTAATTTTGGTTGTAGTCACACATTATGCAATAATACGTGCCTTTTCTGCACAGCTGCAAATATACTGTGCTTAAACTACAAGTTGTCTTTTATGCTATAAAAGCCATTTTTAAGTTCCAACTGACAAATCTCCTTTAATTCGAAATGTTTTATTGGTTTGGTTATTATTGGTTATAATTGGTTTTCTAAGTGGTTTGTATGTTGCAAAGGTCAGTCAAAAAAATCTAAGGGAGGAGCATGACACACTCATTACATCAAGGAGATAGTTTTCAAGGGGAAACTTACATCTGTTAGGTATGAGATAATTTAGATGTAGATATGAAATTGTTTAGATGTAAGCAAGGCAAATGTGCAGATGGATGTAAAGAACCTTTATGTACATATTTTTTATTTCTTTAGTTTGTTTGCAATAAAGAGCACAGAATAAAGCTTTGATTTCTGTATTAAATTGTACGATTCAATGTTTCTTTTAATCAAAGGTCCTGTTATAACGTGTGTATATTATGTTTTGTGTTTCCTCGTTTAGATTCCATATCATCTGTTAGAAGATTGAGCTCCCAGGGAGATGATTCCTCATGAAGTTGTTGGTGTTCCTTCTGGAATTAAATGTGATTTTCCATTCACCAGACTGAAATCAGTATCAGTCAGGCAGTGAGCAAGTAGTGGGGGTCGGCGGGGGTGGCAGAAAGCAAAACATGAAATCTAATCAAGAAAGGAGCAATGAAAGCCTGCCACCAAAGAAACGTGAAATTCCCGCCACCAGTCGACCTTCTGAAGAAAAAACAGTCGGATTGACAAATGAAAACCACCGTACAGATAGTTTATCATGGCTTTCGACCACAGTCAGCAGCCATGGTGGACGTCATCATGGGCCTGTAGGAACTTCAGTAGAAGCTGGTTTACAACAGGGGGTAGGTTTACATAAAACACATTCAACTGGTATAGACTATTCCCCCCCTAGTGCTCCAAGGTCGGTACCAGCAGCAACAACAGTTTCTGCCCTTCATCAAACTGTGCTATCTCAGTCAGGGGCATCAATGTCTCCTTTACAATATCCTAATGTGCCCCAAACGTTCCAGTTTATTGGAACGCCATCTAGTGGACAATTGTATGGAGACTTCATCAGTCCTCAGCTAGTTTCACCTACATCGAATTCCGCATCAATTGCTGTGTCCTCAACAGCATCAGGAATCTCCACTCCATCACAACGTTCCCAGATGGAGGCTTATTCCAATATGTTGGCCAATGTAAGCAGCTTAAGCCAGCATGGGCATAAAGGTGAACCGCATCTAGTTCGGACTCCAGGATTGATTTCAGCAGGATCTCCACCTACACAGTCAAGTCAATATGTGCATAATTTAAGCTCATCACAGAGTGGAGTCAGAAATCTGTCATCACCAACTATCCCAGTCCATATACATACCCACCCAGTGATTCCTCATACACTTACCCTGGGTACTTCCCCCCAGGTGGTTGTGCAGTACCCAAATTCAGGAGCTCATTTTATTGCTAGGGACCCTACAAAGAAAGAAGATAGTTTCAGGTCACAAGCCAAGGAATTATTAAATGGGGAGATAGGGGAGAAAGTTAGGAGATTTATAGTCCCTTCCTCAGATGCACAGCTAATGAAAGCAGGCAATAATAAACCAGCTTCCCAACATTATGAGACAAGGCATGTAGTGATGCACCCAAGTACTGAGTTCAGTGCTCGGGATCCCTCAGGTGTTCGGACCTCTGTCATGGTGGTGCCCAACAGCAACCCTGCTGCCACAGACTTTGATGTTCAACAAACCATTAAGAGAGAAACCTCACCCTCAACTGCTCATAACAAGGGAAGCTTACACTTAGGAAAACCACCCCACCGGTCCTATGCTTTATCCCCACAACAGACTTTATGCGCAGAAAGCGTGAAAACCATGGCCACTTTATCTCCTCACACTGTCATCCAGACAACTCATAGTGCAGCAGAGCAACTTTCTGTTGGGCTGCCTGCTGCAGCCTTTTGTGCGGGTACACAACAGCCAGTTATTGGCTATCTCAGCAGTCAGCAGCAAACCATTGGTTACCCTGGAAACTTGCCACAGCACTTGGTTATTCCAGGCACACAGCCCTTGCTCATACCAGTTGGCAATCCAGACATTGAACCATCTGGGGTAGGGGTAGCACCTGCTATTGTCACTTCATCTGCCCAATTTGCAGCAGTGCCTCATACATTTGTCACTACGCCCATTCCTAAGAGTGATAACTACAGTGCTGAATTATTGGCAACGCAAGCAGCCTACCAGACCACATTGGTTCCAGCTCAAATACACCTTCCACTAGTACAGTCCGTTGCTTCTCCAATGGCAGCTGCTCCCACACTGCCCCCTTATTTCACAAAAGGGTCAATCATTCAGCTGGCCAATGGTGAGCTAAAGAAGGTAGAAGATTTAAAAACTGAAGACTTCATACAGAGCGCCGATATTAGCAACGACTTGAAAATAGACTCCAGCACAGTTGAAAGGATTGAGAACAGCCATAGTCCAGGCATTGCTGTGGTTCAGTTTGCTGTTGGAGAACATCGAGCACAGGTGAGCGAAATACTACACTGGTGTTTGAATTGTGTCTCTCAGCTATTGTCTTTATTAATATTGTATATATCTCTATCTGTCTTAGAAATGTAACATTTTTATTTACTATTACCATTTTACTATCTTATATATTTGTATGTTCAAATATTATTGTGACATTTTTTGCATCTTCTTTATGCTTCAATAAATACATGATAGCATGCAATTTTTATAACTCTGTGGCAATGAATTTTCATTTTTTTTTTTAAGAATAATTCTCAGTTTAAAGCCTGAATAATAAATTATATTTTAACTCTTTTAAATGCAAATAAAGGTAATTCCTAGGGGCCCCCTGTCCCCAGGTCACCAGAACTAGTGTCCTCATTGGAACCTTTCCCTCCTATTACCTTTCTGGGAACAACCCAAAATTGGAGATTTTCTTTTACTTTCACTTTCAATGATAATCGTAAAAAGACGAATAGAGAGGGGGAATCTTTCTAACGGGGACAAGAAAAAAAAACTGTCAAGGGCTCTAATCTCTCTCCACTCTATTAAGAATGAAAATATGGAACCCTTGGACCGTTTATAGTCACTCTGAAGCTTATCTCAATCTCTGTAAAGAACCACAACGAAACAATACACAACCCTCAACTGCCATATAAATTCTACCTTTCTCCCCATACCAATGTAGCCCAGACAGATACAATAACTTTATTCCCAACATTAAAATTAGTTTCTCTCTACCCTAAAAAAAAAGGCTGAGCTTGAGAGGTACTAATTTTCCTTCTTTCACGCGCTCATACCATTTACTATATCCCTAGGCCAACGTTTCATACTCATCCACACTTCCATTGATCCCTCAACGTTTATGCCACTGAGGACAGAGACTGGGATCCCCCCTCCACCTGCCCTGCACCCCTCCTTTCCTCCCCTCTCTCCAACCTCCCCATCTCTCCTCTCCTTTCCTCCAAGTGACTCCTCACACTCTTTCTCGTTTCTTCTCTTGTATTTTTCCCTTTAGCCAAATACGATGCTCCCATCACGGGGAGGGATACCTACGTCCAGTGAGATGTGGGGGGCAAACCTCCTTTCCAGTCAGGGAGCTGCGACATACAGCAGACTATATTATCCCACTCGAATGAGTCTTGTTAACACCCCTTCATTTATTACCGTATCTCTCTTTACCCCAAACTGATAACGAGATTAAATGAATCATACTCTTAAAACCCCTTGGGAAACCTGTACGCCTATTCAAAGATACCTACCCTCTATTATCTCTGTTATGTATCACTTATTCTTGACCCCTTCAAGATTTAAGGGCATTCATTTGAGTAGAATTATTCCCTACATTTTTCAATTTTCAATGCGATCGAATAAGATCTAGTATTTCCTCTTAAACTATGTAACATCACATATTGTTATTGCTTTTGGATTCATACAGTTTTCTTGATGTTAGAATGTGATTGAAACCTCATCACACTTGTTAACACAGACGTTACTTTGAATTTGCTGTATGTAAGTTTCTCTTTATGTTAATCCTCAATAAAGATATTTTGGAAAAAAAAAGAATGAAAATGAAAGGTTTGCCTTTAGCATATTTTAGTGCAGGATACTTTTGACAACTGACATGTAAGTATAGATCTGCAGGAGTTAAATAGTGTTGGGGCTTAGGTTAAGGATAGTTTAAAGATCTGGGATTAGAGGATTTAAAACGGAGTTCCACCCAAAAGTGTAATTTCCGCTTTAAGGCCTCCTGACCCCCTGACATGCCACATTTGGAATGCCTATTTTGGGGGGGGGGGGGGCTAGTTCTGACAGGTACCCAGCTCCCACTTCCGTTTGGGTAGCCTAGGCAGCTCAAGCGGAATATATTTATGAAAATACTTGAAAATACTTGATTTTTATTTTCTTTTTTTGGGGGGATTGTTTTATACCAGAAAGTAAAAAACATAGTTTTTTTCCAGAATTGTTGCTCTTTTTTTGTTTAAAGCGCAAAAAATAAAAACCGCAGTGGTGATCAAATACCACCAAAAGAAAATTCTATTTGTGGGAAAAAAAGGTCAACAATTTTTTTTGGGGTACAGCGTTGCACGACCGCGCAATTGTCAGTTAAAGTAATGCAGTGCCATATCGCAAAAAATGCCCTGGTCATTAAGGGGGTAAATCCTTTTGGTCCTTAAAGCGGAGTTCTGTGCACAGAAAAAAATTTTCAGTGAACATACCCCCGGGACAGTCAGGGCTAGTACATTCCACAATGGCTAGCCTCTGATCTGTCCCGGTTCGCACTTACCTGCAAGAAGAAATACTTACTTATAAAATTTCTTCCACAGTGTTGCCATCTCTCTTGTGGGCAGCTGAAGCCGGCGCGATCCTCTTCTGCGTCTTCTTCCGCGTCCTCTTCTCCCAGAATGCGCCTGCACTGGCCCCTCTCGTCACTTCCGGTGCGGCGCCGCATTCCTCCACAGCTTCTGGGCATGCCCAGAAGACGTCGTATGACGAAACGCGTAGGGCGTGGTTTGCGTACGTCAGTACGTCACTTCCGGGAATGGTGGTTTGAGCTGGTGGAACGCGGAAGCGACCCGGCGAACACCTCAAGCTGATAGTGAACTCCCTAAATGTGAGTGGATGCTACGTTGTTTTACCCTAACAAGGATATACTACGCAATGGAGGCTTGTTTTCTGTTCTAGTGACCAGGGAGTGCTGAGCCACCATCCTAAGAGTGCGGTAAGCAACGGTGCAATTGGTGGTACACCCACTGGCGCCAAACTTTGTTTAGCACGCAATCACACACGTGGTTATCAATAGCACTCAGCACTTTATATGTATACATGTGTTTATATGGTACACTGAGCACAGCCCATGCGAATATATAAAAGGTTTACAGCACGCAGCACTTTGGTTTAAGCACTATATGCACTTTTATATGTTTTATATGAATTATACAGTGTATGGAATTGCACAGACACAATATTTATGTGGTAGCGCCGGTCCCAACATCACTTGCACTTTTTACCATTCTACTACCTCAGTGGTAGGTTGGGGGCAGCTTACACCACCATTTTTTAGTCCAAAAAGTACTGAAAACTCCATAGCGCTGGTATTTAAACCCTTTTTATAAGTGCCAGTTACTGTAGCATCATCAGCCAACATCAGTGAAGGAGAAAAATTAATTATTTCCAAAATTTTATAACAGAAACTAAGAAAACCTTTTTTTTTCTCAAAATTTTCGCTCTTTTTTTGGTTGTTTAGCAAAAAAAAAAAAAAAAAAACAGTGGTGATTTAAATATCACCAAAAGAAATCTCTATCTGTCTCAAAAAAACTTTTTGTTTGGGTACAGTGTTGCATGACCGCACAATTGTCATTTAAAGTGCAACAGCACTAAAAGCTGAAAATTGGTCTGGGCAGGAAGGGGGTAAAAGTGCCTGGTATTGAAGTGGTTAAAGTATAGTTAGCTCTGCCTGTTGATTACAATAGATGTAGCTGACTTCTTGGCTCTCAACAGTTTGGGATTCAACTTGTATCATTCTGATTTATAAACATGTAAAACATGATCAGGTGAATAGTTAGAACATTTCCCTGCTTTGCTCCTAATTACTAATGATTTATTCTGCATCTTTTCCCCTTAACCACTTGCCGACCGCCGCAAGTACATATACTGCGGCGGTCAGCCCCCCCCCTGGGCAAAGTGACGTATCGGTACGTCACTCGCCCGCGAGCCAATAGAGGGCGGGCGAGCGCGCGCCGCCGGAGGCGCGCTCCCGCTCGTTCACTGCCATCCCCGTGCGAGCGACCGGCGGCTCCGATGTCCGCCGGCCACTCGCGATCTCCCGCTGGAGAGGGAGAAAGGCAGGCAGGTAATGTAAACAAAGCCGCCTGTCATTCTCCCTGGTGTAACAGCAGAGATCATACAATCCTTTTATGTAGGATCGCATGTCTCTATGGTTACATCAAAAGCCATGCCCCTTTACAGTTAGAAGCACGCCTTGGGTACAGTGTTGCACGACCGCGCAATAGTCCGTTAAAGTCACGCAGTGCCGAATCGCAAAATAGGCCCTGGTCTTTGAGCAGCCAAATCCTTCGGGGCTTAAGTGGTTAAATTCACACAAAGTTTAACAATTTTCCTGTGTAATAAATCTAAATAATAAATTCTGTAAAATAGATACTGTATCTTTAACATGTAATAGTAGAGATGCTGTTTTTTTACATTCTTATAATTACAGCACAGGACATTTATGCTCATTCTATTAATGTCTGCCATGGTGCATTGAAATCTGAACTGTCTCATCTCTTTTCTAAAACAACAAAGATTGAATACTAAAGCTAAAAACATTAATTGTTTAGTGTAGTTCCTGGTTATTGAACAAAAACAAAAGTGTGATAAAATCATGTGCATATAGCAACCTAAATTCTCCCACCTACAGCCTTAAAGGATAAGCTCAGCTCATGAATGAGTAATATCGTAAGTAGCTTCACATTTTTGGTTATTTCTTTAGTATGTTGCGGTGTTTCGGGGACAAGTAGCATCAGATATACAGTGATTAGGTTCCGTTCTGAGCTTTGTGCATGTCTTTTTTTTCCTCTTAGACCTACATAAAATATAGTGTGTTTTTTTTAAGTATAGGGAACATGTGACTCAGGTTTGCTTTGTATGCTTCCCCCTTATACAGTAAATGTTCGTTTCACTAATGCTGGCTAGAATCAGTACCCAAACTGAATTGAATTCCATGTCCTAAATCTTTCACTCAGGTGTTTTAAAACTTCAATTACATATCATCCCCAACATTAGGAAAAACCCATAAAAACTGATTCTGCTTGCATCCTAGACTACTCTTACCCAGTCCTCTTAGGTATGCCTCTCAGTCTTCTTGACTGTGACACCCTCCAGCCCACTTGGCTGTCTTCCTTCCTGGAGATTTGCCTGGCAGTGTTCTCCTGCTGTCTTACACTTGCTCACGTGCCTCTGGACAGGACACTACTATGCACAGTAGATAAGGTTCCTTCCGCACCCAGGCCCAAGGTCACCCCCCCCACAGACTAGGGGGCTCCCCTCCCGGACCACCGACAACACTCCATCTCCATCTTCCACCCGAACTCCACACTGTCCCCACTGGGTTGACCCAGAGTATTTGAGGGGGCCTGCCCTCTGCCAACTCCTCTATTGGGGATTGGTCAGGGCCCCCATGCATACTCCAAACAGCTCTTTCTTACCTCCACTCCTAACTTCCAGAACCTTCTCCATGTTACTAGAAGTAGGGGGGGGGGGGGTTTCAGAGATACTGCCTGTGAGTCATACCAGCCTCCCTGAGTCATTTCCCTGACTCAGATAAAAAACACAGGCATGGCTGCCAGCCAAGTCTGACAATTTACCCACACTAACAAAAATTCTATCTATCTCTCTAGCACACTAACTAGAGGGTGCTACAATAATATAAAGAGGTGAGACATACTTTTTGAACCTACTTCTGTATGAGGGCTGCATGACAATGATTCTGGCATCTAAAAGCTTCCATATGATCTAATATGATCACATAAACTAGTAGTTTTTCTGTTTAGTTTAAATGGGTTTTGCATTCCTATGCAAGTCATTGGAATGTAAAACCCAGCTGAAGAATGTTGAATGCAGATCAGATGAAGGTCAACTGCATCCTAAATGTATTTGTCAATGATCCCAAACTGATGTCAAACATGGGTAGACCATTCTATAGTCATATTAAAAGAAGAATACAGGACATATTTCCCCTTAATTTCAGGTTTCCAGTCAGAATGCATGTTAGGGCTCTATGGACACTAGCGTTTTTAAAGGCTCCTAGAAGCTATTATGAGCATTTTTCTGTTTCTAGAAGCTAATAGTGTTATCCTATGTGCCCATATACACTATTTTGGGCTAGAAGCATTTTCAAGCTTCAGCATTTAGGAGCAGAAAAAAAAATGTTTGTAGAGTTTTTGGGAATGTTTTCCTGGCAGAAAAAAATGCCAAATGCTTTTAACAGCTTTTTTTGTGAGTGTTTTTTTTTTTTCATTAACTGTAAAAACTCTAATAAAACGCAATTCTCCTTAATGCTCCTAAAAGCTGATAAAATGTTACTACAAGCCAGCACAAAAATGATAGCTTTTTTTTAAATTTTAACAAATGCTAGTGTGCGCAGAGCCTCATAGTTAAAATAAAGGCTAAGCAATAGGTTAGTTGGTAAGGCAGTCCCCCCCTTTCAAAACCATCACTTCTCCCGCCACTACTCTGTCACATGCCTCCACCCACCTACCCCTGCTCTTATTCTTTCCTACACCTCACCATTTTGTAACCCCCCCCACAGTTAACACTTATACCACTCGGCTTTCTCAAGACTCTGCACCCCCAACCACCCTGGGCCCCTTCTCAGACAACTCAGATGCACACCCACCCCTATTTCACCAATCTGTTGCATGACCGCCGCTCTACATACATTTCCCCCATTTCCTCTCCCCTCTGTCACAGCCTTCCCCTTGCCCTCAATACTCTTTCCCTGCACTCACCACGGTTCTTCTGAACACCCACCCCTATCCTCAACACTCTTCCCCTTGCCCACCCACCCCTGCCCTCACCAATCTTCTCCCCAGCTGCCCACTCTGCTCTCACCATTCTTTCTCTACACCATCCACCCACACCAATCTTCCCCCTGTCCATCCACCCCTGCCCTTCCTGTGCCCTTCCCCTGTCTTCACCACTCTTCCCCCTCTTTCTATTCTTCCCTCCTGCCCACTCCCTCCCTCGGCACTCTCCCCCCACCCCCACCCAATCACCAACCTCTGCCCCTATTTTATTTTCCCGCTCACCCACCCTTCCCCTGCCACTTTCTAGCCATGGCCCTCACCACTCTTCCCCCCACCCATCTACCTCTGCCCTCACCATTCCTCCCCCAGCCCACCCACTCCTGCTCTCACCACTTTTCTCCCAGCGAACCCACCCCTGCTCTCACCACTTTTCTCCCAGACCACCCATCCCTGCCTCCAACACTCTTCCCCCAGTCCACCCACCCCTTCCCTAATGTAATGTGGGTCCTATTTAAAGAAAACTTGTACCAAGATATATATATATAGACTGCTCTTGTTGACCTCTCTTTCTAAAAATGCTAGGTGCATGGATGCTATGCTGATCCTTTGGATTCAATACCTTCTTAGTCGCTGACCCCCAACAAAAAGATATGGTTTAACATTACTTACTCTGGTTTTTTTTACATTGATGTGGTGGGTTGCTGTACTTTTAAGGCCAACATTATGACTTCCAAAACTTTTGCGGCCATGAGATTAAATTATAGTAATATGGTCCTCTAAGCAAACAGCACTTATTTGGCATAGCCAAAAACATGGTAACCCTAACAATATATGGGCAATAAATGGCAACCCTGACAATACATGCAAAATAAAAGGGGTAATTACAATATACAAGCAATAAGCAGACGAGTATTACAGTACATGGAAAACAAACAGGCAACCATAACATGTGGGCAGTTTTGATGATATGTAGACAAGAAATGAGAATTCATTAGAACATTCAGTTAACAAGTAGTCATTTTAGTACGAGGGAAACAAATAGCAGTGGTTACACTTACAATGTGCAGGTAACAAAGAGGAAATCATGACAATACGCTGCCAACAAATGGGCAGTTGGCAGAATATGAGGGCAACAAATGGACAATCATTTAACCAATATAAACAAATAGGCAGTTGTGATGGATAATTTAGGGATGATCGAACTTTTCAAAAGTTCGGTTCGACCAGAACACCAGAACTTCCACAAAGTTCGGCCCGGATTTCAGAACCCCATTGAAATCAATGGGACCCGAAATTCGGTAATCAAAAAACCCTATTTTGAAGCCCTAAAACCCAATAAATGCCCCTAAAAAGTGCCTAGGGTTCTGGGTCATGCCCCAGAGACTATTAATCACACAAAAAAAGTTCTTAACAATTGTCATTTCTGATAGAGAGCCAATTATTGAAAAAATTATTGAAAAAAAAAAAAGAGATTTCTTTGGATTTAGTGTCTGGGGGGGGGGGGGGGGGTCTAAAAAGTGTACCTGTAAAGTTTCAGCTCTGTAGCATGTCCAGAACCAGAAAAAAAAAGATAATTTCTCTTAGGTCACTTAAAGAACAGGGATATGGCTCCGCTATTTTCACACCTTGCCGGTTTTGTAGCAAGCGTTTTTTTGGGCATTTTTTGGGAGTTATTGGAGGCAGGCATAACATCAGAACTTCTGTGTAGGGGTATATATACACACACACTTATATGTATATATACACATACACATATATAGGTGTGAAAGTAGCAGAACACTATGCTTGCGCTAATGAAATAATTAACACCCATATGGCTTCTCTCCTTTCACGGTCTATATATGTGTATGTGTATATATACATATAAGTGTGTGTGTATATATACCCCTATACAGAAGTTCAGATGTTTTGCCTGCCTCCAAAGACCCACAAAAAATGCCCAAAAAAACGCCTGCAATAACACACCTGGGCGTTTTTTTTTTGGCACAGGCATTTTTTAGGGCATTTTTTGTGGGTCTTTGGAGGCAGGCAAAACATCTGAACTTCTGTATAGGGGTATATATACACACACATGTATGTATATATACACATACACATATATAGGTGTGATAGGAACGGAGCCATATGTCTGTTAACTATTTCATTAGCGCAAGCATAGTGTTTTGCTACTTTCACACCTATATATGTGTATGTGTATATATACATACATGTGTGTGTGTATATATACCCCTATACAGAAGTTCAGATGTTTTGCCTGCCTCCAAAGAGCCCAAAAAAAACGCCTGCGCCAAAAAAAACGCCCAGGTGTGTTATTGCAGGCGTTTTTTTTGGGCATTTTTTTGGGGTCTTTGGAGGCAGGCAAAACATCTGAACTTCTGTATAGGGGTATATATACACACACATGTATGTATATATACACCTACACATATATAGGTGTGAAAATAGTGGAAACACTATGCTTGCGCTAATGAAATAATTAACAGACATATGGCTCCGCTCCTATCACACCTATATATGTGTATGTGTATATATACATACATGTGTGTGTATATATACCCCTATACAGAAGTTCAGATGTTTTGCCTGCCTCCAAAGAGCCCAAAAAAATGCCCAAAAAAACGCCTGCGCCAAAAAAAAAAACGCCCAGGTGTGTTATTGCAGGCGTTTTTTTTGGGCATTTTATTGGGCTCTTTGGAGGCAGGCAAAACATCTGAACTTCTGTATAGGGGTATATATACACACACATGTATGTATATATACACATACACATATATAGGTGTGATAGGAGCGGAGCCATATGCCTGTTAATTATTTAATTAGCGCAAGCATAGTGTTCTGCTATTTTCACACCTATGTATGTGTAGGTGTATATATACATACATGTGTGTGTATATATACCCCTATACAGAAGTTCAGATGTTTTGCCTGCCTCCAAAGACCCCCCAAAAATGCCCCAAAAAACGCCTGCAATAACACACCTGGGCGTTTTTTTTTTGAGCATTTTTTTGGGCTCTTTGGAGGCAGGCAAAACATTTGAACTTCTGTATAGGGGTATATATACTGTACACACACTTATATGTATTATACACATACACACATATAGGTGTGATAGGAGCGGAGCCATATGCCTGTTAATTATTTCATTAGCGCAAGCATAGTGTTCTGCTATTTTCACACCTATATATGTGTAGGTGTATATATATATATATATATATATATATATATATATATATATATATATATATATATATATATATACATGTGTGTGTATATATACCCCTATACACAAGTTCAGATGTCATGCCTGACTCCAAACATGTCCTCAAAAAAGCCCTATAAACGCCTGCAGCAAAAAGCAGGCTGACCGGCGAGAAGCCATATCACTGTTCTATAAGTCACCTAAGAGAAACGATCTTTTTTCTATAGTGGTCACCCTGAAATGGAAGGGTTTGGTCACCCTGCCATAGTAGTCAGTGTCAGTTCACCCTACACTACGGTCACCCTGGCACTTAACACTTTCCCTACAGAAACTAGATTTTTGAAGCTAACTAAAGTGGAAAATAGCACCCTAACTACACTAGATATCCCTTTCCTCACACTAATAATTGCTAAATGACACTTTTGCAGCAGAAGTAACAGAACTGCTTCCACTCTCTTCCACGTCCCTATATTAAAATGGTAGAGATTTGGCCGGGCTATCTTATATACTGGGGGGCGTATTCACTAATGATTGGCCTCTGGACCCCCTAGTCACTCCAATCACATTCCTAGAATTCTCCTGCCCCCTCAATTGGCCTTTACTAATGGTTCTGGTCCAATCACGGGCTTTTAAAGCCCATTTCCTGTCCCATTGCATTTTGGTCGGTTCTGGTTGCCGAATTCCGAACTTTTTCAGCAAAAACTTCGGAATTCGGCCGAATTTCGAACACCCAATGTTCGAGTCGAACCAATGGTCGACCCGAACCGTTCGATCATCCCTAATAATGAGCAATAAATGAGCTATCATGAAAATACACGGCAGACAAACAAAGCAGTCATTACAAAATATAATCAACAAACAGGCAATCATTACAATATGTGGGCAAGCAACAGGAAATTGTGACCATAAGTGGCCAACAAATGGGAAGTCTTTAAAATACACAGGTAACAAATGGCTTATCATTACAATACACAATGTTTGTTACAGTATCTAATATCATGTACTCTGTTTATGAAGGGTGATATTTTGGCACAAGAATGCCAAACCCAAAAGAGTCCAAAATGTGTTATTGGTTCTATGTGTTAATGACCAATGATTTTTGGGGCTCACAACACAAACCTCATTTAGCAGGGCAACAAAATAAATATAACGATTATGAATATGGGGTAAAACAGCTTGAACCTGTTGAACTGCATTATATGCACACTTGTATAATTAAAATGACAACTATTATTTAAAACTGAAAATGTATTGGTTCTATTATACTGTTTAAAGAACACATAATTTGATGATATAACAAGAATTAGCATTGGCACCAATATAAAAGTAAGAGATTATACAGTACTATGACAAGCAAACAATAAAACCATCAAACTACAAAATATGCACACATGTATAATTCAAATAAAATTATAAGATAGGAATATTTAGCATAGGTATCAATGTGAAAGTGAAAATATATACTATGGCAAACAAACAACAAAATCATCAGTGGTGTCCATGAGAGTATCAGGCAAATACTATGCCCAGATTAGCTATAGACAGATCAACGAGCTAAAATAAAGGGCTGGGTGACAGGACAATATAACTGTTGATCCTGAGCATGTCCCGTCACACAACCCATTATTTTAGCTACTGTACATAGCTCATTGATATTTCTGTAATTCATTTGAGCACAATTATTTGCCTGATACTCTCTTGGATACTATTAATGATTTTATTGTTTGTATACATACTATACATAGTATATTTTAACTTTTTCATTGACACCCATGCTGAGTATTGTTTTCTTAACAGATTGTGGGTTCTTTTACTTTTTTTTTTTTTTTTTTTAGAGTTTTTCCTTTTTTAGTCTTAAACCAGAGAAATTTTAATGATTATGAATATGAATAATATTCAAATTATACATATATAGATGTTATATAATCTCCATTAAAACATTTTGGCTTCTACCCTTTTGGCTTGTCTCGCCTGTTGTATTTTTATGCTTCCCTAGTACTCACTGGATTGGATTCTTGTTTGATGAGGGAAGCCTTTCTGTGAGCACATCAAATTAGTTTATTTTTGTCATTACTGTGAATAAATGAGTATTTAAAGTTCTAGTGCTCCTTGGATATCCTTTTAAAACATTTTTGGAATGAGAACAGGTTCAACATGGCTGAAAGGCACTTCCCTAATCCTTATGAGCCATAATAAACCCTTTAAAGACCCCTTTTTTATGCCCTTCCCCATTCATTCCTGTATACTTTATTATAATGGCAACATTTTCTAAAATGTACATTCTTCAATTTCTACCATAAATCCCAACTTATGCATTAAACTTAAGCATAAATAATCTTTTGACACTTTTATTGTACTGATAACAATTGGTTCACTATAACAGCCACAAACTGTTGTATTGATTAAAGAGGATTTACACTGCATCAGATCACCACAAACCAAAAACACTATTTATTTTATTATTTATTATTCAAAGCAAACTCACCAATTCATCCATGCCTCCATGATTTATTTTGCTGAGAAATCACACCCCTAGCATTTCTGGTCATGGCAGATGATTCATGTAGCGTTTACTTCATAGAATTCATCTGACCTTAGCTCAGGAAATCATCCAGGAGGGTGTACTTAGCCAAAAAAAAAAAAAAAACTCCTCCACTCCTAAAGACTACTGGGTGTATTGTATCATTTACCTAGGCCTGGACACCAGGAAGAAATGTAAAAAAGTTTAAAACAAGTAAAATGATATACTTGCCTATCTATTTACCTATGCTAGCAGCGTAATAAATAAAAATAGTCAATTTATTGAGAGTGTAGTTCTGCTTTATGTACAATGATACAGATACATTTAAAGACTTAAATCACACTTCATGTCTTAATTTATTAAGGTCCTTTGGCTGATTAAAACCAAGGGTGTGTTGGTCTGTAACATTATTACTGCCCCAAAACAAGAATGAGCAGTCCATATATCACATGAGGATGCTGTTGTTGTGTGCAGGAAAGGTTGGAATACCTGAAACTTTTATACAACCCACCCTGGGTGTCATATAGTCACACTAGGATAAGTGCCTTTTCTTTTAAATGGGGTGAGGTGGCAACCCCTAGTCCGGACACCAGAAATGTATTAAATAGTCATAGATGATATTTTCTCATAGTTTACTATATGCTGTAATAGTGCTATGATTTAGTATATAGCTAGTCTGTCTCTTGTCAAACTGCATTAGCATGTGATAAGTGGACTTTTCATTCATGATTTGGATGAGTAATACCGTCACAGATCAACTTAACCTGGCCATACATGGATCAAAAATTCAGCTGGTTCTGCAGAGACCAGCTGAATTCCAATCTATGCATGCGCTAGCTGGTTGGGCACAAATAGATCCATTGATTGACTTGTGTACAGTCAGCCTGTTGGTTTTTTTCCCGAATGATCTGTGCCACCAGCTATTGCCGGCAACACTGATCATTGTATTCAGCAGAACACAATATATACATATTGTGCAGTAAAAGGGCATCTTTTATGTTTGTGTTGGCCGTCAGCTCCATCCCAGGCTAAAGTCCAGTTAATGGGGAAGTTACTGCACCCCACTTTAGCCACCGCTCCCTCTTCATTTCTATTGAGCTGGTTCCTATGTATAATATGTGCACCCTTACTGACCCCATGGCACCAGCAGCATCCCACACATCCTTTTTTATTGTATGTTGACCCCCCTCCCTGAGCCCACTCGGCAATAGCCTGTACATCCTATTATATAGCATGTGTATCCTTAATAGAGCCCATTTGTTGGCCAGTATCTCTTCCAATAACAGGTTTCTGCCATCTTCAAGCCTTTGTACACCAGAGGACGGACAACTGAGTCCAGACTTGCATGCCTGCTACTCTGGAGAATGAGGCTTGAGTAAAAACTGGCAGCTTGTATTGTGAATGATGGTGTGTGCTTGAGAAGGACAGCGCCATTCACAACAATACATGCCAGCTAGTAATTTAGTCTCTCCCAGACAACTGATCCCAAACCAGCCCACTTGTTATTCAGGGGAGAGTGACCAGAGTACTATCTGGCATGTGTTGTTGTGGGTTCATGTTGTTGTCATGGTCTTTAGCCTACCATCATTTACAGCAACACAAGCTACCAGTTAGTACTCTGGTCTTTCTCCCCAGAGTAAAAGGCAGGATGGTCTGGGTTCAGCTGTCTGTTCTCTAGTATACAAGGGGTGTAAGCTGGAAGATTGCACAAGGAAGAGATGCACAGGGCTGGAAGATTGCAGAGCTGCACATATTGTTAGCCCCCTTTCCTCTGTGTGCGCTGTGTGTCACCACCCCACTCCTCTGTGTGTGCTGTCACTCAGACCTAATTAACAGTTTCTCTTCTTGTAAGTAGCATGGTCGAACAGCGATGAGGATAGGTGGGGACCACGTTAGCTCAGCGACTATAGTTCAGATCAGAACAGACGCAGGTGCCTAATGCACCTGGTCCCTTGGGGGATTCCACAAGAACTTAAAATTACCGAAACACTTTACCTAATAAAGTACAGCCTTGATACTTGGTTTCTGTGTAAAGAAATGGTAATATCTATAAAACATTCAAGTACACAGGTTTAAATGCTAACTATTGAAGCAATTATAACGATTGCATAATACACTGAGACACCTGAAATATCTCATATAGCTCAGCAGATCTTGGGAGATAGTAATCAGCGCAATTTCCCCGATTCTCTCCATTTCGTTGAAGTTTTTTACAGCAAGTGGTGATGTACCTACATCCCTGCTGTAATAGGTGGACTCAGGAGTTTGGGACTCTTGGTTTGAGCCACCTGCTGTGCATAGGGTAGGGTCAAGGAAGTGACTGCAGTGTGCTGGCTGGCAATGTGGGAATGCCTGTTATACAACCCTCAGTACGAACTCCACCCTACACTCCCCCTTCGCTCTTCCTTACGTTTGCTGCACACGCTGCCTGTCACTTCCTGCATTAGCCTTTGCATAATGCGAGATGTAGTCCTCTTTCTCCCAATGGATGTGACTGCAGTAATATATAAAGTCCTCCTCCCAATTGTAACGCTCCTGCGTTTTTGTAGTAGGCTGGATTTGCAGCTGCAGAATCTCCACTCAGTAGTCATGTAGAGATGTGTTGAATAACCAGATCCAACTCTCCAGACTCATCACTGTGGGCCCGTCAGCTTCAGCATACAGATATACACACACTCAATAAGATGTTCCTGGAGTGATAGGATGTATATGATAGTATGAAGGTGATGTGCTGAAGGGAACAGTGACAGAGATGGTAAGCACTTGATAGAAATGTTCAGGAGAGTATTAGATGGTATTTAGGTAAAGTGCAGATAGGTTAGTAATCGAGTATGGTAACAGGTGGTAAGGACAGCAGATGACAAATACAGGATAGGCTAACCCAGTGCAAGGATAGATGGTAGTAGACTCAAGAGCTAGCAATCTATGTAACAGTGCAGATGATAGAATTAGTATGCATAGATAGTAACAGTCCTTAATGTGCAGAGGTAGGTAGTGTAAGTTAGGTTATGGAGGATTCCCCTGTGGGGTACTTATCACTAGTAAGGTTAGTAGTAGAGGGGTCCAGTAGTGAGGGAGTGATCCGGTAGCGAGATACAGGGATCAGTAGCGAGGTTCCGGTCTGTTCCAGGTAAAAGCAAATAGCTGGAGGTTCCGGCAGCGAGACAAGCTTGTAAGCATGTAGACACACAGGCACATAAGCACAGGCACATTGAACGAACAACGTGAGAGAGAACGCCGGCGGTTGAAATAGCCGCTCAGATCGGCGCTCGTCGATGACGTCATCCGTCTTAAAGGTGTATGCGTACCACCTAATTAGAAAGGTGGGACGCATATTGAAAGATAATGGAAATTAAGGGTACCAGAGGTACCAGAATCTTACAGTACCCCCCCTTAAGGCCGGCCCTGGAAGGCCTATAGCACTGGTTTCTCCGGGTATTTCGAGTGAAACCTTCGTATAAGCCTAGGTGCGTGAACATCAGAGGTATCCAACCAGGTGTCGTCTTGGGGTCCATAGTTCTTCCATCCTATGAGATACTGGAGTCTTCCTCTGTGGATACGAGAATCCAAAATCTCCTTAATCTCATATTCTTCTCCGCCTTCAACTTGTACTGGAGGTGGAGGCAAGATGGTAGGCCTTATTCCTTGGTTAGGAACATGGGGTTTCAGTAGCGACACATGGAAGATGGGATGGATCTTGAGATCTGCCGGTAAGGTGAGCTGTACTGCAGCTTTTCCAATAAGTTTCTTAATTGGGAAGGGTCCCAGAAATAAAGGTCCAAGCTTTTTGCTAGGGATCTTTAACCTTAGATTTTTTGTCGATAGCCAAACGAGGTCCCCAATAGCATACTGAGGAGAAGGTCTTCTACGAAGGTCGTAGTACCTTTTTTGTTGACTATGAGCGTGTGAGATAGTGGTATTAAGTAAACCCAGAGAGTCTTTTATTTGGGTAAGATAGTCCGAGGCTACTGGGTTACTTGATGGTAGGATGCGTGGTGGAAGAAGTGTGGGATGAAACCAATAGTTTAAGTAGAACGGACTTTGCTTAGTAGTACTGTGGGTTGCGTTGTTATAAGCAAATTCCGCCAGAGGGAGAAGGTCCACCCAATCATCCTGTAGGTATGATGTGTAGCAACGCAGATATTGTTCTATACACTGGTTGACTCTTTCAGTCTGTCCGTTAGTCTGAGGGTGGTAGGGTGAAGTGAGCTTTCGCTCAATCCGTAATATTTGACAAAGAGCTTGCCAAAATTTGGAGATGAACTGTGAACCACGGTCGGATAAAAGAGTCTTTGGAATTCCATGTAACTTGAACACATGTTTCATCAGTAGTTCCGCTGTTTGTTTAGATGAAGGTAGTCTACGGATAGCGATGAAATGTGCCATCTTTGTCAGGTGTTCCACTGACACTAGAATGGTATTAAATCCTTTAGATGGTGGTAGTTCTACTATAAAGTCTAAGGACACAACTTCCCATGGAACCTGGGGTATTGGTAGACTGCAGAGCAGACCAGATGGTTTTGTAGTGTCAATTTTGGACCTTGCACAGATGTCACATGAAGAAACAAATTTTTGTACAGACGTCTTCATATCAGGCCACCAAAACTGCCTGGTAAGCAAATTAAAGGTTTTCGTCATACCCATATGTCCTTCCATGGGCACATCATGTGATAACTCCAAGATCTTGGTGCGCATAGTAGGGGGTATGTAGAGTTTGTCGTTGTAATAGAGGAAGCCTTCTGCATCAGTACTTAGGTGTGGTGGAGGTGAATCCAATCCTATACTGTGCAAAATCTCTTCCTTCAAGGAACGAACAACACCAATAATACGTTCATAGGGTATTATAGGAATAGAAGGGATTTCGGCGCAGTTATCTTCGGTTAATCGTGATAGTGCATCCGCTTTTTTATTTTTGTCTGCAGGCGTGTAGGTCACTAGAAAGTTGAATCTTAGGAAGAATAATGACCATCGTACCTACCGGTGGGAGAGAGTTTTGTTAGTCTGGAGGTATTAAAGGTTTTTGTGATCTGTATATATGAGTATTGGTAACCGGGTACCTTCAAGTAGATGTCGCCAATTCTCCAGTGCCAGTTTTATGGCAAGCAACTCCTTTTCACCCACTGGGTAATTCACCTCTGGGCTGCTTAGTGATTTTGAGAAGAAAGCAACTGGGTGGAGTGGTGAAGTATTTGTTGGTCGTTGGGAGAGAACTGCTCCTACTGCCATATTTGACGCATCTACCTCCAGAATATATTGGAGGGATGGGTCTGGATGGCGTAGTATGGGAGCAGAAGTAAAGCTTGATTTTAACAAGCAGAAAGCTTGATTTGCTTCTTCTGACCATTTGAATGGTTTTTTTATACTTGTCAGTTGTGTGAGAGGTCTCACAATAGCTGAAAAGTTCTTGATGAACTTCCTATAGAAGTTTGAAAATCCGAGGAATCGCTGTAATGCCTTACGAGTTGTTGGTATAGGCCAGTCCAGAATACAGGATATCTTGCTCATATCCATCTTAATTCCGGTTTTGGATATGATGTATCCTAGGAATAATATTTCTTCTTTATGAAATAGGCATTTTTTTAATTGCACGTATAGATTGTGTGCGAGTAATCTGGATAACACAAGTCTTACATGTTTTATATGTTCAGACAGAGATCGAGAAAATAGATAAGTATATCGTCCAGATATACTACAACACAGACATCAAGTAAGTCTCTAAAGATGTTGTTTATGAACCTTTGGAAAGCTGCGGGAGCATTACACAACCCGAATGGCATCACAAGATATTCGAATAATCCGTATCTGGTTCTGAATGCTGTTTTCCACTCATCTCCGTCACGGATTCGGATTAGGTTGTATGCCCCTTTTAGGTCCAATTTAGAGAAATAAGTAGCCCCACGCACTTGTTCGATGAGTTCAGGGATGAGCGGTAAAGGATAGCGATCCTTTATCGTAATCGTATTTAATTGCCTATAATCGATAATAGGCCTAAGACTTGAATCCTTATTGCGGACAAAGAAAAGTCCTGCAGCTGTGGAAGAAGTAGAGGGTCTAGTGAACCCTTTTTTCAAATTTTCATCTAAGTATTCTTTGAGATGAGAAAGTTCATCCTGTGAAAGAGGATAAACATGACCGAAAGGCAATTTGCTGTTAGGGAGTAGATCGATAGTGCAATCATAATCCCTATGGGGAGGCAACACTTGAGCATTTTTCTCAAGGAATACTTCGGACAGATCCTGATAGCATAATAGTGCAATCTCATCTGACACCACAGACAGGATCTTTCCAAAAGATGGGAGGCTACACGTAATCTCGCAATAGTGAGAAGGGAAAGTTAAAGTCCGTCGGTTCCAATCTATGATTGGTTGATGTGTGTGTAACCAAGGAAGTCCCAAAATAATAGGATAATGGGGTGAAGGTAGTATATCAAAAGTGGTGGTCTCCATATGAGACTCGTTAGCAGTGACAAGGAGTGCTTGTGTCTGGTTGGTGATTGGACCAGAAGATAGCGGAATACCGTTAATGAAACTAACAGAAACAGGTTTAGGTTTTGAAATAATAGGTATTTTATTTAAGGTAACAAAACATGTATCAATATAGTTCCCACAAGATCCTGTGTCGATCATAGCCTTGGTGGTAATCCTAGTCTGGTCCCACTGTAATGTTAGATGAACAAAGAGATAGGGGTTAGAAAAGGAAGTCGTTAATCCTCCTAGCAAGACATGTGAACACTCACCCTCTTTTTTGCGGACAAGGGGACAGACGCTTATCAAATGATCCGGGGATGCGCAGTACATGCAGAGGTTTCTGGATCTTCCTCTGGCTCGTTCAGTAGTTGATAAAGGTGGGCGTATGGTTCCTACCTCCATGGGAGTAGGGTCAACGGCCGAAATCCGAGAAGGACTAGACAATGGCATTCCCATTTTCTCAGCCTTTCTTTCTCGCAGTCGCCTGTCGATGTTGATACTGAGTTGTATTAAGGCATCCAAGGTGCCAGGTAAATCCGCTCGGGCGAGCTCGTCTTTAACAGCTTCTGACAACCCGAGTCTGAATTGAGTTCGCAGAGATGTATCATTCCACCCTGAATCAAGGGTCCATCTTTTGAACTCTGCTACAAAGTCTTCTACAGGTCTCCTACCTTGTTTTAAAGCCCTCAATTGAATATCAGCAGTACTCTGCCTATTGGGGTCTTCATATAAACTAGCGAGTTCCGCTAGTGGTACAGACTTTAATTTGATCAGTAGGGTATGTACGAGGTTTTAACAAAAAAAGCAATTGGCATGCGTTTTTGAATTCACAAAATTTTTTCCGATCACCTGTAAACACTGGAGGAGGGTTTATTTTAGGTTCAGGGGGCTGAGCAGCAGTAAGCCGTGAAAGACGGGTTACCTGCTGTGTCAGAGTTTGATTTTCTTCTTTTACTTCAGTAAGAGCAAGTATTAATGCATTTACTTGTTGTGTTAATTGTGTCACTTGAGTGGGTAATTCTGCTGAATCCATTTTTTTTTAGGTTCGTTCAATCTGTAACGCTCCTGCGTTTTTGTAGTAGGCTGGATTTGCAGCTGCAGAATCTCCACTCAGTAGTCATGTAGAGATGTGTTGAATAACCAGATCCAACTCTCCAGACTCATCACTGTGGGCCCGTCAGCTTCAGCATACAGATATACACACACTCAATAAGATGTTCCTGGAGTGATAGGATGTATATGATAGTATGAAGGTGATGTGCTGAAGGGACAGGTGTGAACAGTGACAGAGATGGTAAGCACTTGATAGAAATGTTCAGGAGAGTATTAGATGGTATTTAGGTAGAGTGCAGATAGGTTAGTAATCGAGTATGGTAACAGGTGGTAAGGACAGCAGATGACAAATACAGGATAGGCTAACCCAGTGCAAGGATAGATGGTAGTAGACTCAAGAGCTAGCAATCTATGTAACAGTGCAGATGATAGAATTAGTATGCATAGATAGTAACAGTCCTTAATGTGCAGAGGTAGGTAGTGTAAGTTAGGTTATGGAGGATTCCCCTGTGGGGTACTTATCACTAGTAAGGTTAGTAGTAGAGGGGTCCAGTAGTGAGGGAGTGATCCGGTAGCGAGATACAGGGATCAGTAGCGAGGTTCCGGTCTGTTCCAGGTAAAAGCAAATAGCTGGAGGTTCCGGCAGCGAGACAAGCTTGTAAGCATGTAGACACACAGGCACATAAGCACAGGCACAGGCACATTGAACGAACAACGTGAGAGAGAACGCCGGCGGTTGAAATAGCCGCTCAGAGCGGCGATGACGTCATCCGTCTTAAAGGTGTATGCGTACCACCTAATTAGAAAGGTGGGACGCATATTGAAAGAAAATGGAAATTAAGGGTACCAGAGGTACCAGAATCTTACACCAATGCCAGGAAGGAGCAATTTTTTTCAAGGAATGTCATAATGGCAATGGGGATGAAACTCTTGGGTTGCAAGAAAAGTAAGACACCATAATGTAAACTACATCAGCGGTTTAACAGTACTTAGGGAGAGGGATCTGCAATTGTAAAGTTTTACTCCACCTTTTACTACTATGCTGTAAAAAGACTGTAATGGAATCTGCTTTTTAAAACAAACACATGGGTAAATGAGTCAGACGCTGAGCACATTAACTCATACAGCTCAATGAAAAGACATTGATCAAACAGTAAGCAGCTACTGGAGAGGTTTCTTTTCAGACATCCCAGTATGTTTAAAATACCTTATTATGGGAGAACGCTATATTACATTTTGTAAGATAAATAATGCATAACAAATTATAAAATGGCAAAAAGTATAATATTTTGTTTTTTTAAGTAGAATTATTATTATTATTATTATTATTATTATTATACAGGATTTATATAGCGCCAACAGTTTGCGCATCGCTTTAAAATGTGAGGGAAGACAATTCAGTTACAATACAGTTCAAAACAGAGTATTTTTTTTCATTTTGAATAGAGTAAGGAAGGGTTATAACCCCTGTAATTGTTTTTCTTGCCATTTGTATACCCTTGGGGAGATTTACCTTAATTCCCTGTCCCATAGCCAAAACAGGAAGTGAGAGGAAATCCCTGCAAATTAAGGGAGTCCCTTGGGGCCCCCCAGGTCACCAGAACTAGTGTCCCCATTGGAAGCTTCACCTTCTATTACTTTTCTGGGGACAACCCAAAATTTGGGATTTGCTTTTACTTTCACTTTCAATGATAATGGTAAACAGGACAAATAGAGAGGGGGATCTCCTTAACTGGGACACAGACCGCAAAAAAAAAAAAAAAAAACTCAATGGGTGTTCTACACTCCACTCTTTCCAAAACTAGAAATAAAATCCACCTTTAGTTATACATTAAGAATGAAAAAAAAAAAATTCTCGATCTAAATCTTCTAATCTAAGGATTAGCATTGCTGGTTATCTATTCTTCTATGTATTTTGAATAGTTTCTTAGAACAAGGAAAAGATGGTATTTGGAGTCATACTTTTTAAACTCAATGTCTTTTTTTTTTGTGTTTCTTTAGGTCAGCGTGGAAGTCTTGATAGAATATCCATTTTTTGTGTTTGGTCAAGGCTGGTCATCATGCAGTCCTGAGAGAACAAGCCAGCTGTTTGATTTGCCATGTTCCAAGTTGTCGGTAGGAGATGTCTGCATATCGCTTACACTCAAGAATTTAAAAAATGGCTCTATAAAGAAGGGGCAGCCCATGGATCCAGCTGGCATCTTGCTGAAGCACCCAAAGAATGACAGTCTGTCTGGAAATAGACATAGGTATGCAGAACAAGAGAATGGGATTAATCAGGGAAGTGTACAGGTTTCATCTGAGAATGGAGAACTAAGGTGTCCTGCTGGATTGAATGCCGTGTCCTTTGAAGCCAAAACAGAACCTGGTAAGCCCATGACAACAAGGAAGAGGAGGTGGTCTGCCCCAGAATCACGAAAATTAGAGAAATCTGAAGATGAACCACCATTGACTCTTCCCAAGCCCTCTTTTATTCCTCAGGAGGTTAAGATTTCCATTGAGGGTCGATCTAATGTAGGGAAGTGAAACCTGCTCAGAAAGGAGAAATTAGGCTTACCCTTGTCATTTTATTCAGATTACTGTACTGTAGAATAAATAACCCAGTATTTACATGTTATCATCTTATTTTAGGTTTATAACATTGTTATAGTTGTGGCTGGTATCCTTCAGAAGGCTGTTGGTGCATATGTTCTTTTCACAAGTGTTCACTAGTATGCTAGCTAGGATGTGGGGGAGCTACTTATGAGGCAGTCTATTCTTTCTGCAGTCTTGATAGAGAGGGTTGTATAAGTGCGGCTTCTGTGATTTAGTTTCAGGGTGCCAATTTCAAATTTCAACCACATTCTATTTTAAAATCTTTCAGAGAGGATTACAAGGGAAATGAAGAAAGAAATAAGTGCACATGTGGAGTCTGTGCTTGCATGCATGCTGATATTTGAGCTTTCCCATGGAGGGTATAGCTTTATGACTGTGTTTATGTTGTGGGTCACTGGCACAAAGAGATAAAGAGAGTGAAGGGTCATTGTCGTGGTGACAATGCTAAAATACCAATTGACAAGTTTTGGTGTAATTGTCCAGTGTTCACATTTTCTTCAACTGGTCCCATCATAGGTTAGAGACTTGTGCTGTGTGTCATACTGGTGTGGTTAGGTGTAAGATTTTGATGGCAACGTATCCATTTAAAGAAGACATATGATTCCACACCACCTTGGCCAATGGCACTAGTTCTAGAAGTACCTTAAATTCATCCTATGAAAGCCTAGCTGTACAAGTCAACTTTCGAGGGACAGACATCCCTCCATGCTCTAAAAAGTCTTTTATGTGCTGTGAAGAAAAAATATTTCTGTTTGTCCTTTTAATTATTTGTGTCATTAATATTTTTTAACTTCCAATTGTGTAACTGCTGGAATGACATCTCTAGTCTGGCTGTCAAGCAAGCACAGTTTGACAGGACCCAGAGGCAGATACTAATAGAATACTCTCTAGCGGGTTCCTGATTGGACTAATATTCATAATAGTAAAACTTGCAAATGTTTTGGAAACATGGCATGTGCTTCCCAGGGTCAAAGCACATTGCCGATTACAAGCACTAACATCATTTGCTGACATCCTGGGCACAACCATTTTCTGTTTAATTTCTGTTCTTTGGTGTCACTTTTTTATTTTCAAAGTTTAGTGTGACATGTTAAGGATCAAGAACTGGAGGAGTAATAAGATTTTTTTTTCTTTTAGCACTTAAAATGCTGTTCACACTTTATTATTGACAAGCATCTTGGTCTAATGTTTGCTAAGTACTGTATTTCATTTTTTTTTTAATCTGTGTATTTCAAAAAATATTTTTCTTAATTTTTCTTCAACACTGAAACCATGTAGAGCTTCTTAGAGCAAGATGTTGAAAGTTTTAATGTGGTTTCAAAGGGATGAATGTAAAACTTGACCTAGGATGTGACCGATTATTGTCCCAAAGGACTACTTTACAGAAGGCACTTTCAGAAAAGAAAACTTTGAAGTCATATGTGAGCTGACATGATTACAGAGAATTAATAGGGAAATATTAAGCTAAAAAGAAAAATTATACAAAAAAAAAATAACCTTTTTTTTGTCCAGTGTTTGTACAAGATGGACTTCAAACAGAAAAAAAAAAAAAAAAACAGAAAACCACAAAAAAAATTCTTGCAGTTTGCACATACTGAGTTTTGCATCTGAATGATATTTCTGCAATTGTAATGTAATAATGTTGTAGAGAGAGGAATGAACAGCTGAAAGAACATGGATACATGTAGCAATTACTTACTTTTAACTTGCCTAATCTGTTAGGGTAGTGTTTCTTTCACAGATTCAAACTTTCTGTCACACTGAACCAAGTCTGAGAAGTAAAACTTTGAGAGATCAGAGTGTAGTAGAGCATTGTGTCTGCACGTATGTGTTTTTATTATTATTATTATTTTTTTTTTTTTTATGTTTTTATTAACCTTTATAAAACAAGCACCTATAGTCATGAGTACAAGACATGTTATGTAGATTCGCATATTTTCCATTTTTATGGTAATATAAATTTAAAAATGGAATTCATAAACAAAGAATAGGCAGAACAGGAATACTGCAAGCTTGAAAGTGTAAAATAAATGTGCTGTCACACTTGGCTAGTACAAAAGTATTGCGTAAAACATACTGCATAACGTAAAAAAATGTATTGCCTTTTATTTTTATCTCGTCCATTCAGTCTACCCAATGGTATGGTAGCTTGCTCTAGTTGAGAAATATTGGTCTTGTCTGTTTCTTTTTATCCTTGCTTTGGTTGAGAATTTTGACATATTTCCTGATCATGTCATCACTGTTGTTTTTTTCTAGTAACATATTTATCCTTTGAGACTAGAAATTGTGTATTTTTGTGAAATTTGTTACTTGAGCATTGCACATACTGGCTTTCATGGCCCCAAATTCCAAAGCTAGTACCACATAACTTTATTGTTTTTTTTTTTTTTTCTAACACAACTTCAGTATCCATCTTCTAATTTGTATGTAGCTTTGAGACCATTTATATGGATTCTTCTAGTGAAAGAAAATATTCGCAGTTATTTAGGGATTTTTAAATTCTGTAGCATTTTAGTCCATTTATAATTTACCAGTGGTTTTTGAAAGAAATTTTTTAACTTCCAATTATTTAATTTAATGTCATCAAATAACAAACTGTCTTTCGGACCTCTGTTTTTAATGATCTGCAATGCTCTGCTTGACCCTAATGTCATAGCACCAAATTTGGTAATCGGCAAATTCTCAGGTACAGATCTCTTAATGTTTACTGGTGTGACGTGGATAGGCAATAGAGAAAAGAGGTGAAATTCTTTTAGATGAAAGATATGTGAGCATCCACACATTTTTGTAAACATTTAAACAACGCATAGGCTAAAATACAATTGTTAGAATATACTGAAAATTTACACATATGTATACATTAAATATTTATCAATATATATATATATATATATATGTGTAGGACTTTTTTATAAGTCCTATACCCAAAAAGTTTCAAACTATATAAAAATAAAAAGTATATCATTGCAGTAGTATTTATTTCCGGTAAATACCCAAACATATGATGGCTTTTTATTTTCTCCCCCACAAGAACATATATTGGTTGGTTTTGGCCTGGAAAAGCAAGTGGGGGGTTAATGTCATCGTGCGTTTAGATTCATGATGTCATTCATGGTGCCAAAGCTGGAGCAAAAAAAAAAATTGAGAGCAAAAGTGAAGCAGTTCCCCATAGTAAAAGAAAATTAGAAAGAACTGCTGTCATTTTATTTCCAATAATGCTGTGAAGTACTAGGTATGTTAATTCCAGGTTTGCTCCAGTATCCCTAAATCTGCCCAGATGTTATACAATAGTACATGAGAGGTTCTACATGTGTTCCTCTATACAGGCAGGCTTCCCATGACCCCCCACTCACTGCCTCCATAAGCACAGGGATTCAAGAGGAGGCCTAATGTGGGTGTATGGAGGAGTCATCTGGACCTGATATAGCTTCACAGCAGTACTACCACTTTTACTAATATCCTTCTGTGGTGCATGACAACACTGTAATGATGTTAGGAATGTATGTAGCAACATAAGGAACTCAAATGAAATACGATTCTATATATTTTAGACATTGTGCTCACGATTACCCCTTATCTGGAAAACTCCAGATCTTAGGCATTTTAGATTAAGTAAATTAGGAAAGGATGAATATTTTGTGCAATAATTTTCAAAATAACATTAACAATCATAACTGAAATGACTCAGTCTACCCAGAAAGCAATAACAAATCATAACCATTGAAAAGGAAGGCAAGCACATCCTGTAGCACTTAACCAGTAATATAGTATAACCTTCCCAATCAGTATCTTTTTTTTTTTTTTTCTCACAGACTACTCTAATGAGCATGCAGATTAAATTCAGAAGAAATTGATTTTAGACTTGTAAGCAGTGCTGCACCCCTCTAAACCCTGTATCATCCGGCCCCCTCATTGGGTCAGGCATGTATTGCAGCACATTACTGACCTCTTTGGTTTGTGGAAGGATTATTATTGTACTTGTTCTCCTCAGGGCACTTTTTCTGTTTAATTTGAGAGATTGGAGTGTGCAAGGAACTAATTTTGAACTAGCTCATACACATACCACTATTCTTCATAGAGAGGAAACCCAACTATTTCCTGAAAAACTTACTTAAAAATCAGGCAAGGCCCGTGAATGAGAGCACTGCTAATAAGGCTTTTCATACAATAACAAGTATACTAGGATTTCATGTTTTGAAAAGCGGAAAAAGGTCTGCCACGAAACATGACTCAAAGACAAAAGGAGCATTGCAGTTCTTAAGTGAACATGGGACTCCCCTTCAAGAAACATTTTTGTTATTGAGAAGTCACGTAACTATTCAGCAGTAATTGCAAGGGGTCCAAATTTTGGATTTATTGTGTATTGTCTATTATGAAGACAGGACAAGAGGATATAAACCTATGGTGGCAAAAGCAGTTAAACTTATAGTTCATCACTACAGCATAGAAACCTTGCTGATGGAGTCCTTAAGATATTTATGATGGTAACTGGATAGACCGGGCCTTGAAATGATTGTAGTAAGCATCAGTTTATGTTGGCTGTAAAGGGTTTAGTTACTCATACAAATCTTATATTAGCTCCCATCATTAGAAAGGCCATATTTCACAAAACCAGAGAGAGAACAAATGAGTATATCATCATGTCAATTTTATAAGAAAAGCCGGTGCAGTTTAATGAGATCTGACAGAATCTCATTATTTCGTCTTATACCTGTGACTGTTATTTAATTTACACTAAAATACAGGGGAGTAGACAGAGATGGATGACTTATTTTTGTAAATAATAATAGATAAATCAATTAATGTTGAGTGAGTTGTTCAGGGCCATACCAGATGCACCCTATAAAACAGGTATCTCATTATCCATGTCCCATTGTGGCACTCAGCTGTTTCATGTACATGTATATATGTACATGCAACAAAAAAAATCTGTATACCGTATGCACACGTACGCACATTAGAGTGTCTCACCTCTATGTGCACAGTTGACAGCAGCAGTAAAGAGAAAAAAATATATAACAGCTGCATGGAGACAAGGCAAAAATAACTTGGTTGCTATGCAACATCTCTATTATCTCATCCTCAGATGCAATATACTCTCCATACATAATGGCATCACATTTCTATTATGAATGAGAACTTTGTATCCTGGTTTAGGAATTTATATGATCAAGGTTTAGAAATATCCTAGTTTTAGGTTCCATGTTTGTGACATAGGAACGCTTGTTGAGAGTCCCCAGTGTTTTCAAGGGAACCAGTTGTGTCTGTGGAATGTCCAAGAAGCTTCATGTCATCGTCATTCTCGTCAGAGAGCGATCATTCACTTACATGGCCATGTGAAAATAAAAATGAATGTAATATGAGCAATTTATTATACTTGTTACAGAATTTTAATATCGCTAACTCATGGCTCTGCCATTCGTTACTAAATGTAATTCCAGGGTCAGGTATACATAGTTGTATGTATAGTGAGACAAAATAGAGAAAAAAAAAAAACATAGAGATCTATGTGTATATAGACATCATATATATTTTTTACATTTCAAAGTATACATACAGGTGAAGTGTTATTTTTCTACCCCTCACTCTCAGTAAACACAAAAGAAATATTGGCACCCATCAATACGGTGCAACATGGATTAGTAATAGATATTTTTTTAAGATGCTATAAACTATAGAAGCGACGTAAAAAGAAGCAGTCCATTGACTTGTTTGTTACAGAGAAAGAAATGAATATTTTATTGCATGCTTGGGAGATTTGAAGGGTCTTTTCAGAAAATCAAAAATAGGGGTTGAACTTGCTTTCTGTTCGCTAGGACTTTCAAATGAATCTTGACCTTTCGCCTACTGTGTGTTTATGGGGTTTCACTGCTGAGTAGTGTTTTTTAAAATTTTTCAACCAAATATATTATGTGCTGGCCACTAACTGGGGGGAAGACTGATTTAGGAAGGGGGCAAATGGACTGCTGCTTTTACAACTTTTGACTGTGTTGGTTGTTACGGTGTTTCTCTGTTAATGTTCAGTTGTGGAATTTAACAAAAACTGTGGGATGAGCAATCCTTTCAATATATATCTCCCTAGATCTTAATCTATTATATTCATAACTGGCGCACTTGCTTGATAAGTCTGACGCAACTTGTGATTGTGAACCAATAGGCGCTGCTTTTTTTTTGTTTGTCCTTATTTTGTTCTGGCATAGTCTGGATTCTTGCATAGAACTTCATGGTACTCACATTCTTGTCTTTGTTTCTTGAGCTGGGTGGATTAAGAGGTGTAATGATTGTAGGTGTAGATCTGTACAAATGAAAATTAGCTTAAAGACCAGGCTTTTGCTGTTCCCCATTATCCTCCAAACAATAGTCTCTGACAACAGTCATTTTTTTTTTTCTTAGTTTGTTATCGTTTTAGTGCCAGACGTTGAGTTTACAATGGAAAACAATCATTAATAAATTAGTCAGGGAGGCAACTAAGAACCCTTTTTTGCTTACTAGGGATTTCAATACATACTATGACTGTTGCTTATAGATTTTCATAGGGTAATTTTACCCTTATGTGTGGGTTACATTGGGGTAGGGACTTTTATTTGAAAATGTTTTTTGCCTTATGTCTTTTAAATTCATTATGGAATAGTTGTCCAGTTGTGTATGTAATCTCTTAACATCCTTTAGTAATTGCGTTTTATCTGCCATCTACACCAACCTGGAGACTTTTAATTTTATCACGTCCGTCTGTAACGTCACCACTTCAAATGTAGTGACACCATTACTGTTTGCTATCAAATACCTTTTAGAAAAAAAACTTTCACACCTCTTACTCAGGGATGGGGCTGGTGTATGTTTGGTACACTGATGTGACCAGAAGCAGCACTTTCACTACTCCGGAGCACTGCTGTTGTACACTTTAAGGTTTGTTTTTCTTTCTTTTGAATTGGAACTTTACCATATCACCTTGGTACAAAATAAAAAATGCAGTACTTAGATGAACTGCAGATTGCATTCAAATTTACAATAACTAAGTATTTGAACAGAATATTGTACAAGCAATACATTTCACATCTTAAAGGAGAAGTTGGATTTCCCAATTTGTCAGGATGAACAATGCACTTTTTTTTAACATTATGGCCAAATTTCTGACACTCCATTTTTGTCCACTTAGAAAATTTTATCTGTGGTATATGACAAAAAAAAAAATCCTGGGGGAAATATCTGAATATTTGCTTTGGTTCACAAATATTTTTGGCCTTTTTTTTTAATAACAAGTAGGTAATCTGACAATAGCAGAGAGCACAAACCAGCTACATTGTTGGGTGATTTACCTAGGATTGAATTAAACCAAAAGATAGAAAAAAAAACAAACCATTTGTAGAGTTCGACTCCGGAGTAAACTTTTATTTTCTTTTTAATTTTTACGCAGATGACCTCGCTTCAGATGTGTTACCTTACTGATAGAACCTTTTCTCGTAGCACTATACTGTATGTTGTGGGAATATATTTTTTTTAATGTATACCTAATCTGAGAAGCTTTTTTTTTTGTTTTGTTTTTTTTTTTCTGAAGCACTCACATTTAGGAGTACATGACAAGCTTAAAAGAAATTGCACAAACAAAATGAATGTTGGAATGAGTTATTCAGTGTTTGAAAAGACATGGGTTCTGTTGAAACAATGGTGGGTTTCATACTTTGTAAAGTAAATAAATATATATATATGTGCGTGTATGCGTGTGAGGGTGTGCTTGTGTGTGTCCGTCTGTGTGTAAACACACGTGTGTTTATATATGTGCGTGCACACACAAAATATTCACGTTTGTATACAAAAAAAAAAAAAGTAGAAAGGTAAAAACATTGCTATTTTTTCTTATTGTAAATAGAAATCTGTCAAGTTTAGATGATCAGGTGTATATCAAGTTTAGATGATCAGGTGTATACGGCATCAGCCAGAGGCAATTTCTACTTTATTAGTGGCTGGTGGAGGGCAAGCATACTTAATTTTAATTATTGAAGTATATATGTAGGATAGATCTATTGTGACAATTGAACTGAAGAAAAAGTTGGCAGTGGGAGGGGGCCATGGAATAAAAGTTTCAGTCTATGGGGGTAATTTACTAAAGTGAAGTGAATTGAACTTGTGTTTGCTTCACACACCAAATTGTGGTCTGGTGAAGTTTCAATGTTTTTTTAATTCCTTTGCACATGATTGTAGATTTGAAGTCAACACAGTTTCACTTCACTTGGTGTGTCTGTTTTCAGAGTAATGACTGTGGGTTCATTATAAAGTGATATGTTGTGATAATATTCCAATAGATTGTTGACGGGCTGTAAACCCAACAAATGAAAAGGTTCAGCTTATATGTTATCAGAGACTTTACAGTCATACATTATGAACAGCGATGTTAGGTTTTTCTGCCTGATGTTTGCCCTGCTGATATCAATTTGTGTTAGCCCTTTTTGGAGCTGAAAGAAAAGGCTGGAGTGCAGGAAAAGTGGAAGTGTTACCCACACCTTCAGGTCATAGGGTGTGTTCCCAGTGGCGAAAAAGTTAATGCTATCACCTGATTACATGCTGTTGGATGCCTCCCCATCCTTCAGTTTGTAGATATTAGCCCCATCATTCTCTATATGAACCTGGAACTACTAGGGGCAAGCAGCAGACTTTCCTAAACTATTCCAGCTTCTTTTCATACATCTGAATTCTTACATATGCTTTAGTATTTTAGTATGTCTACGTGATATCTGTCATCATAGTAAAAACGTACAATCAGGTTAAACGGATATATTTGGGTTTCTATGAAAAGGAAAAAGCGGGTAATTTGCACACAGTTCTAATCTACTATACGTTTGTTAGTTGCACTATACGTTTATCATTTGATAAACATGACTGCCCATGCCCAGCGCGTTCAGGGTTTTTTCTCCATTCAGATGATCCTTTTCATTTTTGGAGTTAACAGTCTTTAGTCTCACATTGTCATTGCATTCCCATACAAAATGGCACATTTTTGACCATTTATGCCTTGTTTGAATACATTTCTGCTACTTCAAATATATAGCTATTGCTTGAACACTGAGAAAGATGAGTATATTGAAATATAATACACAAGTGCCATAAATATTGGTCAGATATCCTGTATGGCACTGTATATGCTGATTAATGATGTCATTGTTTATATTGAAAGGAGGGGTGGTAGTGATGACATACATAAGTTAGTTATTTAACATTACTTTTTCCAGAGATAATTTTATGGGGGAAACTGCTGACAATGCAGGTAAAAAAATTTTGGTTATAGCAATCACTACAAACAAAGCGATCTTCGTCCTCATTCAAATTTACACTTGTGTATTATATACAATATGGTGCTCCCTTATGTAAAATGTAAAGGTTAACAGAGGTTGTTTCGGAGTTCCAAGACCTGACCTAAAGCCATTTTGGTTTTACAGTATATAGTTACAGAGCTCCACCATGACTTCTTTTATCCTCTCTTATGTATTACAGAAGATATATATTATGCTGTTCCAAGTCAATAGCTTTTTGGTTTAACATAAGTGTCTGAATTGGCATGCAAAATAAAAATGGAACTAGCTCTAGAATCATCGGTACTTATCCAAATGAATTTATCACACATGTAACTATGAATAAAATATATAGTTACGTTTAAATATTTGAATCTAGAACTTTGTAATGTAACACCATTTCATGTATTTGTTATTTCTTGAGTGGTGATGGTATTAAAATTAAGTATATTTGTTTGTGATGTAGCCACCTGAGGTAGTTATTGTGATATAACCTCTTATTTGTATTGTTTTATTGTCATTATGTGAAAAGACTAGAGTCTTCCATTTAATTTAATTGGAGACTTCACCCATGTTATTTCTTTGTCCATTTTATTATGGCTGGTCAAAGCTGCAATTCCCTTCTCTTGCTTGTGTTTCTGTCATACATTGGAAGTGTTTTACAATTAATGCATACTAGTCCACGGTGTCCAACAGGATGCTGAGGAACTGATTTGCTGACTTGGAAGACATTGATCCGTTACCTCCTTCATAGTACAATAAACCACATGCAGAATATTTATTGGAAAATAAAACGTTCCATAATTTAGCACAGCTCTATGGCATAAGTAGACTTTTTGTGGTGAGGGAATGTGAGCCTACATAATATAGAATTTTCATAAAACATTGAGAAAATGGAGTGTATAACAAACAATGCATAAAAAAGTATGTGTTACTACATGCCTCCAAACAGGTAGTGACTTTGTTGGAACAAACATGTTATGTTTGATGAGACATCACTTAAAAAGTTGGAACCATTTGGGAGACAGAATGTAAAAACCTTTTATTCTTGACCAACCCCTTAGTTTCTTCTCACTCACCAACATCTACCTTCTGTCCCACACATAAAAATGTCTATAGAAATCCTTAATTAAAAGCACTTAATAAACTGTATTTTATAATTCACTACAGTTTGTGGTCCTTCATTTACTTTTGCCATATTTTTGAGATTTCAGCACTACTCTCAGAAAAGGAAAAAAAATGCACTAAAGACATATTCATATAAACATTAGCAGAAGGAAACATTCAAACAAATCTGAAGTTTTTTCTCATGGCATATAATTATATTTCCAATGTTATTTTCCAGTGTAGGTAGTAAATTAACTTGGTTGTTATACCCTGCCTACATTTTTTATTCTATCCCCATAGGCTTTAGGTTTAGTACTGTATACTAGCTTGACAAAATTTGATGTAGGCATTTGTCATAATGAGAAATCCTTAGAATGTTCTCTCCTTTAACTACCCTGAGAAGAGAAGTACAGGTGTCATCATGCAGCCCTTGCTGTAATAGCTATCACTGAAAATTGTATCCAGTGTTAGTGTTAGGCCACCACCAACCATACAGCCTACATGGCCTGCCACTAGTGGCTGGTACTACTACACATCTTAGTTACATGCTTAAGCAAAACCCACTGTGCTTTGGCATGTGTAGTGCTGTTGACCTATCCCCAGTCCTTTATGAACTGCCCACAATCTGGACCCGGTTATTGCCAAACCACAAATTTTCCCTTACATCAACATTTTTAAAACAAGCTTTCATATAATAAACCAAATCAATGTCCCCATGTTACTTAAATATTCTGCATTAGAATTGACTTTGTATTACATTTTCATGTGAACGTCTCCTTGTTTTTTTTCAGACGTTAAATAATAGAAACTTGCCCAAACCTTATAGTGTTATTTAAAAAAAATATATAATTCTGATTTCCCAGTTGCCTATGGGAACCAATGATGTGTCCTCATGTTTGCGGTAATGCACACTTCCGTGATACGCCAAATGAAAAGTCATTTGCAGCTTTGTGATGGGATGCAACAGGGCTGATCCAGCCAAAAAACCAAGAGGGAAGATGGAGGAAATAATGTTTAGCACCTTATTGAGCAGAGGAAAATGTTTCAGTGCATACAGACATAGTTCAGAACTTTTTATTGTGACAGAATTTTTTTTTTTCCATATGCGTGCATACTCTCTGTAATTCCAGTGTAAAATATTGTACTTGCACTAGCTTTTATAAAAACAAATATTAAAAAAAAAAATGGAAGAAAATTCATATTCTATTTTCTAATCGTGGTGTGTCTATTTGTAGGATACACTCAAGTCTGTTTATTGAATTTTATGGTCCCTTTCTTTGATGGTGCTTGCAGGTTTTCTAGGTAGAAATTATTTCATTATAATAAAACAATGTTTGATTCAAAATTTGAACAAAATTGTTTTAAAGAATTTGTCTGTATACCAGTACAAGTTTATTGTTTCAGTATACTCGTACTAATAAAATAACAGTGCCAATTGCAACCCTGTGTCTTGCCATTTGTCTTTACCAAAATAAAAACACAAATATCATTCTTGCACACAGTTATTTCTTTATTTGTTTGATTATTGAAACACCTTTTGTGATACATACACAGGCCAGGTAAGTACGGGACATCACATGCTTTTAGTAAAAAAAGTTGGAAAACAAAAGGGTCTGTAAAAATGTTAAGGTAAATATGCTGAAACTTACTTTGCATTTTTTTAAAGCTCTTTTTTGTGTTTATTTTAAACTACTTATTTCTACATAGAACTAGCATAAGTATCTAAATTTGTCATGCATTAATGTGTTGCTTGCTCCATTGTTATATATATAGAAATTGCAAGCAATAGCTCATTAGACCTGTGCATGTGCATAATTTTTCTGGGCGTGCACAGGTATGGGCAGATTTGGAAGAATATGCCAACATTTCTCATTTCGGAAAACTGCTCATTCTAGTTCTTTCAAACAAGTGGTAGGAATATCAGTTCATACATGAGCTCTACCACTCTTATATAATGGTGTCATAGAAGAATAGTAGCTATTGCAGCTCGTGTATATGTAGAGGCTTCCAATAATCCTACTTATAAACACAACAACAAATTGAGCACTGGATTCAGATATTCTAAGGGCTCATTCAGACAGCAGATTAGTGTGATATGGATGCACATCTGCCAGCAGCTCTTCACGGAAGACAGCACTAATCTGATGTCTGAACAAGCCCTTAGGGCAGCTATGTCCAAACTATGTCCCTCCAGCTGTTCAGGAACTACAATTACCATCATGCCTAGTTATGTCTTTGAATGTCAGAGATTTACAATGTCTCATGGGAATTGTAGTTTCTGAACAACTGGAGGGCCATAGTTTGGACACCCCTGCCTTAGGGTCACTGAAATTATCACTGGACACACACGTTCTGGTTTGGCAGCACTCCAGAAAATGAGGACTTCCCAGAGGAACAGGGAAACACCCAGAGTTAGGAATCCATATACAGTACCTGCAACCCAATGAGAATGCCATACAAACATTCAAAGTCCAAAGTTTATAATATCAAAAAGTAAGCTGTTTTTCTTCATTCACTAACACTGGCTTAACCTGCCCTCCCGAAGCTGTTCCAAGTAAATCACAGTGCATTTAAGTCCATTTAAGCACACAAAAATTCTTAAGCCCCAAGAAGGGATCCAAAACACTTTGTATCATATTTAGCAATTGGACTCTTAAGCCTCGTACACACGCATCGATAGTTGGCCGTGAATTTTCGGCCAACGTCCGATCGGCTGATTTTCGGCTTGTTAGTATGATGCTTTCGACCACCGACTCCGACGTTTCGGCCGAACAAAATCTGGTGTGCAGGCTATAAAATTTTTGTTGGCCATTAGAACGGCCGATTTTCCGTCAGTCAGTACAGATTTCGGCAGACAAAAATCTGATGAGCAAGACTGGGCATGCTCAGAGAAGAAAAAGCACACGGAAAGTAAACCAGCACATGACATCACTTCTGAAGTTGGTTTTTGTTGGCCGAGAAAATTTGTGTGCAGTCTAGAGCACATTTCAACCAACACAACAACACTGGACAAAAGACAGCCGATCGGTCGGCCAACTATCGATGCGTGTGTACGAGGCATTAGATGTTTGTTTGGTGCTCCCATTGCATTGTATGTAAATAATCATACTTATAGCAAGGATAACTTGAAGTCTCTAAAAGCAAAGAATCCACTTGCTGAAGCTCACATATTTCCTTTATGATACAGTAGTGGTAAGCTAGGCCCTACCATTGTTGTATCCACTATACTGGCAAACCTTTGGTGAACATGGTACTTGGAGGAAAAAAAAACAGAACAGTAGGGGTTTTCCTATATGGACTAATCAGAAGCTTGCTCTCATTTTATTACCTTTACTTGCTGTGGATAACACCTCTTAGGTTCCTTTTTTTTCTCTTGATGTTTTGGTTAATAAAGGCACAATGGACAGTATATAACAGAGGATGACACAATAGTATAATACAAATGTAGCTTTCAGTCCTGAAGACTCGTATCATACTAGAGTGTGACAATGAATGGCTTCTGATTCAGCTGTGCTATTTCTGGAGTACTCCATCCTGCATGCCTACAGCACTCCCACACATGCAGTCAGGCTTCATCCCTCACTAGCACAGGCAGCTACAGACAGTCAAGAGAAATGCTGCTGAACATTTAATTAAATATACATCATGCTAGATTATTTAGTGCTCTAAAAAAAGAGGCAAAGCAGCCACATTGTAATTAAAATCGTACTGTGAAGATAAAGTCATTTTAAGGTTGTAATAGACTCAAAACAAGTGGTAAATTCTCTAACCCTCTATCTGTTAAACAGGCTGTGCTATACTGTACTAATTAGCAATGAGTAAGGAGCTACTCAGGCAGCAAAGGTCTTGCCGGATTATCTGAAATATTAGCTAGTAATAGCACTTCTTCAAAGAATGGATATTCCAAAACTTGGCTATGAAATATGTACCGTACCCTTTATCTATGAATAATGTAAGATTTGTTCGATGGATTAAAGCTGAATTCCAGGCAGATATAAAAGAACACAATTTAGGTCAGTTATGTCTTCAAAAAATGAAAAGTATTTTTAAAACGGGAAAACCAAACACCCAAATCTGTTATTTTTAAGTAAAACTAAACAATATTCTGGTTCTCCAAATATAATCATACGCTATTTAATGGCCCTGTAATCTATTTGAAATTGTTTCTTATTGAATTGTTTTGCCTCCTTGTTCTGTCCTCCATGAGCTCATGTATCTCGTCTTTTTCCCCCTCACTTCGTCTTGTTTGGAATGAGTAGCGAGCATTAGTTGCGGTCATGTGTACGGCTCTATGCACACTGCACATCCCATGGTCCATAGTCAATTTTAGGAGGAAGCAAGAGAAAGTGGTTACATACTTAGGAGCTATGGAGAATGACAGACATAGGCCGGCCATACATGGTTCTAATCATTAATGGGCAGGCTGAATGTACCAAGTTGATCGATCAATCAACTTGAGTACAACCAGTCTGCCAGATCCCTCTTACAATTATCACTAACGGCTGCGATAGCTGCTAGCAATAATTACTGTCTTCTCCTGGTAGGGGACCCCCCCCCCCCCCCCCATTGGGAGAAGACAATGTCCAGGCATGAGGGATCTCCCTGTCAGTACTGCCTGTGTTGAAGGGAAAACCGTGCAAATTACTTTTCTGCAATCCGTGGTTGCAGGAAGGAAATTTGCACAGTTTATTGCCTGCCTTACTCTTACAAGAGGTCAGGTCACAACCAACAAAATGAATTTGGAGATTTGGAGCAGAATGATAGCAATATACAGTGGGTACGGAAAGTATTCAGACCCCCTTAAATTTTTCACTCTTTGTTATATTGCAGCCATTTGCTAAAATCATTTAAGTTCATTCTTCTTCCTCATGAATGTACACATAGCACCCCATACTGACAGAAAAACACAGAATTGTTGACATTGTTGCAGATTTATTAAAAAAGAAAAACTGAAATATCACATGGTCATAAGTATTCAGACCCTTTGCTCAGTATTTAGTAGAAGCCCCCTTTTGATCTAATACAGCCAGGAGTCTTTTTGGGAAAGATGCAACAAGTCTTTCACACCTGGATTTGGGGATCCTCTGCCATTCCTCCTTGCAGATCCTCTCCAGTTCTGTCAGGTTGGATGGCAAACGTTGGTGGACAGCCATTTTTAGGTCTCTCCAGAGATGCTCAATTGGGTTTAAGTCAGGGCTCTGGCTGGGCCATTCAAGAACAGTCACGGAGTTGTTGTGAAGCCACTCCTTCGTTATTTTAGCTGTGTGCTTAGGGTCATTGTCTTGTTGGAAGGTAAACCTTCGGCCCAGTCTGAGGTCCAGAGCACTCTGGAGAAGGTTTTTGTCCAGGATATCCCTGTACTTGGCCGCATTCATCTTTCCCTCCATTGCAACCAGTCATCCTGTCCCTGCAGCTGAAAAACACCCCCACAGCATGATGCTGTCACCACCATGCTTCACTGTTGGGACTGTATTGGACAGGTGATGAGCAGTGCCTGGTTTTCTCCACACATACCGCTTAGAATTAAGGCCAAAAAGTTCTACTTTGGTCTCATCAGACCAGAGAATCTTATTTCTCACCATCTTGGAGTCCTTCAGGTGTTTTTTTTAGCAAACTCCATGCGGGCTTTCATGTGTCTTACACTGAGGAGAGGCTTCCGTCGGGCCACTCTGCCATAAAGCTCCGACTGGTGGAGGGCTGCAGTGATGGTTGACTTTCTACAACTTTCTCCCATCTCCTGACTGCATCTCTGGAGCTCAGCCACAGTGATCTTTGGGTTCTTCTTTACCTCTCTCACCAAGGCTCTTCTCCCCTGATAGCTCAGTTTGGCCGGAGGGCCAGCTCTAGGAAGGGTTCTGGTCGTCCCAAACGTCTTCCATTTGAGGATTATGGAGGCCACTGTGCTCTTAGGAACCTTAAGAGGCAGCAGAAATCTTTTTGTAACCTTGGCCAGATCTGTGCCTTGCCACAATTCTGTCTCTGAGCTCTTCAGGCAGTTCCTTTGACCTCATGATTCTCATTTGCTCTGACATGCATTGTGATCTGGAAGGTCTTATATAGACAGGTGTGTGGCTTTCCTAATCAAGTCCAATCAGTATAATCAAACACAGCTGGACTCAAATGAAGGTGTAGAACCATCTCAAGGATGATCAGAAGAAATGGAAAGCACCTGAGTTAAATATATGAGTGTCACAGCAAACGGTCTGAATACTTAGGACCATGTGATATTTCAGTTTTTCTTTTTTAATAAATCTGCAACAATGTCAACAATTCTGTGTTTTTCTGTCAGTATGGGGTGCTATGTGTACATTCATGAGTTAGAAGAATGAACTTAAATGATTTTAGCAAATGGCTGCAATATAACAAAGAGTGGAAAATTTAAGGGGGTCTGAATACTTTCTGTAGCCACTGTAAGGTACTTTAATTGGGTTATAAATACATACTTAAATAGATTTGTTTTAAAAAGAGTTTAGTGTCACTTTATTTCTTATGTCCTATACAGCAAGAGTAAAAGAAGAAGGACCAGCGCTCAAATCAAGTCTTTATTTGCTATGCACTATCTGTAAAAAACGATAAAGGCACAGGGATGAGCTCGCTGCTTCCTCGCAGTCCATCATCAGGCTGGAAGAAGGTTCTAGACCAAGACTGCTTAACTACAAGACATGGCACAGGTTTGGTAGGATTGCCTGGAGAAATATAGAGGCAGCCATTGCTTACCTCTTTCCAAAATACTAGCTACAGTACCTTGCTGTCTTTGACTTCAATACTTTCCAAGCTCCTGACCAGGAATGAGCATGCATATTAGGAATTTAGAGAAGAGTCATAACTCCTTATGTGCATACTTGGTCCAGACGATTACCATGAAAATAATAAAGCCATAACAGCCAGGCAATTGCATTTCAGGAGGGATTGGTTAATAACTGCAGTCTCCATATTCTCTCAAAACTGTTTTAAGGTTTTAACCTTTACATTGCAGTACTGTAAATGTTAATTTTTTTTTAATAAATAGTCTGTGTACAGTACCTACATGACTTTACTAGCTCTGTGGGCAACAACGGCCCCTAAGAATATTATGTACAATAGGTTTATTTAAAAACCTATTGTGGTATGTGAACTATATAGGCATGTTTACATACATATTATAAGACTCAAAAGGAGGCCATCCCGCTGGGAGTTGTTTGGTTTCCCTGCAGAAGACTCTTAGCTAATTAGCTAATAAGCATAGGCATATCTGGGAACTTCTAATATACAGTGGGCATGAAAATGAAGGTGGGATTCATGCGGCATGAAAATGAAGGTGGGATTCATGCGGCATGAAAATGAAGGTGGGATTCATGCGCTGTGCCAAAAGGAATGAAATGATTGCAAAATGTGCAATATAAGAGGCAAAGGTTGTGGCATACACCAGGGAGTGTAATGGTTTACTAGTTGTGCAAAATGGGGGTTAACACTGGTAAAAGAAGAAAGAAGCAAAACTTCCACTGCGTTGGTTGTGCCACCGGAAGGAACAAATGCCACTGCAATGGTATTAATGGGAGTAAAAAATGCCTCTGTGTCAATGGGATAATAAAAAAAAAATGCTGCTGCATGGGTGTCAAATGGAGGGAAAAAATGCAACTGTGCCAGAGGAGAAATGCTTGCACTGGGGGGAAAAGGGGGCTAAAGGGATTTGAAGGGGTTTTTTGGGTAAGAGGTTTCTGGCTAAGGGACTTTTTGGGGTAGTGGGGAGCTCTGGGGCTGAGTTGCTCCCCTAATCCTACATGTATTCACGATTCCCCCTGACCTTCTCATTCCTGCAACCACCTGGGAATAAAGGCAGTGTCTTATTCTTACCATCTCTGGTCATGTGATATGTCACATGACAAGGGAGAACAGGAAGAAGGGCAGTTTGCCCTCTAGCCCTAGCGGGTTCCCATACTGTGGGGAGCTCTGTTTTTCAGCAGGCACCCTCTCCCTGCTCTATTTCTTACACAGTAGTCACTTCTATCAATGACCAATAAACTGAACCCAGGGCCCACAAGATAAATGAAAAGCCAGCACCTCCTGCTAGGAAGTTCCCAGGTATGCTGATAGGTGGGTGTCCAGCAGGAACAATGAGCAGACATTTTTACAGTGTATCAGGTATACTTTACTACTTTATAGTGTTAAAGTGTTACTAAACCCACAACAGTAAAATCAGTATGTCTATGCAGTAAAGCATACCTGTTATACTCACTGTGGAACCTAAGGGGTTAATCCTCTGCATTGTGTAAAAAGGCTGTTTGATCCTGTCTTCTCTGATCCTCCTCTTCTTCCGCAGTCCCATAACTATCTGCTGATACAACAAAGCCTTGGGGGCAAGTTGCACATGCTCTGTTAGGTGTGCAATGCTTGAGCATTTTTTTTTCTTGGAAGAGTGCATGTGATAAGCTCAGGGCCAATCAGCACTGTCCAGACAGAAGGTCAAGGGTCCTACAGCCTCATAGGACAGCCAGCGCAGTATGAAAACTCCTTCTACAAGCTTTAACCAGTGCTCTGCTGGACACTGATAGATATCACAAGACTGCTCCAACTGCTGATGAGAAAAAGTATTTGGCAGTTTGTATTTACTAAATCTATTGCATTTCCATGTACTGTGGGAGGCCAGATATAGTGAATGCAGGGTCTTGGGTTTAGTAACACTTTAAGAACCTGCCTCTCTAGGCTTTTGTATTGTGTCCTGTCCCTCAGGCTTAGTGCCTATCTTCCTATATGACCAGAACCCACCTTGTCTTGCAATAACTAGAATTTAAGTGCCCGTTAGGGTCTTAAAGAGGTTGTAAACCCTGTGAAGAAAAAAACAAAAAACCTGCATCACATACTAGCTCATTATGAAACACTTCCCTTAGAACAAAGCCCTGCACTGGCGCCCACAGGCTGCTGTCATGGCCGACATCTTCCACCTTGTTTCTTCTGGGTTCGAGGGCTGTGGTTAGCCTGAGCTGCCGGTCACAGCACACGCCCTGAAGAAACGGCACGGGGGGTTCCTTCAGAGCACATGCGCAGTCTGCATAATCGGTGCAGTATACAGTAAATATCTCCTAAACGGTGCAAGTTTAGGAGATATTTACAGTACCTATAGGTAAGCCTTATTATAGACAAACAAGGGGAGTTTACTACCTCTTTAAAAATAGGGAGTTAACCTCCGAAATGTCTTATTTTAATGCTGGGATGTTTGCGATCAGCATAAGAAAGTAGTCACAACTCATAATGGTATATGCAGATCAACAGATATTCCAATGCTGCCTAAAAGAACAATTTTCTTCCCCTCAAAAATTCAACCCAGATTACAGAGCTCCTTTCTCTTTTTAGATTAGCTAAGTGTGTCTATAGAGGTTGATACATCCACTGTATTTATAATCTCTATTAAAAACTCCCTTAGTTGGATTTTTTTTTTTTTTTTACCACGAAAAGAATGTTTTCACTATAGTTCACAAAATGTGATACATGTATGTTTGCTACAATGCAATCCAAAATGCACTTTAGGCACAACCATTTTAAAGGCAGAGCAATAAGCAGTGCTGAGAGATCCTGACACAATTCAGTTTTCTGACCTACATTCACTACTCAGTTTAAAATTCACGTTTAGAACTTCTATTATCTGTTATGAATGTCTTTAACTTTATTTTTTAACAGGGATACAGACACCAGTAAAAGCAATGTGGGGGAAAGGTCATAACCTATCTCTCCTTTTTCTATTATTGTGGACTAGTTTTTGTGCAAAAGATTATGTTAGCTCTGGTCAGCCAATTTCGGGAGACACACCTTTAGCAAACTGTACAGTCACATAGGGTCCAGTCCGTTTTTCTGGTTAAGCAGTGCCCTGTCTGCCCTCATCATGCTCACTAAAAATGGAATCCACATCCTCACACTGCTGATTTGATGTCCAGTGGGAAAGGATCTGGCACAGGAAGATATCAAACTCAGAAAATATTGGTTTTGCCTCCTGGATACGAAGTGTGGCAGAAATGTGTGACCGGCTGAAAAGAATTTCAACTATATTTTGCAGGTAAAAGGTTTTAATTTTTTATGTATTTCTTCACATTTATCTGTTGTGATATGGGAGAGCCCGAGGATCACCAGCCAACAAAGTAGCTTCCGTCAGCATAAACAAGAACAAATAGTCCATACATTTGTGACTCAAAAGATATGTCTCACCGCCAGTATATTAGTCCCACACCAAGGTAAGGGTTCCCGTCTGCTTCCAAGTTAAAGAAAAAGCTCAGCAATACAAGCATCCTAAAGCACACACTTGGGGAATCCAATAAAGCTGTTGTTCCAATTTTCTGGCATTATTTTCTCTTGTTAATGTGTTGCATCAAATTCATGAAGAATCTACACTACACACTTTTGGTTTTGACAGCCATTCGTGCCCTAAAATCAGGTAGATCTAAAATGAACCATGTTTACATTGTGGCACAATATCTGCGCCAGATTCAAAGTAAAGTACCAACAATTCAAATCTTTTGAAAGTGGAGCTAGTTAAGACCAACTCATTTTCGGCATACAGGGAGAGATCCTCACACAAACAGATTTTGCAAAAGTGTCTACTCTGCATTCTAAAAGTAGTGAAGGGTACACCACATTCAAGTACAAGTTCTAGACAGGTACATGAATTAAGTGCAGGCAGCCCCATTTTTAGACTGCGTGCAAGACACTTTAACAAAATCTGTCTGTGCTAGTCTTTATGAATTTCACAAACTGTGCACAGCTTCACACAACACCTCGTCAACACTTGCTGTCTACTTCGTGCCTTTTCAGGCCTGTCTCACGGGTGGGTTTAATCCTGAGAATTCAAAACTGATTCTCTTTTTTTCCCCTAAAGGGACCACAACCCAAACAATTTTTAATAGGAGAATGGATAATGGGATTTTTAGGGTGCTCATCAACAAAAATTAGACATTGTATGTAAAAACTATTTTTATTTCATATGTCCAAATTTTAATAGGCATGAAAAAAAACCAACATGACAAATTCATATGGCCTTTGTACAGAGGTTTCCGCTCAACATGTTTCACTGCAACTGTGGCTTCCTCCGGAGACTTATAGAGCCTTGTACATGATAGCACTAAGGATAAATAAAAGACATTATCAGTTTGTTAGGTAAGTACGGATCATAAAGATCCACAAAGATCCATATGAAATACAGTTATACATAAATTACAAAAATAATACAGATAAGTAATGCATTCTTATATTAACAAGACATTTAATGAATGGCTCTCAACCTGGGTGTCTGCAAGGTTTAAAAAATTTGATGGTAAAATCATAAGTGAATAGATCCGCAGAGTATCAGTGTGCCATAGAGAGAACATACCCCCTAGTGGAGCCTGCAAAGATGTGAGATTAATCCTAATTAAAGTCTCAAGGTGATTACATTTATTTTAATTATGTATTAAATTCTAAAGTTCCCAAATCCTCTTTTAAAAATGACAACCACCAATTACTCACTGTATCCAGAGGGTGATAATTCTAGTGGTGGGATCCAATCGGATCCTATAATCAGCTTTTTATCTCTTGATACTTCAGAGTTATAGACAATATTTCTCCTTAGTAGTGGTAACCTGTATAAGGAATATACATGCCAACAATAACCATGGGAATTTAGCCCACCCAGCAAGAATAGACAACATCAATCCTTTTGAGTGCTTTACATAACCCTCCTACCTCAATAAGAATAGCCCTCAATAACCAGAGGGAGAAAGAGTCATCACTCCACTTTTGTGATAACGTGTGTCATTCAAACAGGTAAAGCAGGCCCCAAGTGTCTGCAATGCTTTTGAGTTAAAGCCAATCCCTAAGTGAAACAGATACCACAATATATTGGAATAAAGCTAAGTTATATCCCCATCTGCAACCATGCTATCATATCAATGAATGTATAAGGGAAAATCTCTACTTGCAGCTAATGGGAGGAGGATTAAATAGATTACCTATCCAGATCTCACATCTTGTTAGTGCAGGCTTCCACCAGGGCAAGCGCCCATAGCTAACAGACCGCCGCCCTGAGAGTCTTTATATGCCCCCCCCCCCACATCCCGGCAGCGTCTGACATCACTGCTGGGATGAGGACGCCTATTCCCCACTGTTCCCACTGATCACAAACTGCAGTGCAATTGGCTGCCGTGGACGCATGACTCAATACGTCCGTAATTATGTCGCATGCATGCGCGGAAACAGCTGTGGCCATTTTGGAAGTTCCTATTCAGCACCAAACGTAATTTAATGCCCATTTCTCCATTAAGGTGTTGATCTGGACATATCTGAGAATGATAAATAGCAGTCAACAGGGAATGGACAACTACTATTCAAGAGAGCATGTTTGCCCTACAATACCAATATGTATTGCAACAAATTAGTCAAACACAACAAAACCACAGCATCCTCATCAATTATTAATGACTCCAGGCTAGAATAATATATTGGCACCACAAGGGACCAGCTGAGGGTGGACCCAGGGATGTATATGGCTCCCCCCAGCCGGATACAAGCAACAAAAACATTGCTGGACTAGAGTGACGCCCCGGCATTTGTATGAGCACCCAATTCACAGGGAATCAACCCACTCATGTCCAAAAGAAATAGCAAAGCCCATCGGGTCACCTAATCATGAGACCTATAGTCAAACCAAATCACTAAACGACTTTTACAATCAGGATTTTTTAATAGGTTAATAAGATTGCAAGTAATGTATTTAAATATCGCAATTCTATATTAGACGTTAAATAATCCCACGTCCTATGGGACAATGAAATATACCATTATTCTCAAACTTTAGATCTGGCTAACTTGTAGGTCGCTCAGTATTAATTCATAGTACTAATATTAGAGAAAGGGTTTGAAGCTGAGAGCTTCATTCAATCCTGGGTACTTGATGGCTGACAAATTGAATATCCATTTAGCTTCCCATTTAATTTTTGAGGATGTACTCCAAGGCAGAAAATCTAATCTTGGTGACATCAAATTGATGATATAAACCCATATGTCAACTTATTGGACTTTCAAATTTCTTGTTAGAGACCAGTTTTACATGGTCCCTAATTCAATGAAAGAATGGCCTCTTTGTTTTACCTACATAAAAAACTCCACACTCATACTCCATGTTGTATACAATGCCCATGGACTGACAATTTACAAAGAAATCCGGTCTATACATTCTGCCATTGGGCAACATGATTTGTTGTGCTCTTCGTATATATTGGCAGAAATTACAGTTTCTACACGGAAAAGTGCCAGTGATTTTAGGACTTTCCTTCTTACATGGAGCGGAGTAGTGGCTGTGGACTAACTGGTCTTTTAGATACTCTGATTTCCTAAACTTTATGTCAGACGCTGCCAGGAAGGAGGGAGCATATAAAGACTCTCAGGGCGGCAGTCTGTTCATTGTGGCCACCTGCCCTGGTGGAAGCCTGCACTAACAAGATGTGAGATCTGGATAGGCAATCTATTTAATTGGGGCCTGCTTTACCTGTTTGAATGACACAAGTTATCACAAACGTGGATTAATTAATTTTTCTCACTCTGGTTATTAAAGGCTATTCCTATTGATGTAAGAGGGTTATGTAAAGCACTCAAAGGGATTGATGCTGTCTATTCTTGCTGGGTGGGCTAAATTCCCATGTGATTGTTGGCATGTATATTCCTTATCCAGGCTACCACTACTAAGGAGAATTATTGTCTAAAACTCTGAAGTATCCAGAAGTAAAAAAGCTGATTAAGGGTTCTGATTAGATCCCACCACTGGGATTATACCCCCCTGGATTTGGTGGGTAATTGGTCAGCATAATGTTTAAAAGAGGATTTGGGAACTTTAGAATTTAATACGTAATTAAAATAAATGTAACCATCTTGAACCTTTAATTAGGATTAATCTCACATCTTTGCAGGCTCCACTAGGGGGTATGTTCCCTCTATGGCACACTGATACTCTGAGGATCTATTCACTTTAATTTTACCATCACATTTTTTGAAACTTTGCAGACACCCAGGGTGAGAACCATTCATTAAGACCCCATTCACACTACCGTGACTTGGCAGGTGACTGGTCAGCCTGACAAGTCGCGGTCCATTGTGTGCTACGGGAACCATTCTAATAGGAGCGACTTAAGTCGCTCCGACTTAGAAAAAGGTTCCTGTACTACTTCGGGGCGACATTGGAGCGACTTGCATAGACATTCATTATATGAAGTCCGTGCAAGTCACGCCGAGGTCGCGGTGCACGCGACTTCACAGGTCGCCCCCGAAGTCGTGCCGCGTTAGTGTGAACCTTGATGTCTTGATGATATAAGAATGCTTTAATTATCTGTAATATTTTTGTAATTTGTGTATATTTGTATTTCATATGGATATTTGTGGATCTTTAGGATCCGTACTTACCCAATAAACTGATGATGTCTTGTATTTATCCTTAGTGCTATCATGCACAAAGCTCTATAAGTCTCCTGAGGAAGCCACAGTTGTGGTGAAACATGTTGAGCGGAAACCTCTGTACAAAGGCCATATGATTTTGTTATGTTGGTTTTTCTTATTGCCTTTTTAACTTTGGATATTTGAAATAAAATGTTGTTTTAAGATACAATGTCTAATTTTTAAGAATAAAGTAAGAATCGGTGCTATTTTCTCAATGGGCAGAAAAACACTCTAATGAATATATATAAGAAATAAAATAATTTCTCAATAAAAGATGTCAATAAGTGTCTTGATCGCTATATCGACTCTGATTCCTTAGGAATCGCACAATCAATCAATAGATGGATGTGACAAATGTAAGATGTCTTAATCAATGTCGGGACTCCGATTCCCTAGGAATCGCACAATAAATGATGAGTGGATGTGACAACTGTAAAAAAGGAGGGAAAGTAGGAACTGACCAATGTATATGGTAAACAACCACTCAACTGAATATATATCAAGATCTACAATGCCATGAATCCCATAATAAACAATGATGAAAAATGAAGAACAAGGTAAAAATCCAATGTGCAATGTGCAAGATTAAATAAATCAATAAATAATCATATAGATAATATGAATCGCATAATACACAGTGGTGATAAAGTGCCAAAAATGACATATATTGCAAAAAAATAATGCGCACTGTGCAAAAAGGAAAATGATGACAATAGCAATGAATAATATCAATAAATAAGACACAAATACTGTAAAATTCATGCATGGTAAAGTGCTTAAAATAGAGGTAGATAATACAGTATGTATTGCACTAAATAGTGAGTGAATAAAAATTGCATCAAAAGTGTCCATGTGTAAATGTGCAAAAAAACTTCATGTGCTCCAAATGCATGTGAAAGGGACTCTTGAGACTCTTCTAATTGCTAGCAGCAAAGGAAACGTGCCACCAAACGTAAGCTAATCCAAAAATGAGTGCAATGGCAGCTCACCTCCAATAAACTCAAAATGAACGTTTTATTAAATATAAAACCGGGCTTGGCTTGGGGGTCTTTCTTCCACTTCAGGGGTTTTGGTACGGGTCCACTGGTAGGTTCTCCTCTCCTTTGAATGCACCAGCCTCTGGGGGATATTACCTCTCTAGTGGTAATGGCCAGTCTAATCCGGGGTTATATGCTCAGATCAGGGATATATAAAGAAGGAGCTTCATAGTGTAGTAGGTTAATCATATATTTTATTCGTAAAAATAGTAAACTTTTTCATTGAAAATGTCACGTGTAGTGACGCAGTGCGTCGGGAGGAGCCGGATGACGTCACTTCCGGTCTACGGCTGAGACCGGAAGTATCGGAGTGTACCGCTGAGTGTGGGTACTTTGTTCCATCACTGACATACCGCTGTTTACTGTGGGAGTTTACTATTTTTACTAATAAAATATATTATTAACCTACTACACTATGAAGTTCCTTCTTTATATATCCCTGATCTGAGTGTATAACCCTGGCTTACCCTGGTCATTACCACTAGAGAGGTATTATCCCCCAGAGGCTGGTGCATTCAAAGGAGAGGAGAACCTACCAGTGGCCCCCTACCAAAGCCCCTGAAGTGGAAGAAAGACTCCAAGCCAAGCCCATTGTTATATTTAAAAAAACGCTCATTTTGAGTGTATTGGAGGTGAGCGGCCATTGCATTCATTTTTGGATTCGTTTACGTTTGGTGGCACGTTTCCTTTGCTGCTAGCAATTAGAAGAGTCACGATAGTCACTTTCTCATGCATTTGGAGCACATTAAGTTTTTTTTGCACATTTACACATGGACACTTTTGATTACATTTTTTTTTCACTTACTATTTAGTGCAATACATATTATCTACCTCTATTTTAAGCACTTTACCACGCATGAATTTTACAGTATTTGTGACTTATCTATTGATATTATTAATTGTTATTGTCATCATTTTCATTTTTGCACAGTGCACTTTAATTTTTTTCCAATATATATAATTTTTGGCACTTTATCACCACTGTATATTATGCAAATTCATGTTATTTATATGATTATTTATTGATTTATTTAATCTTGCACATTGCACATTGGATTTTTACCTTGTTCTTCATTTTTCATCATTGTTTATTATGGGATTCATGGCATTGTAGATCTTGATATATATTCAGTTGAGTGGTTGTTTACCATGTACATTGGTCAGTTCCTACTTTCCCTCCTTTTTTACAGTTGTCACATCCACTCATCATTTATTGTGTGATTCCTAGGGAATCGGAGTCCCAACATTGATTAAGACATCTTACATTTGTCAAATCCATCTATTGATTGATTGTGCGATTCCTAGGGAATCGGAGTCCCGACATTGATTAAGACATCTTACATTTGTCACATTAATCTATTGATTGATTGTGTGATTCCTAAGGAATCAGAGTCAATATAGCGATCAAGACACTTATTGACATCTTTTATTGAGAAATTATTTTATTTCTTATATGTTCATTAGAGTATTTAGTATGTAGTGACACTACACAATTGGCTGCCTTTTCTGCAGAATAATACTTTTTTTACTATTGAGTTTATTGATATATTTCCCATACTTATACGTCTCATACCCCGTTGGTAGCGCATTGGCCTTTTTTCCATCTTAATGTCTAATTTTTATTGATGAGCACCCTAAAAATCCCATTATCCATTCTCCTATAAAAAAATATTTATAAAAATTGAGATGTGGTGCATTTAAGAAAAAAAACTCATATCTCTAGCAAAATCATTCAACAATCCAAAGAATGGTGACAGTCTTATCTGCAATTCAGAACCCACCCTTGGTGTCATGTATATTACACATATATATGCCACTCAACCGTGTACTTAGCTGCTTCAGTGCTCACACAAAAGTGCACAAATCAGAGGCTAAAGGGCCATACACACTATAAGATATTCTGAAGACTTTTTCCTTCAGATTTACCTTTTCTATGTAGTGCAAGGGCCTACCAGATTGCATACAAATTGAAAGTGTTTAGGTTTGACCTCATATTATATGGTTTTGGTAAGTCTGAAGAAAAAAGTCTTCAGAAAATCTTATAGTGTGTATGGCCCATTACTAGAACAGTAAAACCCTCCAAATGAGCACCAGAAGATCTCATTGTTGATGAAACATGTAGGACAGAGTCCATGCTCGTGACGTCAACACACATCATGGAAACCGGAAGCAATCTGCAAATTCCAGCTGCAGTATGTACTGTGGAGTAATGTGAAGACATCATATAGCTATGGTTTAGGATAATCACTTTCAAGTGCTATATGACTTCTAATTGGGAGGGTCATACTGTTCTGGTAAGCCTCTGATTTGTGGATTGGTGTGGGAGCACTGAGGTTTTTTTTTTGTTTTTTACCTGGTTGAGTTTTACACATTATCCTGCAGAGATATATGGTATATACATTTTATTTATTTACTATTGTTACTTATATATCAATTTACGCAACACTTTACAAATATATTGTATGTTCACATCAGTCCCTGCCCTTAGGAGCTTACAATCTTAGGTTCCTAACTCACATTCATACATACACATACTAAATAACCAGTATCTCACCTAGACTTCACAGTGCAGTTCTTTTGTTTTCATGGACATTTTATGATAGTTACAAACACAAACTGTTATTAGTTTCTTTTATAGCGCTGCACTGCAATTTGATTTATGTGTTTTTATATTTTTTGTATCTAATGATGTGCTAGCTGCTCATTTTTCAATTTCATCCTTAAGCGCAATTTTTTTGTCAAAATATTTAGCTGCTTGCCTGGAGTAAACTTGTCAAATTACATATATGTAAGTTGGAATTACCAAGCGTAAGGCTCCGTTTATCATCTTTAACACATTTTCTTTTACATTTTCCTTAAAGTAGTCCACTTATATTCTCCAATGCTATGCCAAGGTAGCACACTGATTACACTCAGCAATTTCACCAAGAGTCTAAAGCCCCGTACACACGCAACGATTATCGGCCGACCGATCGTCCGTCTTTTGTCCAGAGTTGTGTTTTGTTGGTTGGAATGTGCCTAGACTGCACACGAATTTTCGTGCCCAACAAAATTCTACTTCAGAAGTGATGTCATGTGTTGGTTTGCTTTCTTTGTGTTCTTTCTTCTCTGAGCATGCCCAGACTTGCTCATTAGATTTTTCCCTGTCGAAATCTGTACTGACTACACGAAAATTGGCCGTGTTTTGACGGCGGACAAAAATTTTATAGCCTGCACACCAGATTTTTTTCGGCCGAAAAGTTGGAGTTGGTTGTCGGAAGCATCATACTAACAAGCCGAAAATCGGCAGATCAGTCGTTGGACGAAAATTCCCTGCCGATTTTTGATGCGTGTGTACGAGGCTATAGAGACCATTTAGCATGAGGTAGCAGGATTAGGTAGCAGGTGCACAAACCAGACAGGCCACCTTTGGTAAGGATTGTGTTTGTTGGAGGGGAGTCAAAGGAGACACTGGGAGAAAGGTAATGGCCATTGTTTGGGTTGTGGTCCTATCTCACAGAAGAACAATAGTGAACGGGTGTAGGCTCTTGACAGGATCATGGGCCTGCTATTAAAATTAATGTTTCAGGGACACTATAAGGGTCCATGCACACTGAGCTTAAAAAAACACCAGTTCTTTTGGCAGAAAAAAACACTCATATAAAGAGCTTTTGTACAGGCTTTTAGGAGTGCTTAGCATTTTCATATGCCAGAAAACTTCTCTCAAAAATGCAAGACAAAAGGGTTTTTTTCTGCCTCTAAATGCTGAGCTTAACCACTTTAAGACCGGCAGATTTGACCCCCTTCCTGACCAGGCCCTATTTTGCGATTCGACACTGCGTTACTTTAACGGACAATTGCGCGGTCGTTTTCCCACAAATAGAGCTTTCTTTTGGTGGTATTTGATCACCTGTGCAATTTAAATGTTTGCGCTATACACAAAAAAAGAGCGACAATTTTGAAAGAAAAAAACTATATTTTTCACATTCTGCTATATAACATTCCCAAAAAATTTTTAGAAATCTAAATTTTTTTAACATTATAGGCCAATTTGTGTTCTGCTACATATTTTTGGTAAAAAAATTGCAATAAGCGTATTTTGATTGGTTTGCGCAAAAGTTATCGCGTTTACTAACTACGGGAAAGGACTTCGACATTGTGGCATACAGATCGGACCCCTATCTGACATTTTTGACACTTTTGGGGGGACCAGTGACATTATTACAGTAATCAGTGCTAAAAATATGCACTGTTACTGTAATAATGACAATGGCAGGGAAGGGGCTAACCCTATGGGTGATGAAAGGGTTAAATGTGAGTCTCATGCTTACTGACGTGTGGGGGGGGGGGGTTGTGTGACACAGACAAAGATCGCAGGTTCAGCTATGCTGAATCCTGTGATCGCTCCCTGTCTGTCACTGAGAAGATCCGCCTGCTTTGTTTACATAAGCAGGCAGGTCTTCTCACAGTTTCCCCGACGATCGGGGAAAAGAGGTGGCAATCGCCGCCTCTTCTCCTCCAGCCCGACTCCCACTGTGTCTAAACATTGAGTGAATAAGCATAAGCATGCAGCCGAAAGCACTAGGAGTCCAGCGACATAGGTCTACCTCACTGGACCCAGGGGAGTCCCACTGCCACAGTAGGATTACTGTGAGCAGTCGGCAAGTGGTTAAAATATGCATATAAACTCTTCTAGAAGCTATGTTTATGGAATTAGTATTCTGTATTTCTATTTTTTTTTTTTTTTTTTTTAAGGTAACTATGTTACTATGTTCATTACAACATCCTGTAGCCCATGAATACTGAACACAGGGTAGGATTATACAAACTTTGATGGCTTTTCATTCCAGCATGCATTTTAAATAATTTAGGCTGAACAGACAATATGAGGTCTTTAAAAGTGCAATTGTCAACATTTTTAATAAAGGCAAATGCAAACAAAGCAATAGAACTCAATAAAATATCTAAAACAATATTGCAGCAAGAGTATAATATTTTTATCCATACAAGGAATATTTGCATATAAAATACTTATTGATCAGCTGCGGAATGCAACTGACACAATATAGCAGCTTTGGTTCATATTTCAGTAACTAAAAGTGTAACCTATTCTGTCCCTGAGGTCTTATTCCAGCATTTTTCCTACCACTCCAAAGGTCTATAATGTCTGCGTATTTTTCTGGAAAACCAATGTTTGCAATAAGATGGAACGGACTTTTCTTTAAGGCATAACATGTCATTTGGTATGTCCAGTGTCTAGGGACAGTTGAAGGTGAAAACGGTCCATCATACAAAACTTTTTTAATGTGAGAATTGTTATTGTTGCTCTCTAGTCTTACAAATCTAAGGAATGTTATGGAAAGAAGAAATATGGACTGTAGGTGGGTAGATGATAAGGTATTATGTGCTTGCAGGCGAAAGGAAAGAAAAAAACACTAGTCATCCCTTACGGGTATACTACCTCTATCTGTTTATAAGGTCAAAATTGACTAAGCTTAGTTAAGCAATAATATTTGGATATTAAATATGTGCTTCGGTGAATGTTGCCGTAAAACAATGCCTAATTGCCCATGGAAGCTTTTAACACCGCAGACAAATCTTCTCACCAATACCAGAGCTACCAGACTGCCAGTTCTCGTCTTTTACAGATTTTATAGATTAATAGTCAGAAAAACCTAAAAAGTTTTTAGTTATTAGCTTTTAGAAGCTACCACTATATGCATACTTTTAAAACAACAATATAGTTTAATATAAAATTGCATATTTTAAAATGATGTGCAAACCTCAACACTTAAATATTCTATAACACTATAACACATCAATACAGTATATCTCTTTCCTTCATATGATGTAATGTGTAAAGGGGAAGATGTATGGCTACTACTGAACACCGTCATTCAGTAGAAGAAATGTGGTTTTGGTGGCTAATGACATTTAACTTATTCAGCTTGTCCCACAGCCTGCCATTTGCACAGGTAGGCTCAAAGGCATCAGTAGACAATTAATGTGCAGGTCTGTTAAAACACTGCAGTAACATGCCAAAATTTTTCTGCAAAAACAAAATATACTTTTGGGTTGGAAAAAAAATAGGAATCTTTACACAATAAATTGTGAAAATATTCACTTCAATTATCCAACTGAAATAGGTAAACAGAAATTTGCTTTTCACTTGACTGGATAAATTAAGTGAATATTCACACAATTTATTAGGCTATCTTAACAATCCCTTGTACTGTTCTTCCACACTCCAAACAAGTTTCCATCTATTATTTTGTAATTTTCCTGCAAAAAGCTAGATAAGATAGAGTCTACCACCTCATGCCCAACTGTTTAGAGATCTGCCTTCATCCACTTTCAGGGAATTTAGCGGCAGGAACTATATTTTGTTATGACTGTTATTCTATGCCTCAAAACAAGCCAGTATTATTATTATTATTATACAGGATTTATATAGCACCAACAGTTTGCGCAGAGCTTTACAATGTGAGGGAAGACAATACAGTTACAATACAATTCAAAACAGTAGGAACTGGAGGACCATGCTCGTTAGAGCTTACAATCTAGAAGGGAGGGTCAAGTGAAACAACAAATATACCTCCATTTTCTCCATCAGCCCATCCCCCACGGTTATTGCCTTTTAAGTGTGGGTAGGATAGGCTTCTCTGAAAAGGAGGGTTTTCAGAGATCTCAAATCAAAATGAAGTCTAGGAATGATTTTAAAAGTCAAGAACATATGATTCTGTTATAGAGAAAGTCAAATTATGTAAAGACAATTATGGTGGTTTTAAGGCTGAAGGTGCATTACATAACAAATAAATCCTTGGTGTTTAATGCATCTTATAGTGCACTACAAAATCTTGCAGTTAACAATGAATATGTTATCATGGTAGCTTTGGCACTTTTAGGCTTCATTTAGGAGCAGCGTTTTTACAGCTTGCCAGTCGCCTTCCCTTAAGCTGCAATAAGCTGTGTTCGCCCGCTGCAAAGATTTCCCGACGTGTAGTAATCTGCCGAATTCAACAAAATAAGGAAGTGCCGCAAAAGCGATACACACAGTTACGACATGTAAATGGGGTTAGGACAAGCGGTGCGGAGGCGTTGCATCACTTCCTCACCGCCTGTCAGTAGCCTGTGAAGCATCATCCAAACGTGGTTCGGGTTTCAGAGGAAAGGGAGAATTAGACACATGTCTAAATCTACTCTAGGAAAACAGTGTAAAGCATGTATAAAGCTTGGGATTCCTTTTAATGGTGAAGTTAGCAGAAAGCAGGGATGGGAGGATAATGAGCTTAATAGTAAATACAGTCCTATTCGTGCAAAAAAATGACATACTTTATATAGGCAATGCAGGATATTTGAACCACTTCTCCTATTATTTAAATAAATATTTACTATTGTACATTTTAGGGCCTCGAATGTCCTTCAAAGGCCAACAATAGGTTGCTGTAACCTAAATTATTTTGGCGCTTAAAAAACATTGACGTCCTCATAAATACAATCCATGAACTTTTTTCCATACAATAAATATTGTCTGAACAATATTATACAGTTTTGACTTGAAAAAATTTAAATTATGTAAATAAATTAATGCTGAATAATCTATTGTTAAAATATTTAAGTAAATTTATGTTATATAAAAAAAAACAGTTAACTGTTGGCTATTATTTTTCTTGTGTTATATGAAAATTGAAAGTCTTCTCAAAAATAAAACCAAAACCCCAGAATAAATCAGTAATAATAAATAGTGTGGAAATCTGATAAATGTTGGTACATAAGTAGTTTGTGCACATCTGCAGTGAAATATCATCGCTGAACAATTATTTGTCCAGTTAGAAAAACCAGGCAGAGGCCTGTGATTTAAATGGTACAATAATAAGATATATGGGTATTCAATTAGGAAAACATCTGGTTGAACTGCTGGGTGACACGGATAAAAGTCGTCCGCCTGCTTAGCTCTTTGAGTTTAGCCGCTCCAACATATGTACAAGTAGATCGAAGTCCTCCTAGGATGTCTCGAACAGTGTTCTCCACATCTCCTTTATATTGTACCTCTATAGTCCTGCCTTCGGAAGCCCTGAAAAAGAAAACAAAAAGTGGTGAATGCTCCTCCTAATATTTTAAATAATGCAATTTTACTTTATCTATTAGCTATTAGTTTAAACCTGATATAGTTTAAAGCTAAACTCCAGGCAAACAGCTAAATATGCAGGTGGGTCCTGAATGTGTATTCAGAATGGTCTAAAATGGTGAGTGGGGTACCCCGAGGTTCTGTCTTGGAACCAATTCTGTTTAATCTATTCATAAATGATATAGAGGATGGGATAGATAGCTCAATCTCAGTTTGAGACACAAAGATAAGCAGGGTAATACCTCCACATCAGGATATATACATTTTACAGATAAACAAAATAATAGAGTGGGAAGCTACATGACAAATGAGGTTTAATGTGGAGAAATGTAAAGTAATGCAGTTGGGTACTAAAAACATAAATGCAAACTACTCACTAGGTGGGAGAACATCTGGGGGAATCAAGGATGGAGAAAGATCTTGGGGTCCTAGTGGAAGACAGACTGAGCAATAGCAGGCAATGTCAAGCTGCAGCTACCAAAGCCGGCAGACTATTAGCATGCATAAAAAAGAGGATCTACTCCAGAGATAAAACTATAATCCTGCCAATTTTAAAAAATCTGGTCAGGCTTCATCTGGAGTCTTCTGTCCAGTTCTGGTCACCAGTCCTCAGAAGGGATGTGCTGGAGCTGGAGAGAGTCCAAAAGAAGGGCAACAAAATGAATAAGGGGATTGGAGCACCTTAATTATGAGGAACAACTACAAGCTCTAAATTTATTCTCGCTGGAGAACAGATGCTTGAGAGGGGACCTGATAGTGATTTACAAATACTTTAATGGTGATCCCAGCATAAGAAAAAGGCTATTCAGTCTCAGGAAGTGTAAGAGGACACATGGCCACCCAATGAGATTGGAGGAGAAGCGGTTAAACCTTAAGCTGCGCAGGGGGTTTTTTACTGTCAGAGCGGTAAGATTGTGGAGGGGAGTATTGATATTTTTAAAAAATCTTGGACATGCATCTTAACCACTTCTGCACTGGAAGGTTTTACTCCCTTAAAGTGGTGTTCCAGCCTCCCCCTCCAAAAATTAAAAGTCAGCAGCTATACATACTGTAGCTGCTGACTTTTAATATTAGGACACTTTCCTGTCCTGGAGTCCAGCGATGTTTGCACCACAGCCGATGTTTCCATTGGCTGCCGGGTGCTGCTGCCACCATTGCCGGTAAGGGAACCCGGCAGTGAAGCCTAGTGGCTTCACGGGCGGGTCCCCACTGCGCATGTGCGAAGCACGCTACACATTCGTATTGGCTTGGCGGCGTGGGAAGGAGGAGGGGGCCAAACTTCCGAGGGACAGCACCGCGGCACCGTCTCCCGGAAGTGGGGAAGGGTACCTGTCAAAAACAGGTACCCATTCCCCCTTCCCCACTGAAAGGTGCCAAATGTGGCACCGGAGAGGGGGGGGGGGAGAAAGCAAATGAGCGGAAGTTCCACTTTTGTGTGAAACTCCACTTTAATGACCAGGCCATTTTTTGCGATATGGCACTGCGTTACTTTAACTGACAACTGCGCAGTCAAGCGACACTTTACCCAAAACAATTTCCCCACAAATAGAGCTTTTTTTGGTGGTATTTGATCACCTCTGCGGGTTTTTTTTTTGTGCTAAAAACAAAAAAACAACAATTTTGAAAAAAAAAAAAAAAAAAACATTATTTTTTATTTTCTACTATAAAACACAGCCAATAAAAAAAAAAATATTTAAAAAAAATCTAATTTCTTCATCAATTTAGATCAATATGTATTCGGCTACATATTTTTGTTAAAAAAAATCCCAATAAGTGTATATTGATTGGTTTGCGCAAAAGTTATCGCATCTACAAACTAGAGGATAGATTTATGGAATTTTTATTTATTTTATTTTTCTTTACTAGTAATGGCGGCGATTTGGATTTTTAGCAGGACTGTGACATTGCGGCGGACAGATCTGACACCTAACTGACACTTTGGAACCAGCGACATTACTACCATAATCAGTGCTGACAATATGTACTGTTACTGTCCTATTGACACTGGCAATCTCTATCTATCTATCTATCTATCTATCTATCTATCTATCTATCTATCTATCTATCTATCTATCTATCTATCTATCTATCTATCTATCTATCTATCTATCATAAATCTTAATCCAAAAGAGAAATTCCTGTATTGAACTGAATCCCTGACAGACCAGATTTTCCCAGGTCCATTCGTCCCCGGCCCTTACAATGTTTTCCACCTTGGGAAAACACTTGAAACATACAGTAATTACAACACTTCCTAATGATCGTGCTTTAAGAATGTGCGCATTTGTGGGGAAAAGAACCTCCAAAGTGACATGTCAGAATAATAGCATCTACCTCTTCAGTGTGGAGTCAGCAAAGTCTTTAGTATTTGCACAAGACTCTCCTAGACACTGGATAAGGGAATAAATTAGCTAGTGAAGAACACAGCATCTAACTGGCAGGTCCTGTGAAGTATCATTCATGACAGGCTGAGGTGCAGAAATAGGATTTGACACTATCCTTACACTTTGCTGCTACAGAGATGTAAAAAAATGAACCCCCTGGGGAATTTATACTACACAATGAGTTGCTTCTTCACCTAATTATCCCCTTATAGTTTGTCATGTGTCTGGTCTCAGAGTTCCACAGACCACACTATATTTCTACTACATACTTAAGCTTCAAATTACCATAAAAAGGCAGTCAAATGGAGGAGCTGTACAAATATAGAGATGCAACCTGCTGTTTTTTTTTTCTTATTTCTTCCTGCTAGTAATCAATAAACTATATATATATATATATTACTGTGCTAAAGTTTTAGGCAGATGTGAATAAATGCTGTAAAGTAAGAATGATTTAGAAAATAAATATTTTTTTTATCAATCTACAAAATGCAAGATGAGATGAGTGAACAAAAGAAAAATCTAAATCAAATCAACATTTGGTGTGACGACCCTTTGGCTTTGAACCAGCATCAATTCTTACACTTGCATACTTTGTATACTTGCACATAGTCAGGGATTTTGTAGGATTAGAGACACGTGTATGATTAACCAACTATAACAAGCAAGTGCTAATGATCATCAATTTCATACGTAGGTTAAAAAAAAGTCATTAATTGAAACAGAAACAGCTGTGTAACAGGCCTAAGTTGGGGAGCTGTGTAACAGGCCTAAGTTGGGGTTATGGAAGACAGTTTCATGTCACAGGTCATACACTATGGCAAGTGAAAGCACAAAAAACAAAACACTACAGTGCTAACTCTCTGCCAATCCCGTAGTCATAGGATATTGTATAGCAAGTAATAAATGAGTGAGCAATGAAAAAAGTCTTATTTCCAGAGGTGTGGGAATAAATGTCAATAATAGTGATTGGCTGACACTATCAGTGCTTGCGAGGCTGCCTTTTACTGTGGGCTGGGAATCCACAATCTGAAATCAGGCAAAGAGAGGTGCCAACAGGCATAGTGTAGTGCAATCTATTATAAGTAAAAGTCAATATAAACAATGATGACAATGACAAACAGATGGGGGTTAGGATGACAGTTTGCAGTGGATAGGATTATCGGAGTGAGGGCCGGGAGCTGGGGTCTCTGTCCGAGGTGGAAAAAAGCAAGCCATGCTCCAGGCTCACCAGGCTCCCTCCCCACAGCTTGCTTTTTCCACCTCAGACAGAGACCCCAGCTCCCGGCCATCACTCCGATAATCCTATCCACCACAAACTGTCATGCTCACCCCCCTCTGTTTGTGAGTGCCATCATTGTTTTTATTGACTTTTACTTAAAATATATTGTGCTACACTATGCCTGTTTGGGGCCTCTCTTTCCCTTCCTTCATATACTATGGCATGACTGACCACAGCAACAAGACACAATGTAGTTACACGGCAAGGTTTCTCCCAGGCAAAGAGTTCAAAGCAGACTGGGGTTTCAAGATGTGCTGTTCAAGCTCTTTTGAAGAAGAACTAAGAAACAGGCAATGTTGAGAGCAATACAATTAATGAGTATCTACAGGCAACAGTGAAGCATGGTGGAGGTTCTTTGAAAGTTTGGGGCTGCATTTCTCCAACTGGGTTTGAGATTTGGTCAGGATCAATAGTATCCTCTTTTGTAAGAAACACAGGCAGATACTTATCCATCATACCATTCCATCAGGGAGGCGTGTGCTTGGCCCCAAATTTATTCTGCAGCAGGACAATGACCCCAAACATACAGCCACTGTCATTAAGGACTATCTTCACTGTAAAGAAGAAAAATGAGTCCTGGAAATTATGTTTTGGCCCCCACAGAGCCCTAATCTCATCATGGAGTGTGTCTGGAATTACATGAAGAGACAGAAGGATTTGAGTCCGTCTACATCCACAGAAGATCTGTAGTTAGTTTTCTAAGATGTTTGGAACAACCTACCTGCCGAGTTCCTTCAAAAACTGTGTGCAAATGTACCTAGAAGAATTGATCCTGTTTTAAAGGCAATTTGTGGTCTTCAGTTTGCTCACTTTACATTTTGTAAATTGATAAAAAATAAACCTCCTCTCCAGCCTGGTGCTCCGCTGACTGTCATTCACTGCTTTATATTTGGCGCTGACCAAGAACTGAGCAATTAGCAGTCACATGATCGCTCAGCTCTTGGGCTTAGAGATAATGTAGGACAGCTGCAGCATCACACTGAATGAGGTGAGTATGTATGGTTTTATTTGTATATAGCTCAAACTTCTCCTTTAAGCAACCTAGGTTTATACTGTTGGATACAAGGTAAATGGAGACTAGGCACATAAGAATGGCCTGCCCCTGGAGGCTATAACAAGCACCCCCCACCTACACACACACACACCTCACCCCTATTTTCTCTATTAGCCAGTGAGGGACACAGCTTAATGATGATTAGGTAGTCTAGGGTTGTCCAAAAGCAGTCCGAACTGAGGGGCTGGAGCACCTAAACAACACAGACCAGATCAACAAAAAAATCCAATAAAGGAAAACCAAGGGCATGAAATAGTTACTTGCAGAACTTTTCCACCAACACAAACTAGGGGAGGCAGAAACATTGATCATGTAAGATTTAGGGAAAGTATGTGCAGAAGACCAGATTGCAGTCTTGCAAATCTATGACACAGAGGCCTGGTGACGAAAAGCCCCCAAAACACTTACTGCCCTGGTGGAGCTGAAGTAAAGCCTCATGGTCCTCAAAGTCAGGAAATAGAGAGAAATGTTTTTGGGGTGACTTGGTGGCTAACATAGGCAAAGCAACAAAATATCTTTAAAATAAAAAGTAGAAACCTCTCTTGATAAAAAAGAGTTTGCGGATTTAAAAACAAACCTTTCTTTGTGGAAGATCAAATAGTGCTACCTACAAGAGAATGCTGACAAATGAGAAAACCTCCTGGTCAATATAATGTTTACAAGAAAGGCTACCTTACAAGAAAGCAATGCCAAAGATATGTCTCAAATATGTCCGTAAGGAGGTCTTTGTAACGCTGACAATACAAAATTAAATTCCACAAATAGAATGGAAGCTTAATAATGGAGCAAAATCTGCAACCTCTTGTATAAAATAACAAATCAGTTAAGGATTCGCAAGAGGACATTGAAAAAAAGAATAGACAGTGCAGATACTGGATGTTTCATGGTGCTAAGGGCCAGGTGTTTTGCTACATCATAATGCAGAAAGAAAGAACATGGCCTACCAAAAAGGCACGTCGGGAAACCCCCAAGACTCATACCAATGAAAAGATATGTCTTCTACCTTTCTATGTGGAATATAAATTTAGGCACTTTTATTGTGGTCCAGGGCACGGATTCCAAAAGGCCTCTCTCTCTCCGGACCTCGTTTTCAACAGTCAGATTGTCAAAGCACTGACTGTTAGATTCCACCTTTCTGTTGAAACAAGACACTAGTAAATCCACATCTGGCATCTGCCAACACAGACATATGTCTTGAAACACCTCCGCATGAAGTAGGCCAATCTCCAAGAACCAGATGTTGTCTGTGAAAATCAGCATGCCAATTTTTCACCTCAGGAATGTGCATCAAAAATTACTGAAACATAAATCTTGGCCAGGACAGGATAGACAATACCCCTGTCGCTGCCACAACATTCTTGGTTTCATAGGCGTGCACATGGTGTATCTGCTGGGTGTGCCCTAATAGTCTCGTGTGGAGCAGTTTCTCCTTTCTGCCTGCCCCCTCCCCAGCAGCGCTGCCTTCTTCTCTCCTCTCCCTGGAACTGTGGGCACACAGGGGCATTTTTCAGGATAGAGAGCGGTAAAAGGAGTCGGTAAATATGTAATTTACCGGCCCCATCCTTTTCTAAATGGCCCTATTCATTACTGAAACTTAGTAAACTGTGCCTTCTATACTTCAGTTTGTGAATGAACAGGAAGCCCCGCAGCACAGAGCACTTCCCACTCATGTTTAAGCTTTGGGTGCATACCCTAATGCAGGAGCCAAACACACACCTATGCTTGGTTCACCCTCTGATGACTATTGCAAGTCACAGCTGTGGTATTGTCCACTTGAATCTGGGCTGGATGACCGGTCAGAATTGTAGATCAGTAAGGTAATATTACTTGTGACTGCAGGCGGTTGAGTGGAAGAATATAAAAAACAAATCTGCGCAAATGGTGAAAACAAATAAATTGTCAGCAGCTGTACACAATCCAGACACCTGATTAACATAAACATAAAAACAAAAAGTGCAGCGCTAATAGTTTTTAATAAATGAACCTGTTGAAAGTCCATATAAAACAGTCCCATCATAAGCTGTGAAAGATAGGAAATCCCTCAATACGTGAACAGTGATGAAAGAATAGCAGAAGTGTCACCAGCCTGTGACCTCACACCGGGCTTACCCTATATAAAGTGACCCCCTAATAAGGCAGGTCTCATTCACTTTATTTACAATAGATAGGGCCAGGATCCAAATCCCTGGGAAGTTCTTCCCTCGAGCCAGATGAATGGCACCACATGCAATAAACAAGCAGACAGCGTCCCCCATTCATAATAGTTGTGTCAAGGAGAGCTCTTACAGGGTAAGTGCGGTGTGAGGTCACAGGCTGGTGACACCTCTGCTATTTTTTCATCTCTGTTCATGGATTGAGGGATTTCTTATCTTTCACAGCTTCTGAGGGCACTGATTTATTTGCACTTTCAATAGGTTCATTTATTAATCACTATTAACGCTGCCCTTTTTGTTTTTATTTTTAGGTTGGTTGGAAGTGCTGATTCCTCATGAGACCACTAACCCTGAACAGTCAAAGGGACTAGAACTTTGCTGCAGCCCAGCATCCGTAATCACAATCTTCTATGGCGAGAAAAGAAAAACAAAACAGCCCATTTTCATTGCCGGAGACAGAAGCCACCAAGATAGTGACATCTTATATTGCAGATGTAACCAAACCAGGCTGTCTGGGGATACGCTGGAATTGTCCAATGTATGATCCTCTGCAAAGTTCTGGAGCAAAATTGAGCAAAAGGATTACTTCAAAAGGTGAACACTGTCCTAAAACCTGCATGAAATTGTCAAACCTGATTGAACCTTGTCTACTTCTGTCAAGAAAGGAAAATCTTGGTCTGAAGGGTTTTCAAGGGGAAGTTCTAAGTATTCAAAGTGATGACAAAATCATAGACTACTTCCCAATGTTCAGAATCGATCCAAAATCTTGCAGTCTGATTTACACATTAGAGTTTAGGGAGAAAATCTTTTCTCTCAGCAGCAATCGTCCAGATATTAAATGACTGGAAGACCCAGAACTTGCACAGACACCTTTGAAAGTGAAGCAAGGTCAAAGGGAAGACAAACTGATAATGGATGTCGTTTACAGCAAAATGAAGAAATCTCTGATGACCTGGAAAAATAGGAATGAGTAGATGCTTGTCCTTTGTGTCAATGGATGTCAAGAACTCTCTGTGATGAAGGACGAAGGACGAAGATGGAGGACAGAGCAAAACTCTATTTTGTCCCTTCTGCAAATTAACTCTAGCATCCAAGCATTGGCTATGAAATCTTCCAAAATTCTCACGAAGGCCATCATACAACTCCATACATTTAATGGAACTGGTAGGGTCAGACCTTAATGCAGTGGCAATTTATCTGCTGGCTTGGATTCTCATCCAGAGAAGAAAAGAACAGACAGTCTCCCAAGAAAGGTAAATGTGAGAAATGCTTCTTACATTCTTGTTTCGCTGACCAAAATTAAAGCCTAGATAGAGGAATGGTTACTCAAGAAACTACTCTGCTAACCCCCATCTGCCAACATTAGCAGCCAACAAGAACCAGCTTATGGATCTGGATCAGTTAGTCAAGGTTTGAGAATGAGAGCTGAGTTGAGCATGGGAAGAATAGTATAGACTACAAAAAGGTAAATGGGCTAATTGCTTAAAATTTCTTGTCAATAGGGTCCCTAGAAGAAGGAACAGGTTAGTCAAAGTCTATTTGGCTGAAAACCGGCAGGTTGACTACAGGTGTAGAAGACCTGTTTCCCACTGTTTTGGTAAAACAACTGCCACTTTGAATTCAGTTGGTGGGATTGTTCCTCTAGGGCAGTGGTCCTCAACTCCGGTCCTCAGGGCCCACTAACAGTCCAGATTTTAAGTATTACTTTGGGGAGATGCAGACTAGAGTACTGCAATCACTGAGCAGCAAATGATATCACCTGGGATGTATTTCAGTTATCTTAAAAACCTGGCCTGTTAGTGGGCCCTGTAGGCCAGGGTTGAGGAACACAGCTCTAGGGTAGGGAGGAATTCAGTGTCTAACAACGATCAATACTCCGGAGGGTCCCTGGCCAAATCAGCAATACCAGGCATGTCTGAATCAGCTAGTGAAGATGGTGGTGGGTGTTTTAGGTTCTTGCGAGCGGAAAGAGCTAAGATTTACACTAACTGTAACAGAAAAAAAAAAACTGCTGCTGCTGCTTGAAAGGATGAGGAATAAGCACCAAAAGATGGAAGAGGGGATTAGGAAGTGGCCACCAATGCGAGCGGATCCGACTGCTGTTTGTAAGAAACATCTTTACCTGTGTCAAGCTTAACCTGGCAAATAATGCAAAGGAAGTTCTAAGCTAGTTAGTTACCTATAGCAGCCTGACCACTAACCTTCTGCACCTCTTACACCACATATCTTAAAGAGGCCGCTCTACCACAGGAAAGTAAAGGCTGCCCTACTCTCATAGGAATACACAGGGACCAGCTGAGTGTAGTTCAGTGTCTTTTGCTGACACAAAACCTGCTTTGCATGCTACTCAACCTATCCCACCCGAATTCAGTCATTGCAGGTTAGCTTGTCAGTCAGTGTGCTTGATGTGTCATCCAGCCAATTACCATTAGAAGTAAGCAGTGCTGATGGATTCTGGGGCTATGCTGTGAAACTGGACTTCAATGTGCATGATTCTAACAGAAATCACCAATGACCCTTTTGAGTCCACCTCTGCTATACGGCTGTAATTGAGATAGGCTAAGCTGATGCCCTGCTCCTTCAGAGGTCTCGCTACACTGTAGCTCCAGATTTTGTGGATATCACCCAGACAATAGCCAGCTTGGGAGAAATACCTAGTGGCACTCACATACAAGCTCAAATTACTCAAACAACTATAAAATAAAGATATCCACCACTTGGTTTACGCTGTTCCAATGGGGCTATGTGGATATTCAATTAGAGAGAGAGAGTCTGTGCTCCCTCATTTAGAAAAATATATATATAAAAAGAGCTATGATATCAGTTTCATGCATGCATTTTGTTATAAATGTTTTTCTTTTAATTCAAGAAAAAAAAGTACATAAGTTTACAATTGTATAAACTTAAAAAAAATAAAATAAAAAGCTATGTGTACAAGAATGAAACATTAGACTAAGGCTGGCCATACATTATATGTGTTTTTTTTTTTAACAAGCAGGTTGAATGAAAAAAAAAAAAAGAAAAAAAGAATGTGCTGATTACCCCATTCCCACACTCAGTGCTGATGGGGGAATCTATCCCGCAGCACACTGTGGGAGCCTTATCCCGCTAGCGGGGAGCCTTTCCCATTGGCAGAATACAATGATCAGTGTTGCTGGCTATAACCAGAGGCAATGATCATCCAGGAAAAACCTGACAGGTTGGTTGTACATAAGTTGAGCGATAGATTAATTTATATATAACCAGCTAGCCCATACATGGATCAAAATTCGTCTTATCCCGCTGAACTGGTTGAATTTCGATCCATGACGATCCATAATCAAAAGATTCACAAAACTGATGCAAAGTGAATATTTAAAAAGTAAAAAAAGGTTAATTCGTCTAGTTTCCCAATTATTTTCTTGGAAACAATAACCAATGTCACAACAGATTTCTCTGAAAATGCAGGGGTCTCCAAATCCCCATCAGTGTCCTCCCTTACATCAAAGCCCCCCTTACATCAGAGTCCCCATCAGATTTACCACTTATATCAGGGTTCCCATCAGAGTTCCCTCCCTACATAAGGGACCCCATCAGTCCCCCCTTACATTGGAGCCCCTTCCTTGCATCAGTGTCACCTTTACAACAGAGTCCCTCTTACATCAGTACCTCACTTACAAGAGTGTCCCCATCAGAGTCCTGCCTTACCTTAGTGTCCTCTTCAGGGTTCATTTTTACATCAGTGTCCCCATCAGAGTCCCACCTTGCATCAGTGTCCCTAATAAAGTCCCCCACATACATCAGTGTTCCCATCAGCATCTTTCCTTACATCAATTTCCTCATCATCCTCATCTGAGACCCCCCTTGCATAAGTGCTTCCATCAGAGTCCCCCTTACTTCTGTAATTAGACTTAAAGAGTGGTGTAGTAGCGGGGGGTGAGGCGGAGACAGGGGATGCAGCAGGCCTGGCAACAGGAAGTTCTGTCCTCCTGTGACTGCTGGGGTCACATCATTGGTTGTTGGATGTTGGTAGCCCTAGACACCAAAGAGACACAGTGCAGTGGGGGGGGGGGGGGCTGCGATCCTGCTCCTCCTGCTGGTCTGTAGGCAGCATCAGATAGGTGAGGTAGACAAAGCAGAGCACTGAGCAGCAGCAACAAGACATTTCTTATGAGGTTATAAAGTAAATCTGCCTGTACATTAATATTCTATACTTACTATGGACTGTTTCACTCTGCTATACATTGCCACAATGCTTTATGCTATATGGCGCGCTGTATGTTTCCTAATCCATATCACCACCATCTGTATGCTAGGCTGTACATTCCCTATTCTGCACCATCTTACCTCTTATGCCATGCTGTATGTTCCCTATTCCACCACACACCTCACTCAATATGCCATGCTATACATTCCCTATTTCTCACCACCTTAATTTCCTATTCTGCACTGCCTGATTTGGTATGCCACGCTGTACATTTCCCCTTCTGCACTGGCTCATTCTGGATTCCTCGTTGTACAGCTTCCACGCTGCCCCATTTGATACACTATGCTGTACAAGCCTTTTTTTTTTTCTTTTCTTCTTTTTTGCACCATTTTACTCAATGCTCTATATTCCCAATTTTAAACTGCCAAATTCTGTGCTCGACGGTGTACATTTTAGATTTGATATTGACCCATTCTGTAAGCTGGGCTGTACATTTTATATTCCACAGAGCCCCTTTGTATGCACTGTGCTGTATCTTTTTTAGTCCACAGTGCCCTATTCTATACTTTCTGCCATGCATTTTATGTATCACATTCTCCTATTCTGGACGCTGTTCTGTACAATTTATATTATACACCATCCCATTTTGTATGCAGTGCTATATTTTCTATATTCCAAACTGCCTCATTCTGTACGCTGCGCTATTCGCTGTGTATTATCTTTACAGCATGCTGTACATTTCCTATTCCACAGAACCTTATTCTGTACGCTGTGCTGTACATTTGATGTTCAACTTATGCTTAGTTCTAATTGCTGTCCAGTACATCCCACAGTAGGCATGAGAAAATGTCTTATCTTGCATTGGTGTCGTAGGGCTTCCAATCACACCAGTAAAACTGACACCAGTGCAAGAAAGGGATTCTTTATATTAATTATTTTTTTATTCAGTGCTTTACATCAGACATACAGTGAGATGTGCCTTACAGGTAATTTACTTTTACATTTACTATGAGAAAAAAAACAACAGTTGCAAGAGATTAATAGAGCAAGCATTGGAAGGGCCGCAGCCCAAACTACTTGTGATAGCAACCAATCAAAATATACTGTATAAGAAGATGTAGTGTGAAGTTAGATTATGTAATTTCCTTAGGCACCAACCTTTATAACCCACTACTCTTAGAAAGAACCAAAGGGTAATGCCATTCAGCAAACCAAACTAATGGAACGTTATATCTGGAACATCCTGTGAGGGCTGGTAAAGGTATATATGACACATAGAAAACCGGGGAGTAAAGAAAAAGAGGAGAGAAAAAAAAAAGAAGCATAGTAGAGGGGAGAAACGTGGGCAAAAAGAAGACAAATGAGGTAAATCTGTAGATCTTCCCTGGGCAGAGCACTTCCAGCATAAATGAGCAACACCTAGGAGTGAGTATATCATGCGGGAGCAGGGCTTTTTTTCAGCGGGAACACAGGGGAACGCAGTTCCGGCAACTCCAGAACTGAATGTATGTATGTAATGTATGTTGCTGGGGGTCAGTTGTTGCTGGGAGGGAGGTACTGTAGAGGAAGGGGTCTATTGATGCTGGCTACTGAGGAACCTTTTGTTGCTGGAAGGGATCTATTTTTGCAGGGGGGGTCTATTGTTGCTGGTAGGGATATATTTTTGCTGGGGGTGAATTTTATGTTGCAGGGGGTCAATTGTTGCTGGCAGGGATGTACTGTTGAGGGAGGGGTATTTGTTGCTGGCTGCTGGAGGGTCTATTAATGTTGGCTGATGGGAGTCTATTGTTGCTGGGGTGGATCTATTGTTGTTGGAGTGTCCATTGTTGCTAGATCTATTTTACTGTCTTTTTTGTTATCATTAACAAATTCCATACAAAATACTTAGCACCACAAAATAATACTTGGGTCTATATTCTGTAAAAGGGGTGGTATTGGGAGGTGGGTAAGGGGCGGAACCAAGGAACGGTTCTTGGAGGTGGGTAAGGGGCAGAGGCGAAGGGTGACTTAAAAGGGAAGAGTTCCTGAACCTATTCTCTGAGAAAAAAATCCCTGTGCGGGAGAATTCAAATTTTGGGTCCTAACCTGTACATATTCGCCCGTGGTTGTGAAATACACTAGGGCTTTTAGGTTGTCCTAAACTTCTCTTCTAAATTATATAGAGTGGAAGAAATATCGAAATATATTTGTTATTAGGACCCCCCCCCCCCCCCACCCCTTAAAGGGACTCTGTCCCTAGCATCTCATGACCTACCTGTTAAAAAAAAGACGATAAATACCTTTCTCACAGACCTTAAATGTTGCTGTATTGCAGATCTCCATCGGTCACTGGTATGTGACATTTCCAGGTGTGCCCATAACTTGGTACCCAGTTTCTCCAACTTAAGGACACTGTAGTTACATTGGGATTAGCAAAAGCAATCCCATCATGTAGAGAGGGATCTGGTATTGTACACACTGAACATTTGGATACAAGCAGCGACCAAGGATCTGCAATCCAGTGACATTTTAGGCCAGTGGCTGCCAGAAAGGTATAATTATCATTTTCTTTTACAGGCTGGTCTCAAGGTTATTATGTTAAGTTAGTAAAAACGTCAACTTAAAGAATAAGTGTACTCAACTTAATGTAATCAATGTAATCAATGAACACTTATCGAGGGTCCTGGGTGAATAGAACAACCCTCACTCTCCACAGATCCATACTTACCTTAATAACACCACCATTGTTATACTCTTTAGCCCTTTGTCTCACCTGCCATGGTAATTAGGCTGTTGTGTAATGGTGCTTTTTTTTTTTACTTGTGATAATAATGAATAAAATGTTTGCTATGGGGCCCTGTGATTTCTCCTTATGCTCCTGCATGACACTTTTGTTTTTGTTTTTTATTGCTTCCCTTGCTTATTTTGATGGTTTATTTTAGTTTTCTAAATTCTACAGTATACCTTTTTAGTGAACTTTCTTTTTGCACACAAAACATTCTTACATTGCATATTACTATTATTGTGGTTCCTAGTGCAGATCCTGCTGTACTAGCAATTTCACTGAAACAAAAAAAGCCGCTCCAGGTGAGTGAGTCTCTAGTTAACACCCACACACACTAGTCAGGTGCTAGCCCAGCTCGCCTGCTGTATACCATAAGGAAATAATTCCAGACGGCTGCACTTCCAAAAATCCTTTTATTGAAGCATCATATGACAAGTGGTTGACAGATAGAGCAGGGGACACAGAGGTAGACGCGTTTCGCACTAACATTTGCATGAAACATGTCTACCTCTTTGTCCACTGCTCCAATTATCAACCACTTGTCATACGAAGCTTCAATAAAATAATTTTTGGAAGTGCAGCAGTCTGGAATTATTTATTTATGATAGTAATTTCACAGTTTTCACTTATATTTAAGCACAAACTTTCTTTTAACATATTCCAGGGTATGCTCATCAACAAGGTAAGCATCAAGCAACAAGCATTTCATAGCTGTCAGGGAGACCACTGAGTAACAGTGCTATTATATGAAAGTCTTTTTATTTCTTCCCCTATTACTCAAAGGTGTTCCGCTATTTCTAAGGTACATCTTATTATAGCACTTCATGTGCTGGTGCCTACAGCAGCTCTCTAATTAATTACATTTATTGCTAAGATTTTCTCTCCTAACTCTTCTACATTTTTTGCTGTTTTACATCTGCTAATGTTCACAATTTAATTATCATATATGCTCAGAGATATAGAACTTTGAGGTTTTTTTTTTATCTTTTTCTGTCCCCTCCTCTGTAGGTGGGTATGCTCTTGGTTCTTGTATTCACTTCCATGACCCCTCTCTTATCAGCAGCATTTTCATTTTACATTTTTAGCACTGGTAGATCTAGTTTGTCAGATTAGAGACTGAAAATTTTGATAAAGCATCTTATACAAACACTGTTGGTAGCCAAATATGCTTTCTGACCTTTTTCTTTTTCAGAGACTGGTATGTTACAAAGTTACATAGTTGGTAAGGTTGAATAAAATCCCAGTCCATCCAGTTCAACTAGACTTTGGGGTTTATTTACTAAAGGCAAATGTAGCTGTAGATCTGAGGGGGACATGCAAGGAAAATAAAAAAAACAGCATTTTTGCTTGCATGTGATTGGATGACAGAAATTAGCAGAGCTTCCACTCATTTCAGATCTTCCCCTCAGATCTACAGCAACTGCACTTCCAAGTGCACTTGTAGGACACAGTGGATTTGCCTTCAGTAAATAAACCCCAATGTGTGTGTGTCTATTGTTTGCCATGTCCCCATACGTTGTGTTCGCTAAGAGACACGTCTAAAGCTTTTTTGAACTTATCAACACTCTCCGTTGACCCCACCAACTGTGGAAGAGAGTTCCACATCCTTACTGACCTAACAGTAAAGAACCCCTTACGTAGCTTCAGAGTGAACCATTTCTCATCCAGCTTCATTGTGTGGCTGCATGTCTTCTTTGGCAACCCTAAATTAAAAAGTTTACTCCTAATGCTAGAGTCACCATTCAAGGATTTTTATATTTCTATCATAACCCCTCTTAAGTGTTCCTTTGCCAGGGAGAAAAAATGTAATCTATGTAGTCGTTCCTTATAACTGAGGTCCTCCAGTCCCCTTATTAGCTTTGTTGACCTTCTCTGGACAGACTCGCTCTTGTTCAAGCAGATCAGGGACCAGCACTGGACGCCATACTCAAGATGTAGCTGAACCAGTGTTTTGTAAAGTGCTAGAATTATAGTTTTATTTCTTGAGTAAATGCATGCTAATGGTCTGCTGCAATTGCTTGGCATTACATGCTAATGCGGAGTCCGCTAGCATCTCCAGATCCTTTTTCATCCTCCATTCCTCCAGCAGTTCTCTCCATATGTATGTAACTTGCATGCATATTTTAAGCTCCCAAGTGCAATACTTTACATTTTTCTACATTGAACCTCACCTGCCATAAAGCTGCCCAATCTTCTAATTTAACTAGGTCTTCTGGTAAAATTGCTGCATACTGCTGTGAAGTTATTTACCTGCTTAGTTTCGTATCGTCAGCAAACACTGAGATTGAATTATTTATTCCAACCTCTATATCATTTATGAACAGGTTAAAGAGAATTGGTCCCAGTACAGAGCCCTTGGGCACCCTGTTTACAACTATAGACTATTCAGTAATTATGACATTAATCACCACCCCCTGGACACTATCCTGCAACCAGTTTTCTATCCAGGTACATACCATGCCAAAAGGCCTAATTTACAAATTAATTGTTTGTGAGGTAATGTATCAAATGCCTTAGTGGAATTTAGATATACTACATCCACAGGCCTTTCTTTATGCAAATTACAGCTCACCTCCTCATAGAATGTTAAAAGGTTGGTTTAGCAAGAACAGTTCTTCATAAATCCATGTTGGTTACTACTAATGATAACATTTTATCACATTCACCGAATTCTTGAATATGGCCCCTTATCATTCCTTCTACTATTGATGTTAGGCTGACTGATCTGGTCTGCAGTTACTGAGTATATTTAATGGCTCTTTTTTGAATATTGGTACCATCTTTACTTTGTGCCAATCAGCTGGTGCTATTTTAGTCAGTAAGATGCTCTTAAAAATAATGGTCTGGCTGGTCTGGCAAGGACATGGCTAGGTTATTTGAGAACTCTTTGTGCAAGTCCTCTGGTCCTTGTGATTTATTCACATTAGGTTTTTCTAGTCTTTTTTCTAACACTGGTCTCACGGCCAGCCGCAAGGGTAATTTCAATGTAATTTATTAACATTACTGTCTTGTTTATTATACCCCTCCTTTTCATTCGAATACACAAAGGAGAAGAATGTATTTAGTACAGTTGCCTTCTCTCTGTCACTTGTGACCGTTTTCCCCCTGATCATCTTTTATGGGGCCAGTATGTTCTGGCCTAGCCTTTTTCACTATGAGTATATTTGAAAAAATTTGTTTTTTGTTTTTTTTAACTCTCCTCATTGATGTGTCTTTTGTAATCTAGATTAGCTGCCCTGATTGCAGTCTTGTATTTCTTATTGCACTCTTAGTAGTTTTGGAATGCCGATGATGACCCTTTGGCCATATATTTATTAAAGGACTGTTTTCTTTTTTTTATTAATATACCTTTTTACATTAGTGTTTAGCCACTCAGGTTTATCTTTTGTCATTTTATGTTTGTTGCCTAGTGGAATGCACTGACAAATCCTGTTGTTTATTATGCTCTTAAAGGACTCCCACTTCTCTTCAGTGTTATTTGTTGCAAGAGTTCAATATAGTTTTATGTAGTATGTAGCACAGCATATTAAATTTGGTTCTTTAAAATTTAGTATTCTTGTCCTACCCTTACGTGTCCCTTTTCTATTATTTATGGCTAATGTAATTACTCTGTGATCATTGTTATGTAAATGATTCCTTACTTCCACATCTGCAATCAGCTCTGTTTTGCTGTACCTGTATCTGCAGCAGTATTTAGTATTTTGGCTGCAGCTAGGCCCATAACCTGTTGGAAAGCTGCTGCAAATTTTACTTTCACCAAGCAAGATAATGCTATAGACATGCCTGAGCCCTTTTTGTTTTATTTGGCTCCCTGCTTATCACACCAGCAGAAAAAACAATAATTTATTTAATGTGGAAAACCGACAGAGCTTGCTCATGATGCACTGTTAAAACTGGAATATGTTGTGAAGCTGAAAGTGCCACTCTGCCACTGTTGAGAAATAAAAGAAATATGCAATACTTGTGTATATATTAGATCCCAAGTCCAGAGGCGTAACTACAGGGGTTGCAAGAGGGGCTCCAATTGTGACCTGGGTCCAAGCTCCATAGGGCCATTAGACCCCCAGCACTCAATCATGGACGGTCAGCAAAGTCAGTGCTAGTGAGTTTCTGTATCATTCATTGCCTGAGGCTAGCGCCACAATTCATACTTCTTGGGGCTTTGTTGACATGGTGCCCCGGGTGCCCGCCCACAGACATTTCTGTGTCATATCAGGGCAGCACACATTTGACAGCGAGGAGGTGTGCTCCGGGGTGGGGTGCGAACAAGAAACAAAGAACATCGTCAGGGACAGATCCCTCCCCCTCCCCAAGCACATCAAGAGGTGCTCTCATTAGAGACTCACTTAATAGAACATCCCAAAGGCGGAGCCTGCAAGGCTTTGTCCTGCAGTTTGAATTGGTGGGATGGGGTGAGGATGACCTTGGAGATGAATACGCCCAGCCCGCCTTCTTCTGCTGGTGCATGTGTGAGCTGCAGTGTTAGAGCAACAGGGAGGTAAGTTCTGTTGCTGTAGGTTCTCATCTGGATCATTCTCAGGATGTGACTGACAGCAGATTATTAGCCATGATTACCATAACTCACTGCTGTAAAAGTAAATAAAAGTCTGCAAATGCTGGTATCTCCTTTTTTCATGTTGCACAGTGGTGAACTGGGAGAAATTGGGTTTAAAACTGCGCTGCCCCATTTCTCACGGACAGGACGGTGCTACTAGATAGAAGGGAGAAAATGCTGTTAGATGACAAAGATGGTATCTCCTTTTTTTCATGTAGCACTGTCCTGACAGTAAGAAATTGGGCTTATCAAGGAATCACTGTCCCCATCTTCCTTCATGTGTGTAAAGAGCAGCAGTGTGCAACCCACTGAACAGGCCCTGACATACCTCATATTGACTGCCCTAATCTACCGTTACTTACTGCCCTGACATACTGCTCACTGACTGCCCTGACATACCATGCACTAACTGCCCTGACATACTACTCGCTGACTGTCCTGTCCTGAGACATACTGCTCGCTGACTGTCCTGACATATTCCTCTCTGACTGTCCTGCCCTGACATACCACTCACCGGCTGTCCTGACAAAGCGCTCACTGAATATCCTACCCTGAAATACCATTCACTGACTTCCCTGACATACCATTTACTGACTATCCTGACATACCGCTCACTGACTGCCCTGACATACTGCTCACCGACTGTCCTGCCCTGACAACTGCTAACAGACTGCCCTGATATACTGCTCACCGAATGCCCTGACATATTGCTCATGACTGCCCTAATGTACTGCTCACTGACTGTCCTGCCTTGACATACCACTCACTAACTTTCCTGCCCTGACATACCGCTCACTGACTGTCCTGCCCTGACATGCAGCTCACTGACTTTCCTGCCTGATCTACTGCTCACTGACTTTCCTGCCCTGACCTACTGCTCACTGACTGTCCTGCCCTGACATACCGCTCACTGACTGTCCTGCCCTGACATGCAGCTCACTGACTTTCCTGCCTGACCTACTGCTCACTGACTGTCCTGCCCTGACCTACTGCTCACTGACTGTCCTGCCCTGACATACCGCTCACCGACTGTCCTGCCCTGACATACTGCTCACTGACTGTCCTAACATATTGCTCACCAGAGGTGTAAAAACAGGGTTCACAGGGCCCAATGCTTCTCCCCCCTCTCCCTTCAGCAGGCATTCATCAGGTGAAAGAGAAAAATGAAGGGGATTGGGTTGTCTACATGCCACCCATCCTATCTAGGTCCTGCTGCCCCACTGTGTTCTTTCCTCCCCTCGCCCCCCCCCCCACAGCGCTGCTTGCTCTCCCCCTCCCCTCTGTCAGCTGCTCCAGGGGATGTGTTAGGATGGAGAGCGGATAAGGGCATACTTGCTGGCCCCTTCCTATTCTGAATGGACAGAGTCAGTGATTGGTACCAATCACTGACTCTGTCCATTCATAACCGAAGCATAGTTAACTGTGTTTACTATGCTTCAGTTTGTGAATGAACAGGAATCTCAGTACAGAGCTATTCCTGTTCATTCTTTCTTTGCTGCTGAGACTGCAAATATGGTGATCGAGGGCTGTATCCTCAATCTCCTTTCTCTGTATCAAAGGTGAAACACTAGAGGTCTGTTTAGACCCCTGATATTTCAACAAGAGCCCACCAACTGGGCCTCCTCCTGGGCTTCTTTTGGTGCAGTCAGTTAAGTACTTTACACTTATACAAAGACCATCAAGGGTTCCCTAGATAGCCAAAGGCAATACTGAGGCCCTAAATGAACTAACATACCCTACCCTCCTGTATCCCTCCTGTACTATATTCAAATATGCCACCTATTGACAACTTACTTGTCTTGAAGATATTGTTGCTCCCAGAACTTGTGCTGGCCAGTCCTTTGACCAAAAGTTTTTAGCATTTGATCCCTGCTCAAGGGGTGATAAAAGTTCAGACTGGCAAACGCGTGCCTTCAGCAGAGATTGTGTGACAAAATCCACATGTTTTACCATCACATCTTAAATGTGTTATTGTGAATTGCTTATGCTACTGCATCCAGCTCTGTATTAGATAAGATCATCATTGTTACATACACTCCTGAGATCAAATATTTGTTGTACCAACATATAATTTCCCTTCATACCTGTATTCGGCTACTCCGCCAGCATGTTTCTTCATTGCCGTGTCTGAACTCATGCCATAAAACAGCATCACTTTTTTTCCATTCTTTTCTATAATTTCACCAGTGCATTGGTCATGACCAGCTAGCATTCCTCCAAGCATCACAAAGTCTGCTCCAGCACCTAAACAAAAAGAAAACATTTTATAAAAAAAGAAATGGAAGCAATCACGCCAATGTAGCTGCATACAAATGTTTAAGCTAAATGATCTCCACAGGTTTTAAAAACATTTCCCAATGTAATAACATTTTGTAACTGGCTTCAAGCAGGCCAAGCAAGCCAGGTTCTTTATTCTACTTACATATAAGAAATTTAGCCTTGAGAGTCTTTGCAGATGGTCTCCATATAATAATAAATAAATAGGTGTTCAGAAAACTCGAAGGTCATTTCCTTTCGTGAGTCTGCTCTTACCAGCGCCAAGTTTGCTGACTGATTGCACGATAAAAATAGTCCACCTTATTAGACCAAATAAAATTTAAAGCCCCAAGACATTTACTGTATACATGAACACATCCCCTTAACATTATGTTTAAGCCAATCAAGTAACGTATTCTGACTGATACTGGGCAACGCAAGGGTGATAAATTCTTGAAAAAACACAGTTGATAAAACCTAAGTGGAGAAGCCTGTTGTGTCAGCCTTGTATGATCTGGGTTTCCAGTAACTTTTTGGTATACAGTCAGATCCATAAATATTGGGACATCGACACAATTCTAATCTTTTTGGCTCTATACACCACCACGATGGATTTCAAATGAAACAAACAAGATGTGCTTTAACTATAGACTTTCAGCCTTAATTTGAGGGTATTTACATCCAAATCAGGTGAATGGTGTAGGAATTACAACAGTTTGTATATGTGCCTCACACTTTTTAAAGGACCAAAAGTAATGGAACAGATTAAGAAACATAAATCAAACTTTCACTTTTTAATACTTGGTTGCAAATCCTTTGCAGTCAATTACAGCCTGAAGTCTGGAACGAATATACATCACCAGACATTGGGTTTCATCCCTGGTGATGCTCTGCCAGGCCTCTACTGCAACTGTCTTCAGTTACTGCTTGTTCTTGGGGCATTTTCCCTTCAGTTTTGTCTTCAGCAAGTGAAATGCATGCTCAATCGGATTCAGGTCAGGTGATTGACTTGGCCATTGAATAACATTCCACTTCTTTCCCTTAAAAAACTCTTTGGTGGCTTTCTCAGTATGCTTCGGGTCATTGTCCATCTGCACTGTGAAGTGCCGTCCAATGAGTTCTGAAGCATTTGGCTGAATATGAGCTGATAATATTGCCCGAAACACTTCAGAATTCATCCTGCTGCTTTTGTCAGCAGTCACATCATCAATAAATACAAGAGAACCAGTTGCATTGGCAGCCATACATGCCCACGCCATGACACTACCACCACCATGCTTCACTGATGAGGTGGTATGCTTTGGATCATGAGCAGTTCCTTTCCTTCTCCATACTCTTCTCTTTCCATCACTCTGGTACAAGTTGATCTTGGTCTCATCTGTCCATAGGATGTTGTTCCAGAACTGTGAAGGCTTTTTTAGATGTTGTTTGGCAAACTCTAATCTGGCCTTCCTGTTTTTGAGGCTCACCAATGGTTTACATATTGTGGTGAACCCTCTGTATTCACTCTGGTGAAGTATTCTCTTGATTGTTGACTTTGACACACATACACCTACCTCCTGGAGAGTGTTCTTGATTTGGCCAACTGTTGAGAAGGGTGTTTTCTTCACCAGGGAAAGAATTCTTCAGTCATCCACCAGTTGTTTTCCGTGGTCTTCCGGGTCTTTTGGTGTTGCTGAGCTCACTGGTGTGCTCTTTCTTTTTAAGGATGTTCCAAACAGTTGATTTGGCCACACCTAATGTTTTTGCTATCTCTCTGATGGGTTTGTTTTGTTTTTTCAGCCTAATGATGGCTTGCTTCACTGATAGTGACAGCTCTTTGGATCTCATATTGAGAGTTGACAGCAACAGATTCCAAATGCAAATAGCACACTTGAAATGAACTCTGAACCTTTTATCTGCTCCTTGTAAATGGGATAATGAGGGAATAACACACATCTGGCCATGGAACAGCTGAGCAGCCAATTGTCCCATTATTTTTAATCCCTTAAAAAGTGGGAGGCACATATACAAACTGTTGTAATTCCTACACCTTTCACCTGATTTGGATGTAAATATCCTCACATTAAAGCTGAAAGTCTGCAGTTAAAGCACATCTTATTTGTTTCATTTCAAATCCATTGTGGTGATGTATAGAGCCAAAAAGATTAGAATTGTGTCGATGTCCCAATATTTATGGACCTGACTGTATATTGTAAGTGTACCAGCTCCAGATGACTGCACACAACAGGGCTTCCTTGTATGCAAGTTTATTTAAAAAATTTAAGCCTCTCCCTTAAAACATATTATTGTAGTCACTCATCACATGAAGCATGTTTCACTAATATATAGAAATTGATCAGGACAATTACGTACAAGTCTTAAAAGGAAAGGAACCTATTTTAGGAAGAAAGGATATAGACATGTTTCATTTTGGATATTTAGCATGATTATAGATTTGGAAAACAGAACAGATGTGTCCATACAGTTCATAATAATCCCAGGACAATTTTGGCATGGTTATAAGGATGCAAGGTTTGCTATTAGCCTGCATGCTAGAGAATGGAAAAATTAGTCAGATAATTAAATGTACTTGAACACTGAAGTAATAAAACTGACCAGCATCTAAGTCAGGTTTGTCCTTCTACCAGGAAATCGTTTTTCCAATACCACGGAGTTGATTTTCTCACATTCTGACAGACAATAGTTCTGAATACTGTACATGAAAAATTAATTGTGTTAAATTAAAGAATAAACAAATCAAACTGATGGCTGGAAGGACCAATGCTATAATAATTGAACCTTATAATAAAAATGCAGGACTTACTGGAGAAGTCTCCAAAAAAGGGGATTCTTGGAGAGACCAATGACACAAAGAGAAGGGGGAGATTGAGACTAATATGATTAGACATGCAATTACTCAGAGAGCCAGTGCTTAGTTGTGGTGTATAAATATGTCATGGAAATAGGATATTGACTAAGCACATAAACGTGACTCGCCTTTACTTTATAATAATGTTTTTTGTTAGCAAAATTTGAAGCATCTCTTTGAATTTTTTTCCATACAGTTGTAAAGTCTCAGTAGAATATCTAAATCAATTTCCTAGCTTTGCAGCAGTGAATTCTGACCGACAATGAGATTTGTCTTAGCAAGGCGGCCTAGGATTTGTGCCAAGCGGCATTGTCAGTAATGGAAAACGCAAGTTTTAAACACAAAGGACTGCTTTCTAGAGTACAAAAATACATTACGATAGAGAACATATGTTCTACAACATTATAAAATATAGATGAAGGAACTTGGAAGTTAAGTAGATATGTCAACAAGAGAATCGGTTTTAATAAAAGATGACATTATTTTAGGGTGGATAATGGCTTGCTGTGTGATATCTGCCTGTCCTCCAACGATTGCTAAATACAGATTTTTTACATGGCCCCACTATCACAAATCATGTTTGAATGAGTCACATCATATATGTCGATTGAGTCAAAGAAGTCATGTTTACATTTCTAAGTCAACTTGCCCATTCAGTGAAATAAATCAAACTTAAAGCAGACCTTCAGCTAAAGGCATCACTAGTTTGGCTCTTTCCCCTCCTCAAACATTTTTGAAAAATTTGTTTACTGTTTTTCTGCCAGGTACCTGTTCCCACTTCCGCAATTCTTGCCTCGGCGAGAATTACGGAAGTTTGGCCTGTCATGTCACAACACATGTCCTAGGAGTTTGCAGGACCAATCTGACAATGCAGTGGGATACTGGTTGTGAAACAGCAGGAAGTCACAGCCATTCCCCAAAGCCAAGATGGTGGCAGGAATTCTCTCCTTCACCTCTTATGCTCAATATAGGTAACTCTCAAATTTATGCAGAGTTGAAAAGACAGGAAGCCCAATAATGTAATACTGCTTTTTATTAAGGAATAAAAATAAAAGAATGGGTGCTTACATGATAAAGTGCCCACCTGGCACAGAATAGATTGCTTGTTGCTATGTGGGGGAGAAATCCCAGAGTGGTAACCTCGTAGCGTGGCAGCGGTCGGCATGCGTTCCACCGCCTCACAGGAAATGACATCGTTGGTTAACGATGTCCGAGTAAAGGCTTTTAACAACAATGCATTTCACAATGAATGCGTCTTCAGGAGTGTATTTATTACAAACATATACGGGGACCAATGCTCACTTTATTGATTCAAAAACCTATTTTTTGTGTGCATACCCAAGAAAAAAGAAGCAGCAGGTCACTTTCATTTTCATATTAATTATAAAACACTTGGCGCCTTCCCTGCCTACTCTTTTGGGAAGCTTCTTCCCAGAGGCAGGCAGGAGCAATCAATCCCCAGACTTACGGACAGACCTGAACAAACCTGCAAAATAAATTGCTGCTCAGCTGGATACAGCAGAGCCAATAACTAAATGTATCCAGGCTAGGACAGGGCACTGCACTTACATGTATAATTAGCACAACCACACATGTATCATTACTCTGTGTTTATGCAGCATTTATTCAGAATTTTTAAAGTCTCCTAACTGCCCTTAAACTCCTACCATGAGTACTACACTGGCACCACATACTGCTTTTCACAAAGGAGCGGTAGCATTATGTCGTGTTGTTTTGTGGTAAACATTTCAGAAAGCCAAGCCGGGACACTCCTTTTATAAAGCACATGCCTGCAAAAAGCGCCATGGCAACAGACCGCCTTGCGCCCATCTTGGTTCTGCACCTCCTACTGCTGCCCCCCCCCCCGTAGTGGGTTGTTGGACTGGATGATTACAACCCATCAACGCCCAGGACACTAGAGTGGCATAGTTTTCTCTTATTTTATTCACCCTTTTATATATTGTGGACAATAAACAATACTGTTTTGTCTACATCTTGGGTTAATTTCAATGGTTTATCCATCCCTGGCTCTCCAAAGCTATTGAGCGCTGTCTACCTGCTCTGTTTGAGGAGTGCAGGATTCTTTAGGATAGGAATGTTAAGCACCTAGACCAGCCTTTGTCAACCTTTATTAGCACAGAGGAACCCTTAAAATAACATTCTGGTCTCAAGGAATCCCTGCTTATAATAACTATCACTATAGTTCATGGTACAGTCATTGTCAGGGGTCAAGCTCCTTATGCTGGTGGTCATTGGGAAAAATTCCCCCTTATAGATAAGGTAAAAGATCAATGGTTTTAATACGAACTTATTTTAAAGGAAGAATTGCTCATTGTTTAAAGGACAACTAACATCCTCCAGAACCCTGGTTGAGAAAGGCTGACCTAGACTATAGGGAGAAGTCAAATTTCCACATAGGGGTTGCTCAGATTCAGTGAATCTTTTGGCTTTCAAGTTATCAACCTTTGCTAATAAAGGTATCTGCAAGCAGAATTTTTTACCAGCCGGTCTTTATCTATGTAAACTCTACTTTTATGTTAAACCTTTGCAGATATTCTTTAGATCTTCAAAGAATAAAACATTACACTTTGAGTATAAGTGTATAAAATGTATATAGGGAAAAACCACAGGGTTCAGTTGATAAGATTGTAGTATTTTGGTTGCAAATGGGGAAATCCCATCCATGAGTTTAAAGAAATTGTTGCATATCTAATGTCATACTGAAACAAAAATTATTATCTATCAGTTATGCTGCTTGAACATTGCCCTACTAAGAACAAAACCTTTGAAGAAGCATCATTGAAATGCAGAACTATATATCTTATAGAGAACCAATTTTAAAAAAACTCTTCACATCTATCTCTTTTGTAGAAATAATATGTAGACCATGCTATTATTAAAATGAATTAAAGTGACACTAAACCCTGATTTAAAAATATATATTCAAGTATGTATTTTTAACCATAAAAGTACATTCTATTGTGCTCATCATCCTCCAACTCTCCAAAATATATATATATATATATATATATATATATATATATATATATATATATTTCTTTTTTAGCTGTGATCTGACTTCCTGTTAGAGGAGGGCTATATTTGTTCTCCATGATCCCACTCAGGGCTGCTGACAGAAATCGCGGGGCCCCGTACAGACTACCTGGCAGACCCCCCCCAAGAAAATATTAAGGCTCCATTCACATTTAGGTTCTGCCTGTGATGCTGAAGCATTGCAAGTTGCGGGACGTCGGTGCGATTCGGAGGTCCAACTGGCCAGCCTGTATATTTTGTCATCTTAGTTTTTTCTTTTAGATTTAACAGGAATTATGTGAGTTATGTTGTAATTGTGTCTGCTAGTAATGATTTTACTGTAATTTTAGCTAAATATGTCTTTAGGCTTTATTCACGTATAGGCATCTCGGATCACGGGCAGAATTGCCGCAATTCTGCCGGCGATCCCGAACCATTGCAAGATGCGGGACACCCGAGTGATTCCAGTGACTTGCAATGGCAGCCCAAACGTGGCGTGATTTTGATGTGATTGTCGCCCAACGAATCGCAGGAAATTGCACAAACAGAATTGTGGGACACCTGTCACCCAAAAAAGTACAAGAACTTCTTTTGGGCAACAGGCATCCCATGATTCTGTTTGCGTGATTTCACTGCGATTCTTCAAGCGACAATTGCGGCAAAATCGTGCTGCGTTTGGGGTGCCATAATTCCTGCTAAATCTAAAAGAAGACTTAATAAATAAAAATGAAGATGAGATGAAAAAAATATACAGGCTGGCCAGTTGGAGCTCCAGGATAAGAGAGACAGAGGGAGAGAAACAAAGTTACAGATAAACTCAGTAGCAGAGATAACATTAGAGCCAGGGCTTGGAGGGGGGGCCCACACAGGGAGGGGGATAAGTGAGGGACAACTGTACCTTTCTCAGCAGACAAAAGCTGGCAGGAGGGAGAGAGTTCAGCTTTTAGCTGCTGGAGAAAGAGTTCTGTATTTGTTGTCCATCACTAATCCCCCTCCCTGTGTGGGCCCCCCCAGTGTGCTCGGGCCCCCTACAAGAGGAATGGTGGTCCTCCCCTATCAGCGGCCCTGATCCCACTGTATGTAGAAACCTGAGATGGACTATGGAATATGGAATTAGTAGCATGCAACTAATTTGCACTGCTCATTTCAAACAAATGGGAATGAGGCAGAAATGGGAGAAGTTCAGGAGATCACTGAGAAGAAGAAGGCAGAAAAACACAGTATAAAATGATTTCAAGAAATTACAGGACCATTAAGCAGTGGATGTGAAAGTAGTGGATATATAACGATTATTTTTAGAGAATAAGGATATTTGTTTAGTGTCACTTTAACTGTGATGAGGGCTCATTATTCAGAACCTTGTATTCTTGTAAGGCAAGAGTCAAACTACAGTAATCCACTGCAAACAGATGTCATCTTTCAGTGATCTGACAACATAATTGGTTACTTTGGGTTGAAGCACTTTCCACTGAAAAATAAATAAGTAAAAGAAATGTGACTGGAGGACAGCAAACAGCTTCTGTCTATGAATGGGTAGTTTGAGGGCACTCGAGAAAGGGTTTGAAAATGACCTGATTTTTTTTTTTTTTCAAGCAATGTGCATTGTTTGATAATTACTTTGGGTAAGAATTGGGTCAGATCCAGTAGGTGATTTTGTACATATAATGGTTTTCAAATTTGTTGAAAAATCTTTAGGGCACTGTGCTATACAGCTTTGTATACAGAGAATGTCTAACAATTGGCCACAACATGACAGACAGTATCAATAGAAGGTAAGTCTAGTGATGTGATGGAGGACACACCACGTCTCACTGCTGCCATTCTCAGTGAGAAATCTGTCTTTAAAGTAGAACTTTAGGCAAAACTTTTTCTTTCATTTTGGATAGAGTAAGGGATGGTTTAAACCCCTGTAAGGTTTATTTTTTCCATCTTTGTCCCATTGGGGAGATTTCCCTTCACTTCCTGTCCCATAGTCACAACAGGTGAGAAGTGAGAGGAAATTCCTGTTAATTAAGGGAATCTCTTGAGGACCCCCAGGTCACCAAAACTAGTGACCCCATTGGAAGATTTCCCCCTTCTGGGGACAACTCAAAATGTTGTGTTTCTTACATGAATGGCAAGCTTCATGTTTGGAGGAAACCAGACATTGCCCATTACCTGGCCAATACCATCCATACAGTGAAGCATGGTGGCAGCATCATGCTGTGGGGATGTTTTTCAGCAGCAGAAACTGGGAGACTAGTCAGGATTGAGGGAAAGATGAAGGCAGCAATATACAGAGACATCCTTGACTAAAACCTGCTCCAGAGCACTCTGGATCTCAGACTGCACACAGCCACCATAACAAAGGAGTGGCTATGGGACAACTCAGTGAATGTCCTTAAATAAAATGAATAAAAATGGATTTTTGTAAAATCTTACCGTAAAATCCTTTTCTCTTAGCTCATCGACAGACGTAGTCCTCGGTGATACACCACCTTCGGGTTATGTTACCTCCGCAGGAGCAGGACTAGACAGGAAATTAAAAAGCTCTGGCCACACCCTAGGGGCAGTCCCAGAGGGTATATCCTCTCTCTCTCTGCCTCAGCAAATCAGTTATGTGAAAAAGCAGTGCTTAGAGAATTTAACCCAACCCAACTCCAAAACAGAGGGGCGGGGACTACGTCTGTCGATGAGCTAAGAGAAAAGGATTTTACGGTAAGATTTTACAAAAATCCATTTTTCTCTAGCGCTCATCGACAGACGTAGTCCTCGGTGATACACCACCTTCGGGACGTCCCAGAGCAGTATCACGACTGAGGGGTGGGAAAATGGAAATCAAATCCCAATCTAGAAGGCCCAACCGGTGCCAACTAGAAGTTTACAATGCTCATCCTTAATGATGAGACTCAACAAAAAAATTTTTCAAACAGAAAAAAACCCTCGAGGTAGACCACCGGTCTCCTCAAATTGCGGCCTGCAAAACCTTGCGGCCAAATGAGGCATCCGCCGATGCCGTCACATCAATTTTATAGAATTTTGTAAAGGTATGTACCGACGACCAAGTGGCCGCCTTACATACCTGGACCACTGACGCCTGATGGCGAAAGGCCCAGGAAGTACTGAGCGCTCGAGTGGAGTGCGCCCTAACAGGGAACGGAGGACTCTGACCCTTAATAGAATAAGCCTGTACCACCGTTTGTCTAATCCATTTGGCAATGGTCGCGGCAGATGCAGGCAAACCCTTTCTGGGGCCATCCGTGATCACAAAAAGTGAATCCGTCTTACGGAATGATTCCGTAGCTTTCAGGTATACCCTGATTGCCCGAACCACATCCAAGGAATGCAACGCATGTTCCCGATGATGCTTGGGCTGAGGACACAAGGAAGGTAGTACAATATCTTCATTCAGATGAAAATCTGAAACCACCTTAGGAAGAAAAGATGGCTTAGGATGAAGTACTACCTTATCCCTATGAATGACTAGGTATGGGGACTGGCATGATAATGCAGCCAGTTCTGACACCCTGCGAGCAGAAGTAATAGCCACCAAGAAGACCACCTTCTGGGATAAAGTAAGCAAGGGAATCTCCCTGATGTTTTCAAAGGGAGGTTTCTGTAGAACCGACAAAACTAAATTAAGATCCCAGGGCGGTAAGGGCGCGCGGACTGGAGGAGCCAGGTGCCGCACCCCCTGGATGAAATTCCGCACCAAGGATTTGGTAGCTAAAGGTTTCTGAAAGAAGATTGCTAATGCTGAAACTTGACCCTTGATGGTGCTCAAGGCTAGCTTCTGCTCAACCCCTTGTTGCAAAAAGGCCAATATTCGAGACACCGAATAGGTACGTGGAGGAAATCCTAAAGATTCGCACCACGCAATATAAGTCTTCCATGTGTGATAATAGACTTTGCTGGAAGTCGCTTTCCTTGCTTTAATAAGGGTAGGAATGACAGAAGTAGACAAACCTCTGTCCTTCAGTACTTGGGTCTCAATGGCCAGGCCATTAAAACCAGCGACTGTAAAGCACGAAGGTAAATAGGTCCTTGAGACTACAGACACTCCCTGAGACGAAGTTCCCACGGAACGTCTGCGACTAACCTGTCCAAGTCGGCCAGGCCGGCTTGAAGAGGCCAGCCTAGAATTTCTAGGACCACTGGCGCTGATTGGATCTGAACCAGGCGTCCCTAGAGGTATCTGGCCCCGACCATCCGAGAAAGTCTGGTCGTTTTCTGTTCCCACACATTTATCAGATACCTGATTGTTATCAGGCAAGGTGATCTTTTCTGGTTGAACCTCAGGGACCGAAGTCACCCGACTAGAGGCTACTTGGCCTATCTGGTCAATCAGATCCGATTCCTGTGAGGTATCGGGACTAATCTTAGGAAAAGGTAAAGGAAAAGATCTATACAGGGAACGGTAACTACCGCTTCCTGTACTTAAATGTTGGAAGGGAAGAATCGCACCGGTAGTAGTGGTTGATGCTTGATCTAATGTCCTGAATACCGGTGAAAACGTCCCCCCACCCTGAAATTGGGTGGGGGCGCACCTTCAGGCTGTGTACTCCTTTGCTTCGGGTTTGGCTGGGTTGGTCCTCTGCTTGTCCGACCAGCCCTTCTTGAACCCTCCTGGAGGAGTCTTGCCTTTCCCGGAAGTACCAGCCGGGCGTCCTTTATGGGCGGTAAAGAAAGGTCCTCGCTTGTTGCGAGGTTCCTTAGCTTTTGCAGCCTGTGGCAAAAAAGTACTCTTGCCCCCGGTGGCATCCTTAATGATTTCATCTAGGTTGGCTCCAAATAGACGATTCCCCTGAAAAGGGAGATTGGTCAAAGTCTTTTTGGAACCTAGGTCAGCTGACCAGCATTTTAACCACAGCACACGTCTGAGGATCACTGCTAACTTAGATGCATGCCCTAACAAGGGAGTAGTGTCCAAGGCTGCGTCACAGATAAACCGTAGCCCTTGTATGATCTGTTCTATCAAATCAGATGTCTCCTGGGGAATATCTTTTCCCCTAAGATCTTGGCGTACCATCTTCGCCCATTCTGTAAGTGTCTGGGAAACTAGACCAATAACAATTACTGGTCTAAATGCTGACCCTATCAGAGAAAAGATAGTGCGGGACTCCGCTTCTATCTTTCGATCCACCGGATCCTTAAAGGACGAAGTGTCCTCTACTGGAATAACCGTGGCTTTATTCAGCCTGGAAATAGGCGGATCCACGACTGGTGGTACCGTCCATTTCTTAATGATGGATTCCTCAAACGGATAGCGTCTAGCAATACGCTTGGAAATAGTAAAGGTACGTTTAGAATGTTCCCATTCTCCTTTAATCTGATTACCAAAACATTTAGGTACAGGAAAAGCCTTCGCCGTCTTGATGGGCTTATTAGTCCCAAAAGGCCTCTCTGTTTCAGTTGCCTCTGCCGGTAAAGCCTCAAGTTTTAAGGTTTCTTGCACTGCCACAACTAGTGCGTCCACCAATGCTTCTTCCTGAATTATAGCAGGAGAAGAAGCGTCCTCCTCACTGTCTGAGGGGGCTTTACCTGGGATAGCAGCCCTTGCAGAGGAACCTGCAACTGCAGTGACCATCTCTGAATCAGAGTCAGAGGTGTCAGATAGTATAGGGGTAGGCGGGGGTCGCTTCCTTGACCCCCGTCCCTGACAGGCCGCCTCCACCCGAGCCACCATAGACTCCAAAATTGCTGTAAATGACTCTATACTCTGTACACCGGCGGGTCCCGAGGCCCCCTCGAGGGAAACAGGTGGGGGAATCTGTGTGGCAGGGTCCATAATAACTCCAGTTACTTCCTGGATGATATAATTCAAAGTAAAGAAAAAACTTTTTTTTTTTTTTTTTTTTTTTTTTTTTTTTTGACCCTCAGCGCCACAAAAAACCCCTTAGTGTTACCTGCTAGGGATCCCTATCGATCGAGAGAGAGAGAGATAGACCCCCAGGCTCACCACTTGATGTTCAGAGTTGAACTGCAACAGCTTACAGCGCTGTCTTAGACAAACAGGAAGTATTTTGGCTGGCTGCCCAGGAAGAAAGGAGGCGGCTCCGCCCCTCTGTACGCCTTCCGGCGCCTCCCCCAAGCTCCACGAGGTGTAGAATCACCTAAAACATGGCCGCCCCCATGCTGGAGACACGAGGCTACGCCAAAATGGCGGCTCGTGCGATCCAGCAAAAAAATTGGCGGCGGCCTGTGCTGACTAGCGGTGTGCTGCAGGCACACAACACTCTCTCTGCATGGGGATATGGCGTGTTTGGCGGTACCGGCCCTGGCGGACCGCATGGCCGTTCGGGAGGCCTGCTATTAGCTGGAGATCTGACTTGGAAGGCAGTCTACATGTCCATGGCTTCTGACTGGTAGGTAGCTTATACTTAACCCATAAGATTCCCAGAATGCCACAGATTACATCTTTAAAACATGTATACAATAGATTGTTAGCTCCCAAACCAAGCCTCCTGGTTTTTGCACACATAAAATCACACTCAAAGTAGGAGGATTTGTGACATGTTATAGGATAGAAAGAAACTCTTTCTTACCATACAGAGAGGGGCCCGCGTTCACCACAAAACCCGTCAGGGAAAACAGGGGGAACATACTACTCACCATACCGGAACCAGGCGGGCACCAACTCCTGACAGTACCCCTCTCCACCGGGGCGGGAGGGCTGTCGACCGATACAGACGCCGTGACTCATGGTCTTTGGCGTTTCAGCGAGACGTTTAACTCGCGGGTTCAGTCCTTTAATGGGACTTTGTCGCGGCCGACTCAGCGCGGAGCTATGGCCTGCACGCGCTCGTAGGCTGAACTGGGGTGACCACCGGATCTCAACATCCAGCCCGTCGCCCAGTTCAGCTTTCTTGCTTGAAGATCTCACAGGAACACTGGAGAAAAAAAGCTGTCCAAAAATCCTTTTAGAAAAAAATTTCTTGCCAGGACCTAAGATCCCAGCAAGGTATCTAGGTCCTTACTCCTAACTAGACAGAAAATAACTGATTTGCTGAGGCAGAGAGAGAGAGGATATACCCTCTGGGACTGCCCCTAGGGTGTGGCCAGAGCTTTTTAATTTCCTGTCTAGTCCTGCTCCTGCGGAGGTAACATAACCCGAAGGTGGTGTATCACCGAGGACTACGTCTGTCGATGAGCGCTAGAGAAAATTGGATTAATTCGCCTACACTATGAGGAGTCCCTTTTGTTTCTAATCTACTCTGAGATGCACAGGAAACCCTGACACCAAGGAGACTGGATAGGAGTGTACCCTGAGGCTGGAAACAAAGCAAATATTATATGATCCCTGGTGCTATAAGGTAACAGGGATCCATACATTCTGGTAAGCCTTTATTCTTACCACACCTCACGGGTGTTTGGAGATACCCACCACCACTACTCCCCTGCATGATTGGGATATTTCAGATGGATGCTATTGGCTGAAGTACACAGTTATTGGACTTTTGCATTGGACTTTTTTTGGGTTGCACAGAGCACCTCGGCACTTTAATTTACATATTGCACTATAATTTATATATATATTTATACACATTCATTTTTATAGTTTTTTTTTAACCATATGCACTGATATGTTATTTGTGATGTGTAGGAGCATATAGACAAGGATGCATTTTGTGTTTATAGGAATATTGCGCTGCTAGGGTTGTGGATTTTTATCTTCAATTTTTAGTTATACTGTCTTCCCTTGTGGACGTGTAGCAGCTGCAATTCCCTAAATTTATTTACAACAAATAGATTAATTATTAACAAATTAATTGGCGCGAGTGTTCACAATTTTACAGTTTATCCATTTAAAGTGCAGAATTTACACAGGATCTCTCAGCTCTGAAAAGCAGGGGGCGGAGAGCTGAAGTTACATCAGTGAGGAGAGTTGAGAGCTGATTGGAGGGAAGGGACACACACCCCTTCACACAGCACACAGGAACAGAGTTGAGGCTGTCAATCACAGGCTGTGCTCTCTCCTGTCACCATTTTTCTCCTGGTGTCAGGAAAACCCTTGAGAAGTGTCTCATACAGATAGCAGAGGAATGAGGCAGCAAACAGGAATGACACCTAGTGCTCTGGATTGAGACAAGTAGATACTATACAGGGATATGTTTTGGTTATATTTCATGTCTGAGGTTTACAACCACTTTAAGCTAGCCATTGACCGATCAACGCAGACTGGTATAACTTTGATCAGTGTGGGGCCATCCCTGTTCAGGGACAGTGACTTCCATCAAACAGACAAGTTGGAAGCCTTTTGTTGATCAGCGGCTGCAATCAATCAGCTATACCCACTGATCAGTGCATTCTGAAAGTGCCAGGTCCATCTGTCAGAATACAATGTCCTGGTGGGATTGAGGGCAGATTTCTTCATCCATCCAACTAATAGACCAATCAACGCAGACTGGTATAACTTTGAACAGTGTGGGGCCATCCCTGTTCAGGGAAAGTGACTTCCATCAAAAAGACAAGTTGGAAGCCTTTTGTTGATCAGCGGCTGCAATCAATCAGCTATACCCACTGATCAGTGCATTCCAGTGCCAGGTCCATCTGTCAGAATACAATGTCCTGGTGGGGTTGAGGGCAGATTTCTTCATCCATCCAACTAATTTGTGTTGCTGGAGGAATCTGTTTGTTTTTTTTCAACCAGCTTATTTATCTATAGCCAGCAGTACTCTGGACTAAAAGTGCTGAATGACACTCCTGCTACAAAGCAGGTTGTGAGATGTTGAACTTGACAAGCATAATTCTTCTCTCAGCTAAGATAACCAGGTTTGAACTTTCATTCACCAACTGTCATTTTCATTCTGTCTGATCCTTCTGTCTTACCAAACGCATGCTCATCAATGAGCCACAATATGATTGGCTACCAGGAGTTATATACCCTTTTCTTTCAAACACTTAAGCTCCATACACATTGTGAGAAAATTGGACTTAAGATAGGCCGGTTTTCCTCGATGTTTCACAGCAAGTCGGAACCGAGGATAGAAAAAATGAGCAAAAATTCTCAAACGACAAAGGCTTTTAATTTGTTATTTGCTGTTTCTGATCATTCGCAGTCTTTCATATCTGCTACTTCTCATGTGAAAATAGTACACACTAAATGGAAATCATCTGTTCTGTTCCCATATGAGAAAAATTTGGGCATTTGTCCCTTTGGAAATTTTCATTCTGATTGTCGGAATCAGCGGTCCAAAAATCGTACGATCATTCCTTGGACTAAAATGTTTGCCCATTTTTCTTATAGTGTGTATGGGCCATTAAGCCCTTCCATAATATACCTTCAAACTGTATAAAACTAAATAACCGGACCCCATGTCTGATCCATGAGGTATCCATGCCCTTTTAAAAAATTGGTCTGTCCTCAATTAGAGGAATATTTATAAAGCAATGAATGTAAAATTCACCAAACATTCCTGGTCGATGTGTTTTGATATCCAGTGAATGGTTCACCACGAGCCAACGTTTTATAAATGCCAAATTCACTGCTTTATAAATACGCCCTAATGTTCAGCACTGGAAGCTGAGACATACCTTCTAAAACTGAGGTTGCTGGAGGGTATAAAATACCTTGGACACCATGGCAGAAATATTTCAGTGCTACAGTAGAAGAAAGTAAAAAATTGTTAGCATTTAGAGTGGGCTAGTATCTTGTGTATATTTATATAACGAATTATGCAGGTAGTGCACTTTTCTATCCATAAGTAAAGCTTGCAAACTGGATTGTGTCTTGGAGGACGCTAAGGGGAAAGTCATTATATGTGATAACACAATCTGCTTTACAGGTGTTACATGCTGTCATACAACTCACCAAATGCTTTAGCGACATCTCCTGGACAGCTGCAGCCTCCATCCTTTAAACAAGATAAAAATAGAATCACTTATACACATGCATGTGTAAATCATCTTTTTTACAGCCTATTTTATATTTTTTTATATTTGAATATACAATATTTATATATCTCTTCCATTACAATCATAACATTATAAATAACAGCTGAGAGCAAATCAGGATTGAGCGTTGTCATGGAATACTGGCTAGGAAGATCTTCACAAAAGAAATAGAGCACAACATGCTGCAGTTCATTTGATAATGTTATCTCCTACAAATGCAATGGCTTTGTCACAGGAGACAATTAGAAGCAGTATGTTTTTGCTCTGTCTTAGATCTAGATCGCCATCTAGTGGACAAATCAGAAAATAGTGTTTAACTTTCCTGGAATTACTATTTTGTAACATTTGGCTAAACCATACAGAAAAATGATGCAATGTTACAAAATCATAAACCACAAACCCTCTATAAAGCATCTGGCTGAGAAGTTTGGATTACAGCCGGTAACATAATATACCTAAATTGCTGGAAGCCTACTCCTTAAAGAAAGTAATTTTATTCAACATTTTTTTACAGTCCTGTAAGTCCCTCATTCACTGTGATATTTTGTGCATAGGGCAGGCCATTCACTTCAATGGGCTGCCCTATAGGCAAAAAACCTCAAGTATCTTTTTGAGCTTTGCATTTTAGAAACATGCGCCCTGCTTGCTGCGTTTGGGGTACAATTAATAATTAATGGGGTGGCATACATTTTCTTTGTGTTTTGCTATTGTGTTAACAAACTACACAATTGTGAATGCAGCCTAAAAGTTTACTTTATGTGTGTCTCAAATAAAGATTAACTAGGGAAAATGTATTATATTGTAAGTTACTAGTCCTTTCATATGGTGGCTGTATTAGCATTCATTTTTTTAGGACATTTTAGCAAGTATATTAAAAGAGAAGCATGTTTTGTTTTTTATCTTTTCACAATCATACTTACCTAGGTGGATGCAGCATCTGTCCCCCGCCTGCTCTAAGGCTGAGAACCGAGTGATCAAAACCACCAATCACTCCGTTCTCAGAGCTCCCTGAGCAGAGAGTCTGCCTGTCTAGCTCTGCACCCCCATCGCTTGCTGGAGCACTGGGCTGTGGAGGGGCGGAAGCGGCCAGCTCAGGCTCTCAGCGGCTCGCTGAGAGGCTGAGCCGAGTGCTGGTCCAGGCATGTGGGCGGATCCCAACTTCATTGTCGCAGTCTTGCCCCATCCTGGAGCGGCTCTGTGAAGTCAGCCGACAGCGGTCTTTAGCCCGCTGTCTGATGAAAATGGGTCACAGGAGTACAGAACGAACTGCATTCCTGTGATCCACAGGATAAGTACAGCCAAATGAGCTTTGGCTGTACTTCTTTAATTTCAACAGAAATGCAATGTCATAGTAACTTTCCATGCATTGATTGAAAGAACAACAATGTTTTCTTCCAAACTATCAACTATAAAAGACTAATTCTCCCATCCCTGCATTTAATAGGCATGAAGAGAGAAAGACATGTTTGTAACTTAAATCATCCACGTCATCATCAGCACTAGTCTAGTGTGACAACCATGGCTCTCACCATAGATAGAGTGGCATATGTATAAATGGTCAGGAAGTATGTTATTTGCAGGATTTCTAGGGGAAAATTAAGGAAACATAGTCAAAAAAGAAAAATTAATGCACCACCATCTAAGGACTGGTAAGTTGCAGTTTATATAAATTTTGCTTTTGGGTAAGTATTGATTTAACGAAAGATACAGAGAACCCACAATTGTTAAATATAGATACTGTAAGGTTAGGATAAAATTGATTCAAAACCATTAAAGTTTTCCTTTGAGATACAGAAAATTGAACTATGAGGACTTAAAGTGGTTCCAAAGGAAAAAGGTTTTTAGGGTAACAAAACCTCCTGCAACCTTCCCTGCCAGTGTCATTATTACAATAACAGTGCATATTTTTAGCACTGATTACTGTAGCAATGTCACTGGTCCCCCCAAAAGTGTCAAAAATGTCAGTTAGGGGTCCGATCTGTCTACAGCAATGTCACAGTCCCGCAAAAAATCGCTGATTGCTGCCATTACTAATAGAGAAAAAAAAAATTTCTTAAAACTATCCTCTAGTTTGTAGATAAGATAACTGTTGCGCAAACCAAAAATATGTAGCAGAATACATATTGGCCTAGAATGAGGAAAACATTTGATTTTTTAATTATTTTTATTGGTTGTGTTTTATAGCAGAAAGTAAAAAATATTGTTTTTGTTTTTTCAAGAACTTTTTTTTGTTTATAGTGCAAAAAATAAAAATTACACAGGTGATCAAATATCACAAAAAGAAAGCTCTCTATTTGTGGGAAAAAAGGACATCAATTTATTTGGGCACAGCGTCGCATGACCACGCAATTGTTAGTTAAAGTAACGCAGTGCTGTGTTGCAAAAAATTGCCTGGTCATTAAGGGGGTAAAACCTTCCGGTTCAGAAGTGACAAAAAATTACAACTTTAAAAAACTCGCCATGCCTCTTACTAGTAATCTTGGACTGTCTACTTCTAAAAAAAAAAGGCCTGATTTGGGGGATATTTGTACTGTCCTGGTATTTTCAGGCCTCAAGAAATGGGAAAGGCAATCAGTACACCAGGATTGATCAATTTTCAAATATATACCATAGTTTGTTGACTCTATAACTTTCCTACAGACTAAATAATAAACACTGATTTAGCTTACTTTTACAAAAGAAGTAGCAGAATACACTTTGGCTCACATTTATGAAGAAAGATGATTTATTTGCAAAATTTTATAACAGAAACGAAAAAAAATGTGTTTTTTTCACAATTTTGGTCTTTTTTCGTTCATTTAAAAAAAAAACAGTGATGATTACATACCACCAAAAGAACAAATTATAAAAATTATATATGGGTACAGTGTTGCATGACCATTTATTTTTTATTCAAAGTGCGATAGCGCTGAAAGCTGATAATTGGTCTGGGCAGACAGGAAAGGGGTGAAAGTGCCCGGTATTGAAGTGGTGAGACATTATCTTCGTTGGTACATTAGTTTTTGCAGTGTGCTCAGATTTCACTGTAAAATAAACAGCAATATTAAGCTTTGCATGGATTTTGCAGAAAAACAATAAACAGCAACATTAGGCTTTGCATGGACTTTCGAGACCAGTGACCTTGTTTTCTTCTACAGTACTGTAAAATGAAAAACAGTTCCTGCACAGGCTGCTGATTGGCCAGTAGCAGTAAGTAACAGTAAAAAGATGAGCTAAAAAAAGTTCAGTTGCATGTGTTGTTCAGTAAACACATCTCTGTACTTACGGAAATGATGTGCCCTTTCAACCCGTGGGCAGAGTCAGCACATTCAATCACAGCACTCAACTGGGGGTAACCAACACCTGTTTTAATCCTGGTTGTGCAAACAGATCCTGCATAAGAAGGTACATTAAAGAGAGAGGATTAGTTCTATAGTCTTTATAACAGGCAAATCTTGCCCATCTTTTTCCATGTCCGGCAGAACCTATGCTCATTTAGATGCGCCAGACTTTCCCAGTTTACAACTATGTGCTTCATTAAAATATAGCTAGAGGCAGGTAACTACACTGGGCAAAAGTATATAAGTGATGCTTTTTTCATTTTTATTTTTTTATTTTTGCTCATCTCCCATTTATCTTCTCGCTCTTCTTACTGTGTGTATATATTGTATATTATATATATATATATATATACATATACATATACACAAATTGTGAGGCAAGGTCCCCATGGTGGGGGGCTATGGAAAACTGTCAGCTTATGTCAGCTATGGAAAACTGTTGTTTTCTCAAATCCTAATAATTTAGGATCTGATTTTAACTTATGGAGCATGCTGGTAACACTATGTCAGAAATTCAGAAGTACCATATAACTTCCCATTAGTGGTCATCAATTGGGAACCAAAAAAAATGGGCTCAGTGACAGACCTAATGGATATACTTGTTGTAATAAAAGATTTTGAGACCACACAGTTGTTGAATCTCAATTTGGCAAAAGCATGGAAAAATTTAGGTTTTCAAATGGGATAGCCAAAAAACTGGAAGTTAGCCTTGTATACCCCTATTTTGCAGTATGGTAAAGAAAGAATAGGAGCAAGTTGTGGAGCAGCTGTTCGTTCCCCAGTCTAATACAAGGATATTGTTAGACTGTCTTTTCTAGCCTGGCATTTACAAACCCATTAAGGAGTATTGTAAATCTTGCCCTGAGTTTCAAGTTAATACATCTCAACCACATTTTCCAATAACTGAGGTCTCTAATGTGTAGGTTGCTATGAATCTGGTTGGGTCACTGCCAAATTCAACCAGGGGGCACCAGCACATATTGTTAGTCATTGACTACGCCATTCACAAGCAAATCCCTCTGTGTATCCAGAAGCAATCCTTCTCAGAAAAGTGTCTTCTAAATTATAGCAAGAAAGCTATTCCACGTGTTTTGCTGTACAGGTATTTTGACAGATTAAGAACCCTTTTCATCTCAAAGGAAATTAAAAAGCTGGATCTGTTGTTGAAAAATATTCACCTACGCACTTCAGTGTGCCAGTTTTACAATTAGGGACTGGTAGAATGGTTCAATACAACCTTCAAATGTATGCTAAAAAAAAAAGGTGTAAAACTGTGACTTCCTCTTGTCATACTTAATGTTCCCACTCAGAAAAGTGCTATATTATTACTCTACAGGGTTTCCCCTACTTGAACTTTTTGTACTCGAGATGTCTCCAGGGACTCCTAAATATAGCTTGAGAAACATTGGAGTCAGAGGCAGTATCTCACAAAAGTGTAGTCACATTGCTTAGATGCACTACTGCCATTTGGAGTATCCATTCCCAACAATCAAACTGACATTATCTTGACTAATCTCCTAGAACGTTCAGATCATCCTCATCCAATGATTTTCACTAGTAGTGGTGGAGATCAGCAATTTTTAGCAGGCCTGCAACATTGCGGCGGAAAGATCTGACACCTAACACTTTTGTAAATGTTTTGAGTGAACCAGTGACATTGCTACAGTAATCAGTGTTAAAAATATGCACGGTTACTGTACTAATGACACTGACAGGGAAGGGGTTAACACCAGGGGTGATCAAAGGGTTAAGTGTGTCCCTAGGTGATGCTTTCTAACTCTGTGGGGGATGGACTCACTATATGAACACAGAGATCCGTGTTCCTAAATAGCAGGAGCTCAAGATCCCTGTGTTCATCTCTGACAGAATGGCGGTCTGCCTTGTTTACATCGGCAGACTGCCATTCTGTTTCTCTGGGGAGCGATCGTGGGTGGCTGTCTGAGGAGTGACCCGCTGATTAGCTCCCCCTCTGGCCAATCAGTGTGCGCCCATGCCACCCACTGGCTATTGCAGGAAACCACATACAGGTACATCGTTTCACGCAATAGAGCCAATTTGCCGCAATATATGAACTGCTGGCAGTCGGCAAGTGGTTAAAGTGTCCAGATATCGATATATGGCATACACAAAGCCACAAAAGTTTTTTTCTAAGCACCAAATAAAGTATTGGCCTCATTGCCAATGGGATGACATCATTTGATAAACGGAAAAATTAGATTTGAATTACCCAAGTGCAACTGTATAACCATCTCAACAAATCTCTACATCACTTTCAGATGGTGCAGCTGTCTCTCCAATGATGAGTATCACAGATGCTATTTAGAGAACCAAAACACACTGGTGTATAAGTTACATCTGTGCATGGCATGATGGAGATGACTAACTAGGGCTAGACGTGCATTATAAATAGTCTGGCTTATAGTGAGGAAGTATATGTACCAAACTTAACTATCAGAAAATGTCAATATCTCCTTCAATGCTACTAGTTGTACGCATAAGGCAAACACATTTTTTTCTGTTCTAATGAATTTGACTTTGTGATGCAGAAAAATCATAGCAAAAATAAACTGTATATAACATAATATATTGGAAATTGTATGGTAAGGTGAAGGCTTTGGTTTTATATGCCTACAAAAACTAGACACAGTTCATCAGACTTTCCTTACTAGGAGTGCATGGACAGCTGTTTCCTAAAAAAATACACCTGACCACAACCCTATGCCTGTTGTCTGCACCACTACATTTATCCAAACATTGAGTGCAGTACAATTCAAAGACACGCTATTCAAGTCAAAAATGGCCATGCATATAAGCACTAAGGGTACTTAAAACCATTGTAACAACCGTATGGCATATTTTCATTGTACTGACAGCAAACTTGTTGTGGTTTATTAGCCTTAGTAGGGACCAACAATTATGTGTAGAAGGCTATTGATGGTGCCCCAGAAGAACCGTTTACTGTTGCAAGACATCTCAATATTATGAAGACTTGTGCCAATATCAGGATGCTTATCAAAGTTATTACATTAGACACACTTAGCATGTATAAAAAAAATATTTTTTGTAGATGAGAATGAAAAACAGAGAAAATAAATCAAAAGAATTAAATAGCAGCTATTAACATCCAACTATGGTCACGCAAGAAACCAACATCTTAGATGGCTTGTCCATGTGAGAACGATGGCACAAAGAACCACAAAAGAACATTTTTTTTAAGAAATCCAAGAAGAAGAAGGATTAGAAGAAGGCTAAAGAGGTTATGCCTAAGAGACTTGTGAGTAACAAGATGGAGATTTACATGTATCTAAATCCAAGAACAAAAATTGAATATATTGCAGCTTGCCAGTCCTTAGTGGCTACATACTTTTTACAGGTTTCTCTCTTTTTTACCCAATGATTCTGTCAGTAACACACTTCTTGTTCTGGGGTGACAATACAAAATGACTGTATTTTAGGTATTAAGGAGCACGCTCTTGGGCTGCACACTTGAATTAGACTACAGAGCTGAAATGGGAAGGGTTGATAACATGGTATAAAACTGCAATGAAGGACAGGTAGGGTGCATGGGAATTTACAAGCTTACTGGATTACAGACCAACATTTTGCAAGTAGGAGAAGTTCATTGCTATGTATTTACATACACTTTAAAAGTGGAATGGATAGAGTGATCTTGACTAAATCGTGTGGTTATGTTTTCTGGGGTCCAAAAAATAGACTTCTGCCAGTAATATTTGATATTATATTTAACTGTATTTACCATTACCCAAGCTACACATAATTTAGCTATTATTTTTTTTGTGTTGATCCTTCCATGTTTCAAAGATTCACAGCCAAACCAGACCATAATTTCACTAGCCAGATCATAAACTTCAGAACACTGATAATGCCTAAATTACATTGATCATATCATTGGTATGCTTGGTATTAGAAACCATATGCATTTCTACACTTTGCTTGACACTGATAGGTATGGCAAGTGTTTTCTTACAGCACAGCAAAAATACTAAACAACTGCATTAAAAAACCATCACTTGAACATATTACCACTACAGGAAACTGAGCAGAATATGAAACCAACCAGACTCTGGTGTCTGCCACTGTCTGGCCCAGAAGATACGGCCACTCACGTGTTCGCAGAGACCTGGTGGTCTGCATAGATACTTTAGAGCCATTGTTGACAGGCTTTCACTCACCTTTGATTGCTTTCTACTCTTATGAAAGTCTATGGTAATGCAGAAACCACTGAACCAGTTCAAATGCATCTGAAATTAATTCTAAACAATATCAAAAGTATCTTAAACTTATGTCAAAACCATGCTGTATTTGCTTATTGAAACCTGTCCTTTAGGAAGATTAGATTATGCCTGCACATCCAACCAGTGTGATACAGGCACAGCTTTATCCAAATCATCCTGTCCAACCTCTACCTTCCTTTGATGGCATTTATGTCTACACAATACAGGCACAGCTTTATCCAAATCATCCTGTCCAACCTCTACCTTCCTTTAAAGGCATTGATGTCTACAGCAAAAAAAAAAAAATGTGGTTTAGCTGATTGTTAGCTTAAGCTTAAGTACATTTGGGGAAAAAATCCTGCTTTTCCTGTGACTCACAGGGTGGAAACATGGGAGATTCCAAATTATATTTTTACTTGCTTTACGTTACAATATCTTTCCAAATAAATAAGAAAATCAAGACAAGTCAAATTTGTTTAGATCATTTTTACTAGGATGGGCATGTGTTACCACATACACATGACTGACGTCAATATTAAAATTGCCTGTGTGTTTATAATTATAATATCATTTATAAGGCTGTGGATATGAGATTTATCAAGCATTCATTGGAGGTATATCTTCCAAATTCATGTGTTTTAAATGTTTAGTTAAAATCATGTTCACTGCTTTACAAATTGTGTATGTCTCCAAGTGTGTCCCATGCATGATTTTCACAGAAAGGTGTTTTGTTAGCCATTTCTGTCCATGTTTATACAATCAAATAGTGACAGCTTACAGGGCTACATGTTATAGGTTAGGTAAGGCGTGTTTGCTGGCCAATCAAGCACAGCGATACCATGATCATTAAACCAGGTACTGGTACTTTTGGCAGTGTGGGCTAATGCCAAGTTCTGTTGGAAAATGAAATCATCATCTCCATCTCCATGGTCAGCAGAGGGAAGCATTAAGTACTCTAGAATTTTCTGGTAGAGGGCTGCACTGATTTTGGACTTAATAAAACACAGTGGACCAACACCAACAGATGAAATGGCTTCCCAAATCATCATGGACTGTGGAAAATATTGCAATTCCTTTGGAAATCAAGGTCCCAGAGTCTGAAGGAGAGGCACAGAATCCAACTTGCATGAGATCCAGTGTGAGGTTTCCACAGTCAGTGATGATTTGGGGAGCCAGGTCATCTGCTGGTGTGTTTTATCAAGTCCAAAGTCAGCGCAGCCCTCTATCAGGAAATTCTAGAGCACTTCATGCTTCCCTCTGCTCACCAGCTTTATGGAGATGCTGATTTAATTTTCCAGCAGGACATGGCACCTGCCCACAGTGCCAAATGTACAAATACCTGGTTTAATAATCATGGTATTACTATGCTCGATTGGCCAGCAAATTCGACTGACCTAAACCCCATTGAGAATATGTGTGTAATGCATCTATATAAAATATATGAGTTTCACTTTTTGAATTGAATTACTGAAATAAATTAACTTTTTGATGATATTCTAATTTTATGAGATGCCCCTGTTCAGGCTGGTGGTGTAATGATGTGAGGGATATTTTCTTGGCACACTTTGGACTTCTTAGTACCAATTGAGCACTGTTAACACCACAGCCTACCTGACTATTGTTGCTGACCATGTCCATCCCTTTATGACTATAGTGTACCCATCTTCTGATGCACCATGGCACAAAGCTCAAATCATTTTACCACTGGTTTCTTGAACATGACAATGAGGTCACTGTACTCCAATTGCCTCTACAGTCACCAGACTTCAATCCAATAGAGAACCTTTGGGATTTGGTGGAATGGAAGATTTGCATCATGGATGTGCAGTTGACAATGCTGCAGCAACTGCGTGATACTATCATGTTAATATGGACCAAAATCTCTGAGGAATGTTTCCAGCACCTTGTTGAATCTATGCCACAAAGAATTAAGGCAGTTCTAAAGGCAAAATGGGGTCCAACACGGTACTAGTCAGGTGTGCATAATGAAGTGTAAGTTAGGTTCAAATCTATGAGGAACCTGTGAGGATAGCGAAAGAGGAGCTGCCTCTGCTAATATTAATTTAAAGGTGCAAGATCCAGGGCTGTCATCCTGATCCTGGCCTTGCTACTTAGTGAGTCACTTAAACTGACTGTTTAGTTGGGAGTGGTGTTCTGATGTTGATGATGTTAAGAACGGTAAGCCTTTTGAGTCAAAATAACATGATGCCTCCAAGCTTAAGTCTCTATCTAGCCACTGAGTGATCTTGAGTAAAACATTGTGGTGAAGAATTAAAGGTGCACCAAAAAGAAGAAATTTGGGGTGGTTTGTTGCAAACAATTTAAAGTTTTCTGATAACTGCTGTTTTAAATTTTCTTCCACAAAGTGGAAACATTAGATGGCAAGTATACAAGCTATATATTATAGGATGCAACAAGAATAGCAAAACAAAATTCTCACAGGAAATCTAGAGCAATCTGAGTCGATCAGTAAGTAGACTAGACTTTCAAATGCCCCAATGAAAAAAAAAAATACATAAGTAAAAAGAAATGGCTTAAGTGCCGGCTCACACTATCGCGGCACGACTTCGGGGGCGACCTGTGAAGTCGCGTGCACCGTGACTTCGGCACGACTTGCATGGACTTCATATAATGAATGTCAATGCAAGTCGCTCCGATGTCGCCCCAAAGTAGTACAGGAACTACTTTCTAAGTCTGAGCGACTTGAGTCGCTCCTATTAGAACGGTTCCCGTAGCACTGCATGGGCCGCGACTTGTCAGGCTGACCAGTCGCCTGACAAGTCACGGTAGTGTGAATGGGCACTAAAGAAACTGCTTGATGTAATAAATCTCACTGCATATAATGAAATAGCGAGGTGTAAGCTAATATACTGCTTTTAAAAGCTACTAATATATGTTAGCATGCTGTCAACTATACTTGACTTAGGAAATAAAGTTAGAAATTAGAAAGAGATGAGAAGAGAGTAGAATTCTCTCAGGGGAGGAAAAGGAGATTGAAGGGAAGGAAGAGAAAAAAAGGGTGCAGAGCTGCCACCCACATATATGCCAGAAACGAACAGTATCCCATGCTTGATTAAATACAAAACTACTGTGTGCACAACTATGCCTACCATATCTACCAAAAATTACAAAACAAATATATTAACTATCAATGCAAGCCAATACCAAAAAGTGTTTCACATTGATATTATAGAGACAAAAGAAAAATGACATTGTGCAGGTACACATCATCACCACTGCATTGGTGTGAAGAGCACTGTGAAGAACACTTGGGATCAGTGTGCAGGTTCCTAGTTAATTGCACTATTGTTATTTTTTTTAGCACTGTCTCTTACTATCATAGGTGTGTGCAGTCTATTATATTAGGGTGTGCACCCCAAAGCTCAAACACACATCTTTCTCTGCAGCCTCAGCTGCACAGGGCAGTGAATGAATGGGAAGTGCTCTGTGCTGAGCGGCTTCCCGTTCATTCACAAATTGAAGCATAGTAAATAGTTTACTGCGCTTCAGTTGTGAATGAAGGCAGTGAGTGAGTGAGTGTGTTCACTGTGTTCATTTAGAGGTAAATGACATATTGACAACCCCCTTCCCCAACTCTTCACCCTGAAACATCCCCTGCAGCAGTCAGGGGGAGAGGAGAGAAGCCAGCAGCTCTACAGGTGGGGTGGTGCAAGATGGGGGGGGGGGGGCAGGCAGTAGGGAGAATCGGCACCACACGTAGTGATTAGGGTGTGCCCGACACACACCCTGTGCATGCCTATGCCTATTATATGAGAATGGATCTTTATGTGTGTGAGTGTTTGTTCAAGATCCCAGTGAGCACTATAATGATTCGCTTCTCTTCTTTAAATTGTTTTGGATTTAATGAACGAGATAGTGAATTTTAACCCTTTGATGCCTGTGAGCTGCACTTGGAGGAGTGGTTGGGCCCTATTCCCCTTTTTATCTGTGAGCATTTGTAGACCTTCTTTAATTAAAAAGACCTATATATGAAGGTGAGCAATATAGGCACACAGGGTGGGAGTGCACACTGTGAAGATGGTGAAGAGTGGTTACGACTTATCACTGAATATTGAGATTGCACTTTTTTCATGAAGGTTGGACTGCACATTTTGGAACTGTTTTTGGAACATTTGGTTTTGACATTGAATATTATTATTATAATTATTATTATTATAATTATTATTTTGGTTTATTGCATTTAGGATGAGGGGGATCCTATGAGATTCCTCTTTGATATATATTAAAGCTGCACTGTAAATTTTCTTTTAACCCATGCTCGATTAATAAGACATTCAAGGAAGTGTTTCTGTAACATTCCACAGATTCCAGATTTTATTATGTTACTCCAAGGAATTAGGAGAGGCAGTTAGATACTCCAACCACTCCATCCTCCATCTTGCTGCAATAAGTATATGCACCAGAAGTCATTTAGATATTTTAAAGAAATCGTGGGGAGGTAGTAAATGGGTAATACCAGTATATGTGTTGGGTCAACCCTAAGCTACTTCTTCATCTCCAGCATCTGTGATCAGCATATTAACTCTGGTGTTTGGTACCAGTGAAATATAATTTCATTTTGGTTCCCTTTATAAGAGTAGAAATTGAGCTTTTGGAAGCTTAGGACCATATTATTTGCCATGTTTACAAAGGTATTTCTTCTCCCAGAATTTGCTCCTAGTGCTTCATATATAAGTATTTGACAGAGGACTGGAGTAAGAACTTTATTGATCTGGAAAATTAGTTCCTAGCTCGAAGAGCTTGAAGTTGAAGAACCAGCTATTACATTTTTTTCAAATACTGTCAATTTGAAGAATGGTAGAGATTTGGTTAAAGAATCGCCATAATGACAGATTTGTAGGGAACCATAAAAGGCTTGTTTAGAGAGATCAGAAGCATTTTGAAGGTATTGGAAGGAATGTATGGTTCCAGTTCTAACATCCACCAAATGTCCAAAGTGACATTTGTGAGGTTAGGGTGTCTGGGATAATGGATGTAAAAAAAAAGAGGTTGCATAAATATTGACTTTTATTGACATTTGAAATCCAACATGTTTTGAAAGGAACAGAAATCCACTTTTTCAGGGCTTGAATGTGCAGAAGAGTGCCTGACTCTTGATCTAATGGAATATGCATTCCATTGGAATTTAATATAAAATTGAGGGACATAGTTTGCTCAAAATGGCACCACATCCAATTAGAACATTTAAAGTAAAATAAAAAAAGGGAAGGACTTTGAGGTGCCAGACATAACCCCAAAACAAGAGTCATTTAACAACCTCAATAAAATTACCAAAGTTTAGCTGTGCTAGGTGGTAGCTAGCCTGGCTAATGTGTAGTCTTTGAGACCATTGGATTTTCCTCCTAAGCCTGGTTTAGCTGTGGTTTCTCTCTTTTGTCAATAGGTGGCACTGTTACCTTTGGAGTGTGATAAATTACAGTGAGTCTAGGTTAAGGATATGTATAGCTTTCTCAGCCAATCATACTGGTCGCTGAGCATGCTGGGAGAAGGTATTTATTTGGAGGAAGTAAGGTGGTCTTGGTTCTTTTCCACCCAGACTATGGTCTGGGTGGGTGTGCGAGGAACAGCTGCTGCTGGATAGGCCTAAAGCCTGAGGCCTAGCCATGTGCTCAGGGCTCTGCAAGGGAGAGCCTGCTCACTACCTGGGAGCATGAAGAAAGGATGGAGACCTGAGATGAAATACCAGAGATTACTCTGCCATGGAGAGCATGGGAAAGCGTCAAGATTGAATCATCCAGAGAGTTCCTGCACCTTCTGTAAGTTGAAAATTGTTGCTATAGGAGACAGCTTATGCTATAAAGTACAAATTTCTGGTCCCAGCTAACAGGCTCTTTTCCTGTACTGCTGTCTACCTTTTCAACATTTTTGTCAAAGGAGTCTGCCGATCTGCAGGTCTGCTGCCCTTCTGACTAAGGGTGTCTTGTGCCCTACCCCTCTCCCACATTTTTCCTGTTGTGAGAAACAAAAAATTCTCTTTGTTCAAGCATAAAAGTGACTGGCGCCCACCTTTCTACCTTGTACACCACCCATCAGGCCTAGTAACCTGCACCCTAAGGAGGAATGTCAGCCCTCCCTGTCTCTGGGGGTCACCACCAGGCCTCTGGGGGTTGGGGGGGGGGGAGTTACAGACATATCTATAATCCCTAGATAAGAGCATCAGTCCTGCTTGGCCCTAACGCTAAAGAGTAAAAACATTATAGAGCAAGTGGCCCTCCTGAGTCCATTTAGTAACTGCTCTCTTGTTCATCTTGTTCATCTTTCTTATGTTTGATTGTTCTTTATATCACTTCAAATTATATATATATATGTATATATATATATATATATATATATATATATATATATATATATATATATATAATTTCAAGGTGCTCATCTACTATCTATTAGGTTTTTACCACTTCAGAGGGGCTCATAATTACTGCCCACTTTGTCTGTCCTGACCCAAAGTGATTTGAGATGTTCCCTACTAGGTTTTAGCGCCCTACACACAATACTATGGTCTTATTTGTGAGTAAGCAACCTCTATATATCAATGTGTTTTGATTTTATGTATATTTATTCTTGTTTATGTGCATATACAATGTATTAACTGTAACCTATCCTTTATAATATCAGGGTCACTTAATGAAGCAATTTAAAGCGGAGTTCCACCCCCCATGAAAAAAAAATTAAAAGTCAGCAGCTACAAATACTGTAGCTGCTGACTTTTAAATTGTAGAACTTACCTGTGCAGGGAACCCGCAATGTCGGCACCCAAAGCCGATTTTCGTATCGGCTCTCAGGTGCTGCCGCCACCATTCAGGGTGAGGGAACCCAGCAGTGACTGCGCATGAGCAAAGCATGCTGCGCTTTGTAATTGGCCTGGTGGCGGGGAAAAAAGGGGGGGGCCGAACTTCCGAGGGCCGAACTTCCGGCAGTGGGAAAGGGTACCTGTCAAAAAAAGGTACCCATTCCCCCCCTCCCCCCTGAAAGGTGCCAAAAGTGGCACTGGAAGGGGGGAGGAAGCATAAAGGCAGAGTTCCACTTTTGGGTGGAACTCCCCTTTAATCACAAAACTTGTCAATACTTATGATCATTGTCTTGCTTTTTGGCCATGTGCTATATGATATTATAATCTGGTCTATAGTTGTATTTTCTACTCTTTAGTGTTAGGACCAAGCAGGACTGGCTTTCTTATCTAGGGATTATTGATATGTCTATATCGTGATTTTATGATACTTTTTTATCCAACAATGATGTGAATAATCTTTTGTCATTTTATTGAGGTTGTGTAGTAACTCTTGTTTTGGGATTATGTCTGGCACCTCAAAGTTATTCTCCTTTTTTTCTTTTGCTTTAAATGTTCTAATTTGATGTAGTGCCATTTTGAACTAACTATGTCCCCCAATGTTATATTGTATTTTGGGTGGTAGACACCATTTTTTTTTCTGTGGGAGACATTTAGATTGCCACAAAACCAAAAGAGAGTCTTTTTCAATGTTCAATTTTATCTTCTATTTTTGTTAAAGTTAACCTGTAGGTTTTGATTTATAATCTGTTCTTTATTATAAACGCTGAAAATTGCTAAATTTATGTGGTCAACCATGGGAGGGAATGATTGGTAAGATCCAATTAGAAGTTTTAGTCCCAGAGAATGTTAATGTAGATATGGAACCCTACTTCACATCCGATCACTCTCGTCACAAAATTCAGAGATGACCTCAACTCCACAATTTGATGCTTTTTTAACCTTTAACTATGTCAATAAACAGGACTGGTGCTCTTATCTAGGGATTATTTTTATGGCTATATGTCTTTTTTAACCTATAATAATGCAAATAGACTGTTGTCATTTTTTTTAGGTTGTGTATTGATGCTTGTGTTGGGGCTATGTCTGGCACCTCAAAGTCTTTCTTTTGCTATAAATGTGATTTAAAAATTAAATGCTTGTTAAGTCTAGGGGTAGAGGAAAAAAATTGTAATGCTTATTTTATTTCTCACTTTGCCTGGCTCTGGCACCCTCCCCTTCTCACTGGCACTCTTGGTTGTGGGTGGACCCTCACCCTCCTCACATACAGTGAATGACTGCTGGTTTTGCATTGTACATGATGACATCAGAGTTCAAATACTTATCTTTCACATTTCTCTTTATGAAAAACTGACACTGGCTGAAACAAAGCCATATATTTAAAAGTTATGTTTTTAGTTTCATGTGTGTATATTGGGAAAAAAAACATTGTACTCACCTGGCCCTATTCCTACTTTTATAATATCAGCACCTGAAAGTATTAATTCTTCCACCATTTCTCCTGTAACCACATTTCCAGCCTAGAAGTAACACACAGACTTTAAGCATCAGAGGAAATATAATAACCATATAATACAACTCTATAACATTTTCTAGAACTTTAATAGAATAAAAGCCTAGCTCCAGTGCAAAATAAAGCATTGCTCCCATCTGCTCCCAACTGTCCCTAAATTTGAGGGACTATCCTTGATTTGGAACAAAGTCCCTCTGTCCCTCTTTCCTCCTCATTTGTCCCTCATTTTTATCTGATCCCAGTGCTAAACCTTTTCTCCAATTTCTAAATTGCTGCATTGGTAAATGTCAAAAACCAGTATAAAGGAATAGTAGTGGTAAAAAAGCACTTGTAGGTTTAAGCAATATTAATAATTCATCTTTAAGATGGCATGGCAGGGGGTGTGTCCTGTGCCTACATAATTTTGCTGATAGGTGTCCCCTGTCTCCATCTCAAAAAGTTGGAAGGTATGAGAGGTATAGGAAACGGTTAATAATGTCAAACTTTGCTGATTTCTATATCTCAAATATAGAGATGTATAGAACTGTTCGCCGGCGAACAGTTCCCGGCGAACTTAGCATGTTCGCGTTCGCCGCTGCCGGCGAACATATGCGATGTTCGGTCCGCCCCCCATAAGACATCATTGAGGCAAACTTTGACCCTGAACTTTACAGTCAGCAGACACATTTCCAGCCAATCAGCGTACCTCCCTCCCACACCCTCCCACCTCCTATAAATAAGCAAGGGCAGCATCCATCTTAGATCATTCTGAAGCAGTGTGTGTAGTGAGAATAGGGAGAGAGCTGCTGCTGCTGCTGCTGCTGTTAAGCTAGGGACAGTTAGTCAGTGTTCCTGGTCTTTGTTCTTGGTCCACTACTGCTGTAATATCAGCACCCCAAAAAGCCCTTCTAAGGGCTGGTATTTGTGGTTTTTTTTTTTTTTATATATATATATATATATATACCTAGCGTCCCCAAAAGCCCTTTTAAGGGCTGGTAATTGAGTTGTTTCTTCATATATATATATATCTATATCTATATCTATCTAGTGTCCCCAAAAGCCCTTTTAAGGGCTGGTAATTGAGGATTTTTTTATTTTTATATATATACATATATATATATATATAGTGTCCCCAAAAGCCCTTTCAAGGGCTGGTAAGGTAATAGATTTTTTTCTTTATATATATATATATATATATATCTATTGTACACTGCAGTTGCCTGCCCGCTGTGTGTGAGAGGCCACAGACCTACCACAGACTGTACTGTGTGCACACCACACTCATTTCGGGTGGCACAGGCACAGTACCTGGCATTTTAAAAAATATTTTTTTTTTCTCTGTCATAATTGCAGTGAGTGCTGTGTCAGGTCCACAGAGTGCACTGTACCCACTGCAGTGCACTGCCCACCACTGATATATATACGTTGGCACAGCATCTTGTTGCAATAAATTGAAAAAAAAAATATTTTTTATTATTGCAGTTGCCTGGGCTGCCAGTGACTGTCAGGTCCACAGAGTGTACTGTGCCCACTGCAGTGCCACTGTGTGCCCACCCACCACTGATATATAAGGTGGCACAGCAGCTTGCAAAGTAAAAAAAAAATATATATTTTTTTAAATTGCAGTTGCCTGGGTGCCAGTGACTGCTGTCAGGTCCACAGAGAGTGAACTGTGCCACTGCCCACCCACCACTGATATATAAGGTGGCACAGCAGCTTGCAAAGTAAAAAAAATATATATATTTTTTTAAATTGCAGTTGCCTGGGTGCCAGTGACTGCTGTCAGGTCCACAGAGAGTGTACTGTGCCACTGCCCACCCACCCACCACTGATATATAAGGTGGCACAGCAGCTTGCAAAGTAAAAAATATATATATATTTTTTTAAATTGCAGTTGCCTGGGTGCCAGTGACTGCTGTCAGGTCCACAGAGAGTGTACTGTGCCACTGCCCACCCACCACTGATATATAAGGTGGCACAGAAGCTTGCAAAGTAAAAAAATATATATATATTTTTTAAATTGCAGTTGTCTGGGTGCCAGTGACTGCTGTCAGGTCCACAGAGAGTGTACTGTGCCACTGCCCACCCACCACTGATATATAAGGTGGCACAGCAGCTTGCAAAGTAAAAAAAAATATATATATTTTTTAAATTGCAGTTGCCTGGGTGCCAGTGACTGCTGTCAGGTCCACAGAGAGTGTACTGTGCCACTGCCCACCCACCACTGATATATAAGGTGGCACAGCAGCTTGCACTCATAGTACAACAGTAACAACACATTAAAAAAAAAATGACAGGCAGAGGCAGGCCACCCCGCAAGGGCCGTCGTGGTCGTGGTGCTGTGATTTCCTTAGGCTCTAGAATAATGCCCAGTGTTCAGAGGCCACCACAGCCCCTGAACTCAAAAAATTCTGAGGCCATAGTTGACTGGCTTACACAGGACACCCAATCGTCTACAGCTTCCGCTCGGAACCTTAATGCACCATCCTCCTCCAGCTCAGCTTCGGGCACCTCTCAATTTACCACTCGCCAGCCCGCCGGCACCACCACCAACACTAGCACCACAGCCGCTTCACTTGATCCGTCAGAGGAGTTATTTTCACATCAGTTTGAAGAAATAAGTGATGCGCAACTATTAGTGCCAGAGGATGTAGATAACGGGGATATGTCTCAGTCAGGCAGCATTATACACATGGACGTACATTGTGATGATGATGATGTTGTACCTGCTGCTGCTGCCTTTGCTGAGTTGTCAAGTGAAGCGGCTGATGATGACGATGTGTCTGTGGATGTCACCTGGGTGCCTGCTCGAAGAGCAGAAGAAGAGGGGGAAAGTTCAGATGGGGAGACAGAGAGGAGGAGGAGACGAGTTGGAAGCAGGGGGAGGAGGTCATCGCAAGGAGCTAGTGGCGCAGTCAGACAGCATGTAGATTCGGCACCCGGGGTCAGCCAGACAGCACGCCAATCAACGCAAGCTGTTGCCACCACCAGAATGCCGTCCTTGCAAAGCTCAGCAGTGTGGCATTTTTTTTGTGTGTCTGCCTCTGATATCAGCGATGCCATTTGTAACCTGTGCCAAAAGAAACTGAGTCGTGGGAAGTCCAACACCCACCTAGGTACAACTGCTTTGCGAAGGCACATGATCTCACATCACAAACGCCTATGGGATCAACACATGAGTAAAAGCAGCACACAAACTGAAAGCCACCATCCTCCTCCTGGTCCAGCATCTTCAGCCACGTCAACCACTGCTGTCCTCCATGCCCCCTATCAACAACCCGCCCCTCCGCCTCTCACCTTCAGCAGTTCCTGCTCGTCACCTGCCCACAGTCAGGTGTCTGTGAAGGAAATGTTTGAGCGCAAAAAGCCAATCTCGCAGAGTCACCCCCTTGCCCGGCGTCTGACAGCTGGCTTGTCGGAACTCTTAGCCCGCCAGCTTTTACCATACAAGCTGGTGGAGTCTGAGGCCTTCAAAAAATTTGTCGCTATTGGGACACCGCAGTGGAAGGTACCCGGCCGAAATTATTTTTCACAAAAGGCAATCCCCAACCTGTACTCTATTGTGGAAAAAGAAATCATGTCACGTCTGGCACACAGTGTTGGGGCAAGGGTCCATCTGACCACTGATAGCTGGTCTGCAAAGCACGGTCAGGGCAGGTATATAACGTACACTGCGCATTGGGTAAACCTGCTGGCGGCTGCCAAGCATGGAATGCGTGGCTCTGCTGCAGAGGAGTTGGTGACACCGCCACGACTTGCAGGCAGGCCTGCTGCCACCTCCTCTACTCCTCCTACTCCATCCTCTATGCTAACCTCCTCGGCTGAGTCCTCTTCTGCTGTTGCGTCTTGCTCCACACCAACTGCACCCCCCCAGCTCCCCAGGGGCTATTCCACATGCCGGATACGACAGTGTCACGCTGTCTTGGGGTTGACTTGCCTGAAAGCAGAGAGTCACACCGGACCAGCACTACTGTCCGCCCTGAATGCACAGGTGGATCAGTGGCTGACCCCGCACCAACTGGAGATCGGCAAAGTGGTGTGTGACAACGGGAGCAATTTGTTGGCGGCATTGAATTTGGGCAAGTTGACACATGTGCCGTGCATGGCACATGTGTTGAATCTGATTGTGCAACGTTTTGTGCAGAAGTACCCAGGCTTACAGGACGTCCTCAAGCAGGCCAGGAAGGTGTGTGGCCATTTCAGGCGTTCCTACACGGCCATGGCGCACTTTGCAGATATTCAGCGGCGAAACAACATGCCAGTGAGGCGCTTGATTTGCGACAGCCCGACACGTTGGAATTCAACACTGCTAATGTTCGACCGCCTGCTCCAACAAGAAAAAGCGGTCAACGAGTATTTGTATGACCGGGGTGCTAGGACAGCCTCTGCGGAGCTGGGTATTTTTTTGCCACGCTACTGGACGCTCATGCGCAATGCCTGTAGGCTCATGCGTCCTTTTGAGGAGGTGACAAACCTAGTGAGTCGCACTGAAGGCACCATCAGCGACATCATCCCATATGTTTTTTTCCTGGAGCGTGCCCTGCGAAGAGTGCTGGATCAGGCCGTAGATGAGCGTGAAGAGGAAGAGGAAGAGTTGTGGTCACCATCACCACCACCAGAAACAGCCTTACCATCAATTGCTGGACCTGCGGCAACACTGGAAGAGGAGTGTGAGGAAGAGGAGTCAGAGGAGGAATGTGGCTTTGAGGAGGAGGAACACCAACCACAGCAGGCATCCCAGGGTGCTCGTTGTCACCTATCTGGTACCCGTGGTGTTGTACGTGGCTGGGGGGAAGAACACACCTTCAATGACATCAGTGAGGACGAGGAATTGGACATGAGTAGCTCGGCATCCAACCTTGTCCAAATGGGGTCTTTCATGCTGTCATGCCTGTTGAGAGACCCTCGTATAAAAAGGCTGAAGGAGAACGACCTGTACTGGGTGGCCACGCTACTAGACCCCCGGTATAAGCAGAAAGTCTGTGACATGTTACCCAATTACCGGCAGTCGCAAAGGATGCAGCAGCTACAAAATAAGTTAAAAACTATGCTCTACACAGCGTATAAGGGTGATGTCACAGCACAACGGGAATCCAACAGGGGAAGAGGTGAAAGTAATCCTCCTCCTACCACCACAACCACGCCGGCAAGGACAGGACGCTTTACAGACGTCTTGTTGATGGAGGACATGCGGAGCTTTTTTAGTCCTATGCATCGCCACAGCCCTTCGGGGTCCACCCTCAGAGAACGACTCGACCGACAGGTAGCAGACTACCTTGCCTTAACTGCAGATATCGACACTCTGAGGAGCGATGAACCCCTTGACTACTGGGTGTGCAGGCTTGACCTGTGGCCTGAGCTATCCCAGTTTGCCATTGAACTTCTGGCCTGCCCCGCTTCAAGTGTGCTGTCAGAAAGGACCTTCAGCGCAGCAGGAGGTATTGTCACTGAGAAGAGAAGTCGCCTAGGTCAAAAAAGTCTTGATTACCTCACGTTTATTAAGATGAATGAGGCATGGATCCCGAAGGGACTGACAGTGGGGGATGCATTTGACTAAAAAAGGCCTGGTGATGACTGAGATGCCTTGGCCTAAAAATGGTCCACACGCTGCTGTATATAATCATTCTCTGCATGCCGGATGACTTACGTGACGTCTCCGCCACCAACTACGGTTCAAGCAGCAATGTTTTAGTGCACTTTCTGCCTTAAAACCTCAATTTTTCAGGCCGCTGCTACAGCAGCGGCTGCAACAATACCTACTTTTTCATGCATGTGTACATGCCTAATTTTTCTGGCCTCTGGTGCTACACTGTGGCTGCAAAAAAACAAAAAACAAAAAAAAAGGCACATACATGTGTCAATTCCCCTTCGTGATCGTTACCTTGTCGTGGTGAAGGGGCTTGCGTATCACAATGAAGCGATCACCTCTAGGATTGTGTTGGCACACCCCAGATGATAAGGTCGTTGCTTCATTGTGTACAGACCAAAAGCGATCCGCAGGATAATTTTTCATAAAAAAAAACATTCATTTTCTTTCATTCTTTCTGCGGAGCTGGGTATTTTTTGGCCGCGTTACTGAATGCTCATGAACAATGGCTGTAGGCTCATGCGTCCTTTTGCGGAGATGACAACCCTGGTGGTCAGTCGAACCCAAGGCAACATCATCGACCTCATCCCATATGCGTTTTTTCTGGAGCGTGCCCTGCGAAGAGTACTGGATCAGGCTGTAGATGAGCATGAAGAGGAAGAGTTGTGGTCCTCATCACCACCAGAAGCAGCCTTGTCGTTGTCAATTGCTGGACCTGTGGCAACGCAGAGAGAGGAGTCTGAAGAAGAGAAGTCAGAGGAGGAAGGTGGCTTTGAGGAGGTGGAATACCAGCCACAGCAGGCGTCCCAGGGGGCTTGTTCTCACCTTTCGGGGACCCTTGGTGTTGTATGTGGCTGGGTGGAGGAAGAGACCTTCAATGATGTCAGTGAGGACAAGGAACGGGACATGGCTAGCTTGGTATCCAACCTTGTGCAAATTGGGAGTTTGCGGTTGTGCAAATGGACTGACTGACTGTTAAACGGGGAGTTTGGTCTGTCAGAGTTTGGTCTGTCACTGTGAAGCGGGCAACGGGCGTAACCCTTACACTACTTGACCGATAAAACATCATACCTGATCGTATTCACACACTGGATGTTTTAGTGCTGGTTTACACTGCCGCTACCACTAAAGTAGCGTCGCTTCCAGTGCGACTTTGGCGCGACTTAGCGCGACTTTGGCGCGACCTCATCGCGAGGTGACTTTTTATTTGGCCAATCACAATATCATGTTTTGTTACTGTCACCTAATTTCCTTTTCCTGTTTTTTGTTTTACATATTTCCCCATGTGTGCAGTGTTGTCTGTGTCATAGCTCAACTGATAGGCATGTTTGCCTTGGCATATCATATTTCAGCTTGCCAGAAAGAAAAAAAGACAGCTGGAAAGACACTGCATTAGTTTTCTACTAAAAATCATAAGAAAAATGCTGTTTTTTTTGGGTTGTGGACATACTACAGAGCTGAAACTTGACAGGTACACTTTTTAGACCCCCCAGACACTAAATACAAAAAATGACATGCCTGCCTAAAAAAATGCCCGATAAATGCCTGCAAGAGAAAAAGACAGCCGCAGAGAAGCCGTATTCCTGAAAATATAAGAAAAATGCTGTTTTTTAGGGGTTCTGGACATGCTACAGATCTGAAACTTGACAGGTACACTTTTGTGACCCCCCAGACACTAAATACAAAAAATGACATGCCTGCCTAAAAAAATGCCCGATAAATGCCTGCAAGAGAAAAAGACAGCCGCAGAGAAGCCGTATTCCTGAAAATATAAGAAAAATGCTGTTTTTTAGGGGTTCTGGACATGCTACAGATCTGAAACTTGACAGGTACACTTTTGTGACCCCCCAGACACTAAATACAAAAAATGACATGCCTGCCTAAAAAAATGCCCGATAAATGCCTGCAAGAGAAAAAGACAGCCGCAGAGAAGCCGTATTCCTGAAAATATAAGAAAAATGCTGTTTTTTAGGGGTTCTGGACATGCTACAGATCTGAAACTTGACAGGTACACTTTTGTGACCCCCCAGACACTAAATACAAAAAATGACATGCCTGCCTAAAAAAATGCCCGATAAATGCCTGCAAGAGAAAAAGACAGCCGCAGAGAAGCCGTATTCCTGAAAATATAAGAAAAATGCTGTTTTTTAGGGGTTCTGGACATGCTACAGAGCTGAAACTTGACAGGTACACTTTTGTGACCCCCCAGACACTAAATACAAAAAATGACATGCCTGCCTAAAAAAATGCCCGATAAATGCCTGCAAGAGAAAAAGACAGCCGCAGAGAAGCCGTATTCCTGAAAATATAAGAAAAATGCTGTTTTTTAGGGGTTCTGGACATGCTACAGATCTGAAACTTGACAGGTACACTTTTGTGACCCCCCAGACACTAAATACAAAAAATGACATGCCTGCCTAAAAAAATGCCCGATAAATGCCTGCAAGAGAAAAAGACAGCCGCAGAGAAGCCGTATTCCTGAAAATATAAGAAAAATGCTGTTTTTTAGGGGTTCTGGACATGCTACAGAGCTGAAACTTGACAGGTACACTTTTGTGACCCCCCAGACACTAAATACAAAAAATGACATGCCTGCCTAAAAAAATGCCCGATAAATGCCTGCAAGAGAAAAAGCCAGCCGCAGAGAAGCCGTATTCCTGAAAATATAAGAAAAATGCTGTTTTTTAGGGGTTCTGGACATGCTACAGAGCTGAAACTTGACAGGTACACTTTTGTGACCCCCCAGACACTAAATACAAAAAATGACATGCCTGCCTAAAAAAATGCCCGATAAATGCCTGCAAGAGAAAAAGCCAGCCGCAGAGAAGCCGTATTCCTGAAAATATAAGAAAAATGCTGTTTTTTAGGGGTTCTGGACATGCTACAGAGCTGAAACTTGACAGGTACACTTTTTAGACCCCCCAGACACTAAATACAAAAAATGACATGCCTGCCTAAAAAAATGCCCGATAAATGCCTGCAAGAGAAAAAGCCAGCCGCAGAGAAGCCGTATTCCTGAAAATATAAGAAAAATGCTGTTTTTTAGGGGTTCTGGACATGCTACAGAGCTGAAACTTGACAGGTACACTTTTGTGACCCCCCAGACACTAAATACAAAAAATGACATGCCTGCCTATAAAAATGCCCGATAAATGCCTGCAAGAGAAAAAGCCAGCCGCAGAGAAGCCGTATTCCTGAAAATATAAGAAAAATGCTGTTTTTTAGGGGTTCTGGACATGCTACAGAGCTGAAACTTGACAGGTACACTTTTGTGACCCCCCAGACACTAAATACAAAAAATGACATGCCTGCCTAAAAAAATGCCCGATAAATGCCTGCAAGAGAAAAAGCCAGCCTCAGAGAAGCCGTATTCCTGAAAATATAAGAAAAATGCTGTTTTTTAGGGGTTCTGGACATGCTACAGAGCTGAAACTTGACAGGTACACTTTTGTGACCCCCCAGACACTAAATACAAAAAATGACATGCCTGCCTAAAAAAATGCCCGATAAATGCCTGCAAGAGAAAAAGCCAGACGCAGAGAAGCCGTATTCCTGAAAATATAAGAAAAATGCTGTTTTTTAGGGGTTCTGGACATGCTACAGAGCTGAAACTTGACAGGTACACTTTTGTGACCCCCCAGACACTAAATACAAAAAATGACATGCCTGCCTAAAAAAATGCCCGATAAATGCCTGCAAGAGAAAAAGCCAGCCGCAGAGAAGCCATATTCCTGAAAATATAAGAAAAATGCTGTTTTTTAGGGGTTCTGGACATGCTACAGAGCTGAAACTTCACAGGTACACTTTTTAGACCCCCCAGATGCTAAATCCAAAGAAATTTTTTATTTTTATTTTTTTTTAATTTTTCCAATAATTGGCTCTCTATCAAAAAATTATAATTTTTAAGAACTTTTTTTTGCGTGATCCCTCTCCGGCATGCCACAGTCCAGGTGTTAGTCCCCTTGAAACAACTTTTCCATCACTATTGTGGCCAGAAAGAGTCCCTGTGTGTTTTAAAATTCGCCTGCCTATTGAAGTCTATGGCGGTTCGCCGGTTCGCGAACATTTGCCGATGTTCGCGTTCGCCGTTCGCGAACCGCGAATTTTAGGTTCGCGACATCACTACTCAAATAGAGAAATTTCTTCTCACTTCCTCTCTATTTGACAGGCTGTTGAAAGAACTGACAGGGAAAATCTCCTCATTACCTGTTTATCTGTTAGGTGTCAGGAAGGACAGGCAAAGAGGGGATATCTCCCCAAAGGGGAAACAGACAGTAAATAAATCTAAAGTTTCTGTTACAGCAAGGAAGGTTTTTAACATTAGGTATGATTTTATTGTTCTTTGTGTCATTATTAACAATATCTCCCCTTACTTACAAAAGAACAGGAAGTGATTAAAAATCTCCTATAAGGGGACACAGCATGTAAAACCTGATAAAGGTTATAACCTTTCTCCCCACTCATTCCAAAGTATAAATAATGTCTGGCATTTGGGCATTGACCTGTTAATGTAATCAAGAGCACGAGCAATCTCAATTTCTGCTAATTAGTTATAGTGCTGACAGAAAATGTATATAGGCCAATGATGGATAATTGTAGCTTTCTTTTAATTCCTACTATTGCCAGAAGGATTTAAATGCTATGTATTCAATTAGTATTATTCCCTTAATATTAATATGTTATAAGGTACTTCATATTAAAAGTTGTCCACTGTAAAGGTTAGGTAAATTTACTTTGATATTATCTTTTACATTTATCAAATCAACTCTATGAAAACAAGCCCATGTATGGCAACCCTAATGTCTCAAAGCTTTTAAGTCCGGTGCAATAAGTCAACAGTCAACACACATGTGTTATTGTGCATTATGCCATACCTCAATAAGAATTGTGTTAAGGTAATTTATTAATTTGCGTGGGTTGCCAATGCCTTACAACGCTTTGGAAAAAAACACTTGCGCTATTTTTACTAATACAGCGCACCATAATATTCAGTAGTGAGTTACCAAGTTTTGTCGCATGTAACAAAGCAGGTGTAACAGAGGTTTGTTTGGGTACAATTAAAAAAAATACTACTACAATGAGATAATGCATGGTGTGCTTCTGTGCCTTGTGGTAATTGTTACAGACACATTCAGTCAAATTATTTTGAAACTGTTAGAACCTGAATGTAAAGTAAGAATAGAGTTAGAATCATCTCTTACCCATTAAAATGTAATTTATTTTACATTTAAAACTAAACCCATCCTTAATATTTAGTTGTTTTTTTTTTTTTTTTTTTTTAACATTTCACTTTTTCCTAACAGTGTGATTTTTTTTTCATCTGGAATTCCAGGCTATACCCAACTAGTTTCAAAAATGCTCCCTCCCCTCCTTAACACTTATGTTGACTAACCTGTGTAAGAAAGAGGTATATACTTACCTATTTTCAGACAGCTCCGGTCTGATTACGTGGTCTCATCTGTGTCAGCAAGTGGTAGCTGCAGGGGTGAGGAAGGATTGCCAACAACAGATGGGCCACAGGAGCCTATGGGTGATGTCACTGCTCTCAGGCATTACCAGTCATTGTCGAGGGTTCTCTCTTCTCCCCTGTACCTGGCCGTTTCTGGCTGACACAGGGGAGATCACATGACCAGACTGGAGTGGGCTGAAAATAGGTATATAAATCTTTCTTACACAGGTTAGTCAGCATATATGTTAGGAGGGGGAAGGAGCATTTTAAGATTAGTTAGGTATAGCCTGGAATTCCACTATAACTGTTAAATGCTTAGACATACTCAAATGGTATTAAACTTGTGAACATGTGGTCAGGCTATGGAAATTCAAATATTTTCATGTACTTAACAAACAGCAAAGGAGCTTTAAAATAAAACTTTACTGACCTGTATATCTTCAGGCACTGTGGAGAAATGTATCCTCAAAGTTCTGCTGAAGTAGAGAAGCCATGTCTGTAACTCAACTTCTCCAGCAGTAATTTGACAGCTTTCTAGTCTCTAATGACGTAAATGCAGAGCAGGAATTCTCGAAGGTAGTGCTGAGTGAGTTCAGCTGGCAGAGGCCTCTTTAACTTGGGCAAATATGTGCCCAAAACAGATTCCAGTGGCCAGAACCATCAGTATATGCAAACAGCTGGAGTAGCTCAGCCCGAACAAAGCAATTAAAAGGCTAAGAGGAACCGTTGATTTTTCAAAGTATCTGCATAACCAGTGATTACCTGCACCTAAGGACAGATTAGCGATCCTGAATGTAGTCCGATACATCCAGAGTCGCTCATTCATCCCTCACTGCAGATAACCGCTGTTTGTATGGATACATGCGAGCAGCAACGGTTCCTCTCAGCCCATCACTGTTTTGTACAGGCTGAACAGTCAGACTCATGACTGTTCACATACACCTGTGATCACAGCCACAAGATTCTGCTGATTCTTGCCACTGGAATCCTCTGTATGCGCATAATTGCCCATGGGAAGGAGACCTTGAATGAGAATGACTGTAGTAACTCTGCTCTGAACTTTAGGGATGAATTGCTTCACTACCTACCACTGCTATAGATGTCAGAGAAGGCTTGTTTTAAAGTTTGTTTACTGCTTGATAACAGTAGGTAAATATTGGAAGGTTCCTAGCCTATCCACATGTTCACTTTAAACTTAGTACCAAATTAGGATGTTTAAGCATTTACTAGCCAACCAGGCAGAAGTAGATAAAAAGGTAAAAAAAAAAAAATCAACATATTAAAGGGTTGTTTTGTATTATGTAAATCACTTTACATTTTTATAGGTAAGACATGATTCTATCTTTGTTTCTGTTACTTTATATTCTGTTTTTTTTTTTTTTTTAAGCTTCAAAGTACCTTGGCTTTATGTGTCAATGACTCATTTTCTAAATTCTTTGTACAAACAAAACCATGGGAGATGTCAAGATGCGTCAATGGGTGTGAGCAACCCTGAAGGTGTTTTTTGGGATGAGTAAGATCAAACAAAGTGTAAATTTCAAATTTTTTTATCTAAAAAATCTGTTGTAATTTATCTACTGGTATGCTTAATTTTCAATAAAGCTAATCTTTAAATATTTCATGAGTACCAGCTTTGGGTTAGGATAAAATAAAATAAACAGCCATTATATTGCGAACACAAAGTCAACATGAGTAACCTATGTGAAGTATTTCAAAACTGGGCAGGTCAAGCAGAAAAAAAATCAACCAAAGAATTGTGAAAAAGAAGTAGGTGAGTGAAGCCCAAGACTTTAGTAAAAAAAAAAAAAAAAAAAAAAAAATTTAAAAAGGAGATCAGCACATAAAGAAAAAAAAAAAGGCTTTTCTGCAATATTCACATCCTCTCCAGTACTGTACCCCGCTAATTCATCTTTCTGCAAACTTATGAAGTGTCCTCTTGTAGGTCAATTGACACCTACTTTCCTCCTATCCACTGCCTGGGCTACAATGTTCCTGGACAGCGCATTGCTTACACATCATTTCTTAGCTTGGCACAGTCCAGGAGTGAGGACCAATAGAGAAGAGAAGAATTTGGACCTGAACCTTGACTTCCCTTTGAATATTATAGAACCAATGGAAAACACCAAGGAAGTAGGTAGTTCAAAAAAACATTTAATAGGTAGTGGAAGGAGGAGAACATCCAGCATTTATGTTGTTTTAGCCTCTGTCTGGCCTGGCAAGAGAAGCAACGGAAATTAAAAAGGCCAGTGATTCCCAAACTCTACATATGCTCAGCTTAGTATAGCCTTTTCAACCCTGGCAGCTAGAAGAAGCTTGGTGTTTGTTAAAAAAACCAAGAGATGCACTAGTACATTAAACACACGAAGCACCTGAATCATAAAAGTGTTAAAAGCAATAACCTTAGGGGTTAATGTAGGAAACACCCTGTGTATTTATAAAATACCACTTTTAGAGCAAGCAAGCATTTTATTTTAAATTAAAGGGTTTGTAAAAGCTTTTTTTTTTTCTAAAATAGCAAACATATTATTGTTATTGGTAGTGGCCCCAAACCCCTTCTAGGGTCTCCCGCTGGTGCTCTAGGCTCATCCTCTTCTTTTTTTGCCCCCCATAGTAAACTGCTTGCTATAGAGGCACACCTGCAGGCTAAATCCTGAGCTGGGCTGTGTATTTCTATTGGCACACACAGCGACAGCTAAGCTGTGGACTTTCACTGCACTGACTGTTGATCTTGAACAACCACACCGGGAGCATAGGAACACCACAGGGGCTTATGAGTTCAGCGGGGCTGAACAGTGCTGAACATGAGAGGCAAAACAGTAAAAGGTGGAGCGACGGTAAAGTCACCCAAAGTGAGTGCTAGCCCTGGAACAAACAAAAAATACATGACGCAAGAAGATGGCCTAGATAAACAGGTTCCAGAGAAACAAACAATCTGTGTAAGACAAAAAGAAAAAAGTGTAAGAAAAAAGTGGACAGAAAAGACCGTCATCTGACATAAACACCACAGGGCAGTTAAGATTGGAGCAGGATCTGGAGAGTGACCCGGAGCAAAACCCCACAGTGGAACAAGGGGTGAATATCCAATTGCCCACAAAGGGGGAAATGGTCACTATGTTTGCTGCGTTAGAAAAGTCTTTACAAACAGAAATTACAACAATACAGTACATAATGACCTGGGCCACTTACTTTTGCATGTGGAAGAAATGGAGAAAAGACAAGAAAGTTACATATAAATAATAAACAAATTAAAAAAAGAGATGAAGGACCTAAAAACGGAACAGAGAAACCTGGCATATAAATTGGAAGACCAATAAAACCGGAACAGAAGGAAGAACCTAAGAATTAGAGGCCTACCCAAACCAACACATGGAGAGGATTTAGCAGAGAAAATGAGGATAATACTTAATCCAATTCTGGAGAGAGGAGAAGCTGAACAGATAAAAAATTGGAATGAGTACACCGGGTTAAAAGTTCAAAAGGCGCACCAGAAGAAGCACCACAAGATGTACATATAAGATTCCAGAATTATTCAGAAAAAGTCCAAATCTGGGAGGGTCTGAAAAGAAAAACATCCATAAAATATGAAGGTGCTAATATTAAGATCTTTACAGATCTGTTTCGGGACACACTAAGAAGAAGGAGACTAATGAAATCACTCCTGGAGTTTATGCAAAACCATGGAGTATGGTACAACTGGAGCTTTCCAGACTGATTGGCCGGAAGGAAGGCCATACGGCAAGATTAAGATTTCCAAAATACCTGCAGGGCTTCTGTAAAAAACTAGAAATTCCATTACTAAATATCCAAGGCTGGTCCGAATATATGACAGAAGAAATAATACTAGAGGAAGAACAGTGGCAAAAGGCATAGAAGAAAATAAAATTGAACTATAAAGCTGAATAAAGATAGATATAGGTAGAAAGGAGTAGTGGGGGGGGGGGAGCTGGCAGGCAGGGGGGGGGAACAGGATAGTGCAAGGGACTTAAGGATGGGAAACCTAGTTGGGCCCTGAACTTTTTCTCCCGAACCAGGGAGAATGAGCTCTACAAGCGCATTGGATAGAGCACCACAGAGAGGTATAGGAGTAGATGGGTAAGGAGTGCCCAACAGGGGTACTATTGATTACTCCAGGACCATTAGTTGGTCAATCTTACACCATGTTAAGTATAGCAGCAGGATGGTGGGGGGAGGAGGAAGGGAGGTAATGGGGGTAAAGGGAGGGGAGTAGCGGGTTTAGGAGGGGGAAGTTAAGAAGAAGAAAACTGTGTGCAAAATTGGTAAAACTACTGGTTGATGTTATCTCCTCTTCTAACCCCTGGTCCAAGCCTACTCATATAATCTTAAGGAAAAGGCCATGTTTCCGCACTAGATGTAGATCGAAAGTGGAGGAAAAGGGAGATAGAATACAAGAGGAGGGAGGAGGAGGAGAGACAACAAATACCCTAAACTTTGTAACATATAATGTAAGAGGATTAAATACGGCAACTAAAAGGCACAAGGTTTTAGAAGAACTCAGGTATTACTCTGCTAGTATAATATTTCTACAGGAGAAACATAAAACACAAGATACAAATGTGAAATTATACTCAAAATATTACCCAATATGGTTTTATGGAGACTCAGCATCTAAGAGAGCAAAGGGAGTAGCAATTGGTATGGCAAGGAATGTTAGGCTTTCTTTGGAAGACAGGTTGGTTGACCCAGAGGGACGGTATATATTCTTGAAGGGAAAAATGCAGGGAATGGAATGCAGGGTGGCAAACATATACTGCCCAAACAAAAACTCGAGGGCTCATTTGAAAATAATATTAGAAAAGTTGATGCAGTTTAAAAAAGTAAACTGATCCTGACAGGAGATAGACCCACACTTGGACTGTACATCTTGTGCACAGGAAATTGTTTCACTGTCAAATGGTAGATGTATGGAGAACTCAACACCCCAGAGAAAGGGACTACTCATTCCACTCCCCTGTGCACGGGATGTACTCAAGACTAGGCTACATCATGATTGAACATAAAATGTTGGAATCAGTCATCAGAACCTCAGTAGAAATTATGACATTTTCAGATCATGCTCCAGTAATCATGAAAAAAAGACTGAATGGACCTCAGAAGACCACAGATATTTGGAGGCTTAATGAAGAACTGATACAAGATGTAGCAGTATAGGAAAAATAGGAAAATAATTGGATCCGTACTTTAACCGCAATGAAACCCCAGACATATCAGAAGCGACAGTGTGGGAAGCTCATAGGGCATACATCAGGGGCGTATTGATACTGATAGGCTCTAAGAAGAAAAGGGAAAGAGCTAGTAATACAAATAGACTAATAACAGAAATACATGAGCTAGAACAAGAACACAAAAAAATTTAGAAGTGGAGACACAACAAGCCCTAGTAATAAAAAGGGATGAATTAAAAGAGCTAATGGAAGAAGAGACAAGACGGGTCTTTAGCAGAGTCGCCAGAGATAGATATAACTGGCGGAAATAAGCCAGGGAAATATTTAGCAAGAACTCAAAAGCATAAACAATCGATCAACTGTATTGAAAAAATAAAAAAATAATAGAGGAGAAATGGTATATTCAACAACAGAAATAGCTAATGCATTCCACAGCTAATATGGTGCTTTATATAAAGTGAGGCAAAAGGGGTCACATGAAGATGAACAAAAGAGAAAACAAAAGATGCAAGCATTTATAAAGGAGGCAAAACTACCTAGAATAACAATAGAACAACCTTGAGGTACCAATCTCACAGGAGGAGATAGGGGTTGCATTAAAAAAAACTCAGCAATAGGGAAGAGCCCAGGATTCCTTTGCTAAACGAGATAAAAGTAGACATTAAAAAACTTTCAATGCGACCTCTATCCTGGATGGGACAAATAAATATGGTTAAGATGGGGGGGGGGCACCAGACATTAAAAGATACTATAACGCAGTTAAAGTATCACGAATGATAGAATGGACAAAAATAAATTCTGATAAAAGATGGGTCAAGATAGAGTCCACAATAAGCAGCACACAGTTAAATAAAATATTTGGATTCCACCCCAATGTAGGGACACACGTGACCTTACACACAAAATGACTAGAGTAGTATATAAAATATGGGACAGAAAACACAGACAATGGGAATACAATTTGCCACTGCTATCACTGGATGGCACAAGATACTTTGCACCTGGGAATGAGACACACTTTGGCAATTGAATCAAAAATACACAGTTAAAAGATAGAACACGGGGGGGGGGGGGGGGGGAGATAAGATCATATCACAAGCTTAAAACTAGTGGGTGAAACATGTCCCTGAATGAATGGAGCTCCTCTCAGTTAAAGCACTTTGTGGGATCTCTACCACAACCAAATAGATCCGAGAAGAACCTAAACCTAGTGGAAAAACTATGTAACCCACAAACAAAAGTTAAACATAGCATATCCCAGATATATAAAATGCTAATATAAATGGCGGGTCTGAGGAGACCTCAATTCATAGAGACATGGGAAAAGGAGTTAGGAACATGATTAAAAGAACAAGAAGTAAATGTATTGTAGAAAACTGCCCATGATTATGCGGTCAATGTAAATACCATTGAAATGAACTATAAATGTCTATTGAGATGGTATATAACACCCGTAAAAGTGCAGAAATGTCAACCAGATAGGTCCCCTCTATGTTGGAGGGGCTGTGGCATGTTGGCTACGATGGCCTACATCTGGTGGGACTGCCCTAAGATCCGCAATTATTGTCAGAAGGTGCAACAATACATCAAGGAAATCACAGGAGTAGATATTACCGATGACCCGTGGGTTTGTCTATTTCATAAAACTGGTAAATCAAACAAAAAAATTATAAAAGCATGATTGTCCCTAACTTATTAAACACAGCAAAGGGGGAAATTAAAAAAAAAAAAATTGTTAGAACCTGAAAGCCCTACAATTAGAATTTGGTGTAAAAGAGCTGAGTATATCTACAATATGGAGTACCTGGGAAGCAGAGAGGAAGATCAGATGGAGAGTTTCTCAAATAAATGGGTTAAGTGGGCAGAGTTTAGTAAGACAAGTAAATATTTAGTAATTTGGATGGACTAGGGTACGTGGGGGGGAACATGGGTAGATTAAGAAGAAAGGGGGGGGGTGGTATAATAGATGAATAGACGAGTATTTCCGATTGGAAGGGGAAGTGGGAGGGAACCTGGGAGGAAGGGGGATTTGGGCAATGGTTGTAATAAGACTGCTGAAGTGTATTTGTATTTTTGTATTTGAAATTCAATAAAATTATACATTTTGATAATAAAAATAAATTACATTGGTAGTGTTTCTTTAAGCTAATAAAAACAGTCAAAGTAAATAGAGCTTTCTGCAAAATAACAGGTTGGTATTTATCTCCACTCTCTGTGAAAACCTCAAATTATGGCTACCGCTTGGCATATAGCCAGTTCAGCAATATTTCTGTTATCATTTGCTGAAATCCATTTAGCATTTCCCAAAAATGACATTGTATAAAAGCTTTTATTGGGAAGTTCTCATAGTTCATAGTGAGCTGTTTGTCAGTAATGCATCTCCATCCTTGACACCCCGGTATTGTTATCTATGGTGCTATTACAATGTAATATTTGTTAATAGACACACATCAGCTTGTCCTAATTCCAATAAAATAACATCATGATAATAATATATACAACATGGTTAATTGTTTCAAGGCTTTATTTGAAAGTTATTTTGAAATCTGGCCAAAAATCTTCAACGAAATTCTAAATAGTGGGTCTTCCAATGGGGCACTATTTGCTCACAATCTTTACAGTGGGCCTGGTACCTAGTTATTTTAGAAAATATAGGCTTTCTATACATTATGCGGCAGTAAACACTTAGCTGCCGATTGGAAACAGCCCAATAGATAAAATAGATTTTATTAAAAGTGCTAAAAAGTCTCCCAAAATAAAGAATGCCTCAAATTATTTTAATTGAGGCCACAATAAAAACATAGGGCCCATTGGCACTGGTAAAAGCCTGTATCATTTCCTGACTGCAATTAATATGCCAGTTCCCATGCCAGGAGTTGTGCATGGACAACCTTCAGCCAAGGGAATTGGAAACCTACCCTGAGCTCTGGTTCACACTACATGACCAAAGGGCCTTTGGACAGGGAATACACCACTATTATGCAACAGAGTAGTCTAAGACACTCAACACAGTGGTTCCAGGCTGGGTATGTCAGAGAATACCTACCCACCTGACTCAAACACAGTGAGGTCACAGGTTTCCCTAGCGCATGGTCTAGACAGGAGACCAGTCACCACCTACAGGCAAGGCAACACTACTTCTCCTGACTACCACTAGGCTCCTGCCTGTTTGCACACCCAGGTAAAGGCTACTGGATTGATGATGCTCAGTCTGCTACTTGCTGGTAGTTTTTTTTTACTTGGGTTACTTGGTTCAATCAGACATGGTTGATTCTATGCAGCCATATGCCCACTGCATGGGTCTAACTCTTACAGAGTACTTTAGCTTCCTGCTGAGTATGACCTTCTCACCTGCTCAAATTGAAGGAATTATTACATTTCAGGAGCAGGGATCCAAGATCCTTTCATGATGGCACCAGGCTCCTGAAGTTCTCTATAGAATGTTTCTGCAAACATAGAACCTATGGACATGGAAAGCCTTACAGCTTCTTTATACAACAAAGAAGAAAAGTTTTGTAATGCTTCGTACTCTTGGACGGCTTTTTCGCGCTCCTCTGCAAGAGCTGTTACGTCCCTCCGAGTAGAGCTGCCTTACAATACATGAGGAATACCCCATGGCTTGTCCTTTGGGATCGGATTGTAAAGTGCATCTATGGCCCAACTGCAATGTGTGCACTACTACTGTATAATAGTCTGGCTTTCCCTCCCTCCTCCCCACCTTTTTTTTCCATATTCTCTTTCGCCTCACTTCGTCTTTCCTTTTTTTTTTTCTCTCCTTTTCTTTTTACCTTAATCTGGAAAATCTTGGAAAGTAGCAACTTACAAACACTGGTAACATGCAGGCACAGGAGATATCTGCCATTTCCTTGTGAGACTTTTACCCCACAGTTGTTTATTGCTGTTTATCACTTTACATGTATACTATTGATCTTCCCTGATGCAGTATGAATTATTTCTATGTGTGCAAGTTGGTTTGAACTCTCATTTGCACCTGAGATACTTTGCTCTGTCACTAATTGTATGCCTTTATATTTCCCTAAATAAAGAATTAAAAAAAGAATGATCACATCACAGCGGAGAAGTACAATGCCACATGGCTGACGAAGGGGTCTTAAGGGGCCTACAAACATTGCATATTTCCACTGTAATGTGATCAGTCTGGAATAAAACTTTTGGACTCGATTTGAAGGCAAAAATGTACACTGATCTGTCAGGTTTTCCAGTCTCCAAGTGGCAGCACCCACTATCCTCAAGCCCACTCCAGGAATGTATGCAATAGAAATATTGGCAATGGTTTATAGCTTTGTGGTATAAACCAATACGTGGATAGTGCCGTGGTGTTTTCCCGGGGGGGAAAGCCTATTTGAGATAGTCTACATTATTGAAGATACAATGCCCAAAACTCCCACAGGGACCTGGACACTGTTCACCCCAATACTTGCTTCCTTAGTATACTAACACGGAGACATGGAGTACTACACTAACATGGAGACCCCTAGAGGGTTAAAACTAAATGATGTCCCAGACCCAACATGGGCACCAAAGGGGTCCTACAATTGTTTTTTGCACAAAGAGAATTTTGTACCATTGCTTTTCATGTACTGCTGAAAAAACACAAAAAATTGCACCATTGCATATTAAATGTGTGCTTTAAATTTGAATTATATATAATAAATTTTTAAGAACAGTAGTGTAAATGAGGCCTAAAGCCTGGTACACATCACTAGTCTTTTTATGTTCAACCCAGGTTGAAGGAAAAAAAACTGACAGCTCCGGCCACTGTACTATCGATCAAATGTTAGTACAGCAATCTTCCCTGCTGTTCTTTTGTGCTCTGACAGGGGGTGGCCACCCTCCAGAACCCATTGGCTGAGAGTCCACCATTGACTAAAAGAGCTGATTGGGAGCTGGTTGGCTGCTGGATTTCCAGCACTTTCTTCTGACAGAAGCTGGTCAAACGGGGCATGGCTTCTGTCGGACGAGCTGCCATACACATGGGCCAAATGTGTACTAGGCTTAACTAGTAAAATGTTAAACTCCATCACGGACTGTGGAAAATTTTGCATTTAATTTGGAAATGATGGACCCAGAGTCTGGAGGAAGAGTGGAGAGGCACAGAATTCATGTTGCATGAGATGCAGTCTGAAGTTTCCACAGTCAGGGATGATTTGGGGGGACATGTCATCTGCTGGTGTTGGTCCACTGTGTTTTATCAAGTCCAAAGTTAGCTCAGCCCTCTACCAGGAAGATCACTTCATGCTTCCCTCTGCTGACCAGCTTCATGGAGATGCTGATTTCACTTTCCAGCAGGACTTGGCACCTGCCTATCCTGCCAAAAGTACCAATACCTGGTTTAATGATCATGGTAGCTTGATTGGCCAGCAAACTCGCCTGACCTAAGCCCGATAGAGAATCTGTGGGGTCAAGAGGAAGATGAGAGACACCCGACCCAACAATGCAGACGAGCTGAAGGCCGCTATCAAAGCAACCTGGACTTCCATAACACCTCAGCAGTGCCACAGGCTCATCGACTCCATATAACGCCGCATTGATGATGTAATTCATGCAAATGGAGCCCTGACCAAGTATTGAAATCCGACTTTGAAAAAGGAGCTCGCACTGGTTTCCCACCACAGTGCGCACGCTCGGAAACGCGTCAGTAATTACACCGGAAGATCCTGTGGACGAGCATCACGGCCACCGCGCGGCCCAAGCCTCCATCTCACTGCGATTTCACCCTGCTGTCCAAGCCTCCATCTCACTGCCGTGACACCCCCCACTTCCTGCTGGACAGGAAGAGGAAGAGAGGAGATGATTACAGACCCACAGTGATGACTCCAAGCCCCAGCCTCCACATGGACACCGGAAGGACCCATCTTGTTTGCTTATACTTACCTTGATGTAAGTTTTTATTACTTGTTTGCCATATTAAATCACAGTCTTAAAGTGGAGTTCCACCCTAAAATGATACTTACCTCCATCTTCTCGCTCCGGGTCACCTGAAAAACAAATGGATAATCGCATTTTTTTTTTTTTTTTTTACTTACCTCGTAGAGAAGAAAATATACTTACCATATTACTTCCTTCTTCCTCCCCTCGGCGGCCACGGCCCGTCGTCACTTCCTGGTTTTGCAATGATTCCTGGGAGCTGAACGTCATCGCTCCCAGGAATCATTGCGCCTGCACCGGCCCCGACGTCAGTTCCGGGGCGCGCGCGTCATTCCCTTCTAAACAGCTTCTGGGCATGCCCAGAAGCTGTGGAGGGATGACGCGCGTGCACAGTGACAGCGGGGCCGGTGCAGTGCATCGTGGGACCGAAGAAGACGGAAGAGGATGCAGAAGAGGATCGTGCTGGCTTCAAGCTGCCCACACCTGAGATGGCAGCGCTGGACAATACTTTTTCAAGGTAAGTATTTGTCCTAAAAGGTAAGTGCAACCCGGGACAGATCAGAGGCTAGCCGTTGTGGAATGCACTAGCCCTGACTGTCCCGGGGGGTATTTTTATTAAAAAAAAGTATTCCAGGGTGGAACTCCGCTTTAACTCAGAGGCGCCTGTTTTCTCTTTTGTTTGTTGCATGTTTGGAGATCGCTTCTGCTCCCCAACAGGCTGGCCCTGAGCATCCAGACTATTTCCTCATCTCACCTTAAGACTTTATCATAGCCTTGATGTGCTATTATATGGACTATCGTTTTTATGTAGTGCTAACAGCTTGCGCCACTTGTTCCATTTCTTGCAAGTATTGAGTGCCTACTATACTGTACATGGACATACTTTTTAGTAAGCCAACATTTCTGTATTGAAAATCCTTTTTTTATTGGTTTTATGTAATATTCACATTTTTTGAGATAATGAATCTTGGGTTTTCACTAGCTGTAAGCCATAATCATAAAAAGTAAAAGAAAGGAATGTTTGAAATATATCACTCTGTGTGTAATGCAACTATGTAAAAATATACGAGTTTTACTTTTTGATTGAATTACTGAAATAAATTAACTTTTGATGATATTCTAATTTTATGAGATGCCCCTGTATATCCTGATAAGTAAACAGCCTCTATTTTATTTAGTACATAAACCAAACTTACTACCACAATATTAGTAACACATAACGTAGCTGAACATCACATTTTCCAGTGAACTTCAACAGAAACATAGAGTCCAGGCCTTAGTATACAAATGTGGGCCTTTGCGTAGAGAAGCTCTAAGAAATACATGCGTTAGTGGGATCAAAGAACTTACCATAATCGTGTGGTTTGGAAATTTGGCATGGACAGTCTTCACAAATTCTACAAAGTGTTCTGAATAACCATTAGCTACATCCAGGCAAATGTATTTGATAAGAGGAATGGCTTCCAGGATTCTGCTTAGTTTATCCAGGTCTGCTTGGCTACTGCCAGAACTGGCTGCTACATGCTGCAAGAGAACCACATTAAGACTGTAAACAAAAGGAGAAAGAGAACAGAGAAAATAGTAGACTACAACCAACAAATAAAGCGAGTTCCACAAAGAATGTTAGCTCCACAAAAACTAGAAAGTGGCTCCATGGATTACAAACCCCTGGCACCTTTAATTTAGTGTTTAGTATTATACTAAAATCAAACATTTATTATATTGCAGCTTATCAATTCTTAGATGTGATGGCTCCATTCGTTTTCTAATTTAGGCATTTTTTCCTTTATTTTCACCTGCTGATCTGGCTAGCAAGTCAGTTGTTTTTTCAACAGAACAAGCTCTCCTGCAAACGTAGTAGTTAGAGGTTTGAGACAAACCATTTACTACTGACAGAGCTTTCGATGATCAGCTTTTATTTATTTATGTAAAACCTTTATCCCAAAATCAAAAAACTTTGCTATCGCTGCTTATGTAGCTACAGTGAGAGCTGGAGTTTGGCTTAAATTTTTTAGTGGATCTAAATCTGCTAGTACATCCAACACTCCCCTTCCCCCAGACTGACAATTCTGCTGTCCAAAGGTGCCCCCTGTGCTACTTCATTTAGAGAGAAGGTACTCTAATACATAAAGTATATAATTGGCCAGATCACCAGGTGAAAAGAAGGAAAAATAAAACGAATGCAGCCACCACATCTAAGGATTGGTAAGCTGCAATATATTGCATTTTTTTGGGGGGTTTAATATCGTTTTAAGGCTGTTGCTTGGGAGTTTCTTGTGCTAGGCAGTCTTGAGCTTTCTTTTTTTTCTGTTTCAGGTCACTCTTGTTAGCTTTCACTAGGCAGGATGTCACCTAACAGGTGTCACCAGTTAGAACTGATAGGCTCCTCTCAGTTTGGATTGCTCCTGGACTTTCGGAGTGAAAATTTAGCAACCAATAATGGATCCAACTCACCATGATACACTTTCTCTTTTGAGGCTCCTGTTAGCAGATAGATTTTTAATTAAGCTAAGGTGTCCCAACCTACCCCTCTTAGTCAGGAATATCCTTTGTTGGGGGTATTGTCGCCCACATTTGTGGGTGGACACAGGTTAAATATTTTAATGGACTGGTTATGTTTAGCCTAAGCCTTGATGACAGAGCTTTTGGTGTTTGACTATTGTTTGATTATAAATTTTCCTAACCTTCCTAATTTTTCACCTGCATAAGATGTGCATTGATCATGTCGTTTCATGGTGTCATTTGTTGCCTTGTACACACAACCTATAGTACAGTAAATCTTCACATTCCTATGTCAGAAATTTCTGCTTGTGTTTAAATATGAGGCATGTGGCATGGCACTGTAAAGGTTAATGAGGTTGTAAACCTCAGAAAGAATAAAATTTAAAAAAAATTATGAAATACTTACCTTAGAATGAAGCCCCCGCAGTGCCGCCCACTCACCGGTAACATGGCAGACATGTTCGGCTGTCCTGCTTCCTGGTTTGTGTCTTCCGGCCATCTGATTGCCCGGAGGCGCAATGACATCACTCCTGCGCTCCTGCACTCCGCCGTTCACAGCACAGGGCTGTGAAGGAATGGCACGGATGTCCGTTCCTTCAGAGCGCATGCGCCAATGACGTCATCGGCTGCATGCAATGTAAATATCTCCTAAACGGTGCAAGTTTAGGAGATATTTACACTACCTACAGGTAAGCCTTATTATAGGGTTTACCTATAGGTACAAGTTATTAAGGTAGGTTTACAACCACTTTAATGTATGACCTCTGTCTGTAGTCTAAGAACTGACATTTCCTGTAAAGAAACTACACATCCCATAATCCTTGAGTCTCTCAGTCTAGTGCACTGCAGGTGAGAACTACACAGTTGCAAAGTTGCATGTTCCTCTGGTAAATAGGGACAGGTTACCTGCAGTAATACATGGATTTAGAGGAATTCGATCATGACACGACAAACTGAAACCATGGCACATAAGCCCATAATTACAAGGTAAGATAAACAAACAACACAGGAAATATATGTAGCACCCTCTAGTGTGTGCTAGTTGAAGTGTGAGCAGGAAAAAGCATTTCTGGTCCAGGAATAAACCTGAGTCATTAAATATTTGCCAGAGTTATTAAAGGCCAGGGCTGGATGACTCTACCTGGCGGCCCTCTGGTGCCTCCCCCTGATATCTGGAAAGCTGGAGAACATTCTAGAACTAGTGGGTGGAGGTGAGGAGGAGCTGCCTTGACTATTAATGGGCTCTTAGCCAATCCCTAGGAGAGGGCCTGGCAGGGAACTGGGATAACCTCATAAACAGACATGGGCCATGCCAGCAAGGGAGTCGGGTGAAAGATGGAGAGGCCATGCTAAAGAGAGGCTGTCGGTGGCCCTTGAGGGACCCCCACCGGTGGGGGGTTTACCTCGGGATGGAACTCGGGAGGTTGGCCTGGAAGGATCCCACCACAAGAAGCAGTTGGAGGAATTCATGTTGGAGGGGCAGCAGGAGAAAGCAAGGTGAGACAGTGAGTAGATCAACACGGGGCAGGGACAGACAAGGGGAGAGACTATTATTTGTAGCAGATCTCTCTTAAAGACCGCTTTGTGCCAAGTCTTTATCCTACCTTACCCCGGGGAATCTCCATGTATATGTAACACACTCTAGTGTGTGCTACTAGAAGTTTAGTATAGGGAAATTAACTCTATCTCATGCTGTAAACTTGTGAGTCTAAATTGGGTCAGGGTTACTAGAGGACAGGGCTGGATGATCCTGGAAGCTCTCTGGTGCCCTCCTCCCTGGTGTCTGGAGGGTTAGAGAACCTCCTAGAATTAAGGGGTTAGGAGGAGCTGCCATAAATATTTATGGGGCTCCATCCAATCCTCAGAGGTGGGCTGGCAGGGGTTTGGGATAACCCCATAAATAGACATGGGCCATGCCAGCAAGGGAAGTCGGTGGAAGACGGAAATGGAGTGTTGAGGAGAGGCTGTCAGTGGACCTGGAGGAAACCCCTGCCGGGGAGGGGTGCTCAGGAAGGCAAGCCTGGAAGGATCCAGACACTGGAGGCTGTAGAAGGATCCATGCCAGAGAGGCAAAGGGAAGGAGCAAGGAGAGACAGTGAGTAGCTCATCACAAAGCAGGGACAAACAAGGGAAGAGGCTGCCATCTTCAGCAGGCCTTTCTTTAAGACTGCATAGTGCCAAGTCTCCATTTAACCTTGCCCTGGGAGATCTCCAGGTGTGTGTGCCAGTTGGGCAGGATGGGGGCAGAAAGTCAGTCAGGAGGACTGGGAGAAGACTAGCCAGAAGTGGCTGGTGACAGCCAGGTAGGCTAGCATTTTTCTGCAAGCAAGTGGATCTGGGATCAGTGGCCACAGGGAAACAGAAGGAGGAAAGTCATGCTGTTTACTCACTATACTACTTTGTCAAGGGTCTGAGCGTTCCTGTCTGTAATGGCCTTTGCTGAACTGACATAAAGAGACTGTTAGTTCCCCCAAGAGTGAGCAGCAGGAGCTGTACTGGAAACCAAGTTTGTGCAGGAGGAAGGAAAAGTGGACTTTTGTAAATAATTTGGCATCCCATAATTCCCTACCCCATCAAAGTTATCAACCCCTAATAAAACATCAAAATCAAGCAAAGACCATTTTCTGCATTGGAGTATGTGATGGAAATGCTATGTGACTGGCTGTGTAGCAGGGGGAACCTGGGACACTAGTGACTCCTACAGGGTAGTGCTACATATATGTGGCAGTCAGGAGGATTAAGAAGGAAAACAGCCAGGTGCTGCTGGTGGCAGCCAGGTGGGCTAGCATTTCTGCAAGCAAGTGGAACTGGGATCAGTGGCCACAGGAAAGCAGAAGGAAGTGTGTTTGCTGTTCATTCCAGCTGTAACAAAAGGGGCTGCAAGTCCCTGCCTGTAATGGGCCTTTATTGAACTAGCTGAAACTGTTAAATACCTTGGGAGTGTATCATCAGGAGTTGTACTTAACTGAACCAAGTGTGTGCAGAAAAAAGGAACAAGAGGATTCTTTGTAAATAGGGAGGAAGTTGTCCCTTGTTCTGTGTTCTGGACATTTTTCTTTTTTTTTTTTTTTTTAACTTTTTTACGTTCAATACTTTTTTATTAGGTTTTTTAAGAAATGCAAATGTTCACAAATTGCGGACGCAGCCGCCAAATGTACACTATATTAAAAAAAAAAAGTACTGGGATGCCTGTACTTACCATGTGTTACCTTAAAATAAAGTATTGGAAAAAAAAAGAAGCATTCACAGGTCAGGCCAATCAAGTTCCTCCACCCCAAACTCACTCATCCATATCTTTTTTGACCTTGCTTTGTGCACCGGTGCGTAGTCATGTTGCAACAGGAAGGGGCCATCCCCAAACTGTTCCCACAAAATTGGGAGCATGAAATTGTTGAAAATGTCTCTCTATGCTGACGCCTTAAGAGTCACCTTCACTGGAACTAAGAGGCCAAGCCCAACTCATGAAAAACAACCCCACACCATAATCCCCCCTCCACCAAATGATTTGGACCATTGCACATACAAGGTCCATAAAGACATGGAGTTTGGGGTGGAGGAACTTGACTGTCCTGCACAGAGTCCTGACCTCAACCTGACAGAACACTTTTGGGATAAATTATAGCGGAGACTGTGAACCAGGTCTTCTTATCCACATCAGTGTCTGACCTCAGAAATGCGCTTCTGGAAGAATGGTCAAACATTCCCATAGACACACTCCTAAACCTTGTGGACAGCCTTCCCAGAAGAGTTGAATCTGTTATAGCTGCAAAGGGTGGGCCAACTCAATATTGAACCCTACGGACTAAGACTGGGATGCCATTAAAGTTCATGTGCGTGTAAAGGCAGGCGTCCCAATACTTTTGGTAATATAGTGTATCATGAGATATTTTAGAAAGCATGTAGTGCACTGCTAACATTCTTGATATTTTTCAAGTTATCATCCCCTAATAGAAACAACAAAAACAAGTCAAGGACTGTATGTGTATAAGAGAATTAAATAAATGCTATGTGACTGGCTGTGCAGCAGTGGAGACTCGGACATCAGCGATTCCTACGAGGGTAGTACTATATATAACTACATATAACTACAATAAAATCTATGTAGCACCCTCCTAGGTAGGTGCTAGTGAGAGAGTATGGTTTTAAACTCTGTCTGCTTACCAGAGGGGCTGCAGGTAAATCTATATTGTTCTCTGCCTACCAGAGAGCAGGATTTGTTAGTGAGGTCTGCTCATTGTGCTCAGTATGCAATCCATTCAGTCTAGAGAGTGTTTCTCGCTGGTCCAATAGGGAGGCATGTTGGACAGTGGGAGAAAACCTGATGAATGGGTGCATAGGCTTTTGATACAGTCCTGCCTTGGTGCATGTTAGGATACTGTATAAAAGCCAGGAGCACATGTGCTTGGGGTCTTTCGTTGGAGAGTGGAGTTCTGGGGGGTGGCTATTGCTTCCTCCTCTGTAGAGGTTCCATGTGGTCTCAGGAGGTCGCTTTGAGGGCCGGAGTAGTGGTTAACAGGAGCTGAATCCAGAGGTCCAGGAAAGCGGACTGAGAGGGGATACATTGGAGCTCCTGTTTCTACAGTATCGTGAGTACAGGAAATTGTGTTAAGAGGCCTGACCTGAGGGGGGCCACCCCTGCTCATAGGATAGTCATAGGACAGGTGTCAGCAGAAAGAGGATGCTAAGGAGAGTATCCTGAAGATAATATATTGTTCAAGTCGTCTTGTAAGAGAGAGTAAAGAAAACAAGAGACTGAACCTCCTTCATCTAAAATGGCAGGATGAATTAACAGCCTGACTGTTCCATATTTACCAGCAGAGTTGTGAAGATAGAAGTCCTCAGATATTGTGAATAGTTAAATTGGAGTATCCCACTATTTCCTTCTCCTATCCCAATTATCAATAAACAACAAAAAAACAACACCCCCCTAGACTGTGTATTCTTACTAAGAGCCAAAAGGAGTAAGGAGAGATTCAGGAACTTTATTCACTTATAACCGTATGCTGGTAACCAGGGGAGCCCGCAGAGTCAGTATCCAGCAGTCCCTATGGGGGCAGTGCTACATTTAGTTAAAACAACCAAAGCATTTCAAAGCGTACAATGCCTTTAAGAGAAGAGGAAATGTCTCTTTTAATGCTATAGGTTTATATAGAAGAAGTGCTGTTAAGTGGTGCATGAATGAAATGTACAACACATCAGTCATGCTGACATATTAAAAGCCTGGGTCAAAAGATCAGTTTCATATGAAGCCGTTTGCTCATATCAGATCCATATATAGATTAACTTTATATAAAAAAAAAAAAAAACACGCAACGGAGTTTGCTCACGCTATATACATTGGAATTAGTACATACAGCAGGATCTGTCCTAGAGAAGAAATAGTGACAAGCAGAATTATGACTAAAACAGGAAACTGTCTGTCTGTTAAGAAAGAGTAAATGAATTGCTTTTTTAGCAACATTCGGAAATTCTGTTAAAATTATACAAAAATAAACTGTGAAGCAGCATTCATCTGATACTAATGACTTCCTACCAGACACTGGAAACCCCAACAAAACTGTGCTTTAAGAGCATCTTACTCACTATTTTTTTATACCCAGTTTTCAGCATAACCATCAGCTGCAATGATCTAATAACTTTCATCAATTTGAACATGTTACACCCGTATTAATATTAATGTAGACAATCTACTCACACCCCCACACCCCCACCCCCACCCCCACCCCCACTGTGATAGTGGATGGCGGATCCTCTCCTCACACACGCTATAAAAACCGTGCGGCTATGTGGGGCTCCACATACACATCCGCATCATTCATAAGCACAGATCTGTGAATGAATGAACTACAAGTACTGTCTTCCATCATGGCAGATGATTTGTAGTTCTCAATCAACTACCAGGGCACTGATCAGCACCCTGGTAGTTCACTGACAGTTCCTGCATATGAGTACCTGTCTGCCAGTATAGAGGGCAGATTGCTGCCAGCAGTGTCTGCAGGAGCCTGACATTGCACCCTTGATCCTCTGGTACAATAAATAGATTGTGCTACAGTTGTAAGTGTTTATCACTTTGGTGCTTGCAGCTACAAGTTAGTGAAACTGGTGTGCCAAATGTATTGAATACTGAATGTTTTAAAAACCTTACCTCAATGTATATTTTGTAATTATGTATGTACCGGGGGTCAGCCATATTTGTTCATTACATAGGCAGGCTGTGCATTGCAGTGCTACACAATGAATAATTCAGCTATGCTGCTCATTTTCACATTGTAACTCTATAATCTATAAATTGTTTATATCACAAAGTTATAAAACTATGTAGATCTGTGGACAGATGTGCCAGCTCCATCAACAATTTAAGACGTCTCGGTCAAATTGTGTAGGCAGGAAATGGGAGATCCATGGCCTCCAAATTGCCTGGAATTTCTGTAAGTTTTGCTTAAATTTTGTTGTGTATGAGGACAGTGTGGACCCTGGATTTAATTTTGGTGGTTACAAGAAAACCCTGCGTACGCGCGAGCTCTGAAACGCGTTGTGTCATCCATTGCCTCCGGTGACGTCACGCAGCGTACGCTGCACTCCAGCTTGGTCCTTGGCGCCCAGCCGTATCTGGAAGACGGACGATTCCCTGCACAGTGTCGTTCTGCCCTTCAGACTGACTCTTTGGCATTTCCACTCTCCGGAACCCCTGAAATCATCTGATATATGGCTGACCAGAAACATTTTACTACACAACATGTATGGCAAATATGAAGAAATGTGCCAATCTGTCCACAGTTTCAAGAACTGTGTGATGTGCAACTTGGGCAATATTGGACCACTCTAGAGGGAACCAGGTAGTATCTGATTAGGACTTTATGGTTTTTCTCCACTGGCAAGACATTGGTGGAGCAAGATTCGGCAGCCTCCAACTCTATTCCTAAATCTGATGTTCATTTTTTTCTGTAGGCAGGTGGTTGCTGTGAAAAGGGTGTCATGAGTTGCGTATAGTGAAAGAGGATCAGACCAAGGACAGGCAGGTCTGAAGTGCATTTGGATTCAAAGGATGTAAGCATTCTGGGTCCTTCGCAGTATAATATGCAAGACTGAACGAAGTGTTTTATCTGTAGGTATTGGAGAATTCACTGCTTAGTAAAACCTTTTGCACAATTGCTACAAGAATTTCTTTTTTCTAAACTGTACTAGGAATGTGACATTTTTTTTTTTTACCCCTGTTCCAGGGGCGTAACTACAGGGGTTGCAGGGGTTGCGATTGCAACCGGGCCCAATGCTCCAGGGGGCCCAGCATTGGATAGGAGGGGAGGCGGGGGCAGCATGTGGAGAAATCACTGTCCTCCTTGTTCCTCCTGTAGCTGCAGAAAGAAAATGGAGGAGATTGGTTCCTCTGTATGCTGCCCCCGCCACTCCTCCTATCCAGTTCACTTGTGTTCTGCTGTCTCTGGGCCCCTGTGTGCTCCCCTGGTCCCCATCCCCCCCACTGTGATCCCTCCCCTTTCCTGCCGGCTGCTGCAGGGGATGTGTAACAATAGAGAAATAGAAAGGGGTCGGTAAATATGTAATTTACCAGCTCCTTGCTTCTCGAAATGGACAGAGTCATAGTCAGTGACATTGTAAAAAAATAACATAAAATGATAAAAAAACAATACAATTAAAATACCAAAAAATAAAAACTACTGACACCAGTGGGTGAACTTCCAGGATCGCAAAGGTCACACTTGCAACCGGGCCCTGGCATTCCACCACCGTGGGGAGGCCCCAAGATGGCAGGAAGGGGGCCCACTGCAAAACTTGTGAAAGGGACCCGCTGTGGGACCGCAATAAAGGGCCCCGCAAGCGGAGTAAAGGGCCCCAGGATCAGTGGGAAGAGCCCCGGGCTTGAAGGGGGGGCCCTTCATGGTTTCTTGCACCGGGGGCCCTGAAGGTTCTAGTTACGCCTCTGCCCTGTTCTATTTAAAATGACTTTCATCACACAGTATTTTTTTTTAAACATATACAGTATACTTTGATCATGAGAATAATTGTACCTCGAGACATTCTGGGTAAGTGGAGGCAAATTTCTTCCAGTCTTCTAAAGAATAATGCTTGTGAATTGCAGTAAAAAGTGTATGCTAAAAGACAAATGGGAAAAATGAGTAACTAATAGAGAGTACACCATATTGAGAGCAAGAAGTCAAACATGCTAAAATATGTGAACTATTGCAAAGAAAAGTAAACAACATATGAGATTTCAGCCACCTAAATCTCAGGGCTGTATTTTACTGCATTCTCTAGAGCAGGAGTCTCCAAAATTTTTATACAAAAGGGCCAGTTTACTGTCCTCCAGACTTTACAGGGGCTGGACTGTGGTCATTGGGAGTAGAAATTGCTCTGGCTTTAGAGGGATTAAACAATGCATCTTTGGTATCAGGGGGATTAAAAGTGCCCTATCGCTGGTGTCAGTGGGAGAAAATGTGATCCAACTTTGGTGTCAGTGGGATTAATAGTGCCCTATCGCTGCTGTCAGTGGGAAAAATAGTGCCTCACTGTTGGTGTCAGTGCGATTAATAGTGTTCTATTGTTACTGTCAGTTTGAGGAATAGTGCCCCATCGTTGTTGTCAATGGAAGAAATAGCGCCCCATTGTTAATGTCAGTAACAGGAATATTGTCCCATTGTTGGTGTCAGTGGGAGGAATAGTGCCTTGTATCAGTGGAAGGGAAAGTGGCCCAAGGGCCAAATAAAGGCAATCAAAGGGCTGTATCCGGCCCCTGGACTGCAGTTCGGAGAGCCCTGCTCTAGAGCAAGCAAATGCATGAGATTAAGAATATTAATTGTTTTCCATAAAGTCAGTTCCAACTAATGCGTTAGAAGTATTGCTGATTTGGGTGACTATTTGGGTTACTATTCTGATTCTGAATGTACAGGCACTGCTCCCAATCCTGATAGCACTGATCGTTCACTAAAAAAAAAAAAAAAAAAAAAAAAAAAGGTTAATTCCAGTGTGGCGCTGGGCAATCCACCTGCTGGGGCTTGTGTATTTACAAGCAGCCACAGAGGACTGATGTGAATGGCAGTGCTGGTCTCAGAGCAGTCCCTTGGTGCCAGAGACCCCTGCTTTCAAATACAAATCTGTCTCTTTTCAAGCAGTATGGTCAAACAACGGGTGAGCAAACTGTCCGACTATGCAAGGGGCGATATAAATAATGGGACATTTTTTACTTTAATGCAGAGAATGCATTAAGGTAAAAAATGTCCAGCCTTTGGAACCACTTTAAAACTGTCCCCCCCCCCCCCCCATTTTCTTCCTTGCTTTAAAGGATAGGAAGACATCAAACATAGCTGGATTTTTTTATGTAACACGTACGGGGGAGGATCCTGCACACGCTGTAGCACCCATATCGCTGTCCATGCCCGCCCTGGCTGAGTGCCAGTACATGTGAGTGTTTTTTTTTTGTTTTATTTACCCCAATAAAGTATACGTCACAGAGAGCACTAGATCGCTGTATTTATTTCACACATGTATCGTATTATGATGGTGGAGAGAGGAGTGTGAGGAGGCGACCACCCTATCCCCTTCAGTGTGTCAGCGACACTGCGGATATTTTACCTGAAGCACCTTTATACAGAGGGAGGACAGGAGGAAGTCACCTATCCACACCTACTGGCACCTGTGTGTGCAAAAAGCAGGTTTGGCTCATTATAATTTGTGAGCCAAACCAGGAGGTGAGTGGCCAGCATTACCATTTATGCACCAAGGCACTTTTTAGTTATTCAAGCACCAGCACTTGGTCTTTTGGTACTAACACGGCTTAGAAGATATCACCCATTTTTTATGGACTTCTGTGCACCTATTTCTAATTCACACTAGTGTATGCATATGTGTGACGAGCACCTATTGTGACAACAATCATTTATTATTACTATTGTTTTATCCACCGATATAGTTTTTATCACCTGTATATTTTTTATCACATTAATTAAGAGCACTTGCACTTTGATTGACCCCCCCCTCCAACTGCCTACTTTACTAGAACAGCTGAAGCCTCCATTCATTTTACTGCTGGCCACGTCTGTACAGTGAGCTCTCACTGAACTTCTATAGCAATGTTTCTCAAGACTGAAAATGTTGTAAAGAGGACATCAGCCACAGCATGTGAACATCAGAATAATCTGTAGCTGTCCTATTTGAATATGTGAACCGGTACATGGTCACAGCTCCAAACACTTTTTTGCACTGCGCTTTTTAGAGCTGGGACTTTTGGCTAAAGACCGGGGGCAATTTTTGTTACTAGGCCTCAGGGCCCGGCCAGTGCACCATGCATGGCCACTTATTTATTCATTTTTCTCCCACGTTTGTCACCTTTCACTTTTGTGCGTGTTGTCTTCTCACTAGGATGGAGGGTGTGAGTCCTCTGGCTTATGCTGAAGTCTAGGGTGAGAATGTGTGGCCCTCAGGCTCCTTCCTCCTCTGTCCCTGGGGGGGGTCGCTCTTCGGGAGAGCCCCTTGACCAAGTTTTCAGGTTGGCTTCGGCTGCCCAGAAGAACGGGGTCTGCCAGACCTTCTGGCTAAGCGGATCATTGGAACCCTTTGTCCCTGTCAGGAGCCTTGCGCCCTGGGGAATCAGGGTAGAGGTCCTACCCCTTCGGGGGAGGACAAAGCACACCCCTACGTGCACTTTTTGTGTGTGTTCACATGCATTTTTTTGTGTTCACTTACTGGGTTTTTTTGTTTCGTTTTTTCAACACTGCAGATAAGAAAATTTGAGTAAGTAAGCAGCCGGGATGGCAGAGAAGATTGATCATGTGGACTCTGCAAAGCATCCTGGGTTATTGATATCAGCAGACTGCTCAGGCATAGGTGCTAAAAGTTGCAATCCCTCTGATCAGTCACCCAATGTTCACCAGCACAGTGATTACAGATCTTTCTAGAACACTCGCCATCTATACTTACAGAATGGATGATGAGAATTTATAGAGATGTGTCTATTTTTATTATTATCTGCCTTTCCAGTATTGCCTATATGCAACACAACAATGGTCAATCAATTCAAATAACACAATTGGAGTTTTGTTTGATAGCTTTTTCATGTTGTTCCTAGTGTGGAGTCAAAATTCAGTGACCCTTCCACGGTCCAGAGGTTGTATATAAGGCTCGTAAAATATACGTATTGTGTTACATAAACATTACAGTTACTTGAGCTGGCTAAATAACTGAAACATATGCATAGCCATTTTTAGTCTTTAGAAACAGATGACTGATGCTGACCTTGCTCAGTGTTCTGGCCATCTCAAATGTTCCTACAGTATCCATATTGGCTGCAATTATTGGAATCCCAGTATAGGTTTGCTTGGAGTTTCTAAATGTGAAGGTGCGTACCAAATCCACCTGTAAAAAAACAAATCCATAATTATGTGATGACTTTCTGCCCAGCAGCGTATGTAAAAGTCTTACATTTGTATCACTTAGAGACAGCCATACCCAGTGGTGCATTATGTGGGGCCTCTTCTCCCTCATGCAAGTCACTACTGATACCAATGACCTTTTTAGTTCCCACAGACCCCCCCAGTGCAAGGAGGGCACTTCCACAATGACCACTAACACAATGAGGTACTTCATCAATCACCATGACCACCATTGCAAACAAGTACTTTGCTATTGACTTTACCACTGAGCACCATGTAAAGGGGTCACTTCACCAGGACTAGCAATATAAGGGGAAATTCTCCACTGGCCAGCAATATAAGCCGCCACTTCAGCACTGGACACTCCTGTAAGGGGGCTCTACACTGACCATCATAGTAAGGGATACTTCTCTAGTGATTAGCAACGTAAGGGGACAATTCAATGCTCCTTGTAAGCTGTAGTATACATTACATACTCCTTGACCAATAAACTCTATAAGCTGTGCTGTATAATACATATTGCTGACCAAAGTGTTCAGCTGCTGGTTGCTAGGTAATCATCTATTTTAGGGAAATTCTTCTTTAAGATTGACTCTGACAAGGTTTTAGCTCAGTTATGGTCAGGGCATTTTTTCCCGCAGAGAATAGATGCAGGAACTCCCCCCTTCTGAGCTAATTCTTGTTTCTGATCCCTACCCATCCCTGAGCACTTTCCTTTGATTCCACCCCCTACCCACCTCCCAGTACTTCCCCTTTTAGAGAATACAGAGCCAAGTACCATTTTGTGGTGCTAAGCAATTTGTATGCAATTTGCTAAAGATAACAAGAAAAGCAGTAAAATAGATCCCCTGCAGCCAGCAACAATAGAAGCCCCCTCCTCCCAGCAACAATAAATCCCTCAGCAGCAATGGACCCCTTCAACAAAATAACCCCAGCAGCAAAAAACAGATCTCCCAGCAGCCACAACCCCCCCCTCCCCTTCAACAGTAGAGCTCTTCCAGAAACAATTGACCCCCAGCAACATTAGACCCCCCCAACAGCAACAACAGGCCTCGCCAGCAACAATAGTCCACCACACAAAAATAGATCCCCTCCAGCAACAATAGATCCCCCAGCAGCCAACATCAATAAACCCTGCGGCACACCTCAGCACCCCTTGCCATTACATACAGTACATTCAGTGCTAGAGGTGCCGCGTTCCCGCTGAAAAAAATCCCTGGTAATAACACCCCCCATGATCCCCAGCCTCATGACAGATTTCTTTTAAAGTGAAGAAGCTTTAATAGAACACTCATAGAACCCAGACATCATTTGTAATTTAATAATTTAATTAAGACAAATTTGCGTAAACATGGTGCAGTAAACAAACCCTAAGACCGCATTCACACTGGTACGACTTGGACCATGACTTGTCAGCCTGACAAGTCGCGGTCTGTCACGCTCCCATTGTGTAGTACAGGAGCCATTCTAATAGGAGCGACACAAGTCGCTCCGACTTAGAAAAAGGGTCCTATACTACTTCGGGGCAACCTGGAGGCGACTTGCATTGACTTCCATTATGTGAAGTCCGTGCAAGTCGCGCCAAAGTCGCGCTGCACGCGACTTCACAGGTCGCCCCCTAAGTCGGAGCGACCTAATGTGAACGGAGGCTTAAAGTAACCACTAAATCATCAAATAGATTACTGCCAATGTGCACAATAGCAGAGGATACTAACAATACAAACAAAGAGGTTACCCAGAAGTCAGCCCTGTTAAAGTGCCCCTATTGCTACACTAGAAAAGAATGGTAAAAAAACAAACATACTCGCACAGCATTCATTAGTTCCACCTGCTGACCTCCACATCACTACAGGAGAGAGTAGAGGACAGAAAGAATAACCTGCCAGAGCTAGGAGGGACCCAGGAGATTGACACTGCTGGAAGTCTGGATCAGGGCGACATTTACCAGGAGGCAGCAGTTAGGCTAAATATTTTCACCAGCCTTTCTCAACCTTTTTTTATACCTGAGGAAACCTTGACATCATTTTAGGATCTCTGAAAACCCCTGCTAGAAATGATTTTATCTGCAGTTTACAGAACATTAGAATGACTAGCAAGTTATAGAAAGTTTTCAAAAAAGATTGAAGAATGTAGCATACCTAGAGTATTTACCCCTCTACATTGATGATCATTGTAGGCGAGAGACAACTCTGCCCCTGTTCACGGAACCCCTAGCAACCTCTGGAGGAACTTATAGTTGAGAAATCCTCATTTATGCTGTTCAGAAAACATTTTTAGACTTTAAATAAGATAGCAGTTGCCAAAGAATAAGGGGTTAGTGTAGCCTATTTTAGGCGGGTAATATGGGAGATTTAGCTGCGGTTATGATACAGGTACACCTGTCCTTTGAGGCTAGGTTCACATTTGTGTGATACAGTACAGGAATGCACGCATTGCTCACCAAAAGGCTTATTAACCATGTGTTTTGGTGTGGCACAATTTAAAAAAAAATAGGTACTTGCATAGTTGCCAACATCTGAAAAAAAATTCCAGGGACACTTAGCAGCACAGCTATCAAACACTAAGGCCCCTTTCATACATGCTGTCCGTTGACTGATGAAAAACGGACATCAATGTATCTCTATGTAAAAACGGAAGACAACGGATGATCATCAGTTAACATGCGTTTTCATCCGCTTCTGTCAATGTCCGTTTTTTGAACGGATGAATGCCCTATTTTTCATCCATCAAAAAAACGGATCGGATGAAAAACGGATGACAATGGATGAAAAACAGATAACAACTGACGAAAAACGGATGAAAAACGGATGACAACTGATGAAAAACGGATGACAACTGATGAAAAATGGATGAAAAACTGATGAAAAAACAGAAGAAAAATGGATGGAAAACTGATACATTTTGACCTGACTGAACTGAAGAACTGAACGGACCGTATGTGTGAAAGGGGCCTTACTTGAAATTGTACCACACCCACTTCCCTGAACCTCTGCCCACTCCACATAATTAATCTCTGCCTACTTATAATCAGATTATAGGGTCTACTCAATAAAGAGAGAATTACAGAAAACTGAAAAGGGAATTTCACACTTAAAGCGGAGTGCCACCCAAAAGTGGAACTTCCGCTCATTTGCTTCCCCCCCCCCCTTTCGGGGGGGATGGGCACCTGTGTTTGACAGGTACCCTTCCCCACTTCCGGGAGATGGCGCCGTGGCGCTGTCCCTTGGAAGTTTGGCCCCCTCCTCCTTCCTCCGCCAAGCCAATCCAAATGCACAGCGCGCTTCGTGAATGAGCAGTAGGGACCCGCTTGTGAAGCCGCAAGGCTTCACTGCTGGGTTCCCTCACCGGCAATGGCGGCGGCAGCACCCGACAGCCGGTGGAAACATCGGCTGCGGTGCCAACATCGCTGGACTCCAGGACAGGTAAATGTCCTAACATTAAAAGTCAACAGCTACAGTATGTGTAGCTAAAAAAATGGATGTAAAATACTGCGCTACCCTGGTATAAATTAAGCAATGAAAAGTGCACGTGCAAACGTGTAAACAATACTTACATAATAACTTGTTGCTGATATACAGTATTAATACATTAATAAATTAATAATAGGATATTCAATAAATAAATAAATATTTCTGTGGTGAATCTCTAAAGTGCACGTGCAAACGTGTGAACCATGAATATTATAAAATAAATAGCTTTACAGTATGTTGAATAGTATAAATTATTGGACAAAATAAAGCACAAAAAATAATTTACATAAAAGTCCGATATAGAAATAGTCCGTGAAGTGAACACAGCTTAATAAGTGCAAAAACGTGCTCAAAAACTCTTGGTGTGGGGATGGGGTCGTGCGTGCCGGTGATCCTTAGGTTCTAACACTCTGTGCCAAGGGGTAAGGTAGCACACTTACCAGAAGGTGTGGATTCCAATGGCGTACGCCAATAGGAATCGAAAGCGCTTTTTCTGCTGCTCCTGTGTATGGATAGGTGGATGGACGATCTCCAGAAGGTGTGGATTCCAATGGCATACGCCAATAGGAATCCAAAGCGCTTTTTTCTGCTGCTCCTATGTATAGATAGGTGGGTGGACGATCTCCTCCAGGGAAGTGTACAAATACTGAGCACTAAATATGGTCTATGGATCCCAAGGCAGAAATCTGAGCACAGCGGGATCTCCTATGTTAGTTCTGACCAGCAATGTCATTTCAGGCTTTTTAGGTGTCCGATCTCGATGACATGCCTTGCAAAATGTGCAGAAAAACCACCAGGATTCTCTCTGTCCGTGTAAAGCCATTCTGCACATTTTGCAAGGCATGTCATTGAGATCGGACACCTAAAAAGCCTGAAATGACATTGCTGGTCAGAACTAACATAGGAGATCCCGCTGTGCTCAGATTTCTGCCTTGGGATCCATAGACCATATTTAGTGCTCAGTATTTGTACACTTCCCTGGAGGAGATCGTCCACCCACCTATCTATACATAGGAGCAGCAGAAAAAAGCGCTTTGGATTCCTATTGGCGTATGCCATTGGAATCCACACCTTCTGGAGATCGTCCATCCCCCTATCCATACACAGGAGCAGCAGAAAAAGCGCTTTCGATTCCTATTGGCGTACGCCATTGGAATCCACACCTTCTGGTAAGTGTGCTACCTTACCCCTTGGCACAGAGTGTTAGAACCTAAGGATCACCGGCACGCACGACCCCATCCCCACATCAAGAGTTTTTGAGCACGTTTTTGCACTTATTAAGCTGTGTTCACTTCACGGACTATTTCTATATCGGACTTTTATGTAAATTATTTTTTGTGCTTTATTTTGTCCAATAATTTATACTATTCAACATACTGTAAAGCTATTTATTTTATAATATTCATGGTTCACACGTTTGCACGTGCACTTTAGAGATTCACCACAGAAATATTTATTTATTTATTGAATATCCTATTATTAATTTATTAATGTATTAATACTGTATATCAGCAACAAGTTATTATGTAAGTATTGTTTACACGTTTGCACGTGCACTTTTCATTGCTTAATTTATACCAGGGTAGCGCAGTATTTTACATCCATTTTTTTACCCTTGAGATCACTATCTTTCTAGATAGTGCTTTTGATTACTTGCTGCTTCCTACAATACCACACAAAATACCTAGGCGCGAGTATATTATCCTTTCATCTTAGTATGTGTAGCTGCTGACTTTTAATTTTTGGAGGGGGAGAGGGGAGGCTGGAACCCCCGCTTTAAGGCCAAAGTAGCAGAGTTGGAATAATCCTCCCATTCAGCTGCACTACTTGTGCCTAAAGTTTACCACTTCCCGCCCACCCTATAGGCAAATGACGGCTGGAAGGTGGTTACATTATCCTGACCGGACATCATATGACGGCAGCAAGATAATGCACTCTGCACGCCCCCGGGGGGAGCGCAGTGCGGCGATCGGTGATGCCGCGTGTCACTCTGAGGTGTAAATAAGTACGATAAAACCTAATTATACTATCTGGTATTATTTATATTTACATATTACATTTTTTATATGGTCACACCTGAGCACATTTGATACTTTATTCACATGTCATATTACCAGATATTTTTGCACATAAGTATGTTGCTTTACATATGTGATATTTTACCTTTAGGCAGCATCACAACCACATGCCTTCCCTTTCTCACATCCTACCTACCTTCATGTCTGTGAATGTCATGTCTTCACTCTCCAGGAGTCCTTCTCTGCTCTGCTGTGGCGGCACCGATGAGGCGCAGCCGAGAACGAGTGCCTTTGATTTAAAAATGGCGCCAGGTTGCGCCATTACGTAACTGCGCATGTGCCCACCCGGCCGAGCTTGTACAAGCTCAAGCCCGGCAGGCATTGGAACGGCGCATGCGCCGTTATGATGTCGGCCCGCAACCATTTTTTTAAAGGGGGCCGGCTGCCCGTAACGGGTATTTACCAGCAGCCCGATTAACGGGCGGTTGGCAACACTGATTTGCCAGGACTGATTTGCCTGGCACAGTAAATTACCTGGGAAAGGCTCCTATTTGCCGGGACTGTCCTGGCAAAAACGGGACAGTTGGCAAGTATGTACTTGTACTTCTTTGGTGCTCATAGGACAGCCTGTTGAAATGAATGACTGCTCTAAACATGAAGCACCAGTGTGAACAAAGCCTAAAGGTGCATCAAAATGGAAGGACCAGACTTGCTTAAAGCAATGTAAGATTTTACAGGTGTGTGCACCTAATACAACAAATAAATGAAACGGTAAGCACTCCATCCTTGTATAACTAACTGGGAGGTGCTCAATAAAAAATGGGCACTAATTATGATCAAATAAAAAAATGCATAATTCTATCATGTGCTATACATTACGGAAACTCACGTGGTACCCTACTCTAATCTCTACCTCAAGTCTGCATTTTTCCTGGCAAGACGCTTACTCAGACATGACCGGTGCATGACCTGGAACAATATGGGAAGAAGTGTTCTTAAACTGTCTCTCTACACTACATCATGCTTATTGTGCCTTGGGGTCTGTGCTAATGAGGAGGACAAAGAACATGCTTTCTATAGCACCTAGATACACTACAAGATGTGTTGCATTGCATTACAATACACATATGATCCGTTGGTTATGTCATAGGGTGCAACCTAGGTCATCTATGTATATCATTATTAATAATTATATTGGATTTACATAACACCAACAGTTTGGGCAGAGCTTTACAATATCAAGGGGGACAGTGTCATTACTACACAGTTCAATACAGAAGAATAGGAGGGCCCTGCTCATGGTGCCTACAATCTATATCTTTTAATCTATATCATTGTACCAGGAGAATGTAGGTGTAGTCTATTTTCTCCACGGCACGCGGCCCTGTTGCTGGAGAGAAAGTCAGCAGGAACAGGTTCCTCTATGGTTTCCTGGATCCCTGGGGAAGCTATCCCATTGGATGCTGTTGCACCATGTGACTCCAGCAGCCATCTTGGGTCAGAAAAAGCCTATTTAGGGCCCTGACTTCCAGGTTTCGATGTGCCTTGGCAAGTGGCCAGAGTAGGGACAGGTACACTGTCTGTGAGAGACAGTAACAGTGCTAGGGAAAAGTTCCTGACAAGGAGGATAAGTGTAGGGCCTCTTCCATGCTGGACAATCTCCCATTTGGGACCAGATGGCCAGTCCACATTTGGTCCCCTCTCAAATGATGCTGTCATTCCAGCTGGAATCTACTCCTGTCATGCAATTGAACTGTGAATGTGCTGGGTGGCCTTCCCACTGGGCTTATTGTGAACTGTTGTCACATCAGTCCCTGTGAATTATTGACTCCACACCATACTCCACCCCATATATAAGCAGAATGCAAAAAAAAGCATATGTAGTCCAAACTACATGTATGTACCCTTATTAGATACATCTCTGCATATTTCTATATGATGCACAGCTAAGTGTTCCTAGAAAGTATTTTGAAATAAAAGTAACAGTATTTTTACAATCAGCATTTTAGCACATTTGTAAAGCCATTGTCCTTTGCTATTTTATGTCACACCAATTGCACAGACTACTTGCTACTTTCAGGCTAAGTTCACACTTAGTGCGAACGTGGCTCCCAGCAGGGGTCCAGTGCGTCCCTGTTCTGCTTTTCAGGGATGAATCAGGCCTGAATTTTTGCCTGGATTTAGACCTGAATTGGAGCTAAAGACGCACAGGACCCTTGTGCACTCCGCTCTGCAGCTGCCACGGTGATGTCGGACCTGGCTCTATTGAGAGCCGGGCATACTCTCCTGTCATGCGAATTGGATTTTTCCAATTTGCACTAGTGTGAACCCAGCCTGAAAGTGGTAGTAATGTCATTTTTTTTTTTTTTACTTGTACCCAAAGGTAAGTCTATAATAAAGCTTACCTGTAGGTACTTTGAATATCTCGTACACGTAGATATTCCCTAAACATGCAGCTTGTGATGTCATCAGCGCATGCACTTTGAAGGTCCAGCATACTGTCCTGGACCTTCAGAGCTCCGTGCTGTAGCTAGCGGCTCCCCCGCGCATTCAGAACTCCAGTCTTCTTTCTCCTCTGTTCGAACCCAGAAGAAAGACCAGGTGAAGATGGAAGCCCTGTCAGCGGTTACATCGCACCGCTAGAGGGCTTTGTTCTAAGGTAAATATTTAATTATGTGCTAGTATGCAATGTCATTGCCTTTGCATGGGATTTTTTTTTTTTTTTTGCCAGCTGGGGTTTACTACCTCTTTATTAGGCCCCTTGAGAATGCAAATCTGTTACTAAGGCCCTTTTCACACAGGCTTTCTGATCTAGTCTGCCAGTTTTTCAGGCAGATCTGTTTGGACGCTCCATGCAGGTCTATGGACAGATGGGTATATAATTGTGTCTGTTTACTCCCTTCTGCCTCTATCCAAGTCCAGCAGCAAAACATAAAACAGAAAAGGACTATGTCATTTTCCAGTGTTACAGACTTAAATGTGATGGATCAGCCGTAACCTAATGTAAACATCTGGCAGCCCATTGATCCAATTGGGATCCACAACAGTTCGCTGTCAAAAAGGCAGAAAAACCTGAACTGAATCCATCCTGTTCTGCTATGATTCAGGAGGGTATCTGTTCATGGATCCCCTGCTCAACAGAGCAGAGTGGGCCCTTGTTAAAGGACTCTTAGCCCACGTTCCCATCGGCGCGATTTGACATGCGTCAAATCGCAAGTCAAATTACTGCCTATTTCCGGCAATCGGAGTAGGAGCGTCCCAATCGGTGCGACGCTGACTTTGCGGCGCCACACCAATTTCCAAAGGTAGTTCCTGCACTACTTTTGGCGATTTCAATAGACATCTGTGCGTGAACCCGCACAACTGTCTTTTAAGTGGCCCCCGAAGTCAGACTGAAATGTGGCATTGAAATCGTGCGAGTCCAGATGAACTCGCACGATCTCAAAGCCGCAGTCAGTGTGAAGGAGGGCTTAAGGGCTTGGTCACACCAGCCTACACGTGTTGTGCTCTATAAAACGTGCACATTGGTGTAAAATGTGAGCGTTGGTGCTGTGCATTGTTACAATGCACCACACTGTTTACTCTTTTTCAGCTTGATGTTACATTCAATATTGCAATGCTCTGCGGTAAAGTGATAAGTGGTGGCGTGCGTAAAAAAAAGCAAAATTGCTGCATTTTTAAGCAGCGCATCTCATCGCAGCAGTATGGGATTAACGTAATAAACAATTGTTATCAATACAGATCATCTGGTCTGAACGAGCTCTAAGACATAAAAAAATGGACATCCGGGCCCTGCCCTATCTCGTGCACATTTGCAGGGAAAATGATGGAGACATTAGCAGGAACGATCAAAGGCCCATCCCTCTAATGTGCTTGCAGAATGCAGATGCAGCCTGCAATGCAGTGCTATTTTCCACAGATATGGCTATCACATGAATTATCAGTTTTTTCCTTAGCCAGCTGTCACTGGCGGGGGGGTCAAATTGTATTACCTTGAGTTACCTATGCAATCTACAAAGAAATCCTGAAGTTGTTATGACAGAGCAGTTTCCCAGAAAGGCACTTTGTCAGTGGGAGACACCCACTCACTAGAGTGAAAGCAGTGTGTCTGCTGCATGAAAGCCTTGAAGGTGACTTCTCACTGCAGAGTAATGTAAAAGCTGCTACTGCTCTCCAAACTCATAGTAACATGTGCAGGCCACACATTATTATTATTATTAATATTATCTTACAGGATTTAAATAGTGCTTTACAATGTCAAGAGAAACAGTACAGTTACGTTACAATAAAATACAAGCGGGTTATGAGGGTCCTGCTCATAAGAGCTTGCAATCTAAAATATTATTTTCACACATCAGAAAACTAAAAACAAAAATATTAAAATCGACTCTATTCACAAAAAATATGGATTGCAATTTTTACCAGAAGAATAGCTAAATGATAAAAGATAGCTACATTTACCAGATTTTTCTATTAAATGTAATAAGTAAAAGAGTTACATATGAATATGAAATGATCAAACAGCAGTGTATAGGTTAATCCCTCCCCAGACGGAGGTAGCATTGAATGTAACTGGAGTTGTGTGTCCAGCAGGCAGAACAAAGTGCTTGGAGAATTCTTGAATAGGATCATTGCGGTCTTTGTTATTTGTGTCGTAGGTACTATAAGCCTAGCATTTAGAATGTCCTTCCCTGATTAATCCACTTCTAACCGGAGCTTTGAGTTATTGTATTCTTTGCTGCCAAGGTGAATATATGAGCGCCACAAGGTGAGAGTCTGGCTGCAGCATAGCACAGTCCTATTCCCACTCCCCTATACTGCCCAGCCAGCCTACAGTCAACCTCCTCTAATATACTGAAGCCCCACACTTGCCCCATACAGTAACCCATTAGGGTTGCCACCACATCCATTTTAACCAGGACACATATGAATTACACAGGTTCTGAGGTTAATATAATGCACATAAGGCACTAAGTTAGTTTACTTACGACCTTAAACAGCAGCAGAACCTGTGCACTTAATGTGTGTCCTGGTTTAAAGGGATGAGGTGGCAACCTTATACCCCATACACTTGACCCATACAGTATCATCTTGGGGCTATGCTACAAATCCAAAGACCTGCAATGCTACTGGTATCTGTAACTTCATATATTATTTCTGCATAAAAACTTTACACACTAGCCTCCTGCACCTAAACGCAGACAAACGCACAGTATAAATGATACCATTTAAAACCATTGAATGCATTTATAGGCATTCAGAAATGGCCAGGACTAGATTAAAAATTCAAAACATATGAACCTGCAAAAGAATTATTACAGTCTACAAAAAAATGTGAATTTGCTTATCTTTTGAGCACTGGGCCAGATTAGTTCTGTCAATCATCAGAAGTTATTATTATTATTATACAGGATTTATATAGAGTTCCCGAAAGATTAGCAGTTAAAGGTTGGTGAAGAGTCACATATGAATATAAAATAACTATTTACATAACTAGTTACATATGAATATAAAATAGCACTCACCTCCGATCTGCTTTTAAGGCTACTCCTCTTTGGCCTGAGAAGGACATCTTTGAAGTCCAGTTTGAGGTCTGCATCCACCCTTGGCATTTTTGGATTGAAGTGATCTTTCTGTCCTGTACTGCAGAGATCCTGTTATTGTTACTGTGTATGTACCAGACCCAACCTTTAACAAGCAAAGCCTGAATGTTCTTCGGCAAGAGTATTTATAGTGTAAGAAAAGCCAGCGGTGAACGCACAAGCCCCATATCTTTATTAGGCAAGCGCTGTTTTTAGAAAGTGCTTTTGTAGAGCACAGCGGCAGGGCTCCAGTCTTTCCCTGTGTTCAGGCGGCTGCCAGTGTGTGAGTGGAATAACAGACTCACAAGCACAATCAAACAACAGAACTGCACTGACAGGATCCAGCAGCCAGCTTAGTGTCTCTGGAGGTAGTCTGCAGCTCTCCTTCCTGCACAACAGAGCTGTGAATGAATGCATGCTGGGCAGGAAAAACCCCTTAAGGGTTCATGTTGATGAGCGTTCTAGTCAATCGCTCTGAAAACATGCAGCTTCATTCAAATACAATATGCATCAGTTGCCAAGAAAAAGCTGTGTTTGCTTTGCCTGCAGTTCAAATGCACCCTTATAGGGCATGCTGCGTTCAAAGAACCCCGATGCAGAACCAAGGAGGTCAATTGCAGCCTCTGAACTGCCATATGCAATGTTCAATCAAAGCCGAACACAGGTCACAAAATTTCATTTAAATATATTTCTCGATAGCCACAAAGAATATAAATCCACTATGTGCCCATCAAATGCGATTGCACAAATGGTTCAAGTGTTAGTAAACTCTTTAAAATAAATAAAAAACTTTCCTCCTGCTAGGCAATATCATAATGTGCTAGTATGCCTCACATAGACTAGGGGTCTCCAAACTATGGCCCTCCAGTTGTTCAGGAACTACAATTCCCATCATGCCTAGTCATATCTGTGAATGTCAGAGTTTTACCATGCCTCATGGGACGTGTAGTTCCACAGCAGCTGGAGGGCTGTAGTTTGGAGGTCCCTGACATAGAGGACTTAAGCCCCGTACACACGATCAGATTATCGAACGATCTGTCGTCCGTTTTTTGTGGCATGCTAGTCTGATGTGGAAAGTGTAGAGGTTATTTTCATACGAATTTTCCCGTACGACAGAATTCTACTTCAGAAGTGATGTCATGTGTTGGATTGCTTTGTATGTGTTCTTTCGTCTCTGAGCATGCCTAGTCTTGCACTTAAGATTTTTTTCCGTCGAAATCTGTACTAATGAGACGAAAATCGGACGTTGTATTACGGACAACAAAAATTTTATAACCTGCACATCAGGATTTTGTCAGCCGAAAAGTCGGAGCCGGCTGTCGAAAGCACCATACTAACAATCCGAAAATCGGCAGATCGGTCGTCAGACGAAATTTCCCTTCAGAATTTTCTTATCGTGTGTACGGGCCTTTACTTTGAAACAAAGCCCTTCAGCGGCATGCTGTCACCACTGCAGAGGCTTCCATCTTTGCCCGGTCTTCCTTCCAGGTGTTGCGGAAACCCAGAATGAATTTCTTGGACTCAAGCTTCGGAATCAAACCTTTTTTATTCGCTAGCGAAAATGGCTTAGCCTGGCTAATGCCTGCTTGCTAAGTGCCCGAAAGAGCCTGCGCATCACATACAGTATATGAAACAGCAGTTACGTCACAGATACATATTTCCCTAACTAGCTTGGCAGTCGTACAATAGAAAACCTCCCTGCACGTCTGTCTATAGCAATTATATCCATGGCCTTCACGTTTATCTGTAGTCTCATTATCTGTATTTTCGTTAGTCCTTGGAGAACAGAGAGGGAGAAGGTGGGGGCCTCAACTGCGCAGCTAGGCTGTCATGGTCTCTGTAGTACCACAGAATCTACCATTTTGTCTTAAAAGGCTATTTATCCGCCATTTTAGAAGCTTTCAAGGTACTGCCACACAGGTTCGCTGGCTGCTGCCGCTTGAATGGCTGAGCCATGATGATTTCTGGCCCAGGAAGGTTCAGGGTTATGGGAAATTAATACGTCACTGACGCACACACCTGCACAGGTTGAACTGGATGGACTGTTGTCTTTATTCAACCTCAACTACTATGTAACTATATGTACTGTAATGTGTGCCCGGTAGTCTCAGCCAAGGCGCACATTCATCACCAGCTACTTCTCGCTAGAATATCTCCTAAACGATGGACATTTTGGAGATATGCATTTTACCTACAGGTAAGCATACCTGAATGTAAAAATCAAAATGTGGCGTTTTCTACCGCTTTAATCAGTTGACCTCCAGAAGATTTACTCCCTTTCCTGAGCAGGCCATTTTTTTGCAATACGGCACTGCATTACTTTAACTGACAATTTCGCAGTCGTGCGACACTGTACCCAAATAAAATGTATTTCCTTTTTTCGCCACAAACAGAGCTTTCTTTTGATGGTATTTGATCACCTCTGTGTTTCTTATTTTTTGCGCTCTAAACCAAAAAAACAACAATTATGAAAAAAATATATATTTTTTACCTTCTGCTATACAACATATCGAATAAAAAAAAAAAATCTAATTTCCTCATAAATTTAGGTCAATATGTATTCTGCTACATATTTTTAGTTAAAGAAATCCCAATAAGAGTAAATTGATTGGTTTGTGCAAAAGTTATAGCGTCTACAAACTATGGGATATTTTTATTTTATTTTTTTGCGGCCGACATTCTGACACTAACTGACACTTATGCAATGCGGGAACCCTGCGAATCCCGCATCGCATTCCCAGCGCAGCCAGTCAACACTGCCATATGCAAATTGCTGGGAGTGTCAATTCAAAGTTAACGACACCCCCAGATCAGTTCACATATCGCAGTGCGAACTGACATTCGGACATGAATCGGATCGCATAAGTGTGAACCACCTTGCGATCCGATTCTGCTGCGGACCCAAAAAAGGGTCCGATGCTTGTTTGTGCCGAATCAGATGTGAATTCAGCCATACTATCTGTATGGCTGAATTCGCATCGCACAGACATGGCATGTGATTTTCAGAGCAGTGCGCTCTGAATCACATGTGATGTCTGCCATTGCACTAATGTGAACCGAGCCTTACACTCTTTGGGAACCACTGACACTAATACAGCGATCAGTGATAAAAAATATGCACTGTCACTGTACTAATGACACTGGCCCGGAAGGGGTTAACATCAGGGGCGATAAAAGTGTTAAATGTGTGCCTAACCAGTATTTTACTATACTGTGGGAGGTGCTTTTACAAGGGAAGAGATGGAATGTATTCCCTGCTTTGCAGAGACACAAACTCTTTCCCTTCCCCCCTGCCTTGTTTACATAGGCAGATTGCAGCTCTGTCTCTCTGCTTGACAATTGGCGGGTGCCGGCGGATATCAAGTACCCTGCACCCGCGAATCAGCTTCCACTGTGTATAATGACAACATAAGGGAGTCATAGGCGGTGCGCATGCGCGCTCCCTACCCGGAAGTGTCAGATCACGTATATATACGTGATCCAGCACACAACTGCTGCCCTGTAGCAGTAAAATTTCTATAGGGTGGACCTAAAGTAGTGGTGACATCACCACAGCACTGCGCATAACCTGTGCAGAGAGCAGAGCTTTGGGAGGGGCCCAGAAGCCCCACCCACTATAAGCTACCTTCAAAAAAGTACAGGAGGGGCGGAGATAAGAACAGTCACCCTGCGCAAGGAAAGGAAGCGGCATGGACCGGTCTAAACTCCTTTTCGCTGCCATTTACCAGTCCTTTGAGAGCTTCTAATTGCATTTTGGTCATGTGACTTCTGTGATTGTCTGTTCACAGCAGTTACATGATTGGAAAGCTCCCAATCACAAGAATGTATCGGTAGCTTTCCGCTCCCTGCCAGTGACTGTGCTGGGAGCAGCACAGAAAGCTGTTTACATAAAGCCCAAAATATGTGGCATCTTGACGTTAAAGCCCACCAGTGGGAAGAGGTTAATACTGGAAGCACCTGCACAGAGAAAAACATTTTCACATCTCAGAGATCTTTAAAAAAATGCACAAAGCACACCAAAATTCAATTACCAATACACACACCTCTTATATTTAAACAATATTTGCTTGTTCTGGAGTTCAGCTAAAATATCAATGGGATTTTGACAAATGTATTCTTACCAATTTCAAGAAAACAATGCTGTCAACATAATCCCCAATAGAGTTGGACTATTTACAAGTGGGGCATTGCACATCCACTTACAGTGCATCCGGAAAGTAATCACAGAGCTTCACTTTTTCCACATTTTGTTGTTACAGCCTTATTCCAAAATGGATAAAATTCCTTATTTTCTTCAAAATTCTACAAACAATGCCCCATAATAACATTGTGAAAGAGGTTTGTTTGAAATCTTTGAAAATGTATAAAAAATTGAAAAAATTAAAAAAAAAAATCCCATGTACTTACGTATTCACAGCCTTTGTTCAATAGTTTGTTGAAGCATCTTTGGCACCAATTACAGCTTCAAGTTTTTTTGAATATCATGCTACAAGCTTGGCACACCTATCTTTGGGCAGTTTCTCCCATTCTTCTTTGTAGGACCTCTCAAGCTCCATTAGGTTGGATGGGGAGCATTGGTGCACAGCCATTTTTAGATCCCTTCAGAGATGTTCAATCAGGTTCAAGTCTGAGCTCTGGATGGGCCACTCAAGGAAATTCACAGAGATGTCCCATAGCCACTCCTTTGTTATCTTGGCTGTGTGCTAAAGGGTCATTGTCCTGTTGGAAGATGAACCTTCATCCCAGTCTGAGGTTCAGAGCGCACTGGAGCAGGTTTCATGAAGGATGTCTCTGTACATTGCTGCATTCATCTTTCCCTCAATCCTGACTAGTCTACCAGTCCCTGCCACTGAAAAACATCCCCACAGCATGATGCTGCCACCACTATGCTTTACTGTAGGGATGGAATTGGCCAGGTGATGAGCGGTGCCTGTTTTTTTCCAGACATGGCACTTGCTATTTAGGCCAAAGGGTTCAATCTTTGTTTAATCAGACCAGAGAATTTTGTTTCTCATGGTCTGAGACTGAGTCCTTCAGGTGCCTTTTGGCAAACTCCAGGCGGGCTGTCAAGTGCCTTTTACTTTCTACGGCATGATTTGTGGAGTGCTGCAGAGATGGTTGTTCTTCTGGAAGATTCTCCTCTCTTCACAGAGAAATGCTGGAGCTCTGTCAGAGTGACCATCGGGTTCTTGGTCAACTCCCTGAATAAGGCCTTTATCCCTCGATCACTCGGTTTGCCCAGGCAGCCTGCTCTAGGAAGAGTCCTAGTGGTTCCAAACTTCTTCCATTTACGGATGATGGAGGCCACTTTGCTCATTGGAACCTTCAATGCTGCAGAAGTTTTTCTGTACCCTTCCCCAGATCTGTGCCTCGATACAATCCTGTCTCAGAGAGCTATAGACAATTCCTTGGACTTCTTAGCTTGGTTTGTGCTCTGACGTGCACTGTGTACTGTGGGACCTTTTATAGAGAGGTGTGTGCCCTTCCAAATCATGTCCAATCAACTGAATTTACCACAGGTAGACTCCAACCAACTTGTAGAAACATCTGATCAGTGGAAATAGGATGCACCTGAGCTCAATTTTGAGTATCATGGCAAAGACAGTGAATACTTATGTACATGTGATTTTATTGTTTTTTATTTTTAATAAATTTGCAAAGATTTCAAACAAACCTCTTTCACATTGTCATTATAGGGTATTGTTTGTAGAATTTTGAGGAAAATAATGAGTTTAATCCATTTTGGAATAAGGCTGTAACATAACAAAAACATCCCCACAGCATTCCCAAAAAGTAGAAAAAGTGCATGCGCTGTGAATACTTTCCGGATACACTGTATACCGTTACTTTATTGTGCAAATCTGCTGCTACTTTCTCTGATTTGTGTAAAATAATATTACAAGAATTCCCACTGTTCATTAAAAAACGACCTTGTCACTGTCCACAAATTCCAAATATAATTTAATGAAGCTATTTTTATAGTTTCGACAATTTGTGCAGTGCTTTACGTACTATACATTTAGATAAATCCCTGCCATCAACGAGCTTATAATCTAAAGTCAGGAAGTGATGTAAGGCCGGAACAGGAAGTGGTGTGCTGGCCCTCTTGAAACAGGTATTACATATGTTTTTAGAGTTTACTTACCAATGTAAGAGTATAGAAGGAAATAAATGCTTTTAAGGTTGTATTGCTACACTATGGTCCTTCTTCAATTCTTTTACATGGTTATCATTTATTAATTTGCGGAGAGTACGGGATGGGAGGCAGAAAACGGAGAGCAGATTAGAACTATATTGCGCATGTTGCAGTGGGCTGGGAAGTCTAGTAAGGTTTATATTTTGCACTGGAGTGTTACACGCATGTGGTGGACGGTCTTCATCAAGGTCTCTGAGATGGATGGGATTATTGGAGAATTAGAGGATTACACTGGGGAAAATTGTTGATTCCAATGAGAGCACAGTTTATATGGTTTAACCTGCTGCCATCCGCGCTACAGCCTATATATACGGCTGCAGCGCGGACTCAAATTTTCGGGAGGCCGTTTTTAAACGGCCTCCAGTGACACGCCCCCCGCGCGCTCCCGCGAGCGCGCAGCGGGGAAAATCTGTGTCGGCCGTGTCCCTTGGACACGGCCGATCACAGATCGTGGTGAATGGCCAATCACAGCGGCCATTCACCACGTGATCGGGCCGTCCAATGAGCGATGATCTCACATGTAAACATATGAGATCATCTCTCATCGCCGGCGCTCCTTCCTCACACAGAGCCTGCAGTGTGAGGAAGGAGGGGGAGCCTCACAGCGCCGGGGACACACAGCGATGTAATCAGGGCACTGATCACCAGTGCCCTGATTACTAAAAGGTAAAAACATACACACAGTGCCCCCCCATCAGTGCCCACAGTGCCCGCCATCAGTGCCCCCATCAATGCCCACAATCAGTGCCCATAGTGCTGCCAGTCAGTGCCCATCAGTGCCTGCTCATCTAGGCACTGATGAGCACTGACTGGCAGCACTATGGGCACTGAGTGTGGGTACTGATGGTGCTGCCCATCAGTGCCGCTCAACAGTGCCACCCGTCAGTGTCCAGTGCCATCCGCCAGTGCCCATCAGTGCCGCCCGTCAGTGCCGCCTCTCAGTGCCCAGCAGTGCCACCTCTCAGTGCCCAGCAGTGCCACCTCTCAGTGCCCAGCAGTGCCGCCTATCAGTGCTCATCAGTGCCGCCTATCAGTGCCGCCTATCGGTGCCGCCTATCAGTGCAGCCTATCAGTGCCGCCTATCAGTGCTCATCAGTGCGGAATATTAGTACCTCCTCATCAGTGCCCATAAGTGCCACCTCATCAGTGCCCATAAGTGCCACCTCATCAGTGTCCATCAGTGCAGCCTATCAGTGCCCATCAGTGCCGCCTCATCAGCGCACATCAGTGAAGGAGAAAAATTTATTTTCAAAATTTACTCGCAGAAAATAAGAAAAACTTTTTTTTTTTCCAAAATTTTCTGTCTTTATTCTTTTTTTTTGTAAGAAATAAAAAACCCAGAGGTGATTACATACCACCAAAAGAAAGCTCTATTTGTGTGAAAAAAATGATAAAGATTTCATATGGGTACAGTGTAGCATGACCGCGCAATTGTCATTCAAAGTGTGACAGCGCTGAAAGCTGAAAATTGGCCTGGATGGGAAGGGTGTTTAAGTGCACAGTAGGCAAGTGGTTAAATGTGATTTAAATAGGTACTACACTATTATAGAAATTGTGTTTTTTGGGTGAATTATTGACAAAAGAGTACATTATTGTACAGGATTTGTGAAGAAAGTTATATGATATGTGCAAGATTACATTTATTGGGTAAGACTAGAAAGACCATGGGGATAGCAGTGTGCATGGAAGAGCAATGAGTTGGTGGCACATTTTATTATTATTATTATTAAACAGTATTTCTATAGAGCCAACAGTTTGTGCAGAGCTTTACAACATGAGGGCAGTCAATACAGTTACAATACAATTCAATACAGGAGAAATCAGTGGGCCCTGCTCATTAGAGCTTACGATCTAAAAGGAAGGGTCAAGTGATACAAAAGGTAATAGCTGTGGGCGGATGAGCTGATGGAGAAAAGTACAGTTGTTAGATGGGGCAGGATAGGCTTCTCTGAAGAGTTTTTCAGGGATTGTCTAAAAACAGAGTAGAAGCAAGTTGGATGCACTGTGGTAGGGAGTGCCATAGGATAGGTGTCACTTACCTGGTCAGTTAACCTGACGTGTAGAGGAGGGCCTCTCGTACAACTCCGGCTCGTGGACCACTGATAGTGAGACAGCAGCCACAGGAGCACAGTGACGTAGGAGTGCCTGCAATCAGTCCAGCAGTTTGCGTGGCCGCAGTGAACAGACTGGGTAGAAGGCAGCTGAAAGCAAGACTTGCTGGGCTGAAGTTGTAGGAGGCCAGATGATCAGGGTGCAAGGTCAGACAAGCGGGATCGGTAATGGTCAGGCAGGATGGACATAGACGATGGAAAGCAGAATGGTCGGGTCACAAGCCAAGTCGGCACCAGGAGAGCAGTAAGGCAGGATCAGTAGGCAGAAGCGAAATCCAGAAGACAAGCCAGGGTCAGGGTATGAAGCAGACAAGCACAAGTTAGGGATAAGCCGGATTGAGATCAGAGGTCACACAGAGTAAGAAACAGTACACAGAAGCTGCAGACCAAACAGCAATGAGTCCATGCAGGGAGTCAGTTTAAATAGCCAGCCTGGCACCAACTAGTGACGGGTGCGCACATTGATGCTCAAGTGCGCATGCGCGAACGCCTATGCACGCTCCCTAAACCATAAAAAAAAACATCTGCTTGATCAGTTGCTGGTCTGCGCATGCGCATATGCACGCGCCGAGAAGCTCCATCTATCCTATGGACCAGACTTATCGGACATTGCCCCCTCCCAATGGGCAACCTCCGGATGCCCAATTGGCTCTTCTTCTGGGGATGGCTGCGGAAGAAAGCATGAATCAAGTCCGTGGCATGCACATTATGTACAGGTTCCCAGGAATTTCCCTCTGGACCATACCCCTTCCATTTGATCAGATACTGTATCTGACCTCTTTTCCTCCTACAGTCTAGGATAGCCTCGATCTAAAATTCCTCATCCCCATTAACAAATACAGGTGCGGGGGGGGGGGTCCCGATATGCGATCAGGGAAGGGATCTGGCACTGCAGGCTTTAGTAACGATACATGGAACACTGGGTGGATTCTAAAGGACTCTGGTAAGGTTAGCTCATAAGAAACATCATTAATCTTTCTTCTTACCGGAAATGGTCCTACCAACTTTGGTGCCAGCTTCTTCGAGGGACATGCCAACTTCAAGTTTGTTGTAACGGGCCATACTTGGTCTCCTGGCCGTATGAGTAGCTCCCCCCCTTCTTCTCTTATCAAACACCGTCTTGTTGTCCTCTTGTGCCTTTGCGACGGTTTCCTGTAACAACATGTTATTAAGAGAGAAAAAATCCAGAGTACTCTGGACGGCTGGAAAAGAGGATTCTGAAACAAGATCAGGTAAGAAGGTAGGGTGAAATCCGTAATTAGCGAATAACGGGACTGCTTGGTGGTGGAATGACTGCCATTGGTATAGGCAAACTCTGCTAGCGGCAATAGCGATAGCCAGTCATCTTGGACAAAGGAAGTAAAGCTTCGGATGTACTGCTCCAGAGTTTGGTTAGTCCGCTCTGTTTGTCCATTGGTCTATGGATGGTAAGCTGAAGATAAGGAAAGTTCAATCTTTAAACTCCCGTACAATGCTTTCCAAAATCTGGAGGTAAACTGGACACCCCAATCTGATACAATGTTTGCAGGGACTCCATGTAGCCTGATAATTTCTTTAACCTCTACCCCTAGGAAATTGGTAACTCTGATTAGATGGATGGCTAGTTATGTATCTATAATCCTCATCTTCCCCCCTAAGATTCTCAAAGCGATTAGAAGTAGGGACATCATAGTGCTCTACATGCGAGGGGTGAGGTGGGGGGGGGGTATTTCTACCCCTTCTTCTGCCCCTCCCTTTACCTCTAGAGAACCATCTTCCAGGTCACTGTACAGAATGTATTGAGTTATGTCTCAAACCAGGCAAGGAAGGAAAGGAGACAGTATACGAGGGTTCCTCAGTCCTGTCCCCTATCTCCATTGTCCCACTTATAGGGACAGTGGTATTGACTGGTTCCTTCTGTTGCCATTTAAAGACCTCATTACATTGGTAATCCTTGATGTCCCTGAGGAATTGTTTCCTCTTTTTACTCCTCTGGTCTAATTCCTATTTATCCAAATATTTTTTAAGGGTGTCCGATTTTTTAAAATATTCCTCATTATCTTTAAAAAGATGTAATTTGTCTTTAATAACAGAAATCTCTTCATCTATTTGTAAAAGTTTTGACCTCATATTGGATAGCATGAAATTAAGTAGGCTCAATTCAGCTTTGATAAAAAATTTAAACCACTCAGAGACATCTAAAATGTCACTCTGTGGAGCCACTTACCACCTTAGGCTCCTAGGTACCATACCCTCCAGGATATACTTCTCAAAAAAGGCTATATCCCAGTGGGTATGTAACTCGGTGGTCATGAGATTTGTCTGGGAAATAAACCCCCTATATCAACCCGGGGTTCATGTTGAGTATTAAATATACCCTCTATGCTGATAACATGAGAAGCTCTGTATTCAAAAATGTCCATGATAAGACCGTTAGCTGCAACACTACACATTTAGAACAATTTTTAGTGTAATTGTTGCGCTTGACAAGAAATGAATAAATAAAATATAGCATAAAAAGAACAAACAATAGCAGCTAGCACAATGCTGTCAATCCACAACACATCAATTAATACAAAGAAAGGAGGTACAGTGCTAAATGTGATAAACTAAAAGTCGATAATGAAGGAACCATGTAAAAGTAGGTGGAAATAGATCTGATAATCAGTGGGAAAGCCTTCACCAGCACCCAATCATACAGCCGCTTACCAAAGGATATAGACCCCAATACAGAGATCCATATAGGCATGATGAATATAATCCTTTGTCACAAAATGCTCAGTGAAGATCCCGGAGAGATAATCAATATTCCACTTAGAATAGATCCACTTGCAGATCAAGAAGGCACAATTCCACCATTAAGTGAATATACATGTGAAAATAAAATAATGGCTCCTCAAAGTGCAGTCGTATGCATAGATTTATTATAAAAAATTAACCACTTACAGTAAAAAAAGGGTTAGTCCACTATGCGGCGTTTAAACACAGAGAAAGGACCTCCAAATCCCAGCGAGCATTGGCTAAGGAGCGTCTCAAGTTCCTCCAAACTCCCTACCGTTTTCGTCCTGAAATGAGGTCGTCATTATGGCCAACTTATTTATGGCCAAGTGGGAGGAGGATGTCATCAGTGATGGGTCCAGATCTGAGGTGATTCTTTGGAGAAGGTACATCGATGACATCCTCCTCCTGTGTCAGGGTGATAAGCAATCACTAGAGGATTTTATGAGTGAACTAAACAGCAATGAAAGGGGCATCTTACTCCAATACGAATGTAGCCGAGCAGAAATCCACTTTTTAGATCTCAGAATGAGGATAGTTGATAGCAGGATCATCACTTCCACTTTTTTCAAAGAAACCGACAGAAATGGTTTTATTGATGTTAGGAGCTGCCATCATCTGGCCTGGTTAAAGTCTGCTCTGTTTAGCCAATTCTTAAGATTGAAAAGGAACTGCACTAGTCATGAGGACTTTATCCAGGAGGCTACCACATTTAAAACCAAATTTATTGAGAAAGGGTATGATACAGATCCATTGGAGGAGGCTCTAGCTCGTACGGATCAGACGAGTCATGAGGATTTGTTAAGGCCAAGGGCTTAGGCAGACTAATGATTCTTTCAAGTTTGCATTTTTTTCTTCTTTTTCTTACCAACATTTTTCAGTCAAACACATATTACAAAAACATTGGCATATTTTGCAGAACAACAGTGTGTTGGGTCCAGTGTTGCCGACTGTCCCCCAAGTGGTCTTCAGGGGTGTACCACCATTGAGACTGCATATTGCTCCCAATGTTTTAGATCCCCCAAGTAACATCTAATTTTTTCACAATCTAGGGGGCTTTTTTCATTGTAGAAAGTGTGCAATATGCAAAATTAATGTGGACAAGAGAAGGAGGATTGATTATTTGGAGTCTAACTCTACGCATGTACAGTATAGTATTAAACCATTCATCACATGTACTACCAAACATGTAGTTTACCTCATACAGTGTCCGTGTGGTTTGGAGTACATAGGCCATACTATTCGCATGCTTCATGTGAGGCTTAAAGAACATGTTACAAATACTTTGAAAGGGTATCCCAAGCACTGTGTCTCTAGACACTATGACATGTGCCACGGTAGCCAGCCAACCCAGCGGGTACCACATTCCTGGGTATAGATAAATATGTAGGGAGTTGGAGGGGTAGTAATCGTATTAGGGGTGTTTCCAAACTTGAGACCCAATGGATTTACGAGGCTAAGACCTTTTCCCCCTTTGGAATGAATATTGATTGGGACATCAACGCGTTTATCAACAATGCCTAAATATTTTTTACATTCATTGTGTCTGTTTTTTTTTTTGGTGTTTTGCTTTGTTAAATTAGGTTAATTTATTGTGTCAGTACAAAAATATTTTAAAACCATTTTAAAAATATTTTTCATTACATTGGGTGACTATTGGCACTATTTTTGAATAAACATTGGCGCCATTTCCAAGGTGTTGAGCACCTTTGGATATTTCATTATTTATGATGATTATTTTCCACGGTTTTGAAGCCTAGATGTGGGATACTTTCATTTATTTTCTTCTGGGCATTGTGGATCTTTATCCGTAATGACAGCACTTTTGAGAGAAGCTGACACTTCATGGTGCTGGAACGAAGACTTATGGACAGTTCAGGAAGCTGGAACCCACACTCAGCGAGATAAAATAGGCAGTGTACGCTCTGATGACATCATTTCATGATGAAACCATTAGAGAGTTTGGAGGAACTTGAGACGCTCCTTAGCCAATGCTCGCTGGGATTTCGCAGTCCTTTCTCCGTGTTTAAATGCCGCACAGTGGACCAACCCTTGCAAAATAGTGCTGTATGTCAATTTCCAGTGTGGATCAGCATTTTTTAACTGTAAGTGGTTAATTTTTTACAATAAATCTATGCATACGACTGCACTATGAGGAGCCATTATTTTATTTTCATGTGTATATTCACTTAATGGTGGAATTGTGCCTTCTTGATCTGCAAGTGGATCTCTTCTAAGTGGAATATTGATTATCTCTCTGGGATCTTCACTGAGCTTTTTGTGACAAAGGATTATATTCATCATGCCTATATGGATCTCTGTATTGGGAGTCTATATCCTTTGTTAAGCGTCTGTATGATTGGGTGCTGGTGAAGGCATTCCCACTGATTATCAGATCTCTTTCCACCTACTTTTACATGGTTCCTTCATTATCGACTTTGACTTTTAGTTTATCACATTTAGCACTGCACCTACTTTCTTTGTATTTTAGATTATTATTATTATATATTATAATTTTAAATTATAGGTAAGCGCGGTAGGTAGCCCCTATATTTAGTGGCTAATTATTCATTTCACTTATTTTGTTGTCCTTGGTTGCTGCATTTTCACATATTTATGTAGAGAATCACTGTTTAGTTTACAAGTTCTTCCTGTGGCGCGAGGGATATACCATAGGTATATTTATTGACATTTCCATCATATTATGCCTAGTTTTATTACACAATTGACTTGATACAACTTGTCTTGCGTTATGGTCAAATGTTACTTTTTATCATGTACAATTTATTCATGGTGTGTCTTGCATACAAGAGATGACTATTATTTATAATATATGTACGTACCCATTGTTATTGTTTTTCTATGTCTTAAGTAAATAAATGTGAAAACACCATTTTATCTTTTTGGTTATTACCTGCCTCATTTAAAGTCTTGCGAAGCCACATCCTGCTTCAGGACCATCCTTCTCATTAAACAGTTAAGGCAGGTCAGAAACCCAATCTCTTAACACTGGGCTCAACTCTGCATAGTTTCTATAATGTCTCAAGGAAACTAAATACTTATAAGATGCATCACTTTTCCTACTAGATCCAGGCCAGCTCTCAGTGGTACCCCTGCAATACCAGGACTATCGAGACAACAGAGCCCAATGATGGAAGTGTATATCAGGAGAAGGGAAATCCAATTACTCCATGTTACAGCAGTGCGTACCACCCAACAAGCCAACTAAACTTTTCCCAAGCAAAGCTTGTTTACCTCATGTGACCCATCTTTTGTTTCCATGAACTCAAGAGTAGGGTTGAGCGGACACCTAGATGTCCTAGATGTCGGGTTCGGCCGAACTTTAAAAAAAAGTCCGGGTCCGTGTCCCGGACTTTTACCGAACTTTTCCCGGACACCGAACCCCATTGAAGTCAATGGGGACCCGAACTTTAAGGCACTAAAATGGCTCTAAAACACCAAAGGAAAGGGCTAGAGTGCTGCAAATGGCAGCAAAACGTAATTAAGAGCATGGCAAGTGCTCTGCAAACAAATGTGGATAGGGAAATAACTTAAAACAACAAAAAAAAACAGAAAAATAAAACAATGTTCTTCTTCATCTCTGAAGGACGAGGCCCATATGGAGTAGGAGGGAGGTTGAGGTGGTGGTGGATGTGGCGGTGACATAGGCGTGCGCACAGGGTGTGCTGGGTGTGCCTGGGCACACCCTAATCACCTAGGGCACATAGCATTGCCAGTGAGGAGATGGGAAAGATCTCCCTGGGACCTGCTCTGCTCTATTTCTCCTTGCCTACAGGTACATGGCCCCGATACATTACTCTCCCTGCTGGCAAACACATGCATGTGTATTTCAACTTTGGGGTGCACACCTTAATGCAATAGGCTGCGCACACCTATGGGCGGTGTAGGTGGAAGCGGCGGTGGAGGAGGACCAGGGCCGGATTAACAGCATCATGGGCTTGGTGCTGAGGATTTTGAAGGGCCTTAAGGGCCGTGCCTTGCCATGCACCCAGAGGAGGAAGGGTGCAGCCATGCATGCCTAATTCAACATGGGATGCTGTCTCTGAAGCCCATAAACACATCCATGCATCGCCAACTGTCCCTCCTTGTCCGGCCTTCACGCTGTGTGGGGAGGTTCTGAGGGTGCTGCCTGGGGAAGCGAGCATAGAAGCCAGACTTCTGTGTTTACAAGTGACAGAAGAGCGGTAACAGTGAATATGGCCAACCCGGGGCCTATATAAAAGGTAGGGGCCTGGAGCTGCAGCTCCAATAGCCCCTACATTAATCTGGCCCTGAGGAGGAGGACGAGGTAGCCAACACTGCTTCTTTTCAAAAATTTTAAATGAGGGTACACCCCAAAAGAGTGAGAAAGAGCAAAAATGGAACAATGGGTGGGTAAGGTCGGTATCCATTGCTATTCTGCATAAGGTACGGAAAAGTCCCGTGGGATCCATGCCTGGTTCATTTTAATGAACGTGAGCTTGTCCACATTGTCTCTGGACAGGCGGCTGCGCTTGTCTGTTATAACGCCCCCAGCCGTGCTAAATACCCGTTCAGATAATACACTGGCTGCAGGGCACGCCAGCACCTCCAAGGCGTAAAGGGCAAGCTCAGGCCATGTGCCCAATTTGGAGACCCAGAAGTTGAAGGGGGCAGACCCGTCATTCACTACATGTAGGCGTGTGCACACATACTGCTCCACCATGTTGGTAAAATGCTGCCTCCTGCTAAGACGTTCCATCTGAGCTGCTGGTGCTGCTGTTTGTTGTGGCGTGCTGACAAAGCTTTTCCACATTTCGGCCATGCTAACCCTGCCTTCTGAGGTGCTGGCGGTGCCCTGGTTGCGTTGGCAACCTCCTCCTCCTCCTCCTCTGCCTTGTGCTTCCACTGTGGCCCCGCTGTCAGATGGGAATGCCAGCAGCATGGCGTCTACCAGCGTGCGCTTGTACTCGCGCATCTTGCGATCGCGCTCCAGTGAGTGAATTAAGGACGGTACGTTGTCCTTGTAACGGGGATCCAGCAGCGTGGCCACCCAGTAATCAGCACAAGTTAGAATGTGGGCAACTCGGCGGTCGTTGTGGAGACACTGCAGCATGTAATCGCTCATGTGTGCCAGGCTGCCCAGAGGCAACGAAAGGCTGTCCTCTGTGGGAGGTGTATCGTCCGTGTCCTCTGTATCCCCCCAGCCACGCACCAGTGATGGCCATGAGCTGGCCTGGGTGCCACCCTGCTGTGAACATGGTTCCATCTCCTCCTCCAGCTCCTCCTCCTCCTCATCCTCCTCATCCTCCAGAACTGTGCCCCTGCTGGACAATTGCGTCCCTGGCGTTTGCGTGTGCAGGAACCCACCCTCGGAGCCCCTTGCGAATGACTGCCCTGAAAGCCTTGGAAATGTTACCTCTTCATCCTCCTCCTCCTCCTCATCCTGTGCCACATCCTCTTCCATCATCGCCCGAATTGTTTTTTCAAGGAGGCATAGAAGTGGGATAGTTAAGCTGAGAACGGCGTCATTGCCACTGGCCATGTTGGTGGAGTACTCAAAACAGCGCAACAAGGCACACAGGTCTCGCATGGAGGCCCAGTTAAATTAAATAGCGGAATAGAAAATATGATCCAAAAAAAGTGTATGTATATCACACGTACACAACCACACTGGGCCCCAATTACTATTGTTTGTACCCCTAAAAGGCTAGATGAGGAGTAGGGGGAGTATGGAACAGGCAGCACCCTCAAACCTTCAGAAGTATGAGATGAACCCCAACAACTTGGAAAGGTGGATCTCTCTCACACGTACCAACACAGACTATCCCCCAATTTAACTGATCCCCAAAGGTTTTTGATTAAATAGCGGAATAGAAAATATGATCCAAAAAAAGTGTATGTATATCACACGTACACAACCACACTAGGCCCCAATTACTATTGTTTGTACCCCTAAAAGGCTAGATGAGGAGTAGGGGGGGTATGGAACAGGCAGCACCCTCAAACCTTCAGAAGTATGAGATGAACCCCAACAACTTGGAAAGGTGGATCTCTCTCACACGTACCAACACAGACTATCCCCCAATTTAACTGATCCCCAAAGGTTTTTGATTAAATAGCGGAATAGAAAATATGATCCAAAAAAAGTGTATGTATATCACACGTACACAACCACACTAGGCCCCAATTACTATTGTTTGTACCCCTAAAAGGCTAGATGAGGAGTAGGGGGGGTATGGAACAGGCAGCACCCTCAAACCTTCAGAAGTATGAGATGAACCCCAACAACTTGGAAAGGTGGATCTCTCTCACACGTACCAACACAGACTATCCCCCAATTTAACTGATCCCCAAAGGTTTTTGATTAAATAGCGGAATAGAAAATATGATCCAAAAAAAGTGTATGTATATCACACGTACACAACCACACTGGGCCCCAATTACTATTGTTTGTACCCCTAAAAGGCTAGATGAGGAGTAGGGGGAGTATGGAACAGGCAGCACCCTCAAACCTTCAGAAGTATGAGATGAACCCCAACAACTTGGAAAGGTGGATCTCTCTCACACGTACCAACACAGACTATCCCCCAATTTAACTGATCCCCAAAGGTTTTTGATTAAATAGCGGAATAGAAAATATGATCCAAAAAAAGTGTATGTATATCACACGTACACAACCACACTAGGCCCCAATTACTATTGTTTGTACCCCTAAAAGGCTAGATGAGGAGTAGGGGGGGTATGGAACAGGCAGCACCCTCAAACCTTCAGAAGTATGAGATGAACCCCAACAACTTGGAAAGGTGGATCTCTCTCACACGTACCAACACAGACTATCCCCCAATTTAACTGATCCCCAAAGGTTTTTGATTAAATAGCGGAATAGAAAATATGATCCAAAAAAAGTGTATGTATATCACACGTACACAACCACACTAGGCCCCAATTACTATTGTTTGTACCCCTAAAAGGCTAGATGAGGAGTAGGGGGGGTATGGAACAGGCAGCACCCTCAAACCTTCAGAAGTATGAGATGAACCCCAACAACTTGGAAAGGTGGATCTCTCTCACACGTACCAACACAGACTATCCCCCAATTTAACTGATCCCCAAAGGTTTTTGATTAAATAGCGGAATAGAAAATATGATCCAAAAAAAGTGTATGTATATCACACGTACACAACCACACTGGGCCCCAATTACTATTGTTTGTACCCCTAAAAGGCTAGATGAGGAGTAGGGGGAGTATGGAACAGGCAGCACCCTCAAACCTTCAGAAGTATGAGATGAACCCCAACAACTTGGAAAGGTGGATCTCTCTCACACGTACCAACACAGACTATCCCCCAATTTAACTGATCCCCAAAGGTTTTTGATTAAATAGCGGAATAGAAAATATGATCCAAAAAAAGTGTATGTATATCACACGTACACAACCACACTAGGCCCCAATTACTATTGTTTGTACCCCTAAAAGGCTAGATGAGGAGTAGGGGGGGTATGGAACAGGCAGCACCCTCAAACCTTCAGAAGTATGAGATGAACCCCAACAACTTGGAAAGGTGGATCTCTCTCACACGTACCAACACAGACTATCCCCCAATTTAACTGATCCCCAAAGGTTTTTGATTAAATAGCGGAATAGAAAATATGATCCAAAAAAAGTGTATGTATATCACACGTACACAACCACACTAGGCCCCAATTACTATTGTTTGTACCCCTAAAAGGCTAGATGAGGAGTAGGGGGAGTATGGAACAGGCAGCACCCTCAAATCTTCAGAAGTATGAGATTGTGTTCACTGTACCCCACAAAGATTGAGTTCACTGCACCCCACAATGATTGTGTTCACTGCACCCCACAAAGATTGTGTTCACTGCACCTCACAAAGATTGTGTTCACTGTACCCCCCAAAGATTGTGTTCACTGCACCCCACAAAGATTCTGTTCACTGTACCCCACAAAGATTGTGTTCACTGCACCCTAAAAGGATGTTGTTCACTGCACCCCACAAAGATTGTGTTCACTGCACCCTAAAAGGATGTTGTTCACTGCACCCCAAAAAGATTGTGTTCACTGTACCCCCCCAAAGATTGTGTTCACTGCACCCCACAAAGATTGTGTTCACTGCACCCCAAAAAGATTGTGTTCACTGTACCCCCCAAAGATTGTGTTCACTGCACCCCAAAAAGATTGTGTTCACTGTACCCCCCAAAGATTGTGTTCACTGCACCCCACAAAGATTCTGTTCACTGTACCCCACAAAGATTGTGTTCACTGCACCCCAAAAAGATTGTGTTCACTGTACCCCCCCAAAGATTGTGTTCACTGCACCCCACAAAGATTCTGTTCACTGCACCCCACAAAGGATTTTGTTCACTGCACCCCAAAAAGATTGTGTTCACTGCACCCCAAAAAGGATTTTGATCACTGCACCCCAAAAAGGATGTTGTTCACTGCACCCCAAAAATGATTTTGTTCACTCCACCCCAAAAAGATTGTGTTCACTGCACCCCACAAAGATTGTGTTCACTGCACCCCAAAAAGATTGTGTTCACTGTACCCCCCAAAGATTGTGTTCACTGCACCCCACAAAGATTCTGTTCACTGTACCCCACAAAGATTGTGTTCACTGCACCCCAAAAAGATTGTGTTCACTGCACCCCAAAAAGGATGTTGTTCACTGCACCCCAAAAAGGATGTTGTTCACTCCACCCCAAAAAGATTGTGTTCACTGCACCCCACAAAGATTGTGTTCACTGCACCCCAAAAATGATTTTGTTCACTGCACCCCAAAAAGGATTTTGTTCACTGCACCCCAAAAAGGATGTTGTTCACTCCACCCCAAAAAGATTGTGTTCACTGCACCCCAAAAAGATTGTGTTCACTGCACCCCACAAAGGATTTTGTTCACTGCACCCCAAAAAGATTGTGTTCACTGCACCCCAAAAAGGATGTTGTTCACTGCACCCCAAAAAGGATTTTGTTCACTGCACCCCAAAAAGATTGTGTTCACTGCACCCCACAAAGGATTTTGTTCACTGCACCCCACAAAGATTGTGTTCACTGCACACCAAAAAGGATTGTGTTCACTGCACCCCAAAAAGATTTTGTTCACTGCACCCCAAAAAGATTGTGTTCACTGCAGCCCAAAAAGATTGTGTTCACTGCAGCTCACACACAGAAAAATGGATGTGGATCACTGACACCTGCCTATCTCCAATCCCACACCACACAGCAATATCGATTGTAGTTTGTAGAACACAGTTTCCCTAAAATTCAGCAGACTCTGTCCCTAACAGGATTGAGAAGAGATCGTAGATCAGGATTGAGTGCAGATTCACCCCACCCCCCACACAGCAATATCGATTGTAGTTTGTAGAAGACACTGACCCTATAATTCAGCAGACTCTATCCCTAAAATGCCTACAACTCGCCCTGCCTAAACACTCCGACCTGTCCCTCAATTCTATCCGGACACAAATGGTTTTTTCCTGCCTATCTTTCCCTAATCAGCAGCCAGCACATTGATGTGTGCTCTGTCCCTTAGCTAAGCAGCAGAATGACGCTGCTGCGGCGGCTGCCTCGAACTTATAAAGACTTGGTCACATGCTTCAGACGGCCAATCACAGCTACTAAGACATTTGCAGGCATGGCTGGGATGGCTTAAGGCACACCAGTTAAACGATTGTTGATTGGCTGTTAAAAGCCCGCCATGAAAAGAGCGCCAAAGCATGCAAAACCCGGAAATAAAACGACCGAACACGGATTTTTACCCGAACATACAGTAAAGTGTCCGTGTCCGTGTTCGGGTAAAAAAAATCCAATTATTCGGTACGAACACGAATAATACAGTCCGTGTTCGCTCAACACTACTCAAGAGTCTTTTCTTGTACCTCTGACCAGTCCAGCTGGGGTTTTTAAATGTTCAAACCAGAGACCAAATTTACCAAACGCACAGAGATAATTTGCTTTGCAATGTTTGCCTCTAGGCTTATGTGAGCGTGAACAGTGTCACACAGCTGTGGCCAAAAGTTTTGAGAATGACAAAATAATTAATTTTCACAAAGTCTGCTGTTCCAGTGTTTTTAGATCGTTTTTCAGATGTTACTATGGTATACTGAAGTATAATTACAAGCATTTAATAAGTGTCAAAGTCCTTTATTGAACATTACATGAAGTTTATGCAAATTGTCAATATTTGCAGTGTTGCCCCCTATTTTTCATAACCTCTGCAATTCGCTCTGGCATGCTGTCAACCAACTTCTGGGCCACATCCTGACCAATCGCAGCCCATTCTTGCATAACCAATCTTGAGGATTGACCAATTCCTAATGGGATTAAGGTCGGTTGAGTTTCCTGGCCATAGACCCAAAATTTTGATGTTTTGTTCCCCAAGCCACTTAGTTATCACTTTTGCCTATGGAAAGGTGCGCCATCATGCTGGAAAAGGCATTGTTCATCACCAAACTGTTCTTGGATGGTTGGGAGAAATTGCTCATGGAGGATATTTTTGTACCATTTTTTATTAATGGCTGTGTTCTTATGCAAAATTGTGAGTGAGTCCACTCCCTTGGCTGAGAAGCAACCAACCCCACACATGAATGGTCTCAGGATGCTTTCCTGTTGGCACGACACAGGCCTGATGGTAGCGCTCACCTTTTCTTCTCTAGTTAAAACCAAAACACATTAGAAAGGGGATTTATCAGAGAAAATTACTTTACCCCAGTCCTCAGCAGTCCAATACTTGTATCTTTAGCAGAATATCAGTCTGTCCCTGATGTTTTTCTAGAGAGAAGTGGCTTCTTTGCTGCCCTTCTTGACACTAGGCCATCTTGCAAAAGTCTTTGCCTCACTCTGCGTGGAGATGCATTCACACCTGCCTGCTGCCATTCCTGAGCAAGCTCTGCACTGGTGGTGCCCCGATCTCGCAGCTGAATCAACTGTAGTAGACGGTCTTGGCATTTGCTGGACTTTCTTGGGCGCTCTAAAGCCTTCTTCACAAATACAATGGAAATGTTTTTTTATGGGATTGAGTTAATTTTCATAGCAAAGAGGGACTTTGCAATTAATTGCAATTCATCTGATCACTCGTGATAACATTCTGAAGTAAATGCCATCATAAAAACTGAGGCAGTAGATTTTGTGAAAAATAATATCTGTGTCACTCTCAAAACCTATGGCCATGGCTGTAACTCCACTAGACAACCTGCTTTAGAACAGGGCTGATAAAGGCCTAACACACTGGCCATCCACAGATCACAGCCCATGCAGAACTCTATTTTTGCAACACATGTGCATGTTTGGCAGGTCCTAGTAATGTCACTCACATATAGACTTCATTTGTGTGGATGGAGGAATTTGTTGATTTTTTTGTTTTGTTTTTTTGCTCAACCAGCTGGCTGAAGGAAAAAAAGCTAAAGCAGGATATACACACTAAGATTTCTTTTTTTTTTTTTTTTTTGAGCTATTGTATTCTGACAGGGGGGATTCTCCCCAGCAGAATACATTAATCAGTGATGCAGCCATTCACTATAAACGCTGACCAAGGCTGGTTTTCCAACAAGACCATTTGAAAGAAAGCCGTTTGTTAGACCGGTTTCTGTTAAAGGTTCAGCTGAAAGTTATCCAATTCCTTCTGAACTGGGAGATTTTCAGTCCCTGTATACCCATCTTAACAGTGTATTACCAGCTTTTTTGGAACTCCCCTTGGCTGCTGTCAGGCTCTAACCAGGGTCACAGGCATGCCATGGCATTGTGGGTCTGTGCTGAAATTCACAGGCTGCAGATTTTTGCAAAATTTACAAAATTAAATCCTGGAAATTCACTGCAAATTCAAGTTCAGGCAAATCAGAATCCCATCCCTATTATTAGTAGTATGATTGCTTTGAAAATGAATCTCCTTGGGAGTAAACTATAATTCCAGCAAAGTAGTCATGCATGACTAGTTAATACTGGAGAGAAAAGATATTTGTCTTGAGTCTCAGATTTAAATAGAAAATAGCATTTATTCAGTAAAAATGCAACAATACAGCTACAACCTCAATAAAATTTAAAGTTTCAAATTACAAATACAATGTTATTTATTCTAGCAATGTCAAACATTATTTACAGGTAACAATTAGTGCAACAATGAAGCCACATTTATAAATGATTAATTAAATAAATGACTGACTCCAACTAAGGAGATAGGAGCAATCGTAAAGTCCCAAGAAAGAAGGAACCAAAACGGTTAATCAAGATGACAGTCCCACATGCCATGCTGACAAATGGAAATCACAGGATAGCCAGTGTCACCAACAAAGCTCATGCTGTGCTTGCCAAAACATATGTGACCCCCTTACTAAGAGTGGTCTGTATGCACTTTGTTTACAGCGTTACAGCCAGCCTCACAGATCAGAGAATCCTTCTGCACACCTCCAGGTAATGAACACCACAGGAAATTTGGTAACCAGTTGCCTCTATGCCTGGCTATGACTCAGGCTCCCAAGTATGATAGTATTCTGAGAAAGAAACGCTATTCACTGACAACTGTTTACGCCTGAGAGACATGACATTGCTAAAGCTGATTCCTTGTCCATCTGAGACGTAGCCACCATCTTACCCGATCATACTCCAGAACGTTATCTCCGAGAGGTGGTGAGATTGTGATGGATATCTATCAAAATAATATAAATATGTATTCAAAGGGGAAAAAACTTAAAAACTCTCAAAATAGCAACTAGCTTAGCAAAGCAGCCGTCAAAGACTTGAGTGTTAAGCTAGCTGCTATTTTGAGAGTTATCATGTGGTACTGTCATATTGATTAACCGTTTTGGATCCTTCTTTTTTTTGGACTTTATGATTGCTATTTTGACTCCAATTATTGTAAAAGTGACTTATCCCTTGCTGGGACCTATTCCTGGCCTGTATAAGCAGATATAATCACTGTAGACAATCGTTATCAGATAGCTGAACTCACCAGACACCATTTCTTTCTATCCACGTAGGTTTTATTGTATTTATAGCAGTCAACAAAATGTAGCAAATGATTGAAGAATGGTATCTGCAGGTCAAAACATGGTAATGTGTTCCCAGATGCAAGCAGATTGTATAAAGGCCTAGACAGATGTGGCCATCTCTATTCCCACATTCATAATATTAATAATAAATAATCAGGAACAGGAAATACATCATAAATGGGAGGGGACAGGAGGGAACACAGAAGGGAAGACAGAAAGGCGAGTGCAACAACCAAAATAACCACAAGATGGCAGTATAATGACCAAATATACAGACATTACCACAACTATACATTATATTATATCTTACATATTGGTGTAACATCACAATTGCTCTTATCTCCTTAGTTGGAGTCACTAATTTATTTAATTTATCACTTATGATGAATGTGGTTTATTCGTTTCACCAACTATTGATTGTTTGTTTATTTAAGTGCTTCACTGTTTGTATATTGATTTTTTTTAATGTTGGTATCTTGGCATAGCCATAGTGCATAGTAGCTATTTGCATATTCCGCACCACAGATTTACCTTGTTAATTTAATATTTACAGTTAATCTGTTAAAAGAAAAAAAAATGTGTTTCACCCACATCCAGCTGATAAATGCAACATCATTGCAGTACATTTAATGGAAGCACTAACTCTACATTTTATAGAATACCAGTAGAACAGTATCCTCCATAAAATTCTGACTGATAGAAGTTAGTAGCAGAGCATCATGACTAGACTGATACCCCTCCAGCATCACCCCTGAATAATAGATAAATGCTGCTTGGTCAGGTAGTAAACAGAAAGGTTTGCTGTAGGCTTGTCTTTACTTGGTTTGATTACAACCTTTTTAAAAAAAAAAAAAGGCTAACCGTAATTATTTAGCTATAACCAGTTTTACAAGTCTATGCACACAACACAAATCTACAATTGAAACTAAGGGCTACATGTCAGACTAACTGAAATACATTATGTTGTCTAGGCTGCAAAGGATAATGATTTGTGATGAGCAAACAAAAAAAAAAATCTGCCCAGATCTGGTCTGACTCTTCATCCCTCCAGGCTCTATCGATCAGATTAAGCACTTTAGTTACAGTGCCATTTTGTTTCAGAGGTGGCAATGATGACTCAATGATAGCTGTGTTTTTGAAATGAGTGTGGAAGTGTGTCCATTGGTGCTTGGGGTTGGAACTAATATAAAAACAAATACAGTGCATCCGGAAAGTATTTACAGTGCTTCACTTTTTCCACATTTTGTTATGTTACAGTCTTACTCCAAAATGGATTCAATTCATTATTTTTTTAAAGTTCTAGAAAAAATACCCCGTAATAACAACGTGAAAGAAGTTTGTTTGAAATCTATGCAAATTTATTAAAAATAAAAAACAAAAAAAAAATCTCATGTACATAAGTATTCACAGCCTTTGCTCAATTCTTTGTTGAAGCACCTTTGGCACCAATTACAGCCTCAAGTCTTTTTGAGTATGATGCTACAAGCTTGGCACACCTATTTTTGGGCAGTTACTCCCGTTCTTTGCGGGACCTCTCAAGCTCCTTCAGGTTGGATGGGGAGCATCGGTGCACTGCCATTTTTAGATCCCTTCAGAGATGTTCAATCAAGTTCAAGCCTGGGCTCTGACTGAGCCACTCAAGGACAATCACAGAGTTGTCCCGTAGCCACTCCTTTGTTATCTTGGCTGTGTGCTTAGGGTAATTTTCCTGTTGGAAGAGGAACCTTCACCCCAGTCTGAGGCTCAGAGCACTCTAGAGCAGGTTTCTGTCAAGGATATCTCTGTACATTGCTGCATTCATATTTCCCTTGATCTTGACTAGTCTCCCAGTTTATGCCGCTGAAAAACAGCATGTTGCTGCTACCACCGTGCTTCGTTGTAAGGATGGTATTAGCCAGGTAATGAGCGGTGCCTGGTTTCCTCTAGACATGATGCTTGCCATTCAGGCCAAAGAGTTCAATCTTTGTTTCATCAGACTAGAAAATTGTGTTTCTTATGGTCTGAGAGTCCTTCAGGTGACTTTTTGCAAACTTCAGGTGGGCTTTCATCTGCCTTTTACTGATGAGTGGCTTCTGTCTGGACGCTCTACCATACAGGCCTGATTGGTGGATTACTGCAGAGATGGTTGTTCTTCTGGAAGGTTCTCTTCTCTCCACAGAGAAATGATGGAGCTCTGAGTGACCATCAGGTTCTTGGTCACCTGCCTAACTGAGGTTCTTCTCCCTCGATCGCTCGGTTTGGCTGGGCAGCCCGCTCTAGGAAGTGTCCTGGTGATTCCAAACATCTTCCATTTATGGATGATGGAGGCCACTGTGCTCATTGGGACCTTCAATGCTGCATACATTTTTCTGTACCCTTCCCCAGATCTGTGCCTCAATACAATCTTGTCTTGGAGGTCTACAGACAATTCCTTGGACTTCGTGGCTTGGTTTGTGCTCTGACATGAACTGTTAACTGTGGGATCTTATATAGACAGGTGAGTGCTTTTCCAAATCATGTCCAATCAAATGAATTTACTACAGGTGGACTCCAATCAAGTTGTAGAAACATCTCAAGGATGATCCATAGGAAACAGGATGCACCTGAGCTCAATTTTGAGTGTCATGGCTGTGAATACTTATGTACAAGTGATTTTTTTTTCCATTTTTATTTTTAATAAATTTGCAAAAGTTTTAAAAAACCTTTTACATTTTCAATATGGGGTATTGTTTATAGAATTTTGAGGAAAATAATGAATTTAATCCATTTTGGAATAAGGCTGTGCAGCGCTGTAAATACTTTCTGGATGCACTGTAAAACCCATGGAAGAGTATCTGCTTGTGCTGGGGAGCAAGGAAAAGTATAGCCAGTAAAAGGTCCCTCCACTAGTGATAAAGGAAAATGACAAAAAAAAACTCAGAATAGCGGCTGTATAGAATAATGCCCCTTAGGGGAAATACACCTCTACAGGTCAGCAGTCCCTCCTTCCTTTTGGCTCTGGAATCTTCTCGCCACTTCATGTAAAACAAAGATAAAGGAAGGGAAGAGAATGCATCACGGTCGAAGCGTGGTATTAAGAGGACCAGTAAAAATGTTAGAAGGTAAGTATTGAACTCACATACAAATGGGCAGACACGGTGTATCAATAGGTACTTTATGGTGACATTCGCCAGTAATGATTTCATGGATTTCCAATGGATATAAAACAAAAATAAAAAGGAGGAGAGAGCACCAAGATCTTTGTCAGATAGCTGAACTAACCGGATTACAATGAGACTTTCTTAAGTTTTTCACAAAAGTTAGAAAGAATGAATCAACTCAAAGAGATGAAAACTTTACATTAACCGCTTGCCGTCCGCCTTATAGCAGTTTTACTGCTACAGGGCGGCAGCTGTGTGCCGGATCACGTATAAAAACATGATCCCACACTTCCAGGTAAGATTACACACCGCGGAAGCCGATCGGTGGGTTCTGGGTACTTAATGTCCGCTGGAACCTGCCAATCATCAGGTACAGACACAGAACTGCCTATGTAAACAATGCAGATCAGTGTTCTGAAGGGGGAAGGGATGGAGTTTGTGTCCCTGCAAAGCAGGGAACAAATTCCATCTCTTCCCCTAGTACAAGAACCTTACAGAGTTCACATAAATTCTGGTTAGGCACACAGTTATCCCTTTGATCACCCCTGATATTAACCTTCTCAGTCAGTGCCATTGGTAGCAAAAAGTGTCAGTTAGTGTCAGAATGTCCGCCGCAATATTCCAGTCCCATTATAAGTCGCTGATCACTGCCATTACTAGTAAAAAAAATGTAAATAAATAAAAACGTTTTATAGTTTGTAAACATTATAACTTTTGCACAAACCAATCAATATACGATTATTGGGATTTTTTACCAAAAATATGTAGTAGAACACAGTACATATTGACCTGTGACAACAATGAAGAAATGACACTTTGCTACAATGTAAAGTAGTGAGTGTACAGCTTGTATAACAGTGTAAGTTTGCTGTCCCATCAAAACAACTCAGCACACAGCCATTAATGTCTAAACCGCTGGCAACAAAAGTGAGTACACCCCTAAGTGAACATGTCCAAATTGGGCCCAATTAGCCATTTGCCCTCCCCAGTGTCATGTGACTCATTAGTGTTACAAAGTCTCAGGTGTGAATAGGGAGCAAGTGTGTTAAATTTGGTGTTATCGCTCTCACTCTCTCATACTGGTCACTGGAAGTTCAACATGGCACCTCATGGCAAATAACTCTCTCAAGGATCTGAAAAAAAGAATTGATGCTCTACATAAAGATAGCCTAGGATATAAGAAGATTGCCAAGACCCTGAAACTGAGCTGCAGCACGGTGACCAAGACCATACAGAGGTTTAACAGGACAGGTTCCACTCAGAATAGGCCTCGTCATGGTCAACCAAAGAAGTTGAGTGCACGTGCTCAGCGTCATATCCAAAGGTTGTCTTTGGGAAGCAAACGTATCAGTGCTAACAGCATTGCTGCAGAGGTTGAAGGGGTGGAGGGTCAGCCTGTCAGTGCTCAGACCATATGCTGCACACTGCAGCAAATTGGTCTGCATGGCTGTCGTCCCAGAAGGAAGCCTCTTCTAAAGATGATGCACAAGAAAGCCTGCAAACAGTTTTCTGAAGACAAGCAGACTAAGGACATGGATTACTGGAATCATGTCCTGTGGCCTGATGAGACCAAGATAACATTTTTTGGTTCAGATGGTGTCAAGCGTGTGTGGCGGCAACACAAGTACAAAGACAAGTGTTTCTTGCATACAGTCAGGCATGGAGGTGGGAGTGTCATGGTCTGGGGCTGCATGAGTGCTGCCGACACTGGGGAGCTACAGTTCATTGAGGGAACCATGAATGCTTACATGTACCGTGACATACTGAAGCAGAGCATGATCCCCTCCCTTCAGAGACAGAGACCAACATGATAACGACTCCAAACACATCTCCAAGTCGACCACTGCCTTGCTAAAGCAACTGAGGGTAAAGGTGATGGACTGACCAAGCATGTCTCCAGATCTAAACCCTATTGAGGATCTATGGGGCATCCTCAAATGGAAGGAGGAGGAGCGCAAGATCTCTAACATCCACCAGCTCTGTGATGTCGTCATGGAGGAGTGAAAGAGGACTCCAGTGGCAACCTGTGAAGCTCTGGTGAACTCCATGCCCAAGAGGGTTAAGGCAGTGCTGGAAAATAATGGTGCCCACACAAAATATTGACACTTTGGGCCCAATTTGGACTATTCCACTGAGAGATGTACTCACTTTTGTTGCCAGCGGTTTAGGCATTAATGGCTGTGTGTTGAGTTACTTTGAGGGGACAGCAAATTTACACTGTTATACAAGCTGTACACTCCAAAATTTACATTGTAGCAAAGTGTAATTTCTTCAGTGTTGTCACATGAAAAGATATAATAAAATATTTACAAAAATGTGAGGGGTGTACTCACTTTTGTGAGATACTGTATATACCGTATGTGTGTGTAAACCAACAAATTATTAAAATTAAAGCAGAGTTCTGGCCTCATTTTACACTTCCCATCATGCATAACTTTTTTACATGCTAAAAACAATCTGGCTGTTTTTTTTTTTTTTGGTTCCTTTACCTTATTTGTGCTAAAAAGTCGCTTCACTTCCTCCTTATTGCGTCATGACCACCTCCTCATCCCGGAAGAAGAACAGTGCGGCTTCAGATGCCCAGACTGCAGATGGCCGCATTGTACAGGAGAAGAGAAAAGTAAGTGAGACATGCTGCACAAAAACAAAACAGGGGACAGTTTACAGGATAACTTAGTGTAATGCATGAGCCCTAACTATACTATGAGTATTTAAAAAAACTATATATATAAATAATTTGGCGAGAACTCTGCTTTAAATAAAAATCTGCAAAACTCTCCCAAAAAAAACTCCAGCGAGCTCATGCAGTGGCCATTGATGTAAGTCCAGCGACATATATCATTTGGATTTCATATGTTGATGCTTGTGGTGAAATTGCTTTTATGCGGAGATTCTCAATATAAATACTACACTATGACCCTTCCATATTGTCCTATTCAGTAACAACACCTAACACTGCCCTCTACTGGTGAAGTGAGATATAACTATTTGGCTGCTAAAGGGACCAGAGCTAAGGGCAGAAGTGAAGACCATATGTCGATTTACAGAGCACTTAAGGTGCCTTCATCTGTGCAGCCATGCTTTCTGGTGAGTGTTTGGTGAAGGTGGTGGTTGGTGACACTCACTACTGGAAGTTTATCCACTCATAGGAAGACACACGGACAATTTGCTGTATTTACATTTATTGGTGGAACTTTTATTTATTTACAAGAATGAACAAATAAACACATGGATTGTAATAAATGATGTTTTAGGTAATTTTTATTCAATTCTATTAATTTGTTGGTGTACATATACAGTATATATTGCACATTGCACTCTATTATGGTAATGTAATAGGTGGGGGGCGTGGCCGCACGGGCATGTGAGAGGTCGCAGCTCATGGAGCTCCCACCGTAGATCCGGAGTTATTAACCTAGCCCCGGCCGGCTACCGCTAATTAATTACCGGATCCTGCCTCCTGACCCTCTCCTCAACACAGCGCTGCCCTGCATGTCGAGATCGGGCGCCGCCATGACCAGGGGGAGTAAAGTGAAGGACAGCAGTGGGATCGTCCCTGCCGGCCAAGATGGCGCCGGTCAGGGGACGCCGCAGCAGGTCTCCCGCGGCCAGGAGAAAAGCATAGAGACTGGCACCAAGCCAAAGTCGGCTCGCTCTGGGGGCAAGGACGGCTCGGGAGACATTCTTTTATATGCAAAGAGACTGTGTGACATGCCGGGAGCCGCCGCCGCCGAATCTCCACAGCCTGAGGATGTGCAGGTGCCTGGGGAAGTGCCGCTGGGTCTTGGGGACACAGAGCTCTCTACACAGCCTGCTCTTGATTCTGAGGCAGAGGGGGATATCCTTGAGGGAGCTCAGCCCACCCTGAGCCAGATCCTGCTAGCTGTGCACAGGTGTACTGCATCAGTGAACATCGTGAAGGACAGATTGGGGGGTCTCACTGAGGAGGTCGCTCTCCTCAGGCAGGACTTACAAAAAATCCGTGAACATACCACGGCGGCTGAGAGCCGCATTTGTGACCTGGAGGATCAGGTGCCTGCACTGATCACTGAATCCAGAGCGACTGCAAGGCAGGCACAGGCAAATAAAGACAAAACTGATGATATTGAGAATCGCCTGCGTCGAAACAATGTCCGAATAGTGGGGCTCCCGGAGAAAGTGGAGGGACGGGACCCCAGTGAGTTTATTGAAACCTGGCTGGGGGAGACTTTTGGGCGGGAGTCCTTTTCCCCCTTGTTTGCAGTGGAGAGGGCGCATCGGGTCCCCACGAGGGCCCTGCCAGGCAATGCCCCCAGACCGATGCTTGCCAAGATATTACACTATCGGGACAGGGAGAAGATTCTTCGCCTGGCCAGGGAAAAAGCTGTCATCAAATTCAACAGGGTCAGAGTGTCTTTTTATCCTGACTTTTCATCTGAAGTCCAAAAGCAGAGAGCGAAGTTTATTGATGTCAAGCAACGCCTTCGCCGCCTTGGCCTGATATATGCAATGCTGTATCCTGCTCGTCTCCGTGTCACTGCAGAGGGCAGGGCCCATTTCTTTGACACAGCTGTGGAATGCGGTAAATTGGCTGGATGTACATGAGCCTTCTCTCCGACGCAGGCGCCAGGAAGACCCTGGGGAGTGAGGGGGCCTGAGGGGACACCAGGTACTTTTTGTTTTCACGTTTACTACTACGCGGATGCCATCTCCAATGGGGGTTCATTCTGGCCCGGCCGGGGACGATTACAGTTGTGCGTTTTGACAGCGATGCTCCGACTATGGAGGACACCACTTCAACGCTGATGGTAATCATCAGGCCTTGGAATTGGTCTACGGAACTGTCCGAGCACGGTTGTGCATCACTGGATGGGTGGGCATTGCGGGACGGTCTGACCGTTGTCGGGTCCCCTGGGCTTGGACTGCCCGTTCGTTCTCAGGTCTGTGTTGAGGCGCCGTTGTGCCTCGTTCTACTAAGACTTAGCATTTTTTCTTCTATTTTTGCCTTTGAGAAAACTCTCCCCATACTCGATTTCCTGGACTATTTAACTGGTTTTGCCACACCACCAACCTCACTCTATGTACACCTGCTTTATTGCTCGGATGCCAGTACATGGAGTCTACGGGTTAGTGACATTTCTTTTTTCTGCCCCCTGCTATGGCTGGAGTGCCACTAGTTTCATGGAACGTCCGGGGCCTGGGGTGTCCCTTGAAGAGAGCCATGGTTGCCAGGCAGTTGCGGACATACCACCCAGCTATAATAGGCCTACAGGAGACGCATCTGATGGGAGACACTGTGGGTTGCCTGGGGTACGCATGGGTGGGCTGGGGCTACCACTCCACCCACTCCTCCTACTCCAGGGGAGTCAGTATCCTGATTCACGGGGCGCTGGCTTTTCGGGAACTGGGGGTGCGGGTTGACTCGGAGGGAAGGTTTATATTTCTACACTGTATGCTTTTTCAGGTTGAATGTATATTAGCAGTTGTTTATATTCCACCTCCGTTTACCTCTGCAGTCCTCAGGGAATTGCTGAAATTTTCTATGGATAAACTTGGTACACCGCTGTTTGTCATTGGAGACTTTAACGAGATACTGGATCCCGGCAGGGATAGGCATCCACCCTCGGCTGCCCCTAGAGGCACGACCCTCTCTCGTTTTTTGGACGAGATGGACTGGTTGGAGGTGTGGCGCCTGAAACACCCTGGCATGATACAGTTTTCGTGTTTTTCGAAGACCCACTCTTCCTTGTCTAGAATTGATCTCTGTGTATGCAATAGGTCAGCCCTTCCCATTGTGGAGGGGACGGAATATGCTCTGAGGGGAATCTCGGATCACTCCCCGCTGGTGGTCTGACTTGCCGTTCGCCCCCGGGTGGCTTTACGCAAGGCCCCCTGGAGGTTGAACGCTTTTTGGTTAAAGCTGTTTCCGCCGGATAATGACATACCGACGGCCATTACAGAGTTTTTTGCAGAGCATGACCGCTCCGGGGACGTGATTGCGAGGTGGAATGCCTTTAAAGGTTTCCTTCGGGGGGTGTTGATAGCCAACATTAGGAAGGTTCAGAGGAATTCCAAACATTTTGAGGAACAGCTGGCGCTTACAGCACGGAGACTGGAGGAGGAATACATAGCCACTCCCAATGATGACACGAGGGCGGCATGGCTGTCCGCGCAATCGGTGTGGGTTGGGGAGGTCCGTTCTAAGGCGGACAAGAAACGGTTCTTTACAAAGACCACGTTCTACGAAGAGGGGGAGCGGACGGGCCGCCTATTGTCCCGATTAGTGGGGGCGCGCCCCTCGGTTCCCCCCATTGGGGCCCTTAGATTGCAAACAGGCCAATTAGTGAATGCACTCTATTATATTGATATATTGGTGATGGAGATATATTTATTTACTTTCACAGTTGCACAACTTTAAGCTAGATCTAAAACAGAAGTGGGAAAGACCACGTATATCACGTGAAATCTTAACTTTACCAAAAAAAAAGGGAGGCTTGGCATTTCCGGATATACGGGCATATTACCAAGCTACCCATGCAAGTAGAATTCTGGACTGGTGGCACCATTCTGAATCTAAACTTTGGGTGCAAATTGAACAAGCGCTAACGGAAGTAAACTTGAAGAGAGCTATATGGTGCTATTAGTCCATACCTAAGGACTTGAAACATCATTTAATAATAGGAAATACATTACGCATCTGTACGCAATTAAATATATATTCTAAATTGACAACGAATAAATCTCCTTTGTTCCCAATATTGGGCAACCCCCAGTTCCTACCAGGACTAGATGGTAGGCAGTTCACAATATTAAGGGAAAAAGAACAGGTTCAGGCTTCGTCATTCTTGATGCAAAAGAAGTGGCCCTCAGTTGCCAAATTGATTGATAGAGATGGCCCATATAATATGCCTTTTTGGCAAGCAATTCAATTACATCATTACTTGGCCTCAATACCGAATCCGGAAGGCTTCGGTAGAACACTAACGAGATTTGAACAATATTGTGTAAAACCAGGGAATTTATTGCGTACTCTATCAATTGCATATGGTCTACTGACGAACCCGGAAGATCAACCGGAATTATCTTGGGTGAGAAAGTGGGGAATAGATTTGAACTGCGATTTAACAAATGAACGGATCCAGAGAATATTGAGGTTTATCTTTAAACCAGCCAGCTGTACAAAAATTCAGTAGACAAATTATAAGCTTATAACAAGATGGTATACTACACCTAAGAAAATACATAGCTGGTACCCGCGTGAAACAGATCTATGTTGAAGATGTAGAAAAAAAGTAGGTACATTGTACCATATCTTCTGGACTTGTGCTAATATAAAACCATTCTGGGTAGAAGTGAAGTCTATAATCCAGAGATTCACAGACTATAAAATAGAAGAGAACCCGATTTTTTTTTTTTTTGATGCATGTGTCGGATATACCAGTAGGTAGTTATGAAAGGTCTGTTATTCCTCATTTGGTAAATGCGGCAAAGGCATGCATTCCAGGTTATTGGAAAAAAACACAATTCCCCTCGATAGCTGACTGGATACATAGAATAGAGGATAATAGGAGAATGGAAGAATTAATTGCTGCCTCACAAAACAGACAGGAAAGATATAAAAAAACATGGGATTTGTTGAATCATTTTATTATCTCCGATGAAGGGAAACAATTTATAGTAGGATAAAGTGAGGAAAATAAGATATAGGGAGGGATGGGTCCTATCCATTGCTGGCCGCAAATTAATTATTTTTTTTTTTGGGGGGGAGGGAAGGAGAGGGTGGGGGGAGATAAAGGGAGGGGAAAAAGGGAAAAAAGGAAGGAATGTGCGGAAAGTGTAAAAGAGTTGTTATATTGTATGCTAAGATGGAGATGTATTTTGTATCAAAAAATTAATTATGTTTATCTGTAATTCCTGAATAAAAGTTTACATTTGATAAAACAGAAGTGGGGGGAACAGAAAAGGGGAGGGAGGAGATAAAATAAAGTAACACAACATCTAATATCTTTGGAAAAGAAGGTATTGGAATCCCATTTGAGAGTGCGCCTTTATTCAGCCTTCCTTCCTTTGCATTTCAGATGTGTTTCCCAAACCAGTTTTTATATTTACAACTCCAGGACCCCCTGTTCTCCACAGTGGCAAGTAGGGATGATCGAACGGTTCGGGTCGACCATCGGTTCGACCCAAACATTGACTGTTCGAGGTTCGGCCGAATTTAGAACTTTTTGCTGAAAAAGTTCGGAATTCGGCAACCAGAACCGACCAAAATGCAATGGGACAGGAACTGGGCTTTAAAAGCCTGTGATTGGACCAGAACCATTAGTAAAAACCAATTGAGGGGGCAGGAGAATGCTAGGAATGTGATTGGAGTGACTAGGGGGTCCCTAGGCCAATCATTAGTGAATACGCCCCCCAGTATATAAGATAGCCCCCGCCAAATTCCTAGCATTGTAACACAGGGACATGGAAGAGAGTGGAAGCAGTTCTGTTAATTTTACTTTAAAAGTGTCATTTAGCATTTATTAGTGTGAGGAAAGGGATATCTAGTGTAGTTAGGGTGCTATTTTCCACTTTAGTTAGATGCAAAAATTTAGTTTCTGTAGGCAAAGTGTTAAGTGCCAGGGTGACCGTAATGTAGTGTAGGGTGAACTGACGCTGACTGCTATGGCAGGGTGACCAAACCCTTCCATATCAGGGTGACCGCTATAGAGAAAACATCGTTTCTCTTAGGTCACTTTCAGAGCAAGGATATGGCTTCTCGCCGGTCAGCCTGCTTTTTGGCTGCAGGCGTCTATAGGGATTTTTTGAGGACAAGTTTGGAGTCAGGCATGACATCTAAACTTGTGTATTGGGGTATATATACACACACATGTCTGTATATATACACCTGCGCATATATAGGTGTGAAAGAAGCAGAAAACTATACTTGCGCTAATTAAATAATTAACACTAGTGTTGAGCGAACACGGACTGTATTATTCGTGTTCGTACCGAATAATTGGATTTTTTTTACCCGAACACGGACACGGACACTTTACTGTATGTTCGGGTAAAAATCCGTGTTCGGTCGTTTTATTTCCGGGTTTTGCATGCTTTGGCGCTCTTTTCATGGCGGGCTTTCAACAGCCAATCAACAATCGTTTAACTGGTGTGCCTTAAGCCATCCCAGCCATGCCTGCAAATGTCTTAGTAGCTGTGATTGGCCGTCTGAAGCATGTGACCAAGTCTTTATAAGTTCGAGGCAGCCGCCGCAGCAGCGTCATTCTGCTGCTTAGCTAAGGGACAGAGCACACATCAATGTGCTGGCTGCTGATTAGGGAAAGATAGGCAGGAAAAAACCATTTGTGTCCGGATAGAATTGAGGGACAGGTCGGAGTGTTTAGGCAGGGCGAGTTGTAGGCATTTTAGGGATAGAGTCTGCTGAATTATAGGGTCAGTGTCTTCTACAAACTACAATCGATATTGCTGTGTGGGGGGTGGGGTGAATCTGCACTCAATCCTGATCTACGATCTCTTCTCAATCCTGTTAGGGACAGAGTCTGCTGAATTTTAGGGAAACTGTGTTCTACAAACTACAATCGATATTGCTGTGTGGTGTGGGATTGGAGATAGGCAGGTGTCAGTGATCCACATCCATTTTTCTGTGTGTGAGCTGCAGTGAACACAATCTTTTTGGGCTGCAGTGAACACAATCTTTTTGGGCTGCAGTGAACACAATCTTTTTGGGCTGCAGTGAACACAATCTTTTTGGGGTGCAGTGAACAAAATCTTTTTGGGGTGCAGTGAACACAATCCTTTTTGGTGTGCAGTGAACACAATCTTTGTGGGGTGCAGTGAACAAAATCCTTTGTGGGGTGCAGTGAACACAATCTTTTTGGGGTGCAGTGAACAAAATCCTTTTTGGGGTGCAGTGAACAACATCCTTTTTGGGGTGCAGTGAACACAATCTTTTTGGGGTGCAGTGAACAAAATCCTTTGTGGGGTGCAGTGAACACAATCTTTTTGGGGTGCAGTGAACACAATCTTTTTGGGGTGGAGTGAACAACATCCTTTTTGGGGTGCAGTGAACAAAATCCTTTTTGGGGTGCAGTGAACAAAATCATTTTTGGGGTGCAGTGAACACAATCTTTTTGGGGTGGAGTGAACACAATCTTTGTGGGGTGCAGTGAACACAATCTTTTTGGGGTGGAGTGAACAACATCCTTTTTGGGGTGCAGTGAACAACATCCTTTTTGGGGTGCAGTGAACACAATCTTTTTGGGGTGCAGTGAACACAATCTTTGTGGGGTACAGTGAACAGAATCTTTGTGGGGTGCAGTGAACACAATCTTTGGGGGGTACAGTGAACACAATCTTTTTGGGGTGCAGTGAACACAATCTTTGTGGGGTGCAGTGAACACAATCTTTTTGGGGTGGAGTGAACAAAATCATTTTTGGGGTGCAGTGAACAACATCCTTTTTGGGGTGCAGTGATCAAAATCCTTTTTGGGGTGCAGTGAACACAATCTTTTTGGGGTGCAGTGAACAAAATCCTTTGTGGGGTGCAGTGAACAGAATCTTTGTGGGGTGCAGTGAACACAATCTTTGGGGGGGTACAGTGAACACAATCTTTTTGGGGTGCAGTGAACACAATCTTTGTGGGGTACAGTGAACAGAATCTTTGTGGGGTGCAGTGAACACAATCTTTGGGGGGTACAGTGAACACAATCTTTTTGGGGTGCAGTGAACACAATCTTTGGGGGGTACAGTGAACACAATCTTTTTGGGGTGCAGTGAACACAATCTTTGTGGGGTGCAGTGAACACAATCTTTGGGGGGGTACAGTGAACACAATCTTTTTGGGGTGCAGTGAACAACATCCTTTTAGGGTGCAGTGAACACAATCTTTGTGGGGTGCAGTGAACAACATCCTTTTAGGGTGCAGTGAACACAATCTTTGTGGGGTACAGTGAACAGAATCTTTGTGGGGTGCAGTGAACACAATCTTTGGGGGGTACAGTGAACACAATCTTTGTGAGGTGCAGTGAACACAATCTTTGTGGGGTGCAGTGAACACAATCATTGTGGGGTGCAGTGAACTCAATCTTTGTGGGGTACAGTGAACACAATCTCATACTTCTGAAGATTTGAGGGTGCTGCCTGTTCCATACTCCCCCTACTCCTCATCTAGCCTTTTAGGGGTACAAACAATAGTAATTGGGGCCTAGTGTGGTTGTGTACGTGTGATATACATACACTTTTTTTGGATCATATTTTCTATTCCGCTATTTAATCAAAAACCTTTGGGGATCAGTTAAATTGGGGGATAGTCTGTGTTGGTACGTGTGAGAGAGATCCACCTTTCCAAGTTGTTGGGGTTCATCTCATACTTCTGAAGGTTTGAGGGTGCTGCCTGTTCCATACTCCCCCTACTCCTAGCCTTTTAGGGGTACAAACAATAGTAATTGGGGCCTAGTGTGGTTGTGTACGTGTGATATACATACACTTTTTTTGGATCATATTTTCTATTCCGCTATTTAATCAAAAACCTTTGGGGATCAGTTAAATTGGGGGATAGTCTGTGTTGGTACGTGTGAGAGAGATCCACCTTTCCAAGTTGTTGGGGTTCATCTCATACTTCTGAAGGTTTGAGGGTGCTGCCTGTTCCATACTCCCCCTACTCCTCATCTAGCCTTTTAGGGGTACAAACAATAGTAATTGGGGCCTAGTGTGGTTGTGTACGTGTGATATACATACACTTTTTTTGGATCATATTTTCTATTCCGCTATTTAATCAAAAACCTTTGGGGATCAGTTAAATTGGGGGATAGTCTGTGTTGGTACGTGTGAGAGAGATCCACCTTTCCAAGTTTTTGGGGTTCATCTCATACTTCTGAAGATTTGAGGGTGCTGCCTGTTCCATACCCCCCCTACTCCTCATCTAGCCTTTTAGGGGTACAAACAATAGTAATTGGGGCCTAGTGTGGTTGTGTACGTGTGATATACATACACTTTTTTTGGATCATATTTTCTATTCCGCTATTTAATCAAAAACCTTTGGGGATCAGTTAAATTGGGGGATAGTCTGTGTTGGTACGTGTGAGAGAGATCCACCTTTCCAAGTTGTTGGGGTTCATCTCATACTTCTGAAGGTTTGAGGGTGCTGCCTGTTCCATACCCCCCCTACTCCTCATCTAGCCTTTTAGGGGTACAAACAATAGTAATTGGGGCCTAGTGTGGTTGTGTACGTGTGATATACATACACTTTTTTTGGATCATATTTTCTATTCCGCTATTTAATCAAAAACCTTTGGGGATCAGTTAAATTGGGGGATAGTCTGTGTTGGTACGTGTGAGAGAGATCCACCTTTCCAAGTTTTTGGGGTTCATCTCATACTTCTGAAGATTTGAGGGTGCTGCCTGTTCCATACCCCCCCTACTCCTCATCTAGCCTTTTAGGGGTACAAACAATAGTAATTGGGGCCTAGTGTGGTTGTGTACGTGTGATATACATACACTTTTTTTGGATCATATTTTCTATTCCGCTATTTAATCAAAAACCTTTGGGGATCAGTTAAATTGGGGGATAGTCTGTGTTGGTACGTGTGAGAGAGATCCACCTTTCCAAGTTGTTGGGGTTCATCTCATACTTCTGAAGGTTTGAGGGTGCTGCCTGTTCCATACCCCCCCTACTCCTCATCTAGCCTTTTAGGGGTACAAACAATAGTAATTGGGGCCTAGTGTGGTTGTGTACGTGTGATATACATACACTTTTTTTGGATCATATTTTCTATTCCGCTATTTAATCAAAAACCTTTGGGGATCAGTTAAATTGGGGGATAGTCTGTGTTGGTACGTGTGAGAGAGATCCACCTTTCCAAGTTTTTGGGGTTCATCTCATACTTCTGAAGATTTGAGGGTGCTGCATGTTCCATACTCCTCTTCCTCATCCTCCCTTTAGGGTAGGAAAAAATTTAATCGGGCCTAGTCTGTGTTTGTACGTGTGAGATACACAGTTTTTTATCCTATTCCGCTATTCAATACACACCCTTTTGGTGTAAAAAACATTAAATTGCGGCATAGTTTGCATATTTGACATTTGCATATATTGTGCCTTGTTGCGCTGTTTTGGGTACTCCACCAACATGGCCAGTGGCAATGACGCCATTCTCAGCTTAACTATCCCACTTCTATGCCTCCTTGAAAAAACAATTTGGGCGATGATGGAAGAGGATGTGGCACAGGATGAGGAGGAGGAGGAGGAGGATGAAGAGGTAACATTTCAAAGGCTTTCAGGGCAGTCATTCGCAAGGGGCTCCGAGGGTGGGTTCCTGCACACACAAACGCCAGGGACACAATTGTCCAGCAGGGGCACAGTTCTGGAGGATGAGGAGGATGAGGAGGAGGAGGAGCTGGAGGAGGAGATGGAACCATGTTCACAGCAGGGTGGCACCCAGGCCAGCTCATGGCCATCACTGGTGCGTGGCTGGGGGGATACAGAGGACACGGACGATACACCTCCCACAGAGGACAGCCTTTCGTCGCCTCTGGGCAGCCTGGCACACATGAGCGATTACATGCTGCAGTGTCTCCACAACGACCGCCGAGTTGCCCACATTCTAACTTGTGCTGATTACTGGGTGGCCACGCTGCTGGATCCCCGTTACAAGGACAACGTACCGTCCTTAATTCACTCACTGGAGCGCGATCGCAAGATGCGCGAGTACAAGCGCACGCTGGTAGACGCCATGCTGCTGGCATTCCCATCTGACAGCGGGGCCACAGTGGAAGCACAAGGCAGAGGAGGAGGAGGAGGAGGTCGCCAACGCAACCAGGGCACCGCCAGCACCTCAGAAGGCAGGGTTAGCATGGCCGAAATGTGGAAAAGCTTTGTCAGCACGCCACAACAAACAGCAGCACCAGCAGCTCAGATGGAACGTCTTAGCAGGAGGCAGCATTTTACCAACATGGTGGAGCAGTATGTGTGCACACGCCTACATGTAGTGAATGACGGGTCTGCCCCCTTCAACTTCTGGGTCTCCAAATTGGGCACATGGCCTGAGCTTGCCCTTTACGCCTTGGAGGTGCTGGCGTGCCCTGCAGCCAGTGTATTATCTGAACGGGTATTTAGCACGGCTGGGGGCGTTATAACAGACAAGCGCAGCCGCCTGTCCAGAGACAATGTGGACAAGCTCACGTTCATTAAAATGAACCAGGCATGGATCCCACGGGACTTTTCCGTACCTTATGCAGAATAGCAATGGATACCGACCTTACCCACCCATTGTTCCATTTTTGCTCTTTCTCACTCTTTTGGGGTGTACCCTCATTTAAAATTTTTGAAAAGAAGCAGTGTTGGCTACCTCGTCCTCCTCCTCAGGGCCAGATTAATGTAGGGGCTATTGGAGCTGCAGCTCCAGGCCCCTACCTTTTATATAGGCCCCGGGTTGGCCATATTCACTGTTACCGCTCTTCTGTCACTTGTAAACACAGAAGTCTGGCTTCTATGCTCGCTTCCCCAGGCAGCACCCTCAGAACCTCCCCACACAGCGTGAAGGCCGGACAAGGAGGGACAGTTGGCGATGCATGGATGTGTTTATGGGCTTCAGAGACAGCATCCCATGTTGAATTAGGCATGCATGGCTGCACCCTTCCTCCTCTGGGTGCATGGCAAGGCACGGCCCTTAAGGCCCTTCAAAATCCTCAGCACCAAGCCCATGATGCTGTTAATCCGGCCCTGGTCCTCCTCCACCGCCGCTTCCACCTACACCGCCCATAGGTGTGCGCAGCCTATTGCATTAAGGTGTGCACCCCAAAGTTGAAATACACATGCATGTGTTTGCCAGCAGGGAGAGTAATGTATCGGGGCCATGTACCTGTAGGCAAGGAGAAATAGAGCAGAGCAGGTCCCAGGGAGATCTTTCCCATCTCCTCACTGGCAATGCTATGTGCCCTAGGTGATTAGGGTGTGCCCAGGCACACCCAGCACACCCTGTGCGCACGCCTATGTCACCGCCACATCCACCACCACCTCAACCTCCCTCCTACTCCATATGGGCCTCGTCCTTCAGAGATGAAGAAGAACATTGTTTTATTTTTCTGTTTTTTTTTGTTGTTTTAAGTTATTTCCCTATCCACATTTGTTTGCAGAGCACTTGCCATGCTCTTAATTACGTTTTGCTGCCATTTGCAGCACTCTAGCCCTTTCCTTTGGTGTTTTAGAGCCATTTTAGTGCCTTAAAGTTCGGGTCCCCATTGACTTCAATGGGGTTCGGTGTCCGGGAAAAGTTCGGTAAAAGTCCGGGACACGGACCCGGACTTTTTTTTAAAGTTCGGCCGAACCCGTCGAACACGGACATCTAGGTGTCCGCTCAACCCTAATTAACACCAATATGATTACGCTCCTATCACACCTATATATGTGTATGTGTAAAATACATATAAATGTGTGTGTATATATATACCCCTATACAGAAGTTCAGATGTTTTGCCTGCCTCCAAAGAACCCTAAAAAATGCCCAAAAAAACGCCAGCGCCAAAAAAAAAACGCCCAGGTGTGTTTTGCAGCAGGCGTTTTTTGGGGCATTTTTTGGGGTCTTTGGAGGCAGGCAAAACATCTGAACTTCTGTATAGGGGTATATATATATACACACATACTTGTATGTATTTTACACATACACATATATAGGTGTGATAGGAGCATAACCATATTGGTGTTAATTATTTCATTAGCGCAAGTATAGTGTTCTGTTACTTTCACACCTATATATGTGTATGGGTATATATACATATAAGTGTGTGCGTATATATACCCCTATACTGAAGTTGAGATGTCATGCCTGCCTCCAAAGAACCCAAAAAAATGCCCAAAAAAACCCTGCAATAACACACCTGGGCGTTTTTTTTTTTGGCGCATGCGTTTTTTTGGGCATTTTTTGGAGGCAGGCAAAACATCTGAACTTCTGTATAAGGGTATATATACACACACACTTATATGTATATATACCCATACACTTATATAGGTGTGAAAGTAGCAGAACACTATACTTGCGCTAATGAAATAATTAACACCAATATGGTTACGCTGCTATCACACTTATATATGTGTATGTGTAAAATACATATAACTGTGTGTGTATATATACCCCTATACAGAAGTTCAGATGTTTTGTCTGCCTCCAAAGACTCCAAAAAAAATGCCCAAAAAAATGCCTGCTGCAAAAACACACCTCGGCGTTTTTTTTTGGCGCTGGCGTTTTTTTGGGCATTTTTTTGGGTACTTTGGAGGCAGGCAAAACATCTGAACTTCTGTATAGGGGTATATATATACACACACACTTATATGTATTTTACACTTACACATATATAGGTGTGATAGGAGCGTAACCATATTGGTGTTAATTATTTCATTAGCGCAAGTATAGTGTTCTGCTACTTTCACACCTATATATGTGTATGGGTATATATACATATAAGTGTGTGTGTATATATACCCCTACACAGAAGTTCTGATGTTATGCCTCCAATAACCCCCAAAAAATGCCCAAAAAAACGCTTGCTACAAAACCGGCAAGGTGTGAAAATAGCGAAGCCATATCCCTGTTCTATAAGTGACATAATACAAACAATCTTTTTTTTATGGTTCTGGACATGCTACAGAGCTGAAACTTCACAGGTACACTTTTTAGACCCTCCCCCAGACACTAAATCCAAAGTCAAAATCAAAAAATCTCTTTTTTTTTTTTTTCAATAATTGGCTCTCTATCAAAAATGACAATTTTTAAGAACTTTTTTTTGTGTGATTAATAGTCCCTGGGGCATGACCCAGAACCCTGGGCAATTTTTAGGGGCATTTATTGGGTTTTAGGGCTTCAAAATTGTGTTTTTTGATTACCGAAGTTCGGGTCCCATTGATTTCAATGGGGTTCTGAAATCTGGGCCGAACTTTTGGGAAGTTCGGGTGTTCTGGTCGAACCAAACTTTTCAAAAGTTTGATCATCCCTAGTGGTAAGCACTTTTTGGGACGTCCAAAACCAGGCACTGGTCCCTCTGGTTTGCAAAGCTGCAATCTGATCTTTTGTTACCACCTTTACCAGGTTTTATCTGGTTGATGTAGATGTATCAGTGAAAGCTAGTGTAGCAGAAATTCCAGCATTGGTGCTGCGGATGGGTCTGCCAGAGTTACCGCTAACACCAACAGCACATTTAAGCTTGTTGCCCACGTGTGAGAACTGAGACAATGAACAGTCTGGCATCTTTGGTTTTTTTGTTTATTTTATATGGGGATGGGAGAAGGAAATGAGTGGGATACTCTGGCTCAACTAGTTACAAAAATGGGACACTTGAGAAAAAATACCTTCTAGCGCTGATTTGGCACCGGCTAAATGCCGACCAACGCTTACTGGTGCTTGTGAACACTGACTTGCTGTTACTGAACTGAAACTGACGTCTGACACTTCTGTTAGCTCAAAAGTCCTTTGCACTGCTTCCTCCAGTCCTCCCTGACTAAGGTAGCCACTTGTAGTTACTGCTGCAACTCTCAACACTTTAACTCTTCAGGGCCCAACCGCTGGTGCCCCCTTTACTCTTCAGGGCATACACTGGCACCCCCTTTGCTACCCTTCCACACCGGCTAGCTAGCTCCTGGATCCCTCTGACCTTCTCCAGAGTGGTCCCCTGTCCTAGGCAGACCCCAGGGGTAGTTTGCAGTACTCATGATTTAGAATGCTTTCCTGAAAATCTTCCCCAACAGCTCCGCTGGTCCTCAGCACCCTGGATTCTTCTATGCAGCTCAGCTCAGCCCGGTATCCCCTCAGGCAAGCCCCCTGGGACACCCATTTCTTCTGACAGGAGGAGAGACAGCCGTCACCTCCCTCCTGGGACTCTGCTTCCCGCCAAAGACAATCTGACATGCGCGCCCCACAGACTTTTACCCCCTCCCAGAATGCTGTGCGGCAGAATCTGCCCTTCCAGGATGGATACAAGCCCTGGTGTGCTATTGGCCAGGTTTCCTCCACTGCCCAATGAGAGCCCTCATTGGGACACAGTGGGGAGACTCCCCAGCACAAAAGGCACACCTGGGAGCACATGTCAGCCTAGCTGAATCATATGGCCCTGCTGATAAGCAGGCAAAGCCCCACTATAACTTTACCTAGCACCTACCTTGGAGGGTGCTACATCAACTTTTATCCTGCAGGTGGTTTTGAAAATGCATCCTTGTTTCCCTTGGATTGCAATGACTTGCTAAATGTTGTTGATGGTGTAGCACAATTCCCAGCGGTTTTTCTGGATATGGGTCCGCCTGGGTTACCGCTAGCAACAACAGCACATTTAAGCATGTTCTCCAAGTGTGAGCACTGAGACAATGACCAGTCCAGTATCTTTGGGTTTTTGTATTTATTTTTGTAACTTGGATGGGAAAAGGGATGAGTGGGATGCTCCTTTGGCTCTACTATACACAAATTACTAAGGACAATTGAAAAATGCCAATTGACGCTTACTTGACGCTGGCTGGATGCCGGTTAATGCCGATTAACGTTGGTTAACGATGGCCTGCTGCCTGTTAACACTGAACTGACTTCTGACTGCTTTCCTGAATAAAGAAGTCCTCTTTAAGCTCCCTTAAGCACTCCTTGCTGAAATAGCTACTTGTTTACACTGCTGCACTGCTAAACTCTTCAGGGCCCGCACCAGTGCCCCCTTTCACTCTCTTATCTTCAGGGCTTAGACTCTGGCACCCCCTTTCTAAGCCTTCTCTACTGGTTAGCTGGCTCCCAGATCCCTTTGACCTTCTGGAGTGGTCCCCTCTCCTAGGCAGACCCCTGGGCAGTTTCAAGTACTCACGATACTGTTTTTCCTGGAAACTTCTGCCACGCAGCTCCACTCGGTCCACAGCACTCTGGATCCCTGTCTGCAGCCCAGCTCAACCTTCGTCCTCTAGGCCGACCGCCCAGGACACCTTCTCTAGCTCTGACAGGAGGAGAGACAGCCATCAGCCTCCTTTCTGGGACTCTGCTTCCCGCCAAAGACGCTCTGTCATGTGCTCCCCTCAGACTTATACCCCATCCCAGGATGCATTGCGGCAGACTCTGCCCACTGAGATAGATACAAGCCCCAGGGCGCTATTGGCCAGGTTTCCCCCACTGCCCAACAAGAGCCCTCATTGGACACAGTGAGGAGACTCCCCAGACTTAATAGACACCCCTGGAAACACATGACAACCTAGCTGAATGATCAGGCCCCCTGATAAGCAGACAGGGCCATATAAATGCTTTTTCCTAGCACCTACCTAGGAGGGAGCTACTTCGAGTATTCTTGTCTGTCCTTCATTTTTATAACTGTCACAAGAGTGGCAAGTACTTATTTGGACCTTCAAAACCCAGACCTCAGTCTCCCTGCTTTGGTTTGCAAAGCTGTGACTTGGTTTTTTGTCCACATCTTAAGGCCCCTTTCACACAGGCCTGTCGGTTTTTCAGGCGGACCTGATCGGATGCTCCATGTACCTCTATAGAGCAGCGGATGTCAGCAGTGCCATCTCCGCTGACATCCGCTGCTCTCCGATCCGATGTGGTACGTGAAATCCAGACGGATGGAAACCCTATTTTCCATCCGTCTGGCATCCGTCTGGAGGATCGGATCAGATGAAAATGGAAAAGGCGGTCCGTTTTCATCCGATCTCCCATAGAGGAGAGCGGCGATCTGACAGCTCCGTCTCTGCAAAGTAAGCAGAGACGCAGCTGTTATCCACCTGCTCAGTGGGGATCGGCGAATCAATCCCTGCTGAGAAAAACAGAGTCCGCCGGGCGGAAAACCTGCGTGAACGGACCCAACAGGTTTTATTTAGTGGATGTGCCTGCTTTGGCAGATTCTAGCTTTAGTTCTGAAGTTGGCTCAGTAGGACTTAATTGTTTCCTTCGGATTGCAAGGACTTGCTCCCTTGCCATAGTTGCTTGCTTGTCCCTTATTTTGGCACTGCTCTTGGACATCCCACACATAAATAATTATTGTGCCGTGTCCTTTATGGTGTATAATCAAACAAAAAAAAAAGTTCTCTGAGGATCACCGGAGGACATTTTTCACTTAAACCTCTAACCCTTAACATGAACTATGATACTTGACCTAACCATTATGTAAAGTAAGCCTGTAAATCTCAATCTAACATTTAAATTAAAATAAAACTTTTTAACCTCTAAGAAGCTTTTTTTTTTGGAAGGAAAAACATTTTTGATCTTTTGAAAGCCCTGTGGCATCCTCCATGCTTGAGGAGAACAACGTTATCCTTTAAAAAGATTCTTTGTTTAGAATATTCTACAACCTCAGCCATAGCTCTTTATATGAGACTCAAAACAATGGTAACAAAATTAAGTATAGAAGAAGCTGCTCAGACTTCCTAGGACTTCTTTAAGGAACCTTTATTCTATAACCTGAACAGCTGTAGCTATGTTAGCCTTCACCAAGTTTAAAGTAGAACTATAGGCAAAACTTTTTCTTTTTTTAAATTTTGGATAGAGCAAGGGAGGGTTATAACCCCTGTCAGATTTTTTTTCGCCATCTGTGTACCATTGCGAATATTTCCCTGCCGAACAGGAAGTGAGAGGAGATCCCTGTAAATCAAGGGAATTCCTTGGGGACCCCCAGGTCCCCAGAACTAGTGTCGCCATTGGAAGATTTCCCCTCTATTACTTTTCTGGAGACAACCCAAAATTGGGTAGTTTCTCTTACTTTCACTTTCAATGATAATGGTAAATAGGACAAATGGAGAGGGTGAATCTCAGGGGCACAGACAGCATTAAATCTGACAGGTTTTCTAATCCATCTCCCCTCTATCCAAAACCAAACAAGAAAAAAAAAAAATGTTGCCTTTAGTTATACCACTTAAAGTGATTGTAAAGTGTAGTTTAAAAAAAAAAAAAATAAAAAAAAAAAAAAAAAAAAATAAATAACAAACATGTTATACTTGCCTCCTCTGTGCAGTTGGTTTTGCACAGAGCAGCCCAGATCCTCCTCCTGTTGGGTCCCTCTTTGGCGCTCCTGGCCCCACCTCCTCTTGAGTTCCCCCACAGCAAGCAGCTTGTTATGGGGGCTGCAGCTCCAGGTGTCCATTCAGACACAAAGCTGCCATTTGGCCCCGCCCCCTCTCTCTTCTATATGGCTACCTGACTTTTATCTACAGCCGCAGGAGCCAATGGCGCCACTGCTGTGTCTAAGCCAATCAGGAGGGAGAGTCCTGGACTTATGGACATTGCTGAACAGAGATGGGGCTTAGGTAAGTACTAGGAGGTGCTGAGGGAGGCTGCTGTACACAGAAGGCTTTTTATCTAATCTCCGCGATTCTGCCCGCGTTCCGGAAATCATTGTAAATCACGGGACACCTGTGCGTTGCCCGTAATTTGCAATAGCACCCTAAACGATATGCGATGTTGCCGCGATTTCCGCCTGCCGAATCGCGGTAACATCGCGCAAACAACGCATGATGCCCAAAAAAGGTACAAGAGCTTCTTCTGGGGCGTCATGCGTTGTTTGCGCGATGTTACCGCGATTCGGCAGCCGGAAATCGCAGCAACATCGCACAGCGTTTGGGGTGCTATTGTAAATCACGGGCAACGCACAGGCATCCCGCGATTTGCAATGATTTCCGGATCGCAGGCAGAAGCGTAGTGATTATGCCCGCGATCGCTACGCTCACATGTGAACGTAGCCTAAAGTTCACCTGTCACCAGAGAATGCCATCAGTACTGCCGTGCACCATCGCCCGTCACCTGTCACCCATCAGTGACCATCGCCCGTCACCTGTCACCCCATCAATCACCGTCAGCTGTCACCCCATCAGTCATTGTCACCTGTCACCCCATCAATCATCGTCACTTGTCACCCCATCAGTGATCGTCATCTGTCACCCCATCAATCATCGTCACTTGTCACCCCATCAGTGATTGTCATCTGTCACCCCATCAATCATCGTCACTTGTCACCCCATCAATCATCGTCATCTGTCACCTCAGCAATCATCGTCACCTGTCACCCCATCAGTGATCATCATCTGTCACCCCATCAATCATTGTCACCTGTCACCCCATCAGTCATCGTCACCTGTCACCCCATCAGTCATCGTCACCTGTCACCCCATCAGTCAACGTCATCTGTCACCCCATCAGTGACCGTCACCTGCCACCCATCAGTGATCATCCGCAGTCAACAGTCACCCGTCGCACAGCCCATCACAGCCAGCATGTCAAAAAGGATGTACAGCAGCAAGGAGGCCCTTCAGGTCCTTTCCATGACTGATGAGAGCACCGGGGAGCTCTCATCAGTATCCGTATCCAATTCCGAATCCAATTCGGAATTTGAAATCGCTAATAGTAGCGGATCGGAGATGGACTCGGACTATTCCTGTACACTTTCCTTGTATTTTGGGGTGCAATTTTTGCTATATACATGCAACCACTTACCGACCGCCTAACGACTATATACGTCGGCCATTAAAAGCTAAATACTGGGGTTATGGCAGCAGATAGCTGCCATAACCCCGTGCCATAACCCCGGTATTTTTTTAAACGGCGGGCGGTCGGCTTTCAGGTAAGGGTGGTCCCAGTGGCGGATTCGCCGCGGAGTTACCCTTACGGTGCAGGGGAAGAGGTGCCCCCCCCCCCCCCGCCGTGTCCCAGACGTTTTCCCCGCACAACGGACCCGCCGGCAGCGGGGAAAACTATCCGGTCCCGGATCCTCAGAGACAGGAAGTGGAGTGAGGGCAAGATGGCCCTCACTCGACTCTATGGTCTTGGAGGACCGGAGCTACGTCAAAAGTCGTTGCCTAGCAACCGGTTTGAAGGGCCGCTTTTTTTTTTTTTTTTTCATTCTTTTTCAACAATTGTTTTTTTTTTTTTCTTTTTTAGTGTAGTTGTGAGGTGTGGGGTCTTTTTGACCCCAGATCTCACAATAAAGAGGACCTGTCAGGCCTATTTCTATTACAAGGGGTGTTTACATTCCTTGTAATAGGAATAAAAATTATCAAAACATTTTTTTTTTTAAAACTGTGTAAAAATAAAAAAATAATAAATAAAATAAATAGGAAAAAAAAAAATTAAAGCGCCCTGTCCCCTGTCGCCCACATATGTAAACTGTGTTCAAACCATACATGTGAGGTATCGTTAGAGCCCTAGACCTCCTCTGTAACTCTAAGCTGGTAACTAGGGTTGAGCGGACACCTAGATGTCCGTGTTCGACGGGTTCGGCCGAACTTTAAAAAAAAATCCGGGTCCGTGTCCCGGACTTTTACCAAACTTTTCCCGGACACCGAACCCCATTGAAGTCAATGGGGACCCGAACTTTAAGGCACTAAAATGGCTCTAAAACACCAAAGGAAAGGGCTAGAGTGCTGCAAATGGCAGCAAAACGTAATTAAGAGCATGGCAAGTGCTCTGCAAACAAATGTGGATAGGGAAATAACTTAAAACAACAAAAAAAAAAACAGAAAAATAAAACAATGTTCTTCTTCATCTCTGAAGGACGAGGCCCATATGGAGTAGGAGGGAGGTTGAGGTGGTGGTGGATGTGGCGGTGACATAGGCATGCGCACAGGGTGTGCCGGGTGTGCCTGGGCACACCCTAATCACCTAGGGCACATAGCATTGCCAGTGAGGAGATGGGAAAGATCTCCCTCGGACCTGCTCTGCTCTATTTCTCTTTGCCTACAGGTACATGGCCCCGATACATTACTCTCCCTGCTGGCAAACACATGCATGTGTATTTCAACTTTGGGGTGCACACCTTAATGCAATAGGCTGCGCACACCTATGGGCGGTGTAGGTGGAAGCGGCGGTGGAGGAGGACCAGGGCCGGATTAAGAGCATCATGGGCTTGGTGCTGAGGATTTTGAAGGGCCTTAAGGGCCGTGCCTTTCCATGCACCCAGAGGAGGAAGGGTGCAGCCATGCATGCCTAATTCAACATGGGATGCTGTCTCTGAAGCCCATAAACACATCCATGCATCGGCAACTGTCCCACCTTGTCCGGCCTTCGCGCTGTGTGGGGAGGTTCTGAGGGTGCTGCCTGGGGAAGCGAGCATAGAAGCCAGACTTCTGTGTTTACAAGTGACAGAAGAGCGGTAACAGTGAATATGGCCAACCCGGGGCCTATATAAAAGGTAGGGGCCTGGAGCTGCAGCTCCAATAGCCCCTACGTTAATCTGGCCCTGAGGAGGAGGACGAGGTAGCCAACACTGCTTCTTTTCACAAATTTTAAATGAGGGTACACCCCAAAAGAGTGAGAAAGAGCAAAAATGGAACAATGGGTGGGTAAGGTCGGTATCCATTGCTATTCTGCACAAGGTACGGAAAAGTCCCGTGGGATCCATGCCTGGTTCATTTTAATGAACGTGAGCTTGTCCACATTGTCTCTGGACAGGCGGCTGCGCTTGTCTGTTATAACGCCCCCAGCCGTGCTAAATACCCGTTCAGATAATACACTGGCTGCAGGGCATGCCAGCACCTCCAAGGCGTAAAGGGCAAGCTCAGGCCATGTGCCCAATTTGGAGACCCAGAAGTTGAAGGGGGCAGACCCCTCATTCACTACATGTAGGCGTGTGCACACATACTGATCCACCATGTTGGTAAAATGCTGCCTCCTGCTAAGACGTTCCATCTGAGCTGCTGGTGCTGCTGTTTGTTGTGGCGTGCTGACAAAGCTTTTCCACATTTCGGCCATGCTAACCCTGCCTTCTGAGGTGCTGGCGGTGCCCTGGTTGCGTTGGCGACCTCCTCCTCCTCCTCCTCTGCCTTGTGCTTCCACTGCGGCCCCGCTGTCAGATGGGAATGCCAGCAGCATGGCGTCTACCAGCGTGCGCTTGTACTCGCGCATCTTGCGATCGCGCTCCAGTGAGTGAATTAAGAACGGTACGTTGTCCTTGTAACGGGGATCCAGCAGCGTGGCCACCCAGTAATCAGCACAAGTTAGAATGTGGGCAACTCGGCGGTCGTTGTGGAGACACTGCAGCATGTAATCGCTCATGTGTGCCAGGCTGCCCAGAGGCAACGAAAGGCTGTCCTCTGTGGGAGGTGTATCGTCCGTGTCCTCTGTATCCCCCCAGCCACGCACCAGTGATGGCCATGAGCTGGCCTGGGTGCCACCCTGCTGTGAACATGGTTCCATCTCCTCCTCCAGCTCCTCCTCCTCCTCATCCTCCTCATCCTCCAGAACTGTGCCCCTGCTGGACAATTGTGTCCCTGGCGTTTGTGTGTGCAGGAACCCACCCTCGGAGCCCCTTGCGAATGACTGCCCTGAAAGCCTTGGAAATGTTACCTCTTCATCCTCCTCCTCCTCCTCATCCTGTGCCACATCCTCTTCCATCATCGCCCGAATTGTTTTTTCAAGGAGGCATAGAAGTGGGATAGTTAAGCTGAGAACGGCGTCATTGCCACTGGCCATGTTGGTGGAGTACTCAAAACAGCGCAACAAGGCACACAGGTCTCGCATGGAGGCCCAGTTATTGGTGATGAAGTGGTGCTGTTCCGCAGAGCGACTCACGCGTGCGTGCTGCAGCTGAAACTCCACTCTGGCCTGCTGCTGCTCGCACAGTCTTTCCAGCATGTGCAAGGTGGAGTTCCACCTTGTGGGCACGTCACATATGAGGCGGTGAGCGGGAAGGCTGAAGTTACGCTGCAGCGCTGCCAGGCGAGCAGCAGCAGGGTGAGAACGCAGAAAGTGCGCACAAACGGCCCGCACTTTCTGCAGCAGCTCTGACATATCGGGGTAGTTTTTAAGGAACCTCTGCACCACCAAATTCAGCACATGCGCCAGGCAAGGGATGTGCGTCAAACCGGCTAGGCCCAGAGCTGCTATGAGATTTCGCCCGTTATCGCACACCACCAGGCCGGGCTTGAGGCTCGCTGGCAGCAACCACTCATTTGTCTGCTGTTCCATGCTCCTCCACAACTCCTGCGCGGTGTGTGGTTTGTCCCCCAAACAGGCAAGTTGTAAAACTGCCTGCTGTCGTTTACCCCTGGCCATGCTGAAGTTGGTGGTGAAGGTGTTACGCTGTCCGGATGAGGAGGCGGTAGAGGATGAGGAAGCGGAGTAGGAGGAGTTAGGAACAGGAGGCAAACTGAAGCACCCTGCAATCCTCGGTGGTGGAAGGACATGCGCCAAATTGCTATCCGCCTCAGGCCCATCCGCCACTGCATTTACCCAGTGTGCCGTTAGGGAGATATAACGCCCCTGACGGTGCTTACTGGTCCACGTATCGGTAGTTAGGTGGACCTTGGCACAGATGGCGTTGCGCAGTGCACACCTGATTTTTTCCCCCACTTGGTTGTGCAGGGAAGGGATGGCTTGCCTGGAAAAGTAGTGGCGGCTGGGCACGACGTACTGTGGGACAGCCACCGACATAAGGTTTTTAAAACTGTGCGTCTCCACCAGACGGAATGACAGCATTTCAAAGGCCAATAATTTTGAAATGCTGGCATTGAGGGCCAGGGATCGCGGGTGGGTAGGGGGGTACTTCCTCTTCCTCTCAAGTGTTTGGGAGATGGAAAGCTGAACGCTTCCACGGGACATTGTGGAGATGGTTGTTGGTGACCCAGGTGGTGGTGTTGCTGACAGATCGTCTGTTTGCGGGGTGGCAGGTGCCGGTATCACTACAGATGTGGCTGGAGCGGCCGAGACTGCAGCAGAAGAGGAAGCAGGATGAGCCAGAGACGTTTCTTGGTTTTGAAGGTGTGTACTCCACTGCAGCTCGTGCTTTGCACTTAGATGCCTGATCATGCAGGTTGTGCTCAGGTTGAGAAGGTTTATGCCTCGCTTCAAGCTCTGATTGCACAGGGTGCAAACCACTCGTGTCCTGTCATCAGCACATTTTCTAAAGAACTTCCACGCTAGAGAACTCCTTTGAGCTGACTTTGGTGCGCTCGTTCCCTTGCTGCGTTGGGCAGTAGCGGGCGTAGTGTCTAGGGCACGGCCGCTCCGCTTCTGCACCCTGCTCCCTCTTCTGCTGTGCTGGTGGCTCTGTGCGACCACCGCCTCTTCCTCCAAACTACTCAGGTCACCTGCATGACGTTCATTCCATGTGGGGTCGAGGACCTCATCGTCCTCCACATCATCTTCCACCCAGTCTTCACCCCTGCCCTCCTTGTCGGTCTCCACAATGCTGAACGCCGCAGCAGTTGGCACCTGCGTTTCGTCATCATCGGAGACGTGCTGCGATGATCCTTGCATGTACTCATCTTGAGAAATAAGTGGTTGGGCATCGCTGCACTCAATCTCTTCCACTTCTGGGGCAGGGCTAGGTGGATGGCCCTGGGAAACCCTGCTGACAGAGTCATCAAAAAGAAGAAGAGACTGCTGTATGGCTTGGGGCTCAGACTGCTTGCCTGATTTGCAAGGGGGTGAGGTGAAAGACGGTTGGACATCGGCTGCAGGTGCCAACTGTGACCTTTCTGCAGTAGACTGGGTGGGAGACAATGTGAAGGAACTGGAGGCACTGTCAGCAGCAAACCAATCTACTATCGCCTCCACTTGTTCTGGCCTCATCACTTCTAGGGGCGTATGATGCCCTACCAAATACTGATGCAGGTTCTGTCGCCTACTCACACTTGAGGAAGGTGTTTCACTTGTGCGTGTAGCTGGCACAGATCGACCACGTCCTCTCCTTGCAACAGGAGCTCTACCAGCAGCACCACGACCCAGGCCACGGCCCTTATTTGACGGTCTCCTCATATTTCTGTAATTTAAGATCTTGCCCTAGAAAGGTTTTTATTGAATAGCGGAATAGGAAATATGATCAAAAAAAGTGTATGTATCTCGCACGTACACCACCACACTAGGCCCCAATTACTATTGTTTGTACCCCTAAAAGGATGGTTGAGCAGTAGGAGGAGGAGTATGGAACAGGCAGCACCCTCAAATCTTCAGAAGTATGAGATGAACCCCAAAAACTTGGAAAGGTGGATCTCACACGTACCGACACAGACTATCACGCAATTTAATTGATCCCCAAAGGTTTTAATTGAATAGCGGAATAGAAAATATGATCAAAAAGAAAGTGTATGTATCTCACACGTACACCACCACACTAGGCCCCAATTACTATTGTTTGTACCCCTAAAAGGATGGTTGAGCAGTAGGAGGAGGAGTATGGAACAGGCAGCACCCTCAAATCTTCAGAAGTATGAGATGAACCCCAAAAACTTGGAAAGGTGGATCTCACACGTACCGACACAGACTATCACGCAATTTAATTGATCCCCAAAGGATTTAATTGAATAGCGGAATAGAAAATATGATCAAAAACAAAGTGTATGTATCTCACACGTACACCACCACACTAGGCCCCAATTACTATTGTTTGTACCCCTAAAAGGATGGTTGAGGAGTAGGAGGAGGAGTATGGAACAGGCAGCACCCTCAAATCTTCAGAAGTATGACATGAACCCCAAAAACTTGGAAAGGTGGATCTCACACGTACCGACACAGACTATCACGCAATTTAATTGATCCCCAAAGGTTTTAATTGAATAGCGGAATAGAAAATATGATCAAAAAGAAAGTGTATGTATCTCACACGTACACCACCACACTAGGCCCCAATTACTATTGTTTGTACCCCTAAAAGGATGGTTGAGCAGTAGGAGGAGGATTATGGAACAGGCAGCACCCTCAAATCTTCAGAAGTATGAGATGAACCCCAAAAACTTGGAAAGGTGGATCTCACATGTACCGACACAGACTATCACGCAATTTAATTGATCCCCAAAGGTTTTAATTGAATAGCGGAATAGAAAATATGATCAAAAAGAAAGTGTATGTATCTCACACGTACACCACCACACTAGGCCCCAATTACTATTGTTTGTACCCCTAAAAGGATGGTTGAGCAGTAGGAGGAGGAGTATGGAACAGGCAGCACCCTCAAATCTTCAGAAGTATGAGATGAACCCCAAAAACTTGGAAAGGTGGATCTCACACGTACCGACACAGACTATCACGCAATTTAATTGATCCCCAAAGGTTTTAATTGAATAGCGGAATAGAAAATATGATCAAAAAGAAAGTGTATGTATCTCACACGTACACCACCACACTAGGCCCCAATTACTATTGTTTGTACCCCTAAAAGGATGGTTGAGGAGTAGGAGGAGGAGTATGGAACAGGCAGCACCCTCAAATCTTCAGAAGTATGAGATGAACCCCAAAAACTTGGAAAGGTGGATCTCACACGTACCGACACAGACTATCACGCAATTTAATTGATCCCCAAAGGTTTTAATTGAATAGCGGAATAGAAAATATGATCAAAAAGAAAGTGTATGTATCTCACACGTACACCACCACACTAGGCCCCAATTACTATTGTTTGTACCCCTAAAAGGATGGTTGAGCAGTAGGAGGAGGATTATGGAACAGGCAGCACCCTCAAATCTTCAGAAGTATGAGATGAACCCCAAAAACTTGGAAAGGTGGATCTCACACGTACCGACACAGACTATCACGCAATTTAATTGATCCCCAAAGGTTTTAATTGAATAGCGGAATAGAAAATATGATCAAAAAGAAAGTGTATGTATCTCACACGTACACCACCACACTAGGCCCCAATTACTATTGTTTGTACCCCTAAAAGGATGGTTGAGCAGTAGGAGGAGGAGTATGGAACAGGCAGCACCCTCAAATCTTCAGAAGTATGAGATGAACCCCAAAAACTTGGAAAGGTGGATCTCACACGTACCGACACAGACTATCACGCAATTTAATTGATCCCCAAAGGTTTTAATTGAATAGCGGAATAGAAAATATGATCAAAAAGAAAGTGTATGTATCTCACACGTACACCACCACACTAGGCCCCAATTACTATTGTTTGTACCCCTAAAAGGATGGTTGAGGAGTAGGAGGAGGAGTATGGAACAGGCAGCACCCTCAAATCTTCAGAAGTATGAGATGAACCCCAAAAACTTGGAAAGGTGGATCTCACACGTACCGACACAGACTATCACGCAATTTAATTGATCCCCAAAGGTTTTAATTGAATAGCGGAATAGAAAATATGATCAAAAAGAAAGTGTATGTATCTCACACGTACACCACCACACTAGGCCCCAATTACTATTGTTTGTACCCCTAAAAGGATGGTTGAGGAGTAGGAGGAGGAGTATGGAACAGGCAGCACCCTCAAATCTTCAGAAGTATGAGATGAACCCCAAAAACTTGGAAAGGTGGATCTCACACGTACCGACACAGACTATCACGCAATTTAATTGATCACCAAAGGTTTTAATTGAATAGCGGAATAGAAAATATGATCAAAAAGAAAGTGTATGTATCTCACACGTACACCACCACACTAGGCCCCAATTACTATTGTTTGTACCCCTAAAAGGATGGTTTAGCAGTAGGAGGAGGAGTATGGAACAGATAGCACCCTCAAATCTTCAGAAGTATGAGATGAACCCCAAAAACTTGGAAAGGTGGATCTCACACGTACCGACACAGACTATCACGCATTTTAATTGATCCCCAAAGGTTTTAATTGAATAGCGGAATAGAAAATATGATCAAAAAGAAAGTGTATGTATCTCACACATACACCAACACACTAGGCCCCAATTACTATTGTTTGTACCCCTAAAAGGATGGTTGAGGTGTAGAAGGAGGAGTATGGAACAGGCAGCACCCTCAAATCTTCAGAAGTATGAGATGAACCCCAAAAACTTGGAAAGGTGGATCTCACACGTACCGACACAGACTATCACGCAATTTAATTGATCCCCAAAGGTTTTAATTGATTAGCGGAATAGAAAATATGATCAAAAAGAAAGTGTATGTATCTCACACGTACACCACCACACTAGGCCCCAATTACTATTGTTTGTACCCCTAAAAGGATGGTTGAGGAGTAGGAGGAGGAGTATGGAACAGGCAGCACCCTCAAATCTTCAGAAGTATGAGATGAACCCCAAAAACTTGGAAAGGTGGATCTCACACGTACCGACACAGACTATCACGCAATTTAATTGATCCCCAAAGGTTTTAATTGAATAGCGGAATAGAAAATATGATCAAAAAGAAAGTGTATGTATCTCACACGTACACCACCACACTAGGCCCCAATTACTATTGTTTGTACCCCTAAAAGGATGGTTGAGCAGTAGGAGGAGGATTATGGAACAGGCAGCACCCTCAAATCTTCAGAAGTATGAGATGAACCCCAAAAACTTGGAAAGGTGGATCTCACACGTACCGACACAGACTATCACGCAATTTAATTGATCCCCAAAGGTTTTAATTGAATAGCGGAATAGAAAATATGATCAAAAAGAAAGTGTATGTATCTCACACGTACACCACCACACTAGGCCCCAATTACTATTGTTTGTACCCCTAAAAGGATGGTTGAGCAGTAGGAGGAGGAGTATGGAACAGGCAGCACCCTCAAATCTTCAGAAGTATGAGATGAACCCCAAAAACTTGGAAAGGTGGATCTCACACGTACCGACACAGACTATCACGCAATTTAATTGATCCCCAAAGGTTTTAATTGAATAGCGGAATAGAAAATATGATCAAAAAGAAAGTGTATGTATCTCACACGTACACCACCACACTAGGCCCCAATTACTATTGTTTGTACCCCTAAAAGGATGGTTGAGGAGTAGGAGGAGGAGTATGGAACAGGCAGCACCCTCAAATCTTCAGAAGTATGAGATGAACCCCAAAAACTTGGAAAGGTGGATCTCACACGTACCGACACAGACTATCACGCAATTTAATTGATCCCCAAAGGTTTTAATTGAATAGCGGAATAGAAAATATGATCAAAAAGAAAGTGTATGTATCTCACACGTACACCACCACACTAGGCCCCAATTACTATTGTTTGTACCCCTAAAAGGATGGTTGAGGAGTAGGAGGAGGAGTATGGAACAGGCAGCACCCTCAAATCTTCAGAAGTATGAGATGAACCCCAAAAACTTGGAAAGGTGGATCTCACACGTACCGACACAGACTATCACGCAATTTAATTGATCACCAAAGGTTTTAATTGAATAGCGGAATAGAAAATATGATCAAAAAGAAAGTGTATGTATCTCACACGTACACCACCACACTAGGCCCCAATTACTATTGTTTGTACCCCTAAAAGGATGGTTTAGCAGTAGGAGGAGGAGTATGGAACAGATAGCACCCTCAAATCTTCAGAAGTATGAGATGAACCCCAAAAACTTGGAAAGGTGGATCTCACACGTACCGACACAGACTATCACGCATTTTAATTGATCCCCAAAGGTTTTAATTGAATAGCGGAATAGAAAATATGATCAAAAAGAAAGTGTATGTATCTCACACGTACACCACCACACTAGGCCCCAATTACTATTGTTTGTACCCCTAAAAGGATGGTTGAGGAGTAGAAGGAGGAGTATGGAACAGGCAGCACCCTCAAATCTTCAGAAGTATGAGATGAACCCCAAAAACTTGGAAAGGTGGATCTCACACGTACCGACACAGACTATCACGCAATTTAATTGATCCCCAAAGGTTTTAATTGAATAGCGGAATAGAAAATATGATCAAAAAGAAAGTGTATGTATCTCACACGTACACCACCACACTAGGCCCCAATTACTATTGTTTGTACCCCTAAAAGGATGGTTGAGGAGTAGGAGGAGGAGTATGGAACAGGCAGCACCCTCAAATCTTCAGAAGTATGAGATGAACCCCAAAAACTTGGAAAGGTGGATCTCACACGTACCGACACAGACTATCACGCAATTTAATTGATCCCCAAAGGTTTTAATTGAATAGAGGAATAGAAAATATGATCAAAAAGAAAGTGTATGTATCTCACACGTACACCACCACACTAGGCCCCAATTACTATTGTTTGTACCCCTAAAAGGATGGTTGAGCAGTAGGAGGAGGAGTATGGAACAGGCAGCACCGTCAAATCTTCAGAAGTATGAGATGAACCCCAAAAACTTGGAAAGGTGGATCTCACACGTACCGACACAGACTATCACGCAATTTAATTGATCCCCAAAGGTTTTAATTGAATAGCGGAATAGAAAATATGATCAAAAAGAAAGTGTATGTATCTCACACGTACACCACCACACTAGGCCCCAATTACTATTGTTTGTACCCCTAAAAGGATGGTTGAGCAGTAGGAGGAGGATTATGGAACAGGCAGCACCCTCAAATCTTCAGAAGTATGAGATGAACCCCAAAAACTTGGAAAGGTGGATCTCACACGTACCGACACAGACTATCACGCAATTTAATTGATCCCCAAAGGTTTTAATTGAATAGCGGAATAGAAAATATGATCAAAAAGAAAGTGTATGTATCTCACACGTACACCACCACACTAGGCCCCAATTACTATTGTTTGTACCCCTAAAAGGATGGTTGAGCAGTAGGAGGAGGAGTATGGAACAGGCAGCACCCTCAAATCTTCAGAAGTATGAGATGAACCCCAAAAACTTGGAAAGGTGGATCTCACACGTACCGACACAGACTATCACGCAATTTAATTGATCCCCAAAGGATTTAATTGAATAGCGGAATAGAAAATATGATCAAAAAGAAAGTGTATGTATCTCACACGTACACCACCACACTAGGCCCCAATTACTATTGTTTGTACCCTAAAAGGATGGTTGAGCAGTAGGAGGAGGAGTATGGAACAGGCAGCACCCTCAAATCTTCAGAAGTATGAGATGAACCCCAAAAACTTGGAAAGGTGGATCTCACACGTACCGACACAGACTATCACGCAATTTAATTGATCCCCAAAGGTTTTAATTGAATAGCGGAATAGAAAATATGATCAAAAAGAAAGTGTATGTATCTCACACGTACACCACCACACTAGGCCCCAATTACTATTGTTTGTACCCCTAAAAGGATGGTTGAGGAGTAGGAGGAGGAGTATGGAACAGGCAGCACCCTCAAATCTTCAGAAGTATGAGATGAACCCCAAAAACTTGGAAAGGTGGATCTCACACGTACCGACACAGACTATCACGCAATTTAATTGATCACCAAAGGTTTTAATTGAATAGCGGAATAGAAAATATGATCAAAAAGAAAGTGTATGTATCTCACACGTACACCACCACACTAGGCCCCAATTACTATTGTTTGTACCCCTAAAAGGATGGTTTAGCAGTAGGAGGAGGAGTATGGAACAGATAGCACCCTCAAATCTTCAGAAGTATGAGATGAACCCCAAAAACTTGGAAAGGTGGATCTCACACGTACCGACACAGACTATCACGCATTTTAATTGATCCCCAAAGGTTTTAATTGAATAGCGGAATAGAAAATATGATCAAAAAGAAAGTGTATGTATCTCACACGTACACCAACACACTAGGCCCCAATTACTATTGTTTGTACCCCTAAAAGGATGGTTGAGGAGTAGGAGGAGGAGTATGGAACAGGCAGCACCCTCAAATCTTCAGAAGTATGAGATGAACCCCAAAAACTTGGAAAGGTGGATCTCACACGTACCGACACAGACTATCACGCAATTTAATTGATCCCCAAAGGTTTTAATTGAATAGCGGAATAGAAAATATGATCAAAAAGAAAGTGTATGTATCTCACACGTACACCACCACACTAGGCCCCAATTACTATTGTTTGTACCCCTAAAAGGATGGTTGAGGAGTAGGAGGAGGAGTATGGAACAGGCAGCACCCTCAAATCTTCAGAAGTATGAGATGAACCCCAAAAACTTGGAAAGGTGGATCTCACACGTACCGACACAGACTATCACGCAATTTAATTGATCCCCAAAGGTTTTAATTGAATAGAGGAATAGAAAATATGATCAAAAAGAAAGTGTATGTATCTCACACGTACACCACCACACTAGGCCCCAATTACTATTGTTTGTACCCCTAAAAGGATGGTTGAGCAGTAGGAGGAGGAGTATGGAACAGGCAGCACCCTCAAATCTTCAGAAGTATGAGATGAACCCCAAAAACTTGGAAAGGTGGATCTCACACGTACCGACACAGACTATCACGCAATTTAATTGATCCCCAAAGGTTTTAATTGAATAGCGGAATAGAAAATATGATCAAAAAGAAAGTGTATGTATCTCACACGTACACCACCACACTAGGCCCCAATTACTATTGTTTGTACCCCTAAAAGGATGGTTGAGCAGTAGGAGGAGGATTATGGAACAGGCAGCACCCTCAAATCTTCAGAAGTATGAGATGAACCCCAAAAACTTGGAAAGGTGGATCTCACACGTACCGACACAGACTATCACGCAATTTAATTGATCCCCAAAGGTTTTAATTGAATAGCGGAATAGAAAATATGATCAAAAAGAAAGTGTATGTATCTCACACGTACACCACCACACTAGGCCCCAATTACTATTGTTTGTACCCCTAAAAGGATGGCTGAGCAGTAGGAGGAGGAGTATGGAACAGGCAGCACCCTCAAATCTTCAGAAGTATGAGATGAACCCCAAAAACTTGGAAAGGTGGATCTCACACGTACCGACACAGACTATCACGCAATTTAATTGATCCCCAAAGGATTTAATTGAATAGCGGAATAGAAAATATGATCAAAAAGAAAGTGTATGTATCTCACACGTACACCACCACACTAGGCCCCAATTACTATTGTTTGTACCCCTAAAAGGATGGTTGAGCAGTAGGAGGAGGAGTATGGAACAGGCAGCACCCTCAAATCTTCAGAAGTATGAGATGAACCCCAAAAACTTGGAAAGGTGGATCTCACACGTACCGACACAGACTATCACGCAATTTAAAGTGGAGTTCCACCCTATTTTTATACTTACCTCCATCTTCTCGCTCCGGGTCACCTGAAAAAGAAATGGATAATCGCATATTTTTTTTTTTTTTACTTACCTCGTAGCGAAGAAAATATACTTACCTTACTTCCTTCTTCCTCCTTCCTCGGCCGCGGCCCGTCGTCACTTCCTGGCTCTGCAATGATTCCTGGGAGCTGAACGTCATCGCTCCCAGGAATCATTGCGCCTGCACCGGCCCCGACGTCAGTTCCGGGTCGCGCGCGTCATCCCCTTCTAAACAGCTTCTGGGCATGCCCAGAAGCTGTAGAGGGATGACGCGCGCGACCCGGAAGTGACGTCGGGGCCGGCGCAGAGCATCGTGGGACCAAAGAAGGCGGAAGAAGACGCTGAAGGGGATCTCGCTGGCTTCAAGCTGCCCACATCTGAGATGGCAGCGCTGGACAAGACGTTTGCAAGGTAATTATTTGTCCTAACAGGTAAGTGCAACCCGGGACAGATCAGAGGCTAGCCATTGTGGAATGCACTAGCCCTGACTGTCCCGGGGGTATTAAAAAAAAAAAAAAAAAAATCCAGGGTGGAACTCCGCTTTAATTGATCCCCAAAGGTTTTAATTGAATAGCGGAATAGAAAATATGATCAAAAAGAAAGTGTATGTATCTCACACGTACACCACCACACTAGGCCCCAATTACTATTGTTTGTACCCCTAAAAGGATGGTTGAGGAGTAGGAGGAGGAGTATGGAACAGGCAGCACCCTCAAATCTTCAGAAGTATGAGATGAACCCCAAAAACTTGGAAAGGTGGATCTCACACGTACCGACACAGACTATCACGCAATTTAATTGATCCCCAAAGGTTTTAATTGAATAGCGGAATAGAAAATATGATCAAAAAGAAAGTGTATGTATCTCACACGTACACCACCACAGTAGGCCCCAATTACTATTGTTTGTACCCCTAAAAGGATGGTTGAGGAGTAGGAGGAGGAGTATGGAACAGGCAGCACCCTCAAATCTTCAGAAGTATGAGATGAACCCCAAAAACTTGGAAAGGTGGATCTCACACGTACCGACACAGACTATCACGCAATTTAATTGATCCCCAAAGGTTTTAATTGAATAGCGGAATAGAAAATATGATCAAAAAGAAAGTGTATGTATCTCACACGTACACCACCACACTAGGCCCCAATTACTATTGTTTGTACCCCTAAAAGGATGGTTGAGGAGTAGGAGGAGGAGTATGGAACAGGCAGCACCCTCAAATCTTCAGAAGTATGAGATGAACCCCAAAAACTTGGAAAGGTGGATCTCACACGTACCGACACAGACTATCACGCAATTTAATTGATCCCCAAAGGATTTAATTGAATAGCGGAATAGAAAATATGATCAAAAAGAAAGTGTATGTATCTCACACGTACACCACCACACTAGGCCCCAATTACTATTGTTTGTACCCCTAAAAGGATGGTTGAGCAGTAGGAGGAGGAGTATGGAACAGGCAGCACCCTCAAATCTTCAGAAGTATGAGATGAACCCCAAAAACTTGGAAAGGTGGATCTCACACGTACCGACACAGACTATCACGCAATTTAATTGATCACCAAAGGTTTTAATTGAATAGCGGAATAGAAAATATGATCAAAAAGAAAGTGTATGTATCTCACACGTACACCACCACACTAGGCCCCAATTACTATTGTTTGTACCCCTAAAAGGATGGTTTAGCAGTAGGAGGAGGAGTATGGAACAGATAGCACCCTCAAATCTTCAGAAGTATGAGATGAACCCCAAAAACTTGGAAAGGTGGATCTCACACGTACCGACACAGACTATCACGCATTTTAATTGATCCCCAAAGGTTTTAATTGAATAGCGGAATAGAAAATATGATCAAAAAGAAAGTGTATGTATCTCACACGTACACCAACACACTAGGCCCCAATTACTATTGTTTGTACCCCTAAAAGGATGGTTGAGGAGTAGGAGGAGGAGTATGGAACAGGCAGCACCCTCAAATCTTCAGAAGTATGAGATGAACCCCAAAAACTTGGAAAGGTGGATCTCACACGTACCGACACAGACTATCACGCAATTTAATTGATCCCCAAAGGTTTTAATTGAATAGCGGAATAGAAAATATGATCAAAAAGAAAGTGTATGTATCTCACACGTACACCACCACACTAGGCCCCAATTACTATTGTTTGTACCCCTAAAAGGATGGTTGAGGAGTAGGAGGAGGAGTATGGAACAGGCAGCACCCTCAAATCTTCAGAAGTATGAGATGAACCCCAAAAACTTGGAAAGGTGGATCTCACACGTACCGACACAGACTATCACGCAATTTAATTGATCCCCAAAGGTTTTAATTGAATAGAGGAATAGAAAATATGATCAAAAAGAAAGTGTATGTATCTCACACGTACACCACCACACTAGGCCCCAATTACTATTGTTTGTACCCCTAAAAGGATGGTTGAGCAGTAGGAGGAGGAGTATGGAACAGGCAGCACCCTCAAATCTTCAGAAGTATGAGATGAACCCCAAAAACTTGGAAAGGTGGATCTCACACGTACCGACACAGACTATCACGCAATTTAATTGATCCCCAAAGGTTTTAATTGAATAGCGGAATAGAAAATATGATCAAAAAGAAAGTGTATGTATCTCACACGTACACCACCACACTAGGCCCCAATTACTATTGTTTGTACCCCTAAAAGGATGGTTGAGCAGTAGGAGGAGGAGTATGGAACAGGCAGCACCCTCAAATCTTCAGAAGTATGAGATGAACCCCAAAAACTTGGAAAGGTGGATCTCACACGTACCGACACAGACTATCACGCAATTTAATTGATCCCCAAAGGTTTTAATTGAATAGCGGAATAGAAAATATGATCAAAAAGAAAGTGTATGTATCTCACACGTACACCACCACACTAGGCCCCAATTACTATTGTTTGTACCCCTAAAAGGATGGTTGAGCAGTAGGAGGAGGATTATGGAACAGGCAGCACCCTCAAATCTTCAGAAGTATGAGATGAACCCCAAAAACTTGGAAAGGTGGATCTCACACGTACCGACACAGACTATCACGCAATTTAATTGATCCCCAAAGGTTTTAATTGAATAGCGGAATAGAAAATATGATCAAAAAGAAAGTGTATGTATCTCACACGTACACCACCACACTAGGCCCCAATTACTATTGTTTGTACCCCTAAAAGGATGGTTGAGCAGTAGGAGGAGGAGTATGGAACAGGCAGCACCCTCAAATCTTCAGAAGTATGAGATGAACCCCAAAAACTTGGAAAGGTGGATCTCACACGTACCGACACAGACTATCACGCAATTTAATTGATCCCCAAAGGATTTAATTGAATAGCGGAATAGAAAATATGATCAAAAAGAAAGTGTATGTATCTCACACGTACACCACCACACTAGGCCCCAATTACTATTGTTTGTACCCCTAAAAGGATGGTTGAGCAGTAGGAGGAGGAGTATGGAACAGGCAGCACCCTCAAATCTTCAGAAGTATGAGATGAACCCCAAAAACTTGGAAAGGTGGATCTCACACGTACCGACACAGACTATCACGCAATTTAATTGATCCCCAAAGGTTTTAATTGAATAGCGGAATAGAAAATATGATCAAAAAGAAAGTGTATGTATCTCACACGTACACCACCACACTAGGCCCCAATTACTATTGTTTGTACCCCTAAAAGGATGGTTGAGGAGTAGGAGGAGGAGTATGGAACAGGCAGCACCCTCAAATCTTCAGAAGTATGAGATGAACCCCAAAAACTTGGAAAGGTGGATCTCACACGTACCGACACAGACTATCACGCAATTTAATTGATCCCCAAAGGTTTTAATTGAATAGCGGAATAGAAAATATGATCAAAAAGAAAGTGTATGTATCTCACACGTACACCACCACACTAGGCCCCAATTACTATTGTTTGTACCCCTAAAAGGATGGTTGAGGAGTAGGAGGAGGAGTATGGAACAGGCAGCACCCTCAAATCTTCAGAAGTATGAGATGAACCCCAAAAGCTTGGAAAGGTGGATCTCACACGTACCGACACAGACTATCACGCAATTTAATTGATCCCCAAAGGTTTTAATTGAATAGCGGAATAGAAAATATGATCAAAAAGAAAGTGTATGTATCTCACACGTACACCACCACACTAGGCCCCAATTACTATTGTTTGTACCCCTAAAAGGATGGTTGAGCAGTAGGAGGAGGAGTATGGAACAGGCAGCACCCTCAAATCTTCAGAAGTATGAGATGAACCCCAAAAACTTGGAAAGGTGGATCTCACACGTACCGACACAGACTATCACGCAATTTAATTGATCCCCAAAGGTTTTAATTGAATAGCGGAATAGAAAATATGATCAAAAAGAAAGTGTATGTATCTCACACGTACACCACCACACTAGGCCCCAATTACTATTGTTTGTACCCCTAAAAGGATGGTTGAGGAGTAGGAGGAGGAGTATGGAACAGGCAGCACCCTCAAATCTTCAGAAGTATGAGATGAACCCCAAAAACTTGGAAAGGTGGATCTCACACGTACCGACACAGACTATCACGCAATTTAATTGATCCCCAAAGGATTTAATTGAATAGCGGAATAGAAAATATGATCAAAAAGAAAGTGTATGTATCTCACACGTACACCACCACACTAGGCCCCAATTACTATTGTTTGTACCCCTAAAAGGATGGTTGAGCAGTAGGAGGAGGAGTATGGAACAGGCAGCACCCTCAAATCTTCAGAAGTATGAGATGAACCCCAAAAACTTGGAAAGGTGGATCTCACACGTACCGACACAGACTATCACGCAATTTAATTGATCCCCAAAGGTTTTAATTGAATAGCGGAATAGAAAATATGATCAAAAAGAAAGTGTATGTATCTCACACGTACACCACCACACTAGGCCCCAATTACTATTGTTTGTACCCCTAAAAGGATGGTTGAGGAGTAGGAGGAGGAGTATGGAACAGGCAGCACCCTCAAATCTTCAGAAGTATGACATGAACCCCAAAAACTTGAAAAGGTGGATCTCACACGTACCGACACAGACTATCACGCAATTTAATTGATCCCCAAAGGTTTTAATTGAATAGCGGAATAGAAAATATGATCAAAAAGAAAGTGTATGTATCTCACACGTACACCACCACACTAGGCCCCAATTACTATTGTTTGTACCCCTAAAAGGATGGTTGAGCAGTAGGAGGAGGATTATGGAACAGGCAGCACCCTCAAATCTTCAGAAGTATGAGATGAACCCCAAAAACTTGGAAAGGTGGATCTCACATGTACCGACACAGACTATCACGCAATTTAATTGATCCCCAAAGGTTTTAATTGAATAGCGGAATAGAAAATATGATCAAAAAGAAAGTGTATGTATCTCACACGTACACCACCACACTAGGCCCCAATTACTATTGTTTGTACCCCTAAAAGGATGGTTGAGCAGTAGGAGGAGGAGTATGGAACAGGCAGCACCCTCAAATCTTCAGAAGTATGAGATGAACCCCAAAAACTTGGAAAGGTGGATCTCACACGTACCGACACAGACTATCACGCAATTTAATTGATCCCCAAAGGTTTTAATTGAATAGCGGAATAGAAAATATGATCAAAAAGAAAGTGTATGTATCTCACACGTACACCACCACACTAGGCCCCAATTACTATTGTTTGTACCCCTAAAAGGATGGTTGAGCAGTAGGAGGAGGAGTATGGAACAGGCAGCACCCTCAAATCTTCAGAAGTATGAGATGAACCCCAAAAACTTGGAAAGGTGGATCTCACACGTACCGACACAGACTATCACGCAATTTAATTGATCCCCAAAGGTTTTAATTGAATAGCGGAATAGAAAATAAGATCAAAAAGAAAGTGTATGTATCTCACACGTACACCACCACACTAGGCCCCAATTACTATTGTTTGTACCCCTAAAAGGATGGTTGAGGAGTAGGAGGAGGAGTATGGAACAGGCAGCACCCTCAAATCTTCAGAAGTATGAGATGAACCCCAAAAACTTGGAAAGGTGGATCTCACACGTACCGACACAGACTATCACGCAATTTAATTGATCCCCAAAGGTTTTAATTGAATAGCGGAATAGAAAATATGATCAAAAAGAAAGTGTATGTATCTCACACGTACACCACCACACTAGGCCCCAATTACTATTGTTTGTACCCCTAAAAGGATGGTTGAGCAGTAGGAGGAGGAGTATGGAACAGGCAGCACCCTCAAATCTTCAGAAGTATGAGATGAACCCCAAAAACTTGGAAAGGTGGATCTCACACGTACCGACACAGACTATCACGCAATTTAATTGATCCCCAAAGGTTTTAATTGAATAGCGGAATAGAAAATATGATCAAAAAGAAAGTGTATGTATCTCACACGTACACCACCACACTAGGCCCCAATTACTATTGTTTGTACCCCTAAAAGGATGGTTGAGGAGTAGGAGGAGGAGTATGGAACAGGCAGCACCCTCAAATCTTCAGAAGTATGACATGAACCCCAAAAACTTGGAAAGGTGGATCTCACACGTACCGACACAGACTATCACGCAATTTAATTGATCCCCAAAGGTTTTAATTGAATAGCGGAATAGAAAATATGATCAAAAAGAAAGTGTATGTATCTCACACGTACACCACCACACTAGGCCCCAATTACTATTGTTTGTACCCCTAAAAGGATGGTTGAGGAGTAGGAGGAGGAGTATGGAACAGGCAGCACCCTCAAATCTTCAGAAGTATGAGATGAACCCCAAAAACTTGGAAAGGTGGATCTCACACGTACCGACACAGACTATCACGCAATTTAATTGATCCCCAAAGGTTTTAATTGAATAGCGGAATAGAAAATATGATCAAAAAGAAAGTGTATGTATCTCACACGTACACCACCACACTAGGCCCCAATTACTATTGTTTGTACCCCTAAAAGGATGGTTTAGCAGTAGGAGGAGGAGTATGGAACAGATAGCACCCTCAAATCTTCAGAAGTATGAGATGAACCCCAAAAACTTGGAAAGGTGGATCTCACACGTACCGACACAGACTATCACGCATTTTAATTGATCCCCAAAGGTTTTAATTGAATAGCGGAATAGAAAATATGATCAAAAAGAAAGTGTATGTATCTCACACGTACACCACCACACTAGGCCCCAATTACTATTGTTTGTACCCCTAAAAGGATGGTTGAGGAGTAGGAGGAGCAGTATGGAACAGGCAGCACCCTCAAATCTTCAGAAGTATGAGATGAACCCCAAAAACTTGGAAAGGTGGATCTCACACGTACCGACACAGACTATCACGCAATTTAATTGATCCCCAAAGGTTTTAATTGAATAGAGGAATAGAAAATATGATCAAAAAGAAAGTGTATGTATCTCACACGTACACCACCACACTAGGCCCCAATTACTATTGTTTGTACCCCTAAAAGGATGGTTGAGCAGTAGGAGGAGGAGTATGGAACAGGCAGCACCCTCAAATCTTCAGAAGTATGAGATGAACCCCAAACACTTGGAAAGGTGGATCTCACACGTACCGACACAGACTATCACGCAATTTAATTGATCCCCAAAGGTTTTAATTGAATAGCGGAATAGAAAATATGATCAAAAAGAAAGTGTATGTATCTCACACGTACACCACCACACTAGGCCCCAATTACTATTGTTTGTACCCCTAAAAGGATGGTTGAGGAGTAGGAGGAGGAGTATGGAACAGGCAGCACCCTCAAATCTTCAGAAGTATGACATGAACCCCAAAAACTTGGAAAGGTGGATCTCACACGTACCGACACAGACTATCACGCAATTTAATTGTTCCCCAAAGGTTTTAATTGAATAGCGGAATAGAAAATATGATCAAAAAGAAAGTGTATGTATCTCACACGTACACCACCACACTAGGCCCCAATTACTATTGTTTGTACCCCTAAAAGGATGGTTGAGCAGTAGGAGGAGGATTATGGAACAGGCAGCACACTCAAATCTTCAGAAGTATGAGATGAACCCCAAAAACTTGGAAAGGTGGATCTCACACGTACCGACACAGACTATCACGCAATTTAATTGATCCCCAAAGGTTTTAATTGAATAGCGGAATAGAAAATATGATCAAAAAGAAAGTGTATGTATCTCACACGTACACCACCACACTAGGCCCCAATTACTATTGTTTGTACCCCTAAAAGGATGGTTGAGCAGTAGGAGGAGGAGTATGGAACAGGCAGCACCCTCAAATCTTCAGAAGTATGAGATGAACCCCAAAAACTTGGAAAGGTGGATCTCACACGTATCGACACAGACTATCACGCAATTTAATTGATCCCCAAAGGTTTTAATTGAATAGCGGAATAGAAAATATGATCAAAAAGAAAGTGTATGTATCTCACACGTACACCACCACACTAGGCCCCAATTACTATTGTTTGTACCCCTAAAAGGATGGTTGAGTAGTAGGAGGAGGAGTATGGAACAGGCAGCACCCTCAAATCTTCAGAAGTATGAGATGAACCCCAAAAACTTGGAAAGGTGGATCTCACACGTACCGACACAGACTATCACGCAATTTAATTGATCACCAAAGGTTTTAATTGAATAGCGGAATAGAAAATATGATCAAAAAGAAAGTGTATGTATCTCACACGTACACCACCACACTAGGCCCCAATTACTATTGTTTGTACCCCTAAAAGGATGGTTTAGCAGTAGGAGGAGGAGTATGGAACAGATAGCACCCTCAAATCTTCAGAAGTATGAGATGAACCCCAAAAACTTGGAAAGGTGGATCTCACACGTACCGACACAGACTATCACGCATTTTAATTGATCCCCAAAGGTTTTAATTGAATAGCGGAATAGAAAATATGATCAAAAAGAAAGTGTATGTATCTCACACGTACACCAACACACTAGGCCCCAATTACTATTGTTTGTACCCCTAAAAGGATGGTTGAGGAGTAGGAGGAGGAGTATGGAACAGGCAGCACCCTCAAATCTTCAGAAGTATGAGATGAACCCCAAAAACTTGGAAAGGTGGATCTCACACTTACCGACACAGACTATCACGCAATTTAATTGATCCCCAAAGGTTTTAATTGAATAGCGGAATAGAAAATATGATCAAAAAGAAAGTGTATGTATCTCACACGTACACCACCACACTAGGCCCCAATTACTATTGTTTGTACCCCTAAAAGGATGGTTGAGCAGTAGGAGGAGGAGTATGGAACAGGCAGCACCCTCAAATCTTCAGAAGTATGAGATGAACCCCAAAAACTTGGAAAGGTGGATCTCACACGTACCGACACAGACTATCACGCAATTTAATTGATCCCCAAAGGATTTAATTGAATAGCGGAATAGAAAATATGATCAAAAAGAAAGTGTATGTATCTCACACGTACACCACCACACTAGGCCCCAATTACTATTGTTTGTACCCCTAAAAGGATGGTTGAGGAGTAGGAGGAGGAGTATGGAACAGGCAGCACCCTCAAATCTTCAGAAGTATGACATGAACCCCAAAAACTTGGAAAGGTGGATCTCACACGTACCGACACAGACTATCACGCAATTTAATTGATCCCCAAAGGTTTTAATTGAATAGCGGAATAGAAAATATGATCAAAAAGAAAGTGTATGTATCTCACACGTACACCACCACACTAGGCCCCAATTACTATTGTTTGTACCCCTAAAAGGATGGTTGAGCAGTAGGAGGAGGATTATGGAACAGGCAGCACCCTCAAATCTTCAGAAGTATGACATGAACCCCAAAAACTTGGAAAGGTGGATCTCACACGTACCGACACAGACTATCACGCAATTTAATTGATCCCCAAAGGTTTTAATTGAATAGCGGAATAGAAAATATGATCAAAAAGAAAGTGTATGTATCTCACACGTACACCACCACACTAGGCCCCAATTACTATTGTTTGTACCCCTAAAAGGATGGTTGAGCAGTAGGAGGAGGATTATGGAACAGGCAGCACCCTCAAATCTTCAGAAGTATGAGATGAACCCCAAAAACTTGGAAAGGTGGATCTCACACGTACCGACACAGACTATCACGCAATTTAATTGATCCCCAAAGGTTTTAATTGAATAGCGGAATAGAAAATATGATCAAAAAGAAAGTGTATGTATCTCACACGTACACCACCACACTAGGCCCCAATTACTATTGTTTGTACCCCTAAAAGGATGGTTGAGCAGTAGGAGGAGGAGTATGGAACAGGCAGCACCCTCAAATCTTCAGAAGTATGAGATGAACCCCAAAAACTTGGAAAGGTGGATCTCACACGTACCGACACAGACTATCACGCAATTTAATTGATCCCCAAAGGTTTTAATTGAATAGCGGAATAGAAAATATGATCAAAAAGAAAGTGTATGTATCTCACACGTACACCACCACACTAGGCCCCAATTACTATTGTTTGTACCCCTAAAAGGATGGTTGAGGAGTAGGAGGAGGAGTATGGAACAGGCAGCACCCTCAAATCTTCAGAAGTATGAGATGAACCCCAAAAACTTGGAAAGGTGGATCTCACACGTACCGACACAGACTATCACGCAATTTAATTGATCCCCAAAGGTTTTAATTGAATAGCGGAATAGAAAATATGATCAAAAAGAAAGTGTATGTATCTCACACGTACACCACCACACTAGGCCCCAATTACTATTGTTTGTACCCCTAAAAGGATGGTTGAGGAGTAGGAGGAGGAGTATGGAACAGGCAGCACCCTCAAATCTTCAGAAGTATGACATGAACCCCAAAAACTTGGAAAGGTGGATCTCACACGTACCGACACAGACTATCACGCAATTTAATTGATCCCCAAAGGTTTTAATTGAATAGCGGAATAGAAAATATGATCAAAAAGAAAGTGTATGTATCTCACACGTACACCACCACACTAGGCCCCAATTACTATTGTTTGTACCCCTAAAAGGATGGTTGAGGAGTAGGAGGAGGAGTATGGAACAGGCAGCACCTTCAAATCTTCAGAAGTATGAGATGAACCCCAAAAACTTGGAAAGGTGGATCTCACACGTACCGACACAGACTATCACGCAATTTAATTGATCCCCAAAGGTTTTAATTGAATAGCGGAATAGAAAATATGATCAAAAAGAAAGTGTATGTATCTCACACGTACACCACCACACTAGGCCCCAATTACTATTGTTTGTACCCCTAAAAGGATGGTTTAGCAGTAGGAGGAGGAGTATGGAACAGATAGCACCCTCAAATCTTCAGAAGTATGAGATGAACCCCAAAAACTTGGAAAGGTGGATCTCACACGTACCGACACAGACTATCACGCATTTTAATTGATCCCCAAAGGTTTTAATTGAATAGCGGAATAGAAAATATGATCAAAAAGAAAGTGTATGTATCTCACACGTACACCACCACACTAGGCCCCAATTACTATTGTTTGTACCCCTAAAAGGATGGTTGAGCAGTAGGAGGAGGAGTATGGAACAGGCAGCACCCTCAAATCTTCAGAAGTATGAGATGAACCCCAAAAACTTGGAAAGGTGGATCTCACACGTACCGACACAGACTATCACGCAATTTAATTGATCCCCAAAGGTTTTAATTGAATAGCGGAATAGAAAATATGATCAAAAAGAAAGTGTATGTATCTCACACGTACACCACCACACTAGGCCCCAATTACTATTGTTTGTACCCCTAAAAGGATGGTTGAGGAGTAGGAGGAGGAGTATGGAACAGGCAGCACCCTCAAATCTTCAGAAGTATGAGATGAACCCCAAAAACTTGGAAAGGTGGATCTCACACGTACCGACACAGACTATCACGCAATTTAATTGATCCCCAAAGGTTTTAATTGAATAGCGGAATAGAAAATATGATCAAAAAGAAAGTGTATGTATCTCACACGTACACCACCACACTAGGCCCCAATTACTATTGTTTGTACCCCTAAAAGGATGGTTGAGGAGTAGGAGGAGGAGTATGGAACAGGCAGCACCCTCAAATCTTCAGAAGTATGACATGAACCCCAAAAACTTGGAAAGGTGGATCTCACACGTACCGACACAGACTATCACGCAATTTAATTGATCCCCAAAGGTTTTAATTGAATAGCGGAATAGAAAATATGATCAAAAAGAAAGTGTATGTATCTCACACGTACACCACCACACTAGGCCCCAATTACTATTGTTTGTACCCCTAAAAGGATGGTTGAGGAGTAGGAGGAGGAGTATGGAACAGGCAGCACCTTCAAATCTTCAGAAGTATGAGATGAACCCCAAAAACTTGGAAAGGTGGATCTCACACGTACCGACACAGACTATCACGCAATTTAATTGATCCCCAAAGGTTTTAATTGAATAGCGGAATAGAAAATATGATCAAAAAGAAAGTGTATGTATCTCACACGTACACCACCACACTAGGCCCCAATTACTATTGTTTGTACCCCTAAAAGGATGGTTTAGCAGTAGGAGGAGGAGTATGGAACAGATAGCACCCTCAAATCTTCAGAAGTATGAGATGAACCCCAAAAACTTGGAAAGGTGGATCTCACACGTACCGACACAGACTATCACGCATTTTAATTGATCCCCAAAGGTTTTAATTGAATAGCGGAATAGAAAATATGATCAAAAAGAAAGTGTATGTATCTCACACGTACACCACCACACTAGGCCCCAATTACTATTGTTTGTACCCCTAAAAGGATGGTTGAGGAGTAGGAGGAGGAGTATGGAACAGGCAGCACCCTCAAATCTTCAGAAGTATGAGATGAACCCCAAAAACTTGGAAAGGTGGATCTCACGCGTACCGACACAGACTATCACGCAATTTAATTGATCCCCAAAGGTTTTAATTGAATAGAGGAATAGAAAATATGATCAAAAAGAAAGTGTATGTATCTCACACGTACACCACCACACTAGGCCCCAATTACTATTGTTTGTACCCCTAAAAGGATGGTTGAGCAGTAGGAGGAGGAGTATGGAACAGGCAGCACCCTCAAATCTTCAGAAGTATGAGATGAACCCCAAACACTTGGAAAGGTGGATCTCACACGTACCGACACAGACTATCACGCAATTTAATTGATCCCCAAAGGTTTTAATTGAATAGCGGAATAGAAAATATGATCAAAAAGAAAGTGTATGTATCTCACACGTACACCACCACACTAGGCCCCAATTACTATTGTTTGTACCCCTAAAAGGATGGTTGAGGAGTAGGAGGAGGAGTATGGAACAGGCAGCACCCTCAAATCTTCAGAAGTATGACATGAACCCCAAAAACTTGGAAAGGTGGATCTCACACGTACCGACACAGACTATCACGCAATTTAATTGATCCCCAAAGGTTTTAATTGAATAGCGGAATAGAAAATATGATCAAAAAGAAAGTGTATGTATCTCACACGTACACCACCACACTAGGCCCCAATTACTATTGTTTGTACCCCTAAAAGGATGGTTGAGCAGTAGGAGGAGGATTATGGAACAGGCAGCACCCTCAAATCTTCAGAAGTATGAGATGAACCCCAAAAACTTGGAAAGGTGGATCTCACACGTACCGACACAGACTATCACGCAATTTAATTGATCCCCAAAGGTTTTAATTGAATAGCGGAATAGAAAATATGATCAAAAAGAAAGTGTATGTATCTCACACGTACACCACCACACTAGGCCCCAATTACTATTGTTTGTACCCCTAAAAGGATGGTTGAGCAGTAGGAGGAGGAGTATGGAACAGGCAGCACCCTCAAATCTTCAGAAGTATGAGATGAACCCCAAAAACTTGGAAAGGTGGATCTCACACGTACCGACACAGACTATCACGCAATTTAATTGATCCCCAAAGGTTTTAATTGAATAGCGGAATAGAAAATATGATCAAAAAGAAAGTGTATGTATCTCACACGTACACCACCACACTAGGCCCCAATTACTATTGTTTGTACCCCTAAAAGGATGGTTGAGGAGTAGGAGGAGGAGTATGGAACAGGCAGCACCCTCAAATCTTCAGAAGTATGAGATGAACCCCAAAAACTTGGAAAGGTGGATCTCACACGTACCGACACAGACTATCACGCAATTTAATTGATCCCCAAAGGTTTTAATTGAATAGCGGAATAGAAAATATGATCAAAAAGAAAGTGTATGTATCTCACACGTACACCACCACACTAGGCCCCAATTACTATTGTTTGTACCCCTAAAAGGATGGTTGAGGAGTAGGAGGAGGAGTATGGAACAGGCAGCACCCTCAAATCTTCAGAAGTATGAGATGAACCCCAAAAACTTGGAAAGGTGGATCTCACACGTACCGACACAGACTATCACGCAATTTAATTGATCACCAAAGGTTTTAATTGAATAGCGGAATAGAAAATATGATCAAAAAGAAAGTGTATGTATCTCACACGTACACCACCACACTAGGCCCCAATTACTATTGTTTGTACCCCTAAAAGGATGGTTTAGCAGTAGGAGGAGGAGTATGGAACAGATAGCACCCTCAAATCTTCAGAAGTATGAGATGAACCCCAAAAACTTGGAAAGGTGGATCTCACACGTACCGACACAGACTATCACGCAATTTAATTGATCCCCAAAGGTTTTAATTGAATAGCGGAATAGAAAATATGATCAAAAAGAAAGTGTATGTATCTCACACGTACACCACCACACTAGGCCCCAATTACTATTGTTTGTACCCCTAAAAGGATGGTTGAGCAGTAGGAGGAGGAGTATGGAACAGGCAGCACCCTCAAATCTTCAGAAGTATGAGATGAACCCCAAAAACTTGGAAAGGTGGATCTCACACGTACCGACACAGACTATCACGCAATTTAATTGATCCCCAAAGGTTTTAATTGAATAGCGGAATAGAAAATATGATCAAAAAGAAAGTGTATGTATCTCACACGTACACCACCACACTAGGCCCCAATTACTATTGTTTGTACCCCTAAAAGGATGGTTGAGGAGTAGGAGGAGGAGTATGGAACAGGCAGCACCCTCAAATCTTCAGAAGTATGAGATGAACCCCAAAAACTTGGAAAGGTGGATCTCACACGTACCGACACAGACTATCACGCAATTTAATTGATCCCCAAAGGATTTAATTGAATAGCGGAATAGAAAATATGATCAAAAAGAAAGTGTATGTATCTCACACGTACACCACCACACTAGGCCCCAATTACTATTGTTTGTACCCCTAAAAGGATGGTTGAGCAGTAGGAGGAGGAGTATGGAACAGGCAGCACCCTCAAATCTTCAGAAGTATGAGATGAACCCCAAAAACTTGGAAAGGTGGATCTCACACGTACCGACACAGACTATCACGCAATTTAATTGATCCCCAAAGGTTTTAATTGAATAGCGGAATAGAAAATATGATCAAAAAGAAAGTGTATGTATCTCACACGTACACCACCACACTAGGCCCCAATTACTATTGTTTGTACCCCTAAAAGGATGGTTGAGCAGTAGGAGGAGGAGTATGGAACAGGCAGCACCCTCAAATCTTCAGAAGTATGAGATTGTGTTCACTGTACCCCACAAAGATTGTGTTCACTGCACCCCACAAAGATTGTGTTCACTGCACCTCAAAAAGGATTTTGTTCACTGCACCCCACAAAGATTGTGTTCACTGCACCCCAAAAAGGATTTTTTTCACTGCACCCCAAAAAGGATGTTGTTCACTGCACCCCAAAAAGGATTTTGTTCACTGCACCCCAAAAAGATTGTGTTCACTGCACCCCACAAAGATTGTGTTCACTGCACCCCACAAAGGATTTTGTTCACTGCACCCCAAAAAGATTGTGTTCACTGCACCCCAAAAAGGATTTTGTTCACTGCACCCCAAAAAGGATGTAGTTCACTGCACCCCAAAAGGATTTTGTTCACTCCACCCCAAAAAGATTGTGTTCACTGCACCCCACAAAGATTGTGTTCACTGCACCCCACAAAGATTGTGTTCACTGCACCCCAAAAAGGATTTTGTTCACTGCACCCCAAAAAGATTGTGTTCACTGCACCCCACAAAGATTGTGTTCACTGCACCCCAAAAAGGATGTTGTTCACTGCACCCCAAAAAGATTGTGTTCACTGCACCCCACAAAGATTGTGTTCACTGCACCCCACAAAGGATTTTGTTCACTGCACCCCAAAAAGATTGTGTTCACTGCACCCCAAAAAGGATGTTGTTCACTGCACCCCAAAAAGGATTTTGTTCACTGCACCCCAAAAAGGACGTTGTTCACTGCACCCCAAAAAGATTGTGTTCACTGCAGCCCAAAAAGATTGTGTTCACTGCAGCTCACACACAGAAAAATGGATGTGGATCACTGACACCTGCCTATCTCCTATCCCACACCACACAGCAATATCGATTGTAGTTTGTAGAACACAGTTTCCCTAAAATTCAACAGCAGCAGCCTCTCCCTAACAGGATTGAGAAGAGATCGTAGATCAGGATTGAGTGCAGAGTCACCCCACCCCCCACACAGCAATATCGATTGTACTTTGTAGAAGACACTGACCCTATAATTCAGCAGACTCTATCCCTAAAATGCCTACAACTCGCCCTGCCTAAACACTCCGACCTGTCCCTCAATTCTATCCGGACACAAATGGTTTTTTCCTGCCTGTCTTTCCCTAATCAGCAGCCAGCACGTTGATGTGTGCTCTGTCCCTGATCTAAGCAGCAGAATGAAGACGCTGCGGCTGCCTGGAACTTATAAAGACTTGGTCACATGCTTCAGACGGCCAATTACAGCTACTGAGACATTTGCAGGCATGGCTGGGATGGCTTAAGGCACACCAGTTAAACGATTGTTGATTGGCTGTTGAAAGCCCGCCATGAAAAGAGCGCCAAAGCATGCAAAACCCGGAAATAAAACGACCGAACACGGATTTTTACCCGAACATACAGTAAAGTGTCCGTGTCCGTGTTCGGGTACAAAAAATCCAATTATTCGGTACGAACACGAATAATACAGTCCGTGTTCGCTCAACACTACTGGTAACCTGTAGACATTTTTAAAATGTTGCCTATGGGGATTTTTAAGTACCAATGTTTGGCGCCATTCTGTGAGCGTGCGCAATTTTGAAGCATGACATGTTGGGTATCTAATTACTCGGCGTAACATTATCTTTCACATTATGGAAAAATATTGGGCTAAATTTACTGATTTCTTATTTTTTAATTCAAAAAGGTGATTTTTTTTTCAAAAAAATTGCATTTGGAAGACTGCTGCACAAATATGGTGTGATAAAAAATATTGCAACGATCTCCATTTTATTCTCTAGGGTCTCTACTAAAAAAAATATATAATGTTTGGGGGTTCTCAGTAGTTTTCTAGCAAAAAAAATGATTTTAGCTTGTAAACACCAAGTGTCAAAAATAGGCCCAGTCTTAAAGTGGATAAATGGACAACTTTGTGTAAAGTGCTACTTGGATGTTAGGCCTCTGTATGTGGCCAGGCTGTGAAAAAGTCTCACACATGTGGTATTGACATAATCAGGAGGAGTAGCAGAATGTATTTTGGGGTGCAATTTTTGCTATGTACATGCTATGTGTTGGAAATATTTAATAAATGGACAACTTTGTGTAAAAAAAAAATGCATTTTCATTTTCTTTCCACGGTTTCCAAAAACTTGTGAAAAAAAATGACACGTTCAAAAGACTCATTATGCCTCAAAAATTATACGTTGGGGCGTTTGCTTTCCAAAATTGGGTCATTTTATGGGGGTTTCCATTGTCCTGGTGCTCCAGGGCCTTCAAAAGTGTGATAGGTTGTCAGGAAATTATATGTGTAATTTGTGCTCCTAGAATGCCGGACGGTACTACTTGGATGTTAGGCCTCTGTGTGTGGCTAGGCTGTGAAAAAGTCTCACACATCTGGTATCGCCATACTTAGGAGGAGTAGTAGAATGTGTTTTGGGGTGTAGTTCCAAGTATACATATGCTGTGTGAGAGAAATAACCTGTTAATACGTCAATTTGTAAAAAAAAAAAAATCTTCATTTTGCAAAGAGGTGTGGGAAAAAATTACAACTTCAAAAAACTCACCATGCCCCTTATTAAATACCCTGGAATGTTTATTTTCCAAAAAGGGGTAATTTTTTGTACTTTCCTGACTTCTTAGTGTCTCAAGAAATGAGATAGGCCTTTAGTACATCAGGTGTGGTCAAGTGTGATAAATTTTCAATCATTAGCACCATAACTTGTGGACTCTATATCTTTCACAAAGACCAAATAATATACACTTATTTGGGTTATTTTTACCAAAGATAAGTAGCAGTATACATTTTGGCCAAAATTTGTGAAGAAAAATAACTAATTTGCAAACTTTTATGACAGAAACAAAGAAAAATGCGTTTTTTCACAATATTTTCAGTCTTTTTTTATTTATAGCACAAAAAATAAAAAACCCAGTAGTGATTAAATACCATCAAAAGAAAGCTCTATTTGTGTGAAAAAAAAGGACACAAATGTTTTATGGGTACAGTGTTGCATGACTGAGTAATTGTCATTCGAAGTGTGAGAGGCAAGTGGTTAAGGACCAAGTCTATTTTTGGCATTTGTTGTTTACTAGTTAAAATCATTTTTTTTTGCTCGAAAATCACTTAGAACTCCCAAAACATGATATATTTTCTTTTAGCAGAGTCCCTAGAGAATAGAATGGAGATTGTTGCAATACTTTATGTCACACCGTATTTGTGCAGCAGTCTTACAAACGCAATTTTGTTGGAAAAAATACACTTTTGAATTAAAGGGGGGATGTCCCCTCCCGCTCCTTGTAATGACAACCAAGCGGCTGGTGAGCTGCATTGGTTGTCATTACAAGAAAGCCGACCATCGGTTGTAAACAACGGCTATGGGGTGATGCCTCTAGCTGCAGGCATCACTCCGGTACAACCCCCCCCCCAAGCCAAGACCGCATATTTGCATTCTGTCGGCGTGAAGGGGTTAAACATGTATTGCACTACCATATAAGAATAAGTCAGGGGCATCTACCAAGCTGCTAAAAGAAAAAAAATTATAAGAAAAATAATTTTATTTTTCTTAATATTTAATGTTGGTAATATATTGAGGTAATATGTGCAATGACATTACAGTCAACAAAGTTTACAGTTTTTCATTTTATTTTATTTTTTTTATATTTTAAAGTTGCACGTCTGTTTGTCGAAAAGCAATATTTTTGTTTGTTTATGAAACCTATCAGTGCATTTTTGAGAGAATTTTTAGGCAGGAAAAATGCTAAACTCTCCTCAATGCACGTTAAAGAGTAACTCCACTTTTGTTGAAAAGAAAACATTTCCCTCTGGGTGATCTCTGTACATTGGAAGGATTATAACAACCTTTGTTGCAGATTCTTACCTTTTGGTATTCTGAAGAAATCCCTGTGGGTTCCTCTGTGCTGAGTGGGTCTAATGGGAGCGGTTTCATAATTATCAATCAGCTGTGCAGCTGCAGAGCACTGATGATGACATCTGCTGGCCCTGCATCCCTTTAGACATGTTCCTATTGAGAGTATAACACAAAAATTGTTGCAGGGGATGCCTGAAATCTGACTTATATCTTAGGCAGACTTCTAGGAAAATTGGTAAGCCAATCACACAAGCAGAAAATTATGTTTCTGGGGTGTGGTCAGTACACATTCTGTGTACAGAGCAGCTCCAGGTAGCCATATTGCATTTTATTTTCAGAAAATTACAGATTACAGAGGTAATTTTTAATAGCATTCAATTACAATATGACTTGTGTCGCAACCGTATACACTGTCTTATTTTTTCTTTATGTGTGATTTATTTCCCCCAAGAAAGTGGAGTTACCCTTTAACCACTTACCGCCCAGCCGCCGTAGTTTTGCTGTGACAGGTTGACTCTGTCCCACAAAACGGCATGTCCCGTGAAGCGCGCGCCCATTGGCCACAGGGGGGAGCCAATCAGTGGGTCTGGCGGCCACGATGTTCACCGGGCACACGCGATCGCTCCCCGTGGAGACAGAATGACCGTCTGCCGTTGTAAACACGGCAGACCCCTGCTCTGTCAGTTATGAACACGGATCTTGTGTTCCTCTTATTTAGGAACACAGGTCTCTGTATTCATGCAGCAAGCCCACCCCCCCCCCCACACACAGTTAGAAAGCACCCCTCAGGGACACATGTAACCCTTTGATCGCCCCTGGTGGTAACCCATTCCCTGCCAGTGTCATTATTACAGTAACAGTGCATATTTTTAGCACTGATTACTGTAGTAATGTCACTGGTCCCCCCAAAAATGTCAGTTAGGTGTACCATCTGTCTGCCACCATGTCGCAGTTCTGCAAAAATCGCTGATCGCCGACATTACTAGTAAAAAATAAATAAATAAAAATGACAAATCTTTCCCTAGTTTATAGACGCGATAACTTTTGTGCAAACCAATCAACAAACACTAATTTGGATTTCTTTTACCAAAAATAAGTGGCAGAATAAAAATTGGCTTAAAATGATGAAAATCTTTTAAATTGGGAATGTTATATAGCAGAAAGTAAAAAATATTGTTTTTTTTGTTTTCAGAATTGTCGCTGTACCCAAATTAAATTGACATCCTTTTTTCCCACAAACAGAGCTTTCTTTTGGTGGTATTTGATCACCTGTGCGATTTTTACTTTTTGCGCTATAAACAAAAAAAGAGCGATAATTTTTAAAAAATAACAATATTTTTCACATTTTTTTATATGAAATTCCCCCCAAAAAAAGTAAAAATCAAAATTTTTTAACATTTTAGGCCAATTTGTTTTCTGCTATATATTTTTGGTGAAAAAAAAATCGCAATAAGCGTATTTTGATTGGTTTGCGCAAAAGTTATTGCGTTTACTAACTAACGGAAAGATTTATGTAATTTTTATTGTTTTTTTTTTTTAACTAGAAATAGCGGCGATCTGTGATTTTTTTTACGGGACTGCGACTTTGCGGCGGACAGATCGGACCCTTGACTGACATTTTTGACACTTTTGGGGGTACCAGTGACATTACTACAGTAATCAGTGCTATACATATGCACTGTTGCTGTAAAAATTACACTGGCAGGGAAGGGGTTAACTTTATTAGACATACAGGGGTTAAGTGTGTCCCTAGGGGCATGCTTCTAACTGTAAAGGGGCGTGGCTTTTGATGTAACCACGGAGACATAGGATCATACATAGCAGGATCATATGATCTCTGCAGTTACACCAGGGAGAATGACAGGCGGCTTTGTTTACATTAGCTGCCTGCCTTTCTCCCTCTCCAGCGGGAGATCGCGATGGGATGGCAGTGAACGAGTGAGGGCGGGAGCGCGCCTCCGCCGGCGCGCGCTCGCCCCCTATTGGCTTGTGAGCAAGTGACGTACCCATACGTCACTTTGCCCAGGGGGGGCTAACCGCCGCAGTATATGTACTTGCAGAGGTCGGCAAGTGGTTAAAGCACAAAAAATAAAAAATCGCACAGGTGATCAAATACCACCAAAAGAAAGCTCTATTTGTGGGAAAAAAAGGACATCAATTTTATTTGGGTACAGTGTTGCACGTCTGCGCAAATGTCAGTTAAAGTAAAGCAGTGCATTATCGCAAAACATGGCCTGGTCATTAAGGGGGTAAATCCTTCCGGTCCAGAAGGGATAGAGGTGCGCTGTTACAAATATACAGTACTTGTGTATCCTTACAATCACATCAAGGCCTGCAGGAGATAAGGTGTGCTGGTATAGACATAAATATACAAACTTTGTGTGCTGATATCAAAAAATATACACAAGTGTTTGCAAAATTACATGCTATAAAAAAACAGTGGTTTAAACTCTAAACAAATACAGAATTACTAATTGTAATAAGCTGCAGTGAGAAATCCATGGATTTAAATAAATACTGCATATAAGCACTTTTATTAGTAGCTCACATGAGACAAAACAGCAGCAAAGCTTTCATATTGACTGACAGTAAATTAAACATGAGTTAGAAAACCAAAACTAGTGCCTTAAATGGACACTAAGCATTCAAGGTAAATTCCGTGCATTCAATTTTTTTTTTTTTTAAATATCTAGTGTAAGTACCTGATTTGGTATCACCCTTTTACAGCTCATCAGCCTCTAGTAAGCCTTGGTACAGTAAAATAGAGAGCAGGACAGGGAGGGTCAATGCTCAAAGCACAACAGGTTTGCTGCAAGCCGATGTACTCATAAAGAACATGATAACAGAAGGAGAGGTCAGAGTGAGCAGATACAGGTGCATCTCATAAAATTAGAATATCATCAAAAAGTTATTTTTTTCAGTAATTCAATACAAAAAGTGAACACACATATATTTTATGTAGATTCATTACACACAGAGTGATATATTTCAAGCATTTCTTTCTTTTAATTTTGATGATTATGGCTTACAGCTAGTGAAAACCCAACATTCAGTATCTCAGAAAACTAGATACTGTATTAAAGGATTTTTAATAAATAAATGTTGGCTTACTGAAAAGTATGTCCATGTTCAGTAAAGTATGCACTCAATACTTGTTTGGGGCTCCTTTAGCATGAATTACTGCATCAATACGGCATGGCATGGAGGCGATCAGCCTGTGGCACTGCTGAGGTATCATGGAAGCTCAGGTTAAAATAAAGAGTAAAATCTATGCGCTACCAAGCGAGAAAAGAAGTGTCGGGGATTAAAAGATAAATAAATGGAGCACCAAAGATCCTGCAGCTAGTTCTGTAGTGTCACCACATACGATAAGAACAAAATGTAAAAGAATAACCAGCGCTAAAACCAGGTTTTAGCGCTGGTTATTCTTTTACATTATGGAAGCTCAGGTTGCTTTGATAGCGGCCTTCAGCTGGTCTGCATTGTTGAGTCTGGTGTCTCTCATCTTCCTTTTGACAATACGCCACAGATTCTCTATGGGGTTTAGGTCAGGCGAGTTTGCTGGCCAATCAAGTACAGTGATACCATGATCATTAAACCAGGTATTGGTACTTTTGGCAGTGTGGGCAAGTGCTAAGTCCTGCTGGAAAATTAAATCAGCATCTCCATAAAGCTGGTCAGCAGAGGGAAGCACTTTGGACTTGATAAAACACAGTAGACCAACACCAGCAGATGACATGGCTCCCCAAATCATCACCGACTATGGAAAATTTTGCATTTCATTTGGAAATCAAGGTTCCAGAGTCTGGAGGAAGAGTGGAGAGGCACAGAATTTAAGGTGCATTAGGTCCAGTATGAAGTTTCCACAGTCAGTGATGGTTTGGGGAGCCATGTCATCTGATGGTGTTGGTCCACTGTGTTTAATCAAGTCCAAAGTCAGTCCAGAGTGAACTACCTACGATTCTGATGCATCAGTGTGAGCCAAGCCTAAAAAGTGATGTTTATCATTTAAACATGTTAATTAGTTGCAATTTTACAATCATTAAAACATAATAAGGTCTAATTTATCGTATATATACTGTATGAAAAAAAATTGCTTTATGCCCACAGAAACCAGGACCCTTTAATTTTTTTCCCCACAATTCTGTAGACTCACATAATCCTCAGGACTCCAAGACATGCCCAGAGGATTTGGATTCCCCTGTTTCCCAGAGACTGTGCCTGATGGGAGAGCAGTGACTGGGCACCTTCACCGTTTGGGGGGGGGGGGGTCTTCCTTCATTGTTCTCAGCGTGCAGACTGCTGGATGAAAGAAAAAGAGCACACGGCTTCACCTTAAGCCTCAGTTAGACATGTGCATTATCGAAAAATGTGTTTTGTTTTCATTTCATACCTTTTTTTTTTTCCATTTATTGGATCATTCGTTATGATCAGCATTCATTACGGATCATTCGTAATCTCGGATGCATGCATATTCATTTATTTCTATTCGTTTAGAAGCGGCATTAGTTACTTCGGATAAATTGTAACTTCAGATGCATTCGTAATAATTTATCTCTCACTCTCTGTGTCACAAGAGACTCAAAAATCCAACAAAACAGTGCCACTGGCCCACCACACCCTGTCTAGAATCTGGATGGAATGCAGACTGACACAGAAAAACCCACAAGGGCATAAGGCTCATTGGTCTGAGATAACACACTAACACTACCCATCCGAAAAATCAAATGAATCCGAATATATCCAAAAGAAATATGAATATGAATGCATTCATCAATTATTTCTTTTTTATTTAGCGATAACGAATAATCAAAAGAAGGAAAATACGAAAAACAAAATTACCCGAATGTAATAGATTCATCAAACTTGTAGGTTGAATAATTCTTAGTTCTTACATATTTTTGCATTTTGGTTCTTTCAGATTTTTGTTCTTTCTGACAATTAGTTTTCGTACTGTAACAGGAAGTCAGCTAAATCTGGGAATGTAGTCACAGGAAGGAGATACATTTCCACCTGATTTAGAAAGTCCATTAATTAATTTAGGGTGTTGGCTACAGAGCTAGCCAGCAGGAAGTTGAAAGGCCTTCACCTGTTCAGAATGAGGGAGTTAAGGCTCTATAATTTGGTCAGAGAAAGTCCTATTGTTTGCTGCCTCCAGAAGCTGTGTCCTGAAGCCATGTGGGCTGGGAGCAGGAGGACAGTCAGCGTGTGCCTCCCGACAGGATGTGTGGGCCTGGGAGAAGACCCCCCGGAGTGATGTGTGCCCGGGACGGTAACCAAGGGTGAATACGTCTCAAAGGTGAGAAGACGAACTGTTGATGTGAAAGAAACAAAAGGACTGTGTTGCCCTGTGAAGCTATTATAAAAGGACTATTGAGTGTCCGCTGTAGGACAAGGAAGTCTGCCCGACGGTAGGTTGGAGACAGACACTTAGGCAGGTTCCAGTTGTGAGAAGGTAGCCGCCCACAGAGGCAAGGATTTATTTTCTGTTTTATTTTATTTTGGATGTTTTGCTGCATACAGCCTGGTGAAGAAAACACCATTTAATAAACCACACTGTTTGTTTGCAAGCACTTGTCGGCTACCTCTCTGGGAAAACGCACCCCCCAAGGGGTCATCCACACCCGCCACCGAGCTAATCCCTTACATATGGTGGAGGATGCGGGCATAAGCAGAGATCCCTGCAATGGAGTGCATATGTTTGATGAACTTTGTCTGGTGCATGAGATTGCACAATCTATGTGTGCAGGAGAGAAGATCCTGACAGAAAAAAAAAAAAAAAAAAAGTGTTTTAAAGAGACAGCGGTCTCAAAATTATTTGATGAACTTTGTTGTGTCTGGTGCAAGTGACTGCACAAACTGTGTGTGCAGGAAAAGAGATCCTGCAAGAGAGAGAAAAACTACATGTGTTGAAGAGACAGTGGTCTGAAAATTGTTTGCTGGACTGTGAAAAATTTGTTTGTGGAGTTATTGAAGATGGGGCGGTCCAAACGCCTGAAAAATGCAAAGATAGATGAAATGAGAGACCGGATTCTATGGATGGAGGGGATGTTGCCGTCTGAACCAGCCCCATCCATGCCTAAAGAGAGTCTACTAAAGAGGAAGGTTGTTGTCCCTAGCAACACTGATGAAACTGCTATGGAGACGCAGTGTGCTCAGATGAAAAGTAAACTCAAAATGGAGGAGATGTTGAAACATCTGATTATATCAAATGCAGCTCAACAGCAAGCAAATGCAGCTCAACAGCAGGCAAATGCGGATTTTCAGCAGAGCTTTGCAGCTCAACAAAAGGCTCATCAAGAGAGCATGGCAGGCTGGAAACAGAGACGCCAGCAGCCAATGGAGGCCATCGGTTTGGAGGAAACCGAGTATGTGTGCAGGGCTGAGTTGGATGCCTTGCAACGGAAAATGGAAGAAAAGGAACAAGCCTTGGAATTGCTTAAAATGGAGCATAGAAACTTGCAGGAAATGAATGAACTACTCAAGTCTCATGTGTTACAGTGGGAAGAATCCACTGCTCTTCTTTTGGTCGAGTTGCAAAAATGTCAAGACACTATAAAGGAGAAAGATACCATCCTCATGGAAAAGGAAATTGAAATTCAGACTTTGCAGAAGCAAAGTATGGCTGATATGTTGGAGTTGCGTAATCAGCTGGAAAAAAGTCTTCAGTCTTTGGGAGCTACAAAAATAGACCTGCAGGAGTCGCAGGAACAGAATGTTGCTCTGGAAGCGACATTGTCTCTCAGCGACAAAGAGAAAAGTGAAAGAGAGGCTAAATTACTGAGTACTGTGTATGAGCTCACTACTTTAAGCAATGTGGTAGATGAATGGCGTGCGGACTGTGAAAGTTGGAAAGGGGAAGCCCAACGTGTCCAGCAGCAGTTAAAGGAGAAAGAAGCCTGTGTGGCAGAATTACATTCTTATTCCCAGATGCTAGCCAATGAGGTGAAGGCTCTTATGCAGGGAAAAGGAGATTGTGAACATAAGAGGGAAAAAGTAGAGGCACAGCTTCTGGAATCGCAAGTCAAGGTGTCAGAAGGTGACCGATTGTGTGCTAAGCTGTCAGAGAAGGCAAACCGACTGCAGGTTGAGTTGGACAATGTTACAAATCAGCTTTCTCAAGCAGACAGCAAATCTAGAGAAATTGCGGAAGATTTTTCTATCTTGGAATCGCAGCTGCAAGACACGCAGGAACTCTTACAGGAAGAGAGGTGTCAAAGGCTGAGTTTTAGCACAAAGCTCAAACAAATGGAAGATGAGAAAAATGGCTTCCTGGAACAATTAAAAGAGGAGGCGGAAGCAAAGAAAAACCTATCAGAGCAAGTCGCAACATTGCAAGCTCAGATAGCGGATATGAAAAAACGCATGGAAGAAAGCGTTGCTTCATTACAGTGTGTTGAAGATGTGAAAAAGAAGTTTGATCAGATGCTTGGTGAAGAGAAGACTGTGTCTGCAAAATATGCAGAAGAACGCGACCGCGCAGAAGCGGAGGCGCGTGATAACGAGAGCAAAGCCCTGTTCTTGGCTCGCTCTTTGGAGGAAGCTCTAGAGTGTAAGGCTGAACTAGAAAGTGTTAAACAGCTGCGTACAGAAATGGAAGATTTGGTCAGCTACAAGGATGAGGTTGAGAAAAGCGTTCAGGAGCTAGAAAAGTCTAAACGAGCCTTAGAACAGCAAGTAGAAGAGATGAAGATTCCGTTGCAGGAACTGGAAGAGGAATTCCAGGCAACAGAGGATCTGTCCCAAAGAGGGGATAGTGTGCCTGATGCAGTTTTTGAAAGGATCAGTGTTTTGGGGTCTGTCCTGAGTGAGCCTCAGAAATGTGACGACATGTGGCTTGAATCACCCCTTTGGAATAAACCGTTCCTTCAAAAACTTCAAGCATTGGAAAATGTATCATTAGAACTTCAGCAAACAAAGGAGCTGAGTAAGAAATGTGGTGATTTCTCAGTTCAGGCTGAAAACCTAGTGGAGAAAACTAAGGCTGTTGGTGAAAACGTGAAGCAAATGAATAAGTGCCTTTCAGGGAGTGTTTCCAAAATGGAACTGGTGAAAGACGGGTGGCAGAAGTTTGATCGTGATCTTGAGATGCATTCCATGTGGAATTCAGATAGAGAAAAAGAACTAGGTGACCTTGAGCGGTCAAATAGTTCAGCAGAAAGTGCATTGAAGAAACCTGTAAAAGAATGTGTTGCAGTTCCATGCTTCTTCACTGATGCAGAGAGGAGGTCTATAATGGATACCACCCAGATCGCTGGGTTCAACTGTGTTGTTGCCTTTGACCCCTATGTTGGTGGAAGGAAAGTTGATGATGTTCTGGTTGGCTTCTTCTGTGAAGAGTTTGGCAAGAAATATAAACTGAATATCAAATCAAATAGTAGGCCTTTACTGCGACTCGCTCAGGAGGGCGAAAAGTTTAAGAAGTTGATGAGTGCAAATGCTTCAGATCTGCCTATGAATATGAAATGTTTGGTGAATGATATTGATATCTCTGGGAAAAGGAACAGGGGTCACTTTGAAGAAATGTGTGACAGCCTGTTGTCTCAATTGGAAAATCCTCTGCACAGCATCTTAGAGCAAGCAAAGCTCAAGAAGGAAGATCATTCCCTTTTACAACAAAAAGTCAATGATTGTGTACAGATGTATGGAGAGGCAACTCAAGTCACAGAGGGATGTCAAGAGTCCCTACTTGGAACAAAGCTTAGTGAAGCAAAGGTTCTCAAAGTTTTGTGGAAAACATTTATGGATTGCAGAGAGAGGCGTCTTAAGAATGTTGAAGACATTAAGACTAGCCCAATTGAGTTGCCTATGGATCACGGTCCTCCATGGTGGATTGGACAGACGGTTATGAGGGACAAGCTGTCTGACATTTATGAGAAAGCTGTCAATGAAGATGACAGAAACGAGAAGGAGCGAAATGATGCCAAAAATGCAGTTGAAGAATGTGTATATGAGATGAGAGACAAACTGTGTGGCATTTATGAGAAATCCGTCAATGAAGATGACAAAACAGTTTCATCCGGAAGCTTGAGGATAATAGGAGGCTTATCAGTGAGTCAGCAGTGCTTGACACATGCGTGCCTGGAAATCTGTGTCCCAACCCTAGGGTTGAAACAAGAGGGGGGGGTATGTAACAGGAAGTCAGCTAAATCTGGGAATGTAGTCACAGGAAGGAGATACATTTCCACCTGATTTAGAAAGTCCATTAATTAATTTAGGGTGTTGGCTACAGAGCTAGCCAGCAGGAAGTTGAAAGGCCTTCACCTGTTCAGAATGAGGGAGTTAAGGCTCTATAATTTGGTCAGAGAAAGTCCTATTGTTTGCTGCCTCCAGAAGCTGTGTCCTGAAGCCATGTGGGCTGGGAGCAGGAGGACAGTCAGCGTGTGCCTCCCGACAGGATGTGTGGGCCTGGGAGAAGACCCCCCGGAGTGATGTGTGCCCGGGACGGTAACCAAGGGTGAATACGTCTCAAAGGTGAGAAGACGAACTGTTGATGTGAAAGAAACAAAAGGACTGTGTTGCCCTGTGAAGCTATTATAAAAGGACTATTGAGTGTCCGCTGTAGGACAAGGAAGTCTGCCCGACGGTAGGTTGGAGACAGACACTTAGGCAGGTTCCAGTTGTGAGAAGGTAGCCGCCCACAGAGGCAAGGATTTATTTTCTGTTTTATTTTATTTTGGATGTTTTGCTGCATACAGCCTGGTGAAGAAAACACCATTTAATAAACCACACTGTTTGTTTGCAAGCACTTGTCGGCTACCTCTCTGGGAAAACGCACCCCCCAAGGGGTCATCCACACCCGCCACCGAGCTAATCCCTTACAGTACGCATTCGTCAAAAGAGTCTTTCGTTCATTCGGATGCTCCCAAATGAACGAATATTCCGAATTTGGTCCGAAAACTAATTTATAACGAAACAAATTGCACATGTCTAGCCTCAGTCACTGTGGTTGGCACTGAGTTAGCTGATCCTGATATACTGCCTTTCCAGTGGGGTTATAATTGTGGGGGATGAGCTGATGGAAGTGATAAACGATTAGTTGGAGGCGTGATAAGCTTTCCTGGAGGGAGGGGTTTCCAGGGATCGTCTAAAGGCAGTCAGAGTAGGAGATAGCCAGACAGTTTGAGTTAGAGAGTTACAGAGGATGAGAGAGGCTCTGGAGAGGTCCTGGAGACGAGCATGGGAGGAGGAGACAAGGGAGGTTGTGAGCAGGAGGTCTTGAGAAGAGCGGAGAACACGGTTTGGGTGATATTTGGAGACGCGGCTCAGGGCAGAGATATGAATAGCTTTGTATGTTGTAGTTAGTATTTTGAATTTAATTCACTGGGCTGGAGCAGGAGCCAGTGTAGGGATTGGAGGAGAGGGGTAGCAGACACTGAGTGGTTGGTAAGATAGAAGAGTCTGGCAGCAGCATTCATGATAGACTAAACTGGGAAGTGATGTACAGGTACGTCATTTCGCGCAATAGAGCCGACCTGCCGCAGTAAATATGCAGTAGGCGGTTGCCAAGTGGTCAATCCAGGGAAGGAGTCACTAAATGTTGGACTGTGGTAAGGATCCGGACCAAGTCACTGTTCCATCCAGACCACCACAGGTGCGCCATTTAGGAGCTAGTTCTTGCTCCAGCCTCCGCCACTACTGTCATCTTTACAGCACAGTGGAGAGCTGGAGGCAGGTGAGTTCTGGGCGGAGGGTGGGAGTGGGAGCTGCCAGATGTAATTTTTTTATATTTGCAAGCTGGTGATTGGTTAATAGGAACGCCCCTGCATCCTAGCAACCAATCACCTGCTGATTAGCTTGAAAAATAACTCTGGCAGTTCCTACTCCTGCTGTCCATCCGGAACTGTCCAGCCTCCCACTCTCTGCTCTGCTTTACCTGTTGAAGGTAGGGGGATTGAAGGGGACTGAGGACACTACTGTGCAGGGGGAAGAGGACACTACTGTGAGGGGGGGGGGGGGGCAAAGGACACTTGTCAGGAACTGGATCACCTGCTGGTGGTACTATGGTTCCTGGACCAGAAGGTTGTAGTTCTGGTGTCCACCAGCGGGTGTCTCCCAGCACCCAGCAGATACGAGTAATTAGTCTTCACCTGATGCTGGCTGCTGGAAGGATAGTAAATCCCATCCCTCCTCTACTGTTCCCTCTTGTTTCAGTGTTTTGCCTACTAGCCAGATACCACTTGCTGATTAATCCTGAGCCTTATTCCTACCTGATTCTGCTCCTACCTTGTACCTGGATCCAGTAACTTTCTGCCTCTTATTTGCTCCCCTTGTTCCTGACACCCCTCTTGGTTCTTCTTCCTACTGTTGTTTGCCCCTCCAGGTTTACCCTGTTAATCCATGCTCCCCATTCTTTTGTACCAATAGTATCATAGTTTGTATGTTAGGTAGGTTTTCTGTCACTTAGATAGTTTGCTAGTCAGGTATTTTGTCACTTGGTTATGGTTCACTTATAGCTTCACGTTTGCTGTGTATTATGCTTGTTGGTGTTTGGATGGATTCTGTTTCATTGTAAATAAATCGTAGTTAAAGCATACACATTCTAGTTTCAGTTTCCTGAGTGCAGCAACGCAGATCTGGTTATTCCTGCTGCTGGATGCCTTGATTTGATATCTCTGACAATACTACTGTGTGTGTGGGGGGGGGGGGGCAAAAGATACTACTTTGTGGAGGGGCTGAGGACATTACTGTTGAGGGGAGGGGGCAGAGAACACTACTGTGGGGGTGGGGGGTGGGGGGGTTTGTGAAGGGGCTGGATGTACCTGTGGGGGAGTGATGTGAAGAGGGGCTGAGTTCACCTGTGGGGAAGTGATGTGAAGGGGGGCTGAGTGCACCTGTGGGGGAGTGATGTGAAGCGGGGCTGACTACACCTGTGGGAGAGTGATGTGAAGGGGGGCTGAGAACACCTGTTGGGGAGTGATGTGAAGTGGGGCTGAGTACACCTGTGAGGGAGTGATGTGAAGGGGGGCTGAGTGCACCTGTGAGGAAGTGATATGAAGGGGGGCTAAGTGCACCTGTTGGGAAGTGATGTGAAGGGGGGCTGATTGCACCTGTTGGGGAGTGATGTGAAGGGGGGCTGAGTACACCTGTGAGGGAGTGATGTGAAGGGGGGCTGAGTGCACCTGTGAGGGAGTGATGTGAAGGGGGGCTGAGTGCACCTGTGGGGAGGGATGTGAAGGAGTTCCTGAGTACACCTGTTGGGGAGTGATGTGAAGGGCGACTGAGTACACCTGTGGGGGAGTGATGTGAGGGGGGGGGCTGAGTACACCTGTGGGAGGCTGATGTGAAGGGGGACTGAGTACACCTGTGGGAAAGTGATGTTAAGGGGGGCTGAGTACACCTGTGGGGGAGTGATGTGAAGGGTGACTGACTACACCTGTGGGGGAGTGATGTGAAGGGGGACTGAGTACACCTGTGGGGAAGTGATGTGAAGGGGGGCTGAGTACACCTGTGGAGGAGTGATATGAAGGAGGGCTGAGTGCACCTGTGGGGGAGTGATGTGAAGGGGGGCTGAGTGCACCTGTTGGGGAGTGATGTGAAGGGGGGCTGATTGCACCAGTTGGGGAGTGATGTGAGGGGGGGGCTAAGTACACCTGTGGGAGGCTGATGTGAAGGAGGGCTGAGTGCACCTGTGGGGGAGTGATGTGAAGGGGGGCTGAGTGCACCTGTGGGGGGATGTGACGAGTGGCTGAGAACACTATTGTGAATGGTATTTTAACATAGGAGGAGAGAGCTGTGATGTGCATGATCTCATTGTGCAAACATGTGATTTGGACCTCTACTGGAAGAATTTTTTACTAATCGGACGTCTGAATTTTAATTCAATACCCCTGATCTAGGGGATGGTAAGAGCACTTTTACTCCCTTTATCCTCCACTCCTCCAGTAGACAGTAGTCCCCTATGAGCTGGCAGTGGACTATCCCTCAACGTCCTTACATCCAGTGCAGGGCTATAGTCCCTACATTGGTCTTGGTGGCATCAGAGACATCTGACCTTTCGGGTGCAGGGGAGGAGAGGCTGCAGGGTCAGGCCTAGAAGCGCAGAGGAAGGTGGGGGCGCGGAGGATCAGGTAAGTAAATCTACTTTACCCAGTCCCCCCTTCAAAATAAACAAGAAGTTAACACTTGCAGTGTGGGAGCAGCCCCACTGCAAAGGAGGATATATCCTTTTCCCAGAGCTCAGTGAGCCAAGGGCCAAGTTTTATTCTATCAGAGTGCTATTTTAGAGTGGTTGATGAAGACATGTTTAAATTAGTTGTATCTGTGTCATAATCCATTTCATTGCTCCTGTTTATCATGGTCTTGCTATGTAGTCATCATATTAGGGGACTTCAACTATCCTGACATTAACTGGGAAGAGGGGACTGCACACTCACTAAAGGCCCGTCTCTTTATGGAAACCTTACAGGACAACTACATGTCTCAGTTGGTGGATTCTCCTACTAGAATGAATGCAGTGTTGGATCTATTAATTACTAATGACCCAGACCTAATCTCAGATGTAGGAGTCCGGGACAACCTGGGTTCTAGCGATCACAGGACGACCACATTTAGCGCAAATCACAATATATATATATATATATGTATACTGTCTCGGCCTCCTATATATGTATACTGGCTCGGCCTCCTATACACTGTGAATAGGTCGGGCAGGTCCATTTTTCGCTGGCAACATGGTTTGCTGGTTACATTTCTAATCGTTTTGTATCCAGCTTGCATTTGGAATTGGTTTTATATGGGGATTTATTACCCAGATAAAATGTTTTATTATGTATCTTAATAGTACCCATATTTAGGTCAAATATGGTTGAAGCGATCGGTAGATGTTGTGTGACCGATATCGCTAAGTGTGGAGTAATGCAGAGGGGATAGTATGAACGTTCTCGGTCTGCCTCTGCTGACAGTTCTCGGTGTGGAGAAGGATACGAGCCGATGACTATTTCCGGTACACGCGCAACTTCCGGTTTTTCCGGAGGTGGGCGGGTGACGGAGCTCCCTACTTAATAGGACTGCCGTGCCGTATAGCCATGCCCCCGTGAGGAAGTCGGAAATGACGAAACGCCGCGTCGGGGCGTGGCTATACGGCGTCCACTGAACAATTGTACACTGAGGGTGAAGGAGTTTTCGGATAGCGATACAGCATACCAGACTCTGGAACCATTTGTTTTCTGCCTATTTTGATCTACGCTTATGTGAGTGTGATGGTTTATGGTTATTTCAATAAATTGTTATAAACGATATCACGCTATGGGAGTGCTTTTTATCTCTTTATCCATATGCCAATGAGAGGAGTTATCCGTACAAGAACCAGGATTGCCAGGAGAGAGTTGGTTTTACCCTCATTTAAACCTATGCTGTCTTTGCCTAGTCCATGAGAGTGGTCAGGCATTGTGTTCTGGTGAGTGAGTTTTCTAGCCATATCCCAGCACTGGTGGTGGTGTTACCCTAAGGTGGTCCTATATCAGCACCCTTTAAGGATCCCTCACATTTTATGGACAATTAGAGACTGTTTGGATATGTTTACATATCATTCATCAATGGATGTTTGAAGCACTTCTTTGCACTTTTTTCATATAAGGTTTATTATCCTTTTACTGCGCTACTAAGAGTTCTTTAGAAACTCCTTTGGACTTATTTCTATATTGAACTTTTATTTATTTATATTGCAAATCACAATATAGCAAGGCAAGAGGGGAACATAAGAACCCCAAACCTCAGAAGAGCAAACTTTCCCTAACCGTGCTCACTGATAGAGGAAATAAACTCGGACCAAACCCTAGGAACACTGACCACAGAGGAAAAATGGGAATGCGTAAGGAACATATTAAACAAATGCATCTCGCAGTGCATTCCAATCGGAAATAAATTTAAAAGAACCAAAGCCAAACCTGGCTGGCTTAGCCGTAATGTAAAAAAACGTATTAGGGGGAAGAAAAATGACCTTCAAGGAATATAAATCGGAGGGGACATTATCGGCTTTCCAGCTATACAAGGAATTAAATAAGAAATGTAAATACGAAATCAAAATGGCTAAAATCAACTTCGAGAGACAAATAGCGGAGGATAGTAAAAAGAACCCTAAGAAATTCTTTAAATATATCAACAGCAAAAAAAAAAAGGTCAGAACATGATGCACAAATAATTAACGATGATGGGAGGATGGTTACAGAGGACACGGAAAAGGCAACTGTGCTTAATGCAAGAAAAGGAGGGGTACACCGACCATGACTATATGGTTAGCAGTACTTCACAGGACTTGCCGCTATAGCTAACAGAGGGTGAAATCAGGGAAAGGCTGGATAAAATTAACACAAGTAAATCACCAGGCCCGGATGGTGTACATCCGAGAGTACTAAAAGAACTCTGTAAGGTTATTTCTAGACCGATGTTCCTGATCTTTGCTGACAGTATTATGACAAGAAATGTACCAGATGACTGGAGAAAAGCTAACGTGATACCAATATTCAAAAAAGGGCAGAGGCATATGCCAGGACATTATAGGCTGGTCAGCCTGACGTCAAAAGTATGTAAACTTCTGGAGGGGATGATAAGGGACTATATCCAAGAGTTTGCTAAAGTCAATAATATCATCAGCAGGAATCAGCTCGGGTTTTCAAAGGGGCGTTCGTGTCAAACCAATCTGTTAACATTCTACGAGGAGGTTAGTTGTGAGCTAGACAGTGGGGGACCTGTGGATGTGGTGTACCTGGATTTTGCTAAGGCGTTTGATACAGTTCCCCACAAACCCTTGATTTATAAATTAAGGGCCACAGGCATCGACCACAAGGTTTGCTCTTGGATACGGAACTGGTTAAAGGGGGAGTGTCCAAAGGGTGGAAATAAACAAGGCATACTCGGACTGGTCTGGGTGATAAGTGGGGTCCCCCAAGGCTCAGTCCTGGGGCCAATTTTGTTAAATTTATTCATAAATAGCATTGAGGATGGGGTCAGTAGCTCGATCTCAGTTTTTGCAGATGACACAAAATTGAGCAGGGCAATAACTTCACATTGTGAGACAGAAATCTTACAGAACGACCTGAACAAAATAACAAAGTGGGCAACTACATAGCAAATGAGGTATTGCACTTAGGGACCAATAACATAAAAGCAAAATACACGCTAGGGGGGGAACCGCTGGGGGTATCAAAAATGGAGAAAGATCTGGGGGTCTTAGTAGAAGTGTCAGGGCTTACCTTTGTTGGAGTCTGTAACGCAGAGATGTACGCTCACCCTTGCACATATCCACAATCCAAGGTGACCAGGTAAGGAAGCCACCTGGGCTGTGAATCTGTGCATGGGGGCAAGGCAAGAAAGGTGCTCCAATAAGCAGGACCGGCAGGAATACAATGGAAGAGAAGTCCAGGAATAACTGTAGTCACTGGAAGACACGAGTCCGGATAAGCATTAGGAGATGGGAGGAAGATAAGGTCGCAGGATCAACACGGAGCGAAGGTACGGACATAAGCTGGAGTCAGTCTGGAACACAGGAACTAAGTCTGTCAAACAGGAACAATGATCAGTGAATTGACCCTGCTCTCAGGGAGAGGAAGTGTTTTATACCTTGCTTAAATGAGCAATTAGCTTCAGGTGGACAATGAGAGACAGGAGTATACACAGGTAGAGTCCAGCCCCCTAGTGCTGCAGGCAATGTCACATAAACAAGACTGGATCCATATGAGCTGAAGTGTGGCTCAGAGGTAGGATAACAGGACAGAACATCAAGATATGCAGGTTCAAATCCCCCGCTAGATACTTAGCGGCGGCCACGCCTGCCTGTCTGAAAGCCACAGCAAGAACCATGACAAGAAGATAGACTTAGCAATAGCATGCAATGTCAAGCTGCAGCTGCCAATGCCGGCAGAATAATGGCATGCATAAGGAAGAGGATATTTTCCTGAGATAAAATTATAATCCTACCACTTTATAAAGCCCCGGTCTGACCACATCTGGAGTACGCTGTCCAGTTCTGGTCGCCAGTCCTCAGAAGGGATGTATTGGAGCTAGAGAGAGTACAGAGAAGGGCAACAAAACTTATTAGGGGATTAGAGGACCTTAATTACAAAGAGCGCTTTGAGTTGCTTGATTTATTCTCCCTGGAGAAGAAACGCCTCAGAGGGGACATGATAGCGATTTACAAATACCTCAACGGTGATCTGAGCATAGAAAAAAAGCAATACAGTCTCAGGGAATGCATGAGGACACGAGGCCATACAATGCGTTTAGAGGAGAAGATATTTAACCTCACTACGCAGGGGGTTCTTTACTGTAAGGGCTACAAGACTATGGAATTCTCTGCCACAAATGGTAGTAACTGCAGGGAGTATGGATACTTTTAAAAGACTCTTGGACGTACATTTCAAGGATCAAAACATTCAGGGGTATGGGAAATGATTCACACCTACACAGGTTGAACTGGAAGGACTGTTGTCTTTATTCAACCTCTATCAATTATATTACTATGTAATATAATTGTAAAATGTATCCCCATACATTCTATATTTTGGTTTGTGCTTGACAACTGACTTGCTAGAAGTTTTGTAGCAGCAGTCATGTTGCTTGTATGAGTAAAGTACCAATACAAAACTGTTTTTAAAGTACTACATTTTGAAATGCAGACCTTTTTTTAACTGTATTTTTGAGTCCTGACCATTGTAAATATGGAAAGAAAATATATAGAAAACCACTGTATATTCTTTTTCATGTAACCACTTGACCTCTGGAAGGTTTTACCCCTTTCGTCAAATCATTTTTTTTTTTCACACAAATAGAGCTTTATTTTGATGGCATTTGATCACCACTGTGTTTTTTATTTTTTTGCTATATAAATGAAAAAAAAAAAATTAGAAAAAAAAACTATATTTTCTACTTTCTGTTATAAAAATATCCAATAAAATCATATTTCTTCATAAATTTAGGGCAACGTGTATTATGCTTCATTTCATCCCAATAAGTGTATATTAATGGATTTGACTACAAACTATGGTATATATTTTTGAAATTTGATTGATCCCGATGTACTGACGGCCTTAAATTGCCAGAACAGTACAAATACCCCCCAATTTACCCCTTTTTGGAAAGTAGACAGCCTGGTAGACATGTATTGTAAGTGTATGTAAGTGGAATGGTTAGTAAGCGGAATGATGAGTTTTTGGAAGTGGTAGTTTTTGTCACAATTTTTTGGGAAAATGAAGAAATTAAATAAAAAATTATTTTTTCGCTATTTTCTTTACATACTGTCCCCAGTGCAGTACAGCTTCATCATATGACTGGTGTGGTGGTGATCAGGGATACTGACTGGTGACGGTATGTTAAAAAAATAAATACATCATTTTTTATTCAATTTCTTTTTACTTTTTTTTTTTTACATACTTATATCAGAGTAGTTCAGTGTCACCGTTTTTTTTTTTTTTTTAACACTTTGACTGCTGTTACTGTTTTGAACTGTCCTGAATGTGTTGTATTCATAACAGTTGTGGTTTACTATTGTATGCTGTAATTGGCTTACAGCCATCACATGGTACAAGGTGCTGTGATTGGTCCAGGTACCATGTGATAGCTGTGGGCCAATCCCAGCATCACTATAGTAATTAATGAAATTCATCAATAACAGCTTTGTTGACATTGTGATCATGTGTACCGGGAGCCACAATCGGTCACGGGAGCGGCAAGCTGTGCACCCCTAACCTGTAAGAGGCAGTAAATGTATTGTGGCTGGGTGGTAAGCGGTTAAAAGTGTTGCAGTGGGTGGCAGGTGCACTGGCGCATGTAAAGTAAAAATAGTTTTTGGGCTTTTTTTTTCAGATTTATACTGTATAAATGTTTCATAAGTATTTAATGTTCCCTTAGGGCCCATTCACATCAGAATGCGGTGTGGGTAACCCACGTTCAGTGCAAATTTTCCATACGGTGTTCAAAACGCACTGCAGTTGTGACCTGCAACGGGTGCCAATGATAATGCAGCCAGCACCAGATCATATGGTACAGTAGTACAGTACTATCTAGTTGCAGTGCATTTTATAAAGTGATGCATGCACTGCTTTTGCTGTGGTCCAGCGCAGTTTATGTCCTATTAAATGAAGGGGCTGAAATCACATACACCCAGATTGAATGTGAATCATGGTCTAAACCGGCCCTGATTCAAGTGGCTGCCTATACTTTCGCAAGTTCATTTAAGTTTTTAAAGCTCATTAATTATAGGATTAACCACTTAAGCCCCAGCCCTATTTCGGACACTTTTTGTTCACGCGTTAAAACCAGTATTTTTTCCTAGAAAACTACTTAGAACCCCCAAACATTATATAAGAAATGTTGCTCATGCTGTATAGTCCCCAAGGTGCCACATCCCCAAAAATGGAAATCACAACCAAAAAAGGTTCCCCTAGGGTGGGACTTTAAAGGCACCAAAATTAAACAACAAATGAAATAGATAAAATGTAAAAAACTTTATTAACTTATACAGAAGGATAAAACAATGGGCAAGCAGTAAAATACTCCACATAAACCAGTGCAACTTAGACCACTAAACCTCCGGGTTTGACCCGACGCGTTTCGGAGTGTGGATTAACTCCTTCCTCAGGGGGCCCTTGGAGGGTGGTCTGTAAGCAGTTAACGTATAACAATTAATTGTCACATATTGCAAAAAACATACAATGCATTAAGAGTTAACATGTATGATCTACTTACATAGTTCACTAGAGTGGGAAGTATGGATAGCCTGCCTAAGGGTTAAAAGCAAAGGGTATGCATGCCAACGTTGTCCACTAGGGGTGCCATCTGGTTATCCTAGAGAGTCTAGGGGTCTTGAATGAACTCCTGGATCCAAGTGGTCAGCAACTGTCCGCTAACCAGTCTCAGTCAGAGGCTAGGTGGGAGCAGCTGGAACCTATTCACAGCAGTTCTGCTGAACAAAAATTCGAGCAATTAATCAAAAAATATATTCAAACAAACATTGAAGCACATATCAAAAAGTGCCCAAAAATAGCTCAAAAAACATCCATGGGATCAGGCAGCCATGGCCGTATACGTTTTTTTTTGCGCGAGCTAACGGTGACGGGGGCGGCTAAATTTTTTTTTTTTTTCCCATTTATTTTATTTATTTTTTTAACTTTATTAAAGATTTAAAAAAAGAAAAAGGTACACTTTATGGAGGGATCGAGGGTCTAAAAGACCCTAGACCCCTCCACTACACTTCCCTGTATGCAAAACGCTGAAAACGGCATTTTTGCATACAGCCGTTTTTCAAATTTGCCGCCTTTTGCAGCACAGTAACCCGGACGTGACGTCATGGACGCCGCCTCCGGGTTACGTCATCGGAGACCCGATGCATGCCGTTTCCGGCATTCATCGGGACTCCATCCAGCCGGCGGACGTGCCGGCTGGGTGCTCGGGGCTCCCGGTGGGACGGGAGCCCCGGGCAAAGCCACGGAAGGCGGCGGGAGGGGGGGGGACGTCCCCTCCCGCCCCCCCCGGTACCTATCGAGCGGCTCCCGAGCCGCATCGGTCGGTACCGACGGAAAGCCAACCGTCGGCTCTAAACCACGGTACCGGGATGATGCCTCTAGCTAGAGGCATCATCCCGGTACACTACCGCAAAGTTTACCGACGTAGACCTACGTTAGTATGCGGTAAGTGGTTAATAGTACAGTCCTACAGGCCAGGTAATTAATCAAGGAATTTGCACAAATATTATTTTCTACACACTCCTTAATTTTTCCTTTCACAGAATAACTTTTTAGTCTGTTTATACTATTATAAGGCTCCATGTACACGGGACGTTGTAAATGACCCTTTAGGAGCAGTTGGGTGTTTTTTCAGAAGACCCTGAACCCATCTACATGTTATCTTATCTGTCCATGTACACAGGGTCATTTGCAGTCATTTTCAGGCAGTTGAGTTCAGGGACATTTTTTGGAAAGCAATTATTTGCGTTCAAACGTGTGTTTCCCAGCGTTTCAAACGCAAAAACGCGACCGAACGTGGCCGAACGCGACCGAATGCGATGACCCGTGTTTAGCATTCGCGTTTCTCCATTTTAAAGGGGAATAATTTTTTTGACCTCTAGGAACGGTTCTAAACGCAAACGCCCTCTAAACGCGTGTGCAAACGCGACCTAACAGATGTTTCAAACGTCCTAAAAATTTCAGCATTCAAAGGGACTTTTAACAACGTTACGTGTACATGGAGCCTTAGAGTGATTCTCATATAGTAGAAATAATTTGAAGTACAATAAATGCACTGTTTATATTTTACCTTTTTTTACTTTTCTTTCTGTCCCTCCTTGTTAACAACTTGTGTAAGATTATCACACACCAATGTAATACAATGACATTTATAAACAAAATACAACAGCTGCATATGGTTTCCTGTGTACTTCCACTTCTTACCTCTAAGTGTCACTGTCTCACTTTGATTTGATCTTTTACTGCACAGGATGTTTTGTAGATTTTAGAAACAATAACATCATCTGGGAGCAAAAGTTATGAAGTTTCTTCTTTGTTTTTTTTGTTTTTTGTTTTTTCATGTAGCAGGGTTCACAAAACTTTGTTTTTTTTTTTTTTTTACATGAACAGCATATTGTCAATAACAATGGTCAATGAGGACTATACTACTTCAGCACAGGACTGGGCAGTAATCAACCTGATGAAAATGAAGAGGTTATCTATAAAATATATATATATATATATATATATATATATATATGTAAAGAAAAACTCCACTACCAAACGTGCAATAAGCAGCAATCAATATTTTAAAAATAAGCAAAGGATGCAAAAGTGAAGACATCATCATCTAAGTTAACGTAGTACTAAAGGATAAGCGTTTCATAGCATTACAGTCAAAAAAAAAAAAATACAGAACATTCCCAACCGTCCCTCCTCCCCAAACACCTACCTGCTGTCCTTATCACCACCACTGAGTCCTTCACAATCTGCACTGTTCCCCCTGAACTTCCTAGTTATAGTGGAGAGGTGAGTGTTGGGTAGTGATTGGTTCCTGCAGCTATCTCTCAGATGCTTGGAGGAGGGAGCAGGGGTGTGGCCTTCTGAGCGCTGTGCGTGTTAATGGATGCCCACCGCCTTTTCTAGGAGTGTGCATGCTCGAGAGTCTCCTTTGCAACCAACTAGGCAAATGAGCAGGGCTGGCCCAAGACATTGTGCTGCCTGGGTCCAAGAATAAAATGCTGCCCCCCGCCCCCCAAAAAAATCACGCCCATCAAAAGGCCCCCACATCCATTATTATATATAAATATAATATTTAGAAAATATTATATATACTGTTATCTTCTTCCATAACTCACCACCGGACCGGTCCACCAAACACCCACTGTCTGTCCTCACTTCTCCTGTCACTGCTGCGCCCACCGCCCCTAGGGTGAGATGGAATGCACTGATGTCTGACGTCATTGCGCACCCCACGATTAAGTGAGGGACATTCCCTGAAGGAGACACTCCGCCTCCTCATACTCATCAGTTTGCACTAAGGGCGGCAGTATGAGATGGGGAAAGGCATCCCTTAACGCGCTTCAAACTGATGACACACACAACTGCTGGAAAAAATATATTGGGAGTCAATTTGCCACCTCTCTCCAAGTTCTGCCTGGGTCCAATGGATCCAGCAGGACCCATGGTAGGGCCAGCCCTGCAAATGAGACAGCTGCAAATGGTGAGGTGGGGCAGAGGTACAGGGAGGTACAGGGACTGGATAGGCATTTAAAACAGGTGAATTTTCAAGAAAACAGACTATAAATTATATGTAAGTCTGGACTTTAAAAACTAAAATGTAATAAATGGATTTATTATCACTTTCATTTAATAATTCTACATGATGAACATTACATCCCAGATACAAAAGTGTAGAATTCAGTTTACCCTAAGTGAAACCAAGGTCTTGCTGTAAAACATTGCTAGCAGTTAGGGCTTTTTTTTTTTGCAGAAGATACATGCAAACAGTACCAGGACAAGGTCATCCAGGGCCCAGGGCAAGGATGCGGAATTGCGCCCCCCAACCTCACTATTAAAGTATTGTAAGTCTCATTTAAAAAAAAAAAAAAAATAACAAACATGTTATACTTACCTCCTCTGTGAAGTGGTTTTGCACAGGGCAGCCCAGATCCTCCTCTTCTCGGTTCCTCTTTGCTGCTCCTGGCCCCTCCCTCCTATCGAGTGCCCCCACAGCAAGCAGTTTGCTATGGAGACACCGACCCGAGCTGCAACTCCGTGTGTACATTCAGACACAGAGCTGGCGTTCGGCCTTGCCCCCTCTCTCTCCTGATTGGCTAACTGACTTTGATTGAGCCAATGGCACCACAGATGTGTCTCAGAGAGTCCTGGGCAGCCGAGGGACTCGTGGACATCACTGGACAGAGATGGGGCTCTGGTAAGTATTAGGGGGTGCTGGGGAGACTGTTACACACAGAAGGCGTTTTATCTTGATGCATAGAATGCATTAGGATAAAAAACCTTCTGACTTTATAACTCCTTTAATACATGCTATAGAATGGGTGTACCACCCTGCAACCATTTTTTGCCCTTTTGATTCACTGTGCCCAGGGAAACTGTCCCTCCTGCCCACCCCTTGTCCCGGCCCTGCTTGCAAAGTTTCCTTTGCCAAAAAAAAAGTTTCCATACACTACTAGAAATATTTTAACTTTCTATATGCAGTGTGCATCCCACCAAGGATAGAGCCATGTGCCAAGGACAATGTAACTCTTGTGCACATGTACATTAGTGACCAAAAAATGGTCAAAGAGGAAGGTCCTTTGAATAAGTGAAGGAGATCCCATCAGACAGAATAATCAATGCAGCCTGGACCAGTTACTGATGCAGGAGGGCACACTTTGCCATCATGTGCAAATATGCTGTTCTTACTTGTAGAGGTTGGCGACAGCGTGACCCACACAGCAGAATTAAATTAACCTTTAAAGGAAATATAGTCACAGCATACACTTCTATTCTATAACTTCAGCATTGGAATAACAATACAATCAATAGTTAATATTGACAATGCAACATAGGCTTACTTGTAAAATTTCCTTTCATGCTGTGAGTGCTGCTTGCAATACCTAACGATGTGAATGAAGCCTAACGATGTGAATGAAGCCTATTACTTACTGTATGACATCATGGATCTCAGTGACACCTTTAGCAATACATTGAAGGGGGTTTGCTTTCTAGCCTTACAATGTGAGCATTCAAAAAGTTACATTATCTGTTCACATATCCAGGCATTCAGGCCTCATTGAAAGTTTGACTCCAACTCAAACATTTTTTTTTCTTTAGATTTTGCTGATTAGGAAAGTATTAGTTTTCAACTGAGTTTTTACTATCTGGGGCTCTGTTAAAGAGTTTTCCCCTTGGGGACAATGGATTCACCAGAGAGGAAGTAAGTCTAAATCCTTAACAGCAACACAGACAGATATAAAAAGTTGACAGGGATTTAGCTTTCCCCTACAATGTTAAAAAATCAATAATTTCTGGCGGTCAGTTGTTAGACAAGTAGATATGAAATATTGCATATTACCATTGTTTATTTTTGTTTTTACCAGCAGGTGGCACTTTAGTATCCTATTCACATGTCTTTTATATGAAAGTTACATACAGTTGCCAATGACCACAATACCTTTATCTCATTATTCATACAATTTTATGCAAAATGCAGCTATATGTAGTATGCAATTACAATTCATGCAATTGCCTAACAGAAATGGATTGTCTATTTGTCTATATTTGCCTAGTGGATGACAGTTCATTTGTTTAGAAACAACTAAAGTTCCTGGGGTATGGTTATTCAAAAGCTTCTGTAAATTTTGTATTGCAATTCACCATTCTGACTTTTGGAAACAATCACCACTCGTGTATGGCTCCATTCACACCATGGCGTTTTGGATCGTGGGCAGAATCGCAGCGATTGTGCCCGCAATCCCGAATCGCTTGCGATCCCTGTTACTTTCAGGCTCTGTTCACACCTAGGCGTTCCAGATTAAAGAAATGGCGATCGCAAGGGCGTCCCACATTTTGTGGCGATTCAGGATAGAGGGCAGAAATGCGGCGAATCTGCTTTGGATCCTGAACGCCATGGTGTGAACAGAGCCTTAAGGTGTATTTTCTGAAGGGTTACATTTTGCAAAAATATGTCCATCCGAGTACATGTCGGTGCTGGCAGGTATGCGTGCCATGCGTTTTCTGCAATATAGTCCTATGGGCAAATATATGCTGCAGCTGTGGCTCTCCTCTGTCACAATGATGGATTTTACACTGTACGCCTATATACTGTACTTTACAGCGTGAGCTTTAAATGGTATATAAACCCCAAATTTTTTCTTTATAAACTGTTGCAAAGTTTGTGACCTGGAGACCCTGATAGTAGTAGCACTTCTTGTTGAAGAGCCCGACAACAGCAGTGTTGTCATGCATTGCTACTCAGTTGGCAGGTAGGTCACCTCTCAGGTTCGTGCTTGCAGGCAGCTGAACAGCCAGCTAAAAGAGCACACATGCCAAGTTGGCAATGCTGTTGCAAACTGTATAGTCATGCTCAAAATAATAAAGATGGACAAATGCACTTAAAGCGGAAGTAAACCCATCAATTTAATAGTTTCAAAAAACAGTTAACATTCTTGGCATGCCGGAAATGCTAGCTGTCGCATTGCTTGTGCTCTCAACCAAACTGTCAAACCAACCAATGGCTGGTGTCATAAAGGATCACATTTTCAGCATTAGGGCAGTTGCAGATTAAACAGAGGCCAAGATGGCAGCTTCCTTGGCTAAAAACGATAGGTGGGTTTATTTCCCATTAATTGTGCATTGTTCATTGCGTTTGAGCATGTTTAATGCAGGTTAAAGGTACATTAAACACGCTCCCCAAACGTTACTTGCAGATTTGATGCACCATAAAAATACACCCCAGATGCCTTTTTTTTTTTGCTGTAGTGATTAAGGCCTAACGCTCCACAAACGTGTGCTGCCGAGGTTAATGTTATGTGCGTTGCCATAGACTTGAATGGAAAGAATTGAGATGCTTCAGCTCCTTCCAAACTCCACGTAAAGCTTCACTTTTTTAAACGCAGCAACGCGATGCAATGCAAATGCTTCATGTTTTGATAATGTGAACAGCACTATGTGCTGTCTATAATAAACTAATTTTACCAAAAATATGAGTTTGCTAAACCTGCGCTAATGCCATGTGGCATAAAAAATTGCAGCTACCACTATTTTATTCTTCAGGGTCTCTGCTTTCAGAAAATATATACTGTTTGGGGGTTTTGGCTAATCTTCAGGCTCCATGCACACTGGGCTTAAAAAAATTCGGAGCCTTTTTGTACACAGTTAAGGAGAGTTTAGCATTTTTTTCTGCCAGAAAGCTCCAATCAGAAACTTGAACCAGAAGGGTTTTTTTTTTCCGGCCTCTAAACACTGAGCTCCAAATATGTTGTACAGGCAGCCCTTAGGTTACATTTGACATACAAACGAATATTACTTACAAATGGAGGGAGACAACAGGAAGTGAGAGGAAATCTCCCCCTAGGGAGGAAAATTCACTCCTGTAAGAGTTATCATGGTAAAAAGATGTCTCCACGGAAGCATTATCACTAATCCTTGTTTCCACAACTTTATTCCCAAATTTTTCAAAATCCAATTGTCATAGGGACAGAAAGTGAGGTAAAATCTTCTAAACAGACAGCAAAACACATGTTACAGGGGTGTTAAACCTTTCCTATGCTATCCAAAAAACTTATATAATTTTTTTGGCTGGAGCTACACTTAAAAAATGTATCCGTTCTGACTTCTGTAACCCCTTGGGTTCATTTTCTGTTTATTCTTCTTTTCTCAATAAAACAAATTTCAAGTAAAAAAAAAGTGTACCTGTTCCAACTTACAAACAAGTTCAACTTAAAGTGGAGTTCCAGCCGTTTCTGTGTTTATTAAAAGACAGCATCTACAAAAAGTGTAGCTGCTGACTTTTAATAAACACACACCCATCTGTCCCACGATCCAGCGATGAGACCGCCCAAAGCCTCAATCCTTTCCCTGTCCTCTCCCCGGCACCGGAATCACTAGTGTGGTCATCCAGATGTAACAGCTTGCGGCTTCACAGACTTGTGCGCACTGCACATGTGCGAGTCGCGCTGCGTGTCCTGAATGGCCAGGCAATCTTCTAAGACCTGTGATATGTCTCAGAAGATTGCAGGGAGTGAGGGGGAGAGGAAAACTTCCACTCTAGCCGCCTAGGTGGCCTGAGCGGAAGTGGGAGCTGGGTACCTGTGAAAACCATATACCCGCTCCCTCCCAAAAAAATTACATGCCAAATGTGGCATGTCAGCGGGTCAGGAGTCCTTAAAGCGGAACTTCCACTTTTGGGTGGAACTGCGCTCTAAGAACAAACCTACAGACCCTATCTTGTATGTAACCCGGGGACGGCCTGTAATCATCCTAATGTGCATGGACACATAGAACAACATTGAGCTGTTTCTACTGGCAAAACCCCAAACTCCTGTAGAAGCTGTGATTTTTAGGCCAGTGTGCATGGAGCCTCGGGCCAAAAATGTGCATTTTAACATGTGTGCAAAAAAAAAAAATGAGTGCAAACAAATGTAATATGTTACCCATATGTTAAAATACAAAAAAATAGGTTGTGCCAAGCCAATAGATACTCAACATGTCAAGCTTTACAATTGTAAAGATATGTATTGGACAAAGTTACCAAAACCATCCAGCCTCCTTACTGGACAGATATTATTATTAAATGCAAAAACCTTGTCCTTTGACTATAATAAATAAACTGTTGGAGTGTTTTTTGTATTTCTTTTTTTGTCATGAGAAAACTGAGTATTGTTAGCAGTAATGCTTTTCATTGTAATGGTTCGCTGCAAGGACAGCATTGTTCTGTCTCCTTTATTACCTAGACGCTCATGCATATGGTATGACTTTTCAGCACACGTGGCTCATTATACAACAAACATGTCATTCGGTACTGTTTATTTTTTTTCCATTATACAGTGTTTTGTAAAAACAGAGGTAGCGCTACCCCCGCAGGAGCTGCTTGGTAGATTGGGTTCTCTGTTTATCTGCCTTCACTCTAAGGACAATCTCAGTCCCACTGACACGCCAGGTTAAGCAAATGGATACTGCACTACTACTGGGAGCACAAATGTAGCTACCCTGCATACAACTAAGGTTCAGTATCAAAAAGCAAACATCAGACTCTTTAGTGGTAAATGAACCCAATATAGTGTCCATTGTAGTAAAAAGCAGTAAGTTAAGGATTAGGTCAATCATTGTTCACTAGACAATACTTTAAATAGGCAATAGCAGCATACAGTGGGGAAAGTATTTATTTGATCACCTGTAGATTTTGTAAGTTTGCCCACCTACAAAGAAATGAATTTTCTTTATCATTTTTATCATTGGTGTATTTTAAATCAGTGGTCCTCAACTCCAGTCCTCAGGGCCCACTAACAGGCCAGATTTTAAGTATTACCTTGGGGAGATGCAGACTAGAGTACTGCAATCACTGAGCAGCAAATGATATCACCTGGGATGTATTTCAGTTATCTTGCAAACCTGGCCTGATAGTGGACCCTGTAGGCCAGGGTTGAGGACCACGTTTTAAATGATAGCGGCAACATATCAACTAAACATCCAGGAAAAAAAAACACATGATACAAATGTTATAAATTGAGTTGCAGTTCCGTGAGTAAAATAAGTATTTAATCCCTGAGCAAAACACGACTTAGTACTTGGTGGAGAAACCCTTGTTGGTAAGCACAGAGGTAAGGTGTTTCCTGTGGTTGATTACCAAGTTTGCACACATCTCAGGAGGGATTTTGGTTCACTCTTCTTTACAGATTTTCTCTAAATCCTTAAGGTTTCTTGGATGTCGCTTGGCTACTCAAAGTTTCAGCTCCCTCCAAACATTTTCTATAGAATTAAGGTCTGGACACTATCTAGGCCACTCCATGACCTTAAATTGCTTCTTCCAGAGCCACTGCTTTGTTGCCTTGGCGGTATGTTTTGGGTCATTATCATGCTGGAAGACCCATCCATTACCTATCTTTAGTGTTATGGCTGAGGGAAGTGATCTACGGCGCCTCAGGAGAGCCTCAGCCAAAGACGGGATTCAAGACACGGGTGCACTGCCTCTGCTGTTACTACGGACAACGCATTTCGGAGGCGGAGCCTCCTTCCTCAGGTCCCAGGTGGGACCTGAGGAAGGAGGCTCCGCCTCCAAAACGCGTTGTCCGTAATAACAGCAGAGGCAGTGCACCCGTGTCTTGAATCCCGGCTTTGGCTGAGGCTCTCCTGAGGCGCCGTAGATCACGTCGGTATAGTGTGCAGGCGCACTAGAACCGGCATCCGGTGACCAGGCAACACAGGAAGTGAAGGAGAGCGGGGATACAGCGGCGGCAGCCGCGAATGAGGAGACCGCAGAGTCACCATCTGGAGGGACGGGAGGAGCGAGTAGCTCCTGTTGGAATGCTGTAAAGCGATTGTCTTAAAGGAAAAGTGTGAGTGCAATTCCAATGTACTGTGTTATTGTCCTTTATTAAAGCGTTATTGCCTGAGGTTGCGTGCGCTTTTCTTTACAGATTTGAATTGTTTTGATCCGCCCCCCAGTGGAGTGAGAGAGGAGCAGCAGCAACCAGGACATTTCAGCTAAAAAACATACAAACAAAGGAGGTGAACACATGGACAGCGCCATGGGCTGGTGAAGTACTCCTCTTTGTACTTGTTGTATATCAGCATGTGCAGGATCTGTCCTTTTTGATGGCTGAGGGAAGAAGGTTCTCATCCAAAAATTTTCAATACATGGCTTCATCCATTGGCCCCTCAGTGTGGCAAAGTCGGCCTGTACCTTTAGCGGAGAAAAAGCCCCAAAGCATGTTTCCATCTACTTGTTTGACTGTAGGGATTGTGATCTTAGGTTCAAAGTCAGAATTTTTCTAAATCTAAACATGGCAAGTCAAGTTTAAGCCAAAGAGCTCAATTTTGGTCTCATCTAACCACAGCACTTTCTCTCAATCCTTCTCTGAATCATAGATGTTCATCGACAAACTTCAGATGTGCCTGTACATACGCCTTCTTGAGGAGGGGCACCTTGGGGGCGCTGCAAGATTTTAATCCATGACAGCGTATTGTTTTACCAGTTTTTTGTTTTGGTGACTGTGGTCCCAACTGCCTTGATATCATTCACAAGCTCCTTCCATGTAGTTCTGGGTTGATTCCTCTCTTTTCTCATGATTAACCTTATCCCATGAGGCGAAACCTTTCATGGAGCTCCAGACCGAGGGCGATTGATGGTCATTTTGTATTTTTTCCATTTGTGAATAATCGCTCCAACAGTTGTCTCCTTCTCACAAAGCTTCTTGTTGATGGTCTTGTAGCCCATTCCAGCCTTGTGCAGGTCTACAATATTGTCCCTGGTGGTTGACATTCCCAGCAGTGTTAGATTTTGAATGAATTTCAGTCTTCTCCTAAAAGCAACATTCAGCAGCCTGGGTAGCAGGAAATATAGGTATTTCTAGTGTTTAAATGAATTGCTCTACTATCCATGAGCTCTTTGTCTTTGACAAGAAGAAATTGGAACCACAGATATGGTGGAGCAGAGCATTGTCTAACTTATGCAAAGGTTTGGCAGGATATAAATTCCTGGGCAACGGTATATTAATGCCAATACATGCAAACCTCATCAGTATGGATCAGGTGCAACATTCAGCCCTGTTGCAGGCAACCTGTCAAAGTCTTTCGCAGGCTGCGGCTGGACAGGCCTGAATGCTTTAGTGAGTTCAGGGACAAAGGTCCAGAATGCAAGTCTTCTTGTCAGGTCTTGGTCAGTTTAGCTGTGATAGGCACTAATTGCAGCTAAACGCATGCAAGTGAGACTAAACACATCAAAATGGAGCAAATCTTCTTTAAAGCAGGAACATCAAAATGCAGAAAAAAGAGATCTGGGAGGCATAAATGTTGTTTCTCTTACATTTAGAAAACCTAAATTCAGAAGTTCCAATGTAAATGGGGTCTTATATTTTATAAAGCAGTGAATGTGGCATTCATTAAAGATTCACTGCAGGAGTAGCCTACTGGTTCATGTGTGTTAAATTACATTTGATTGATTTCCCTTTAGTAAATGTTTGGTGGATGTCAAATTCACCACTTTATAAATATACTCTTTAATTTACAAGAGGTATAATAATGAGATATCTCTCAATAATGTTTTGTATCCAACCTGATTAGTGCACTAGAAGTTTTTATCATGCCATCCATTAAAATGTATAATTTTACCTACTAATGCTACAAACGCTTTAAAACCTTTGTCATACACGGAAGAGAAACCGGTCTTTGGGAATGCTAAATCCCCATATGCATGTCTAAGCATGCCGCAAACACGTAAACCTTTTTTAATTTAGACATCTACTGCCACTGGAAAAGCAAAAGCATATCCTATGTCAGAATTTGCTTCAAATGGTAGAACTTTAACCGCTTGTCGACCGCCGCACGACTATTTACTGCGGCGGTCAGCCCCTCACAGGCAAAGCGACGTAGTACTACGTCGCTAGCCTGTGAGGCTCTAGGGAGCGAGCGCGCGCCACCGGATGCGCGCTCCCGCGTGGTCACGGACCCCCCCGCGCGTGTGCCTGGCGGACCCGATGTCCGCCGGGCACTCGTGATCGTCCGTTACACCGGAAGAAAGGCAGGCGGCTAATGTAAACAAAGCCGCCTGTCATTCTTCCCTGTGTAAGAACGAAGATCACACGGTTCTACTATGTAGGACCGTTGATCTCTGTTCTTACACTAGTATCCACAGCCAATCACAGTTAGAAACACGCCCCTAGGGACAGACTTAACCCCTCCCTCTCCAATAGAGTAAACTCCTTCACTGCCAGTGTCATTTTTGCAGTAACAGTGCATATTTATAGCACTGATTACTGCAGTAATGTCACTGGTAACCCCAAAAGTGTCAAAATGTCAGTCAAGGGTCCGATCTGTCCGCCGCAATGTCGCAGTCCCGCAAAAAAATCGCAGATCGCCGCCATTACTCGTTAAAAAAAAAAAACAACAAAAATGACAAAAATCTTTCCCTTTGTTAGTAAACACAATAACTTTTGCGCAAACCAAATACGCTTTTTGCAATTTTTTTACCAAACATATGTAGCATAAAACAAATTGGCCTAAAATGTTAAAAAATTTAGATTTTTACATTTTTTTTGGGGGGGGGGAATTTCATATAAAAAAATGTGAAAAATATTGTTATTTTTGCAAAATTGACTCTATTTTTTTGTTTATAACGCATGATCAAAAAATCGCACAGGTGATCAAATACCACCAAAAGAAAGCTCTGTTTGTGGGGAAAAAAAGGACGTCAAATTCGTTTGGGTACAGCATCGCATGACCGCGCAATTGTCCGTTAAAATCACGCAGTGCCGAATCGCAAAATAGGCCCTGGTCAGGAAGGGGGTAAAATCTTCCGGGCTTAAGTGGTTAAGGACCCAGCCACTCGCTTTTCTCCTTTTTAAACAGCCCAATTTTATTTAAAGAAAGTTAAGGAAACACAAAAGCACAAAACACAAAACAAAAAACAAAAAAGTTTCCCTCACAAGGGTTTTCAGCATTGGCGCCGGTTCACACTACCGCGACGATACTTTAGGTGGCGACCTCCGAGGTCGCGGTGCGAGCAGCGCGCCGCGACCTCGGAGCGGCCGCCACGGACTTCATAACATTGAAGTCTATGGCGGTCGCCTCCTGGTCGCCCCAAAGAAGCTCCGGACCCTTTTTCTAGGTCGGAGCGACTTGTGTCGCTCCTATTAGAACGGGTCCGTAGCTTCCCTATGGGAGGCGACCTGCGGCGACCTGTGAGGCGACCAGGTCGCCTCACAGGTCGCCCTAGTGTGAACCGGCACTTGGTCTTCTATAAAAAAAAAAAAAAAAGACATTCAGCCTCCTGGCTCACACATTCAGCACTGCTACTCTAGCCTTATGCCCCGTACACACGTGCAAATTATCTGAAGACTTTTGTCTTCAGATTTACCTTTTCTATGTAGTGCAAGGGCCTGCCGGATTGCATACAAATTGAAAGTGTTTAGGTTTGACCTCATATTATATGGTTTTGGTAAGTCTGCAGACAAAAGTCTTCAGATAATCTGCACGTGTGTACGGGGCATTACAGCCAGTTTTTTTGCGCACACACTTTTGACTCCATATACTTAGCAGCTTCTTTCTGCTCTGACTTCCACCTGTCTCTCCTAGGTGGAGCCCTCCTGACTCCTGGGCAGAGACCTCCTATGTCTGCTGGGGTGGAGCCCAGAACCATAGTCAGGCCTCCTCTAAAAGCCGAGCACACACCTGCTCAATCAGTATGCCAGTTATTCACAAAACACAGACCCAAGTTTGGAGATTTCAATCCTCCCAGATCACTACGAAATCTCCGGGTTCCAGGTCCCAAAAACGTATTTTACTAAATGATCAAGAAACTGAAAAGCCAGTTTCCCCTGAGTGACAAAATCCCCCTGGAGACCCTCAACCTGGCTAGATGAGAACATTTGGTGATCCACTTTTTTACCCATAGCAGGGCATAGCACTGCCACACCTCCTAATTGCAAAAGCTGAGGAGAAAAATAGGATTTTTTGTGAAAACTACTCTTGATTATAAATAGGCTCTAATCCATGCCAGCAATTACATGTTTCATATTATTAGGCCTCATTCACATAGATGTTTATTAGCTCCAAACACCTCAAGTGTATAATCCCTAGTGCTTTCTCATGCCTGGGGAGCCACAGGTGCTACATACAGTGACTAATGTAAGTGAATAGCTGTATGCAGCCATACTCTTCTAAACACGTGCACATACAGCATATTTCCGGAAATGTGAAAGTGGCCCTCAGATAAGATGCAGAACTGATGCAGAAGCAATTGGCGCTCACATTAGCACAGCCATATTTAGCCATTCACTTGTACTGGTGGCTGTTCACAGCACCTATAGCTCCCTGCCATGGGAGAGCTTTGGGGATTTTACACTTGACGGCTTTGGAAGGGGGAATATCATCCTTTCTTCGCAGACTTTTGGTTGACCTACATTTCAGACAATTTGGTTGAGAGACGAGGTCTACAGGTACAAGATACAGTTCTTATCCACCCCACCAGAGTGTTTTTTCTTCTCTAATGTTCATTTTACTTCTCAGCATCTGACAGATTTGGATTGGTGGCGCAGGGCCTTCCGGTGCAGAGGATACTGCTCCAGTTGCCCCATCAGAAAAGTTTCAAAGGCATTGATTTAAACATTCACTGTTTCAAAGAAGGATAGGACATATTAGTCCATCCTGGGCCTCAAAAGACTTACCATCATCATGAGAATGTGCAAACTCAGAATAGAGCTTGTTCAATCAATGGTGGTCTCTCTCGATCAGAGGGACCTGCTAGCCCTAACCAACTTCAAGGATTCTTACTACTCTTATTGTCCTTTGCTTTGTGATGAGGAGGGCCATTATCATTTAGTGGGCCTTCATTTTGACTTGGAGTCTATCCCTTGGAAATTCACCAAGCTATTAGTCCCTGTTCTAGCCCTATTAAAACTTTGAGGTATCTTGATAGTCGGGTACCTGTACAACCTGCTGCTTCATACCTGTTTCAGTCCAATCTCTCACTGGTTATCTGGACCCTGGACGAATTTAATTGGCCTCAACTAGGTCTGGTCCTGCCCAGCAAACTTGCCAAGGTGTTTCAAATTCTCGCAACCGATGTTCAGCTCCTGTGCGCACTTAAGTGGGCTTCAATTTGTTGTTTCATGCAAGATCAGGGCCTTATGGTCTCCTAGTTTGAGGCAACCCACTATGCTCAACACCACAGTTTAGTCATTTACAGGAAGTTCTCTCCAAGTGGAACTAGTTTCCACACTCCCTTGACAGTGAGGTCAAGCTGAGTCATCTGTCAAACGCGTCTCTACTCTAAATTGGTGGTTTCACTTTGCACCGCTGGGAAGTCATTCCAGTTTGCTGGAAGATTGTGACAATGGATTCCAGTTTGCAGTTTGCAGGAACCAGAGCATTGCAATGTTTTACAAGCTCCAATTAAAAATATATATAAAATTCACATTTTTTTTTTTCACTAAATTTGGGTGCATTTATTTATTCATTTGCAAAAGGTGGGCTTAGGCTGGCCATACATCAGGCATTTAAACCAGGAGGTTGAATGAAAGAAAATGACTCGACTCCCCCTTCCACACACACCTGATGTGGATGGGGGAATCTCTCCCACTGAGCTAATGTATTCTGATGGCAGGGAATACTATGATCAGCACCACCACCTATACCTAGCGATGCTGATTGAGAGAAGATTTTCCAACAGGCTGGTTTTACACAAGTCGATTGATAAACTTGTGTACAACCAGTCTGTCCATACATGGATCGGAATTTGGCTGATCCCTGCTGAACAAGCTGAATTTTGATCCATGTATGGCAAGCTTTAGCCTTTACGCACATCTGCTTGTTAAAGCGGAGTTCCGGCCACAAAATCAACATGATCGATTTTGTGGCCATCTGCTTGCTTTTCCTCACCTGAAACAGAAATGGATAGTTAGGATTTTTCATTTTTTTTTTACTTACCTTGTTATTGTAGAAAGATATACTCACCTTTCTTCCACTTCCTCCCTCGGCGGCCGCGGCCCACGCCGTCACTTCCCGGTTGCAATGATTCCTGGGAACTGAACGTCATCGCTCCCAGGAATCAATGCGATGGCACCGGCCCCGCTCGTCACTAACAGTGCGACGCCGCATTCCTTGCTAAACAGCTTCTGGGCATGCCGCACCGGAAGTGACGACAGGGGCCGGTGCTGGCGCATTCTGGGAGAAGAGGACACGGAAGAGGACGCAGAAGAGGATCGTGCTGGCTTCAGCTGCCCACATCAGAGATGGCAACGCTGGAGAAGAAATTTTAAAAGTGAGTATTTATTCTTGCAGGTAAGTGCGAACCGGGACAGATCAGAGGCTAGCCATTGTGGAATGTACTAGCCCTGACTGTCCCGGGGGTATTTTCATTGAAAAAATGTTTTTGTGCCTGGTACTCCACTTTAACGCTAAACTGCTAATCACTTATCTGCAACTCAAAAATGAGGCATGTAGATATGGCAAAAATGTTCACTTGTTAATCTGCTAAACAATAGAAGTTGGAAGATAAAGTATGTAATCTAAGTGATTTTAACTATTGAATAATTGATGGTACCAGACGTGCCTGTCATAGAATACCAGAAACAGCTGACCTCCAGTATTATTAACATAACAAAGGACTAAAACAGAAAAAAAAAACATTTACAATAGCCAGCTGAATCGGTCTTAGAAATTCGGGTTTTTCTGAAGGTAAAGATGCACCTAATATAATGAACCCTGAGTGTTAATTAATCAGTGCGCAGTCATTATTTTTTTCTAAAATGTATTTTAGTACTTGATATTCTGTAGTTTTTTGTGTAATATGTCAAAAAGAAACTTTTGACATTTTATAATAACTACCTAAGAAAGTCAATAGCCGTAAAATATGTAGGCCTTTTGACTGTCTCTAGCCACTTGACCTCTGGAAGATTAACCCGTGCGACACTGTATCCAAATAAAATGTATGCCTTTTTTTCCTCACAAATATGCTTTTTGAACAGACACAAAACTTTGTTTTCTGCTTAATATCTTCATTTAAAGCTGTGTGTTGTAAAGTTTATGAAATGTTGACCACAATTATTGTCCATTGTACATGGTTGAAGTGACCAAAGACTGCTCACTGTAAAACACATCTCTACTTCATACAAAAAAGAAAAAAAAAAAAAAAAACAGCTTTTACCGATTCCGTTACAGAACATTCATTGAATACAAGAAGAGTGGTGTGATCTTTTTTATAATAATGTATTTCTAATGCATTGTGACTTCATAAATCAGAGATAATGAATCTTATTTCAATACAGATGAAAAGCAAATATGTTATCATGTTTGTGCTAGTGTCTTGCAAATTGTGTTTCAGACATGCAGCAAATTTAGTTTTGTTATATTGAGAAAAAAAATGTTCTCAAAAATTGTCCTGGTGCAGTACTTAGTGTATTAGTACGGCTTGGACTGAAAAGAAAAGAACACCCCAAAAGCTTGTCCTGAAAATATACTGTAAGTTAGTGCAAATTAAAAGAGTATCATGGACAATATTTAGCTGTTTTGTTGCAAGTGCACTAATACAAATACAATCATCTCAAGCAGGGCTGCTGTTAGAAATCATGGGCCCCCGTACAGCTTATCTGACAGGGCCCCTTCCCCCCAAAACATTTCAAAGAATATTTCAAGCAAAACACATGTGAACGCGTCCTTAATTTTTTTTCAATTATTTTTTTAGAGCTTTACATTTTTTTCGAATTTTATTTACATTTTTTAAACTTTTTTTAAACTGCCCTGTTGGGGATCTTTGGTGAAATATCAGGGGTCTAAACAGACCCATGATGTCTCACTTTTGAGACAGAGAAAGGGAATGAGGACATAGATTCATTAGTCCCTTTCTCTGCAGCTCTCAGCTGAACTGGACAGCGAATGAATGGGAAGCGCTCTGAGGCTCACAAAGTAAAGCATAGTAAACAAGGCTTACTATGCTTCGGTGATGAATGGACACAGTGAGTGATCGGTAGCAATTGCTCAATGTGTTCGTTTAGGAAGGGAAGTGGCTGGTAAATATGACATATTTGCTGGCCCCCTGCTCTCTATCCTGAAACCGTCCCTCTGTGCGCCTTCAGCAGCTGCTGGTGGGAGGGAGAGGAGGAAAGCCGATAGCGATGCAGGAGAAAGGTGCCCAACAACAGGCAGAGATGTATAGTAACTAAGTAGAACTACTTCACTACTGTACTTAAGTACCGAAAGGCGGTATCTGTACTTTCCTAGAGTAGAATTGTTTTCTCCTACTTCCACTTTTACTTCACTACATTTTTTCAATGATTTCAATACTTCTACTCCGACATTTTTTTTTTGTGCTGCATAGTTACTCATTACAATTATAAAAATTACCACTGTCAGAACAGTAGATGGCAGATTTCATGAAGCTCAAAACGTGTGTATTATCAGCGCATACCAAAATAAAAGCTACTGTATGTATAAATAAAAGCTGCATTTGAAATAATAAAAAACAATATGATGTTCAAACTTTCTTTAAAAACTACATAACACAGTACTTGTACTTTTACTTTCAGTACTTGAGTAGCATTTTTTTTCAAAACTACTGGTACTTTTACTTTCAGTACTTGAGTAGCAACATTTTTTAAAAAAACTACTTGCAATACTTAAGTACAAAAAATGTTGAATACTTTAGTACTTCTACTCAAGTCACTTTTTGATCGAGCACTTGTACTTTTACTCAAGTATGGGTCCCGAGTACAGATAATAAAACCAATTCCCCTGCAGTGCAGCTGGTGGTAGAGAGAGAACAAGAAGGCAGCAGTGCAGCAGGGGGATCCACAAGAGTCACAAGTGTCAGCAATAAGGCAGTACAGATGGCCCTTTGGCTAAGCAGGTGCCTGGGCCCCCCTTATGAACCGATGGGGCCTGGGCCCAGTACAGGAGGGGTGGCTGCACTGCCTTATCAATAGCCCTGACCTCAAGTGTCAATGGAGAGGAGTCCATAGCTAGTCCTGTATCTGGCTAGGTGTCCTGAGGATACAAGGATGAACCTTATAACCCTAGAAGTCGTTTGGCCAGAGATAGTGATTTCAGTGAGGTAATAGCTGACACATATAGGGTGGTGATTGGTAAAAGTACTGACTGTGACACCACCTGGCCACCTGTCTTACCAATAAATATAGCAGTCCTAGAACACAGAGTACTTGTGGACATTCGGTATTCTTCAATTACTGTATATATTCTTCTACACACATGTACTGCATTCACCATTCAAGAAATGATTGCATAATGTGACCTAGGTACAGTACAGTACATTTGCAGGTGTAGAAGGCAAGGCCCTACATTTTAAAAATAAACTTAGTCTTGTTTATAAGTAAACATTTGCTGCTAGTACATTACAAATATAAATGGCAATTAAACTATAATTACCAGAATGTACAATAAGTCTAGCCCTGCCTATAATTAGTATTTTACTATGATGACCGAATAAAACACACAAAAAAGTATTTTTAGCTCTCATTAACATTTTTAACCTAGTAAAGTTGAAAAGTAATTCTCATATGGTAATGTAAAATGTCGCACAGTGATGTAATGTACTTATGACTCACAGTATAATAACATGTACAGAGGGCTGTGTAACTTTTTAAAAAATGCATGTGCACCTTTCCAGTTTCAGGGGATATTCTATTATGCCTTAGATACCATTTCTTATGTGGATGCTAATGGGAATAATCCAAATTTAAAGCAGTAGTAAACTTAACAAAAAAAAAAGATTTCCCCCTGCAAGGTAAAGGCATAATGGGATAGTATGAATACATGAAATTTGATATATATATGATAAAACACATATGTCACAAATTACAGTAGCGCAAGGATGGTGAGAACCCCTCACCACCAAACTGATGTTCACAAGTTTCTAAAAGGCTAAGACCCACATATAACATTGAAATCATATAAAGTGACCTTGTAATATCCGTCCTCAGCACAAATAGTCCATAAAGTCCATGAACCAAAAATAAACATAAGTTGTAAACATAAGTAGTAGTATCCAAGGAGCAGAAGTGATCATGATTTTAGGGGGGTCACCCCACTCTCCACCACCACAGTGACGGGAAAATAGCTGAACGGGACACTCACCGAATGGCCATGCCTCACCACTCTCGTGGATCATGCTAAAAGGGCATAAACTCCAGGAAACACTGCTCCACCGGACCTCCACAAACACCAATTCAGACTGTGTAGCTCCCGTACCTTCTCTGATGGGCTTGATTTGGCTGTGTGAACGTAAATCTCAATTAGTGTAATTTATTTATCCTTGGATGTCAATCATTAGTGTCGAGAGGTGGGACATACAGGCTCTGTACATTAATTAAGAGCACATCTCAGTAGAGTCATATTGTGCCTTACTGTCTTCATGGCTGTTTCCAAACTTATCCATGACTTCTACCTTACTTCCTTGGCAGACTACAGGTCATGACACAGGAAGGAGTTGACCAGCTGACCACCCTGCATACTAGCACATTATGAAAGACTTACCTTAAAAGGAAGCCCTCCAGCAGCATGCTGTCGCCCCTGCAGAGGCTTGCATCCCCACCCAGTCTTCCTTCTGGGTTCGTGGGTTCAGCCGATCGACTGGCCGTGCTGCGATGATGTTACACTCACTCATGTGCGCCAGAGTCGTGGTCGCGGCATGAAGCTCTTACTGCTGCTTACTAGAATATCTCCTAAATGGTGCACGTTTAGGAGATATTCATTTAACCTAAAGGTAATCTTTATTATAGGCTTACCTGTAGGTAATAATAAAAAAAAAAGTAACGTTAACTACCACTTCAATGAAAAAGTAGAAAATATGAAAAAATAAACTAATTTTAGCTAGGGAACAGTCCATACCAAATGTACTGCAAGTGGAAGACCCATAACCAGAAAGGCAGTAATGGCTATAAAAACCTCCGATGGATATTAATTGGGTATTCCACTGTTCCTACTCCTGATTGGCTTCTTCAGGGTAAACCCCATGGGCCATAGAAAGGGCAACATAAATGGCCTTCAGATTCTTCTGCTCTTCATTATATTTATATATTTCTCTAAAAATCCTACCTCTCCATCTCTTCTACACCAACTATTGATATTCATTCATTCTTTACTTAAAAACAACCATAAAATCCCTATTTACAGTATTAAGTGGATACCAGTGATCTCCTGGTGGAATTCTTTTTTGCTTCCAATTATTATTGCCTCGTTGTGATGTCATCCCAGTACTAAGTCATCAGGACCCCGTGAGGACTGCTATGATGGATATCTTCTTCAGACATTGGGGAATGTCCACCTCACCAAAGAACAACCTGCACACAAAAAAGCACACACCTATTCTGCAGTCCAAAAGAATGACTTAGGACATCATGTGACTGTGAGTATTCATAAACAGGGCTTTTGGGTAGAATTGTTTTGAGATTAAATTTTCACAAGAAAAAAACGATACTGCACCAGAGCCTCCCACGCTACCATGCAAATTGTGAACCAAAATTCAAAAGATAATATAAATGATTGCTGCATCTGTTGTCATGTGTACCCACACCAAAAAAATGCAATAAAAATAAATAAAACTCTGTGCAATCAAACAAGACTGAACCAAATACATAGCATATAAATCTCTTTCAAATGTATAAATAATAAATCTGTCTTATTAAAAAGATATTATCTGAATAATATAAAGTGACAAGTTCAAAATGCAGTGTAACATGCAATTATACGCAAATGATAATCAAAAGTGCAAAAAAATGTATAGTAGTGAAAGATATATATATGTATATATAGTGAAAAACGCATATATATATATATATATATATATATATATATATATATATATATATATATATAGTTCAAAAAAAGACGCAAGCCCATCTGGCTCAACCAATAAAAAAACAAAAAAGAAAACCCAACCAAACAATCCCATATACACAATCCTATACCTGCAGTTGATCAAGAGGTAGGCTAAAAATCCCTGCAAAGCATGATCCAATTTGCTACAGCAGGGGAAAAAAATTCCTTCCTGATCCCCCTAGAGGCAATCAAATATTCCCTGGATCAACTTTACCTATAAATATTAGTATTCATTTATATTATGTACACCTAGGAAAGAATCCAGGTCTTTTTAGAACAATCTACTGAGCTGGCCAGAACCACCTCTGGAGGGAGTCTATTCCACATTTTCACAGCTCTTACTGTGAAAAATCCATGTCTCCATACAAACTTTTATCTTTGTCTTTATCCACATATGAACACCGTTCCTTCAAAAGTAGCTCAAAGGAACAGAAAGAACCTCATTACACAATATATCAGCTTACCAGATCAATTTATTAAAACAAAGTGTTAAACTCTTACTCACAAAATGAGTGCACTACATCCAGTGCACATACAAACGATTGCCTCTTAAACGAGCATTTCCCGTATAAGATTAGACTTTGGCTTCAAATACCTATCCAAGATGGCTGGTTTCCGGTTCCTGTCAGCGTAATGGTGTCATCTGGCCATGCCCTTGACGTGTTTCGTCCTCCAATCATGACTGCTTCAGAAGGAAGAAAGACTTAGGACATCACGTGACTGCGGATTTTCATAAATAAACTATTAATTCATGGATAAAATTAGGGAAAAAAAAATATTTTTTTTTTTTTTTTTATATATTTTTGTAAAACTAAAATATATCTTTTTTTTTTTTTTTTTACATGTAACAAAGTCCATAGATGGGATTTTCACAAGAAAAAAAAAAAACAAACAAAAAAAACCTAAATGTAAAAAAAAATAAAAAGGAAAAAGGCATGTCAATATACAGTAGAAGAATCACAGAAACATAAGGAGGTTTTTAGAATTAAATCAGGTTAAAAAGGTGGATGTTGACTTAAAGTGGAACTAAAGTTTCACGGTTACTCACTGTAATCAAAAAGGTTCTTTATTATAGAAGAGACTTGCAATGTAAAATATACCTACCTGCCTGCTCTCAGCGTTCTCTGGCATGTAAATTGAGCTGCGCATATGCAGCTTACAGTGCTGGCTCTATCGCTGTGTGCTGAGATGACTGGCTTCTGCGCATACGCAGGAGTAACATTCACCTGCACTGATAAATTAAGTTGGCTAAAGACCAGCACACAGAAGAAGATCCCGACACCAGCCAACTGGGACAAATTGGTTTATCCAGTTGTCATCTAAACTCCCAAAGAGACATTTACCTTTCTACCATCTTCTATTTGGACTACTGGCAAGGCATCTGCATATACCACCATAGTCTATTGAGGGTCTGTGCTTCAGTTGCCCCTTGTGGAAGGCTTTCTGTGGCCCCCCAGGAGACATCTTTGTGGAGACTATTGGAGACGGTCAGGTGCAGCTATGATGGTCACTTCTTTTCTGGTGTTTTTAACTACTGCGCTTCTACAAAAAAATTGACCTTTCAACTCAGGATGGAACTATGTACTATGTTCATTGACCTCTGATGAAGAAACATACACTTTATTTCGAAAGGCGTTGGGTGTTCTGCTGTCCCCTCTGTGGATAGTAGACATGAATGTTGGTCACTCTTGTATTTGAACCGCCTTTAATTTTAATCCATTTTTATTGTTACATTAATTTTATGTGCTTTTTTGAGCTTTTGTATTTTTTAATAAACTTTACAACTTTGTTTTACATAAACCTTCCTTCCTTGACACTTCTGTACTCTATACTATTGCCCTTCAAAATCCCACTCAGAGGGAACTTCCTAGTTCTTGTTGTTCATATTCAGGGATGTGGGCATTTTTTTACTTTTTCCACCCATTGGCCAAATACATTCAAGTTTCGACACCAGCAAGGGACGGATACCATCGGAGGAAAGGTAAGTAATGATTCTATTAGTTCCACTTTAAATTAGCTATAGAGAACATAGGACTGAAGAAGAAAAATGAATCAGTTCCTGTTCAGTGTAGATGGAAGAATCTCCACAGCAGACTTTTGTATTCAGACAGTTGCTGCACCTATGGCTGCCTGGATACCTGAACAGTGACTGCATCTCATAGAACGCAGTCACTGTTGGACTGACATTTTTCCACCCAGCTCCTTTATTTTTTTATTTTTTAGTCAACTTCGGTGTGAGCCTATGTCAGCTGTAGGTAGCATAGGTTTCCAGGGGCCATTAGTTTACATTAAAAGGTAAACAGATAATATGCTCAACCTAGATCAATAGGCACAGTGGTGTATTGTTTAGCATTTTCACCTAGCAGCAAGAGGGTTGCTGGTTCGAATCCCAACACTACCTGCCTGGAGTTTGCATGTTCTCCCTGTGCCTGCGTGGGTTTCCTCCGGGTACTCCGGTTTCCTCCCACACTCCAAAGACATGCTGGTAGGTTAATTGGATCCTGTATAAAAATTGGCCCTACTATGTATGTATGTATGAATGTGAGTTTGGGACCTTAGATTGTAAGCTCCTTGAGGGTAGGGATTGATGTGAATGTGCAAAGTATATGTAAAGCGCTGCGTAAATTGACAGCGCTATATAAGAACCTGAAATAAAATAATAAATAAAATAAATAGCAGAACAGCAGAATACCATGACACTAGAAGGCACAAGTTAGTGACAATGTGCTAATGACTGATTTCAGCTCAGTTAAAAAGATATATACCAGATTCTTACAATATAGTTCCTTTGCTTACTCCATACATTGTGTGGGTCCTGATGATAAGGCTCTATCACTAGTTGCACAGTTTGACTATGTGTGCAACTTACAGAACTAATTTGCAATGTCCGAAACTGTGCAATATATATGCCTTAAAAGATACTAGTTTTTCAAGCATTACATAGGTGCTAAAGTCAAAGGGGTAAAAAAAGTGTCGTCTTAGTTGCTATATGGTAATTACCACTAAAATTACAAGCTCGTAATTATTTAAGGCTGTAAGTTTATACGTACATGTAGCTACCTCAGCAAGGAGTGTTTAAGGGAGCTTAAAGAGGACTTTTTCATTAAGGAAAGCAGTCAAAAGTCAGTTCAGCGTTAACAGGCAGCAGGCCAGCGTTAACCAGCGTTAATCAGCGTTGACCGGCATCCAGCCAGCGTCAAGTCAGCGCCAAAGGGCATTTTTCAATTGTCCCTAGCAATTTGTGCATAGTTGAGCCAAAGAAGTATCTTACTCATCCCTTCTCCCATCCAAGTTCTCAATAAATATAAAATCCAAAGATACTGGACTGGTCATTATCTCAGTGCTCACACTTGGAGAACATGCTTAAATGTGCTGTTGTTGCTAGCGGTAACCCAGGCAGACCTATATCCAGCAAAACGGCTGGGAATTGTGCTACACACACACACATATTATATATATATATATATATATATATATATACACACACACACACACACTATATTGTCAAAAATATTAGGACACCTGCCTTTACGCACACATAAATTCTAATGGCATACCAGTCTTAGTCCGTAGGGTTCAATATTGGGTTGGCCCACCCTTTGCAGCTATAACAGCTTTAACTCTTCGGGGAAGGCTGCCCACAAGGTTTAGGAGTGTGTCTAGGGAAATGTTTGACCATTCTTCCAGAAGCACATTTGTGAGTTCAGGCACTGATGTAGGATGAGAAGGTCTGACTCGCAGTCTCCCTTGTTATTCACCCCAAAGGTGTTCTATCAGGTTGAGGTCAGGACTCTGTGCAGGCCAGTCAAGTTCCTCCACCCCAAACTCACTCATCTATGTCTTGAAGGACCTTGCTTTGTGCACTGGTGCACAGTCATGTTGGAACAGGAAGGGGCCATCCCTAAACTGTTCCCACAAAATTGGGAGCATGAAATTGTCCAAAATGTCTTGGTATGCTGACGTCTTAAGAGTCCCCTTCACTGTAACTAAGAGGCCAAGCCCAACTCCTAAAAAACAACCCCACACCATAATCGCCCCTCCACCAAATGATTTGGATCAGTGCAGGAAGCCAGGTCCATAAAGACATGGATGAGCAAGTTTGGGGTGAAGGAACTTGACTGGCCTGTACAGAGTCTTGACCTAAACCTGATAGAACACCTTTGGGATGAATTAGAGTGCAGACTGCAAGCCAGGCCTTCTCGTCTAACTTCAGTATCTGATCGCACAAATGCGCTTTTGGAAGAATGGTCAAACATTCCCATAGACACACTCCAAAACCTTATGGACAGCCTTCCGAGAAGATCTGAAGCTGTTAAAGCTGCAAAGGGTGGGCCAACTCAATATTGAACCCAATGGACTAAGGCCGGGATGCCATTAAAGTTTTGGTGTGTGTAAAGGCATGCGTCCCAATACTTTTGAAAATATAGTGTGTGTGTGTGTGTATATATATATATATATATGTATATATATATATATATATATATATATATATATATATATACCTATATAAACAGTATATTAGCAAACATTCAAAATGGTAGCATACAGATTTATTTAAATGTTCACTAGACAAAAAAAGCTACAAGTTGGCTACAGTTTCAGGCCCTTCATCAGGCCAGGAAAAGCAGATACATACTCATACATCAATACTAGTAAGACCAGCAATAATCAGCTTCAAATAATTATATCATTTAGTAAATTCAGAGCACCTGTATAAGGCCCCGGCCCTTTCACACAAAGAATCTGATCAGGTCCGCTCATCAGTTTTTCGACCAGACCTGATCGGACCCTCCATTCAGTCCTATGGACCGTAGGGTGTAAACAGACACGAGTCCGTTTACACCCTTCAATCTGATTCAGCCCACTCAAAACAATTGGAAGAGAATCTGTCCCCTTCTGTCTAGGCTGATTGGATTGGAGGGCAGTCCCATGTAAACAAACAGCAGGGGTACTTTTACAGAAGAGCAGGAAGAATCAATAAACTACGAGGGCCCTTGCAGTTCATTGAGAACTACAAGCTGTCTGCTGCAGTGGCAAGCAGAACTCTGTGAATAAATGGTATAGTTTTGTGGGCAGAGCCCCACACAGCTGTGCTGTTTTTAAATTGTGACAGCGGGTGCAGGGAGATGATCCCCTGATTTCTGACACAATGGGGGATCGGAAAGTGGGGGGGGGGGGGGGGCTGCTGCTTTAGTAACATGCTGCAACTTGAATATTAGTTCAACCAGTTTGTGATCAAGTTTAGTCTGATTAGTCATTATTGTTGAATCCCATTCCTTAGAAATTACTTGTCCTGGATAAACGCGTGTCACAATTCGATTACTCATTTCCAAAAGTTCATCTTTTCTAAAATATTCATTCTGATTCTGAACAATCTGGGATACATGCTACAATTGGCTCTTTGAGATTTAAATACTGATAGTGTATGAAAACTAGTAAACTTGAAGTGGTTGTAAATAGTGTTGAGCGAACACGGACTGTATTATTCGTGTTCGTACCGAATAATTGGATTTTTTGTACCCGAACACGGACACGGACACTTTACTGTATGTTCGGGTAAAAATCCGTGTTCGGTCGTTTTATTTCCGGGTTTTGCATGCTTTGGCGCTCTTTTCATGGCGGGCTTTCAACAGCCAATCAACAATCGTTTAACTGGTGTGCCTTAAGCCATCCCAGCCATGCCTGCAAATGTCTCAGTAGCTGTGATTGGCCGTCTGAAGCATGTGACCAAGTCTTTATAAGTTCGAGGCAGCCGCAGCGGCGTCATTATGCTGCTTAGATTCAGGGACAGAGCACACATCAACGTGCTGGCTGCTGATTAGGGAAAGATAGGCAGGAAAAAACCATTTGTGTCCGGATAGAATTGAGGGACAGGTCGGAGTGTTTAGGCAGGGCGAGTTGTAGGCATTTTAGGGATAGAGTCTGCTGAATTATAGGGTCAGTGTCTTCTACAAACTACAATCGATATTGCTGTGTGGGGGGTGGGGTCTGCACTCAATCCTGATCTACGATCTCTTCTCAATCCTGTTAGGGACAGAGTCTGCTGAATTTTAGGGAAACTGTGTTCTACAAACTACAATCGATATTGCTGTGTGGTGTGGGATTGGAGATAGGCAGGTGTCAGTGATCCACATCCATTTTTCTGTGTGTGAGCTGCAGTGAACACAATCTTTTTGGGCTGCAGTGAACACAATCTTTTTGGGCTGCAGTGAACACAATCTTTTTGGGCTGCAGTGAACACAATCTTTTTGGGGTGCAGTGAACAAAATCTTTTTGGGGTGCAGTGAACACAATCCTTTTTGGTGTGCAGTGAACACAATCTTTGTGGGGTGCAGTGAACAAAATCCTTTGTGGGGTGCAGTGAACACAATCTTTTTGGGGTGCAGTGAACAAAATCCTTTTTGGGGTGCAGTGAACAACATCCTTTTTGGGGTGCAGTGAACACAATCTTTTTGGGGTGCAGTGAACAAAATCCTTTGTGGGGTGCAGTGAACACAATCTTTTTGGGGTGCAGTGAACACAATCTTTTTGGGGTGGAGTGAACAACATCCTTTTTGGGGTGCAGTGAACAAAATCCTTTTTGGGGTGCAGTGAACAAAATCATTTTTGGGGTGCAGTGAACACAATCTTTTTGGGGTGCAGTGAACACAATCTTTGTGGGGTGCAGTGAACACAATCTTTTTGGGGTGGAGTGAACAACATCCTTTTTGGGGTGCAGTGAACAACATCCTTTTTGGGGTGCAGTGAACACAATCTTTTTGGGGTGCAGTGAACACAATCTTTGTGGGGTACAGTGAACAGAATCTTTGTGGGGTGCAGTGAACACAATCTTTGGGGGGTACAGTGAACACAATCTTTGTGAGGTGCAGTGAACACAATCTTTGTGGGGTGCAGTGAACACAATCATTGTGGGGTGCAGTGAACTCAATCTTTGTGGGGTACAGTGAACACAATCTCATACTTCTGAAGGTTTGAGGGTGCTGCCTGTTCCATACTCCCCCTACTCCTCATCTAGCCTTTTAGGGGTACAAACAATAGTAATTGGGGCCTAGTGTGGTTGTGTACGTGTGATATACATACACTTTTTTGGGATCATATTTTCTATTCCGCTATTTAATCAAAAACCTTTGGGGATCAGTTAAATTGGGGGATAGTCTGTGTTGGTACGTGTGAGAGAGATCCACCTTTCCAAGTTGTTGGGGTTCATCTCATACTTCTGAAGGTTTGAGGGTGCTGCCTGTTCCATACTCCCCCTACTCCTAGCCTTTTAGGGGTACAAACAATAGTAATTGGGGCCTAGTGTGGTTGTGTACGTGTGATATACATACACTTTTTTGGGATCATATTTTCTATTCCGCTATTTAATCAAAAACCTTTGGGGATCAGTTAAATTGGGGGATAGTCTGTGTTGGTACGTGTGAGAGAGATCCACCTTTCCAAGTTGTTGGGGTTCATCTCATACTTCTGAAGGTTTGAGGGTGCTGCCTGTTCCATACTCCCCCTACTCCTAGCCTTTTAGGGGTACAAACAATAGTAATTGGGGCCTAGTGTGGTTGTGTACGTGTGATATACATACACTTTTTTGGGATCATATTTTCTATTCCGCTATTTAATCAAAAACCTTTGGGGATCAGTTAAATTGGGGGATAGTCTGTGTTGGTACGTGTGAGAGAGATCCACCTTTCCAAGTTGTTGGGGTTCATCTCATACTTCTGAAGGTTTGAGGGTGCTGCCTGTTCCATACTCCCCCCTACTCCTAGCCTTTTAGGGGTACAAACAATAGTAATTGGGGCCTAGTGTGGTTGTGTACGTGTGATATACATACACTTTTTTGGGATCATATTTTCTATTCCGCTATTTAATCAAAAACCTTTGGGGATCAGTTAAATTGGGGGATAGTCTGTGTTGGTACGTGTGAGAGAGATCCACCTTTCCAAGTTGTTGGGGTTCATCTCATACTTCTGAAGGTTTGAGGGTGCTGCCTGTTCCATACTCCCCCTACTCCTAGCCTTTTAGGGGTACAAACAATAGTAATTGGGGCCTAGTGTGGTTGTGTACGTGTGATATACATACACTTTTTTTGGATCATATTTTCTATTCCGCTATTTAATCAAAAACCTTTGGGGATCAGTTAAATTGGGGGATAGTCTGTGTCGGTACGTGTGAGAGAGATCCACCTTTCCAAGTTGTTGGGGTTCATCTCATACTTCTGAAGGTTTGAGGGTGCTGCCTGTTCCATACTCCCCCTACTCCTCATCTAGCCTTTTAGGGGTACAAACAATAGTAATTGGGGCCTAGTGTGGTTGTGTACGTGCGAGATACATACACTTTTTTTGATCATATTTCCTATTCCGCTATTCAATAAAAACCTTTGAGGATCAATTGAATTGCGGGATAGTCTGTGTCGGTACGTGTGAGAGAGATCCACCTTTCCAAGTTGTTGGGGTTCATCTCATACTTCTGAAGGTTTGAGGGTGCTGCCTGTTCCATACTCCCCCTACTCCTCATCTAGCCTTTTAGGGGTACAAACAATAGTAATTGGGGCCTAGTGTGGTTGTGTACGTGTGATATACATACACTTTTTTTGGATCATATTTTCTATTCCGCTATTTAATCAAAAACCTTTGGGGATCAGTTAAATTGGGGGATAGTCTGTGTTGGTACGTGTGAGAGAGATCCACCTTTCCAAGTTGTTGGGGTTCATCTCATACTTCTGAAGGTTTGAGGGTGCTGCCTGTTCCATACTCCCCCTACTCCTCATCTAGCCTTTTAGGGGTACAAACAATAGTAATTGGGGCCCAGTGTGGTTGTGTACGTGTGATATACATACACTTTTTTGGGATCATATTTTCTATTCCGCTATTTAATCAAAAACCTTTGGGGATCAGTTAAATTGGGGGATAGTCTGTGTCGGTACGTGTGAGAGAGATCCACCTTTCCAAGTTGTTGGGGTTCATCTCATATTTCTGAAGGTTTGAGGAAGCTGCCTGTTCCATACCCCCCCTACTCCTCATCTAGCCTTTTAGGGGTACAAACAATAGTAATTGGGGCCTAGTGTGGTTGTGTACGTGCGAGATACATACACTTTTTTTGATCATATTTCCTATTCCGCTATTCAATAAAAACCTTTGAGGATCAATTGAATTGCGGGATAGTCTGTGTCGGTACGTGTGAGAGAGATCCACCTTTCCAAGTTGTTGGGGTTCATCTCATACTTCTGAAGGTTTGAGGGTGCTGCCTGTTCCATACTCCCCCTACTCCTCATCTAGCCTTTTAGGGGTACAAACAATAGTAATTGGGGCCCAGTGTGGTTGTGTACGTGTGATATACATACACTTTTTTGGGATCATATTTTCTATTCCGCTATTTAATCAAAAACCTTTGGGGATCAGTTAAATTGGGGGATAGTCTGTGTCGGTACGTGTGAGAGAGATCCACCTTTCCAAGTTGTTGGGGTTCATCTCATACTTCTGAAGGTTTGAGGGTGCTGCCTGTTCCATACCCCCCCTACTCCTCATCTAGCCTTTTAGGGGTACAAACAATAGTAATTGGGGCCTAGTGTGGTTGTGTACGTGCGAGATACATACACTTTTTTTGATCATATTTCCTATTCCGCTATTCAATAAAAACCTTTGAGGATCAATTGAATTGCGGGATAGTCTGTGTCGGTACGTGTGAGAGAGATCCACCTTTCCAAGTTGTTGGGGTTCATCTCATACTTCTGAAGGTTTGAGGGTGCTGCCTGTTCCATACTCCCCCTACTCCTCATCTAGCCTTTTAGGGGTACAAACAATAGTAATTGGGGCCTAGTGTGGTTGTGTACGTGCGAGATACATACACTTTTTTTGATCATATTTCCTATTCCGCTATTCAATAAAAACCTTTGAGGATCAATTGAATTGCGGGATAGTCTGTGTCGGTACGTGTGAGAGAGATCCACCTTTCCAAGTTGTTGGGGTTCATCTCATACTTCTGAAGGTTTGAGGGTGCTGCCTGTTCCATACTCCCCCTACTCCTCATCTAGCCTTTTAGGGGTACAAACAATAGTAATTGGGGCCCAGTGTGGTTGTGTACGTGTGATATACATACACTTTTTTTGGATCATATTTTCTATTCCGCTATTTAATTTAACTGGGCCTCCATGCGAGACCTGTGTGCCTTGTTGCGCTGTTTTGAGTACTCCACCAACATGGCCAGTGGCAATGACGCCGTTCTCAGCTTAACTATCCCACTTCTATGCCTCCTTGAAAAAACAATTCGGGCGATGATGGAAGAGGATGTGGCACAGGATGAGGAGGAGGAGGAGGATGAAGAGGTAACATTTCCAAGGCTTTCAGGGCAGTCATTCGCAAGGGGCTCCGAGGGTGGGTTCCTGCACACGCAAACGCCAGGGACGCAATTGTCCAGCAGGGGCACAGTTCTGGAGGATGAGGAGGATGAGGAGGAGGAGGAGCTGGAGGAGGAGATGGAACCATGTTCACAGCAGGGTGGCACCCAGGCCAGCTCATGGCCATCACTGGTGCGTGGCTGGGGGGATACAGAGGACACGGACGATACACCTCCCACAGAGGACAGCCTTTCGTTGCCTCTGGGCAGCCTGGCACACATGAGCGATTACATGCTGCAGTGTCTCCACAACGACCGCCGAGTTGCCCACATTCTAACTTGTGCTGATTACTGGGTGGCCACGCTGCTGGATCCCCGTTACAAGGACAACGTACCGTCCTTAATTCACTCACTGGAGCGCGATCGCAAGATGCGCGAGTACAAGCGCACGCTGGTAGACGCCATGCTGCTGGCATTCCCATCTGACAGCGGGGCCACAGTGGAAGCACAAGGCAGAGGAGGAGGAGGAGGAGGTCGCCAACGCAACCAGGGCACCGCCAGCACCTCAGAAGGCAGGGTTAGCATGGCCGAAATGTGGAAAAGCTTTGTCAGCACGCCACAACAAACAGCAGCACCAGCAGCTCAGATGGAACGTCTTAGCAGGAGGCAGCATTTTACCAACATGGTGGAGCAGTATGTGTGCACACGCCTACATGTAGTGAATGACGGGTCTGCCCCCTTCAACTTCTGGGTCTCCAAATTGGGCACATGGCTTGAGCTTGCCCTTTACGCCTTGGAGGTGCTGGCGTGCCCTGCAGCCAGTGTATTATCTGAACGGGTATTTAGCACGGCTGGGGGCGTTATAACAGACAAGCGCAGCCGCCTGTCCAGAGACAATGTGGACAAGCTCACGTTCATTAAAATGAACCAGGCATGGTTCCCACGGGACTTTTCCGTACCTTATGCAGAATAGCAATGGATACCGACCTTACCCACCCATTGTTCCATTTTTGCTCTTTCTCACTCTTTTGGGGTGTACCCTCATTTAAAATTTTTGAAAAGAAGCAGTGTTGGCTACCTCGTCCTCCTCCTCAGGGCCAGATTAATGTAGGGGCTATTGGAGCTGCAGCTCCAGGCCCCTACCTTTTATATAGGCCCCGGGTTGGCCATATTCACTGTTACCGCTCTTCTGTCACTTGTAAACACAGAAGTCTGGCTTCTATGCTCGCTTCCCCAGGCAGCACCCTCAGAACCTCCCCACACAGCGTGAAGGCCGGACAAGGAGGGACAGTTGGCGATGCATGGATGTGTTTATGGGCTTCAGAGACAGCATCCCATGTTGAATTAGGCATGCATGGCTGCACCCTTCCTCCTCTGGGTGCATGGCAAGGCACGGCCCTTAAGGCCCTTCAAAATCCTCAGCACCAAGCCCATGATGCTGTTAATCCGGCCCTGGTCCTCCTCCACCGCCGCTTCCACCTACACCGCCCATAGGTGTGCGCAGCCTATTGCATTAAGGTGTGCACCCCAAAGTTGAAATACACATGCATGTGTTTGCCAGCAGGGAGAGTAATGTATCGGGGCCATGTACCTGTAGGCAAGGAGAAATAGAGCAGAGCAGGTCCCAGGGAGATCTTTCCCATCTCCTCACTGGCAATGCTATGTGCCCTAGGTGATTAGGGTGTGCCCAGGCACACCCAGCACACCCTGTGCGCACGCCTATGTCACCGCCACATCCACCACCACCTCAACCTCCCTCCTACTCCATATGGGCCTCGTCCTTCAGAGATGAAGAAGAACATTGTTTTATTTTTCTGTTTTTTTTTGTTGTTTTAAGTTATTTCCCTATCCACATTTGTTTGCAGAGCACTTGCCATGCTCTTAATTACGTTTTGCTGCCATTTGCAGCACTCTAGCCCTTTCCTTTGGTGTTTTAGAGCCATTTTAGTGCCTTAAAGTTCGGGTCCCCATTGACTTCAATGGGGTTCGGTGTCCGGGAAAAGTTCGGTAAAAGTCCGGGACACGGACCCGGACTTTTTTTTAAAGTTCGGCCGAACCCGTCGAACACGGACATCTAGGTGTTCGCTCAACCCTAGTTGTAAACCCTTACATATGCCCAGTGAAGTGACTGGCCTCAGGTGATATACAGAAATGAAACAAATCCTCCTATATAAGTTGTACAGTACCTGTTTATCTGCGATCTTCTCTTCTCTACAGCCTTTCAAAGTTCTGAGTAATTAAAGCTTGTCTGAGCTGTCAGAAAAAAGGGGACGGAGAGCTGAAGTCACACTCTGCAGACCTCGGCGAAGAGAGCTTTGGGAGCTGATTGGAGGGAGGGGATACACCCCCTTCACATAGCACATAGGAACAGAGCTGAGGCTGTCAATCAGCTGGAGGTCCCTCCCCTGTCAATATTTTTCTTTTGGTGTCAGGAAAAATTGTTAAAAAAGTGATTACTGGAGATAGCAGCAGAGAGAAATGACACTTAGTTCTCTTAACTGAGACAAGTATACACTATGGAGGGATATGCTTTGTTCATATTTCATGTCCGAGGTTTACAACCACTTCAAGAAATTGATTACGGTCAGTAGGCTTATTGAAAAGATCACTAGAGTCAGCCATCCTGCAGGTATACCCTGATGTCTAAAAATGAGATAGAAGACCAAGCATATATAATTTTAAAATGGAGGTTGGGAACTACCAAATTCAAATTCTGTTGAAACATAAGAATAGTGTCAAGGTCACCCTCCAAGATAGCAAAAATATCATCCAGAAATGAGATAGAAAAGCAGTGCATGTTTATTGTGGTCATGTGCACTGCTCTATGCACATGTAGCACCCTCCTAGGTAGGTGCTAGAAGAGAGAATATCGTTTTTGGGTCTTTCTGCTTACCAGAGAGATTGTCAGGTAAATTTATATTGCTCTCTGCCTACTACGAAATAGGATCTGCTAGTGAGGTCTGCTCATGGTGCTCAGGTGCAGCTCAGTTTGTCTGAAGTGTTTCACACTGGTCCAATAGGGAGGCATATTGGACAGTGGGAGGAAACCTGACAAATGCACAGGCATTTAGTAGAGCCCTGGTGATTGGCAGAGGAATGTTCCTCAGTGCATGGTGGGATACCATATAAATGCAAAGGGCACATGTGCTCAGAGTCTTTTAGCTAGAGAGCGGGGTCACGGGAGGGGGAGGCTGCCCCTCCTCTGTAGAAGCTGCCATGCGGCCTCAGGGGGTCGACCTGAGGGCCAGAGAGTCAGAGAGGAGCTGAACCTAGATGTCCTGAAGAGCTGACTGAAGGGGAGATACTGGAGAGGATCTGATTCTGCCTACAGTGAGTATAGGTCTGTGTCTGTCCTGAGAGGGCCCCCCTTTCTGAGAAAGAGTCAGTGGATGGGTGTCAGTCAAGGGGATGCTAGAGAGTGTCCTGAAGATAAAGTAGTTGCAACAAGTATGCTGCTAGAGAGAACAAGAAGACCTAATTCTTCCATACAAGTGGCAGTATAGTTAAAGCAGTGAGGCTGCTTCCACAAATAACCTGGTGAGGCCAAGTGAAAGTTGCTCTGGCCAACTATATATAGTTCTAGTTGGAGTTTCCCACTATTCCCTTCTCCTGTCCAAGTTCCACAATAAAGAGTAAAAACCAAAACCCCTGGACTGTTTATTGAGTACCGAGCAACTGGGAGTGAGGATAGATGAGTGAACTGTCCTAAGTGACTGTCTGCATGTAATCAGAGGAGGCAAGAGAAGTCATCACACCGCAAGCCCAACAAGGACAGTGTTACACACACTACAAGTCCCATAGCTCACAGTCCAGCTTGGAGGCAAACAAGAGAAGGTGTATGAAATACAATGAGCGCTACATTTCACTTTTACCACCCAATCCCATGTCAATTAATATTATTAAAATATATATTAAGTTGCTGCCGTGCACTCCTAGAGATTCCACCACACTACAAATTACATAAACATCCTCTTAGTGCAGTGCAACCTAAAACCACCATAACATTATAATCTAATATGTGCCATTAATCAAAGTCCTTTTATAAACAACAAGAAAAATTAATGAAAAAGTCCATAAATAAAAGTGACCCACCACAGTGTTCTTCAATCACCCTTCACTTAGTGACACCAGAAAGTGGACACTACCACCAGTTGGAAAACCTGCTCACCACAAAGATGAAGCAATCAGCTTTGTATACAATCACTCCTGCAATATCCTGCAGGCATCCAGCTCTGAAAGCTCCTCTTACTGCTCAGCGAACCTTATGTAATCACAAAGGCAGACTACATAGTGCTCTCCATTTCAACAATGTTTATTAAAATGCCCCCCATAAAAACACACCTACAGAATATAAGATAAAAAGCGCTTTAAATGTCTATCACGTCTGTCTGCTCACCACTTCGCACGGATCGCGGTGGCTGAGTGACGTCACAGGCTTGGCCCCTCCCTCCTTTACGCATATCGACCGCTCATTGGGCTTCTTCAGTAGAAGGTGGCTACTTTCCTACATACAGTGGGACCATAGAAAACAAACATAGCCACCCTCTAACAGCAAGTTGGATCACAGCAGCAAAAATAAGTGGAATTTGGATGGAACTGAGAACAATAAAAGGTACTACATACTAGATAATGGAAATGTGATATACTTGTATAGAATTACTTTTTTTTTTTTTTTTAAACCAGAGTTTAGTGTAACTTTAAGCCAGTGTTTCCGTTTTACACATGCAGTGATGAAAGCCACATTGCAGACTTGCAAGTTCCTTAAAGAACCTCTGTAAGTAGAGATCCTTTACAACTAAAGTGTAGGTTACCCCAGTATTTCCTTTTCCTGATAGGTGCCTCTTGTACCATGTAGTCTTTGTACTCATGTTAAAATGTATTCCATTCTCTTTGTATTTCTTCTTTTATGTGAAATACCCCTGCCAGTCCCCCCTGCTTTCCTATTTTATCCCTTCATGACCAAGGCATTATTTGCTATTTAGCACTGCGCTACTTTAACTGGTAACTGCGCGGTCATACAACACTGTACCCAAACAAAATCTGCCTCATTTTTTTTTCACACAAATAGAGTTTTCTTTTGGTGGTATTTGATCACCACTGGGTGACTTATAATGGGACTGCGATAGTGCAGCATCCGATCTAATACTAACTCACACTGGGGGGAACAATCTAGCTGCCACTGACATCACCAGTGACATTGATAGAGTGATCAGTGATCATATTATACACTGTCACTGTACTAATGACACTGGCTGGGAAGGGGTTAACATCCAGGGTAATCAAGGGGTTTAATGTGTGCCTAACTATGTGTAAAGTGTGCTGCTTTTACCAATAGATCTCTAAGTTTCTAATCCCTGCTTTGCAGGCATGAGAAACAGAGAGTTTGTTCTCTCTGTACAGAGCTGTGTTGATTGTCAACACAAAGCTTTGGGCTCTGATTGTACACATCGATCAACAGGTCCCAGGCGTGAATCATTGGCCGGGACTTGCTGACAGGCTCCCGCTGTGTATAACCACAGTGGGTGCTGGCCGGGAGGTGCGCATGCATGCACCCTAAACCTAGAAGTAGGCATCGACGTACAGGGGCATTGCTTTGGCAACACTGGCCGCCCGTCCACAGTACAGGAAGTGGTTAAACTGACCTCACTAGGCACATCTTTCCCAGCATTGTCAGTTTTCTGGCTGTGATGGGAATACATCCTGTCTGTAATTTGTATGGAATTTGTTAATGATAGTAAGATAAGTAGTAAAATAGATCCCCCACAGCCAGCAGCAAAAGCTCCCCCCCCCCCAGCAACAATAGAATCGCCCAGAAACAGTAGAACCCTCCCCCCGCAACAATGGACCTCCACAACAAAATACCACCCCAGCAGCAACAACAGATCTCCCTGCAGCCTGCATTAATAGACTCTCCAGCAGCCAGCAACAATAGATCTCTTCCAGCAATAATAGACCTCCTGAGCAACAATTGACCATCACTCAAAAGTAGATCGCAATAGATTCCCCTGCAGCCAGCATTATTAGACCTTCCAGCCTATCCCAGCACCCCATGCCATTACATACATTCAGTGCTGGAGGTGCCGGAACTGCGCTCCCCTGCGTTCCTGCTAAAAAAACTTTATTAAGTGCACCTTGCTAGTACCAGCTTGGACCCCTTTTTGCCTTCAGAACTGAATTCATTTTTCGTGGCATAGATTTAACAAGGTGGTGGAAACATTACTCAGAGATTTTGGTCCATATTGACATGATAGCATCACGTAGTTGCTGCAGATTCGTTGGCTGCACATGATGCAAATCTCCCTTTCCACCACATTCCTAAGATGCTTTATTGGATTGAGATGTGGTGACTGTGGAGGCCTTTGGATTACAGTGACCTCATTGTCATGTTCAAGAAACCAGTGGTGAGATGATTTGAGCTTTGTGACATGGTGCATTATCCTTCTGGACGCAGCCATCAGAAGATGGTACACTGTAGTCATAAAGGGATGGACATATTCAGCAACAATACTCAGATAGGTCGTGGCGTTTAAGCGATGCTCAATTGGCACTAAGAAGCCCAAAGTGTGCCAAGAAAATATCCCCCACGCCATTACACCACCACCACCAGCCTGAACCGTTGATACAAGGCAGGATGGATCCATGCTTTCATGTTGTTTACACCAAATTCTGACCCTACCATCTGAATGTCGCAGCTGAAATTAATATTATTATTATTTTATAGGATTTACATAGCGCCGACAGTATACGCAGCGCTTTACAACTTGAGGGTAGACATTACAAATGCAATACACTTTAATTCAGTAGAAATCAGACATGGCAATGTTTTTCCAGTCTTTTTATTGTCCAATTTTATGAGCCTGTGTGAATTTTAGTCTCAGTTTCCTGTTCTCAGCCGACGGAAGTGGCACCCGGTGTGGTCTTCTGCTGCCGTAGTCCATCTGTTTCAAGGTTCCATGTGTTGTGCATTTAGAGATGGTATTCTGCATACTTTGATTGTAACGAGTGGATATTTGAGTTATTATACCTTTATATCATCTCAAACCAGTCTGCCCATTCTCCTCTGACCTCTGACATTACCAATGTCCACACAACTGCCACTCACTGGATATTTTCGCTTTTTCTGACTATTCTCGTTTGTGAAAATCCCAGTAGATCAGCAGTTTTTGAAATACTCAGACCAGCCCGTCTGGCACCAACAACAACATACCACATTCAAAGTCACTTAAATCCCCTTTCTTCCCCATGCTGATGCTCGGTTTGAACTTCAGCAATTCGTCTTCACCACGTCTAGATACCTAAATGCATTGAGGTGCTGCCATGTGATTGCCTGAATAGCAATTTGTGTTACTAAGCGATTGAACATGCATACCTAATAAAGTGGCCAATGAGTGTATACACAAATGTTTTGTTTCATTTCTATTTTACACTGAATGGGCTGTTTTACAAGGCGAGGATTCACATATACTTTCAAAAGACAACATTTATTCAATTGATGATACTCCTGCAAAAGGGGATCACATTTACAGAAAAGCTGTTATGAGAGTAATAACAGCTGTCATTGATTATGTCCTTATGAAAATGCTATATATAAATAGTTACATGGTCACATAGTTACATAGTTAGTCTGGTTAAAAAAGACACAAGTCCATCCTGTTGAACCAATAAATCCTGTATAATAATATATTAATAATAGTAATATCTGGCTAGTGCAACAGTCTTTAATTGCTTCCAACGTGTGAGTCAGAACAAGAATGGTAATCAAAGGTTAAAGAGATTGATGTGACTCACATTTTTATATTCTTGTTCTTTAATATTTTTGCTGTTGTATTAAAGTAATTCTAAAGGCAGGACATTTTTTTACCTTAATGCATTCCCTGCATTAGGGCAAAAATGTCCCAGTAGTAGTATTGCCCACCCCCCCCCCCCCGTTTATTCTTTTCTCCTCACTCGTTCAAACACTGTGCCTATCTGCAGTGGCACTCTCCTCTCTCTCTCTCTTTAGGACACAAAGGCAGTAGAGCAGAACGGAACAGAGGGCGGGACCAAGTTGTGCTGTATGTGTCTATGGATGTACACAGCCAGGCTTAGGAGTAAAGCCCCGTACACATGTACCGATCGTCGTCATACAAACGTTCGTCTTTTCTCCCCGGGATGTCGGTGTCTGTTGAAAAGTGCAAAGACAGCACAAGAATTTTGTCCGCCGACTTCAGCTGACTGCAGAAGTGATGTCATGTGATGGTTAACTTTCCCTGTGTTTTTTCTTTTCTGAGCATGCCCAGTCTTGCAAATCTGCGGTCTGTCGGCTGATTTCTGTACTGACTGGCGAACAATCGTCCGTTCTGGTGTCGGCATACAAAAATTTTTATGTTTGCAAGAAAGACTCTTGTCCGCAGAATGTGCGCAGACATCTGTCGGAGGCACCATACTAACAAGCGTACAATCGGCAGATCTTTCGTCCGCCGACGTTTGTATGACGACGATCGGTACGTGTGTACGGGCCTTAAGCCAGCATGTGTGCCCCCATAGCAAGCAGCTTGCTATGGTAGCACATGAAGAAGATGAGGAGCCAGGAGTGCCAGCAAGGGGACCTAGAAGAGGAGTTTTGGGGCTGCTTCATGCAATGCCATTGCACAGAGCAGGTAAGTAGAACATGTTTACAACTGTTTTAACCACTTTCTGCCCAGCTTATTGTCAAATGATGGCTGGACAGGACTTTAGTTGTCCTGGGTAGACATCATATGACATCCTCTCAAGACATGCCTCATGTATGGCTGTGGGGCCGCACTGTGTCCATCGGATACAGTCAATGACTGATCAGTGCACAAACATGCTGCTGGTACCATGTGATTGCTGTGACAAATCA